>NC_090924.1:232739987-233340542 GCF_040938575.1 Ambystoma mexicanum
CAGCCATACCTTCATTCCTGCTTTGTAGACAGGTGCAGGGATTCTATGAGCATCGGCATAGTGCTTGTCTCGTTTTTTAGCTTGCTCCAATTGCTGCTCAATTTTCTTCTGTAGATTTTTAAGATCCCTAAAAGTACGTCCTGCTGCAGGAGTATCCAAAGACAAACTGGAGTCAAAAGGAATGGAACGTGGGTGTTGCCCATACAAAGCATAGAAAGGTGAAGTACCTATAGCACTATGATAGGAATTGTTATAGGCGAACTCTGCTGCCGGCAGAACATTGAGCCAACCTGACTGAAACTGCAAGCACAAACATCGCAGATATTGTTCCATAGTGCTATTGACTCTCTCAGTCTCTCCATCAGTTTGAGGGTGAAAAGCACTAGACAACCTGTCATCAATTAATAATGCCGAATTTAGTGCCTTCCAAAAACGTGACGCAAATTGTGAGCCCCTGTCAGTGATGATCACTGAAGGTAAACCAAAAAACCGGAATATATGCCGGATGAATAGATCAGCCAGACCAGCAGCTGTTGGTACACCAATACAGGGAATGAAAAGCGCCAATTTTGTAAAGTAGTCCACCACCACCCATATGGTATCGTAGCCTTTATTTCTTGGAAGTTCAACCACAAAATCCATTGATATCATGTCCCATGGTTTTTTGGGAACTGGTAGAGACTGGAGTAAACCCACTGGTTTGCCAGGAGTATTCTTGCATTGACTGCATACCGAACATGTTGAAACATAATTTATAACATCTTGTGTTATAGACGGCCACCAACACCATCTTTTCAATAGCTCTAGAGTCTTCTTCTGTCCAGGATGGGCGGCAATCAAAGAATCATGACCCCAACTGAGGGCTTTTTTCTGAGTGGTATCAGTTGGTAGATAGAGTACTCCTTGTTTAAAAGGCAAACCATTGTATAAATAAATGTTCAATTCCTGAATCAATTGTGGATTTAGTTTCACCCACTCCTGTAAGTCGTTTTTTAGAGAAGGTTGTGCAGAACAACTACATATCACGTGATCGGCCAACAACTTATTTTGTTCCGATGATTCTTCGTTCACCTCTTCACCGATGCGAGACAAAGCATCAGATTTGACATGTTGTCTGGCAGGGCGATAAGTAATTTGAAAATCGTATTGAGCAAAAAAAACATGCCATCTGGCCTGTCTAGCTGTAAGACATTTCATAGTTTTAAATGACTGAAGATTTCTATGATCCGAATACACCACCACCTGATGTTTGGCCCCAAGAAGATGATGTCTCCACTCTCGGAAAGCATCTTTGATTGCAAGTAATTCACGCCCAGTGACAGTATAGTTCTGTTCATAAGGGGTAAGTTTGCGTGAGAAGAAAGCAACTGGATGCTCCTCCTTAGTTTCTGCACAAACCTGCGAGAGTACAGCTCCTGTAGCAACACTGGATGCGTCTGCTTCAACGATAAACTGACCATCCGGATCAGGGTGCTGAAGTACAGGTGCAGTTGTGAATGCTTCTTTTAACTTCTCAAAGGAAGCTTGAGCATTCTGGTTCCAACAGAATGGAATTTTAGAGCTAGTTAAAGCTGTCAATGGGGCCACTGTTTTGGAGAAAGAACGAATAAATCTGCGATAAAAATTCGCAAATCCTAGAAATGACTGTAATGACTTGACATTGTGTGGAATAGGCCAATTCAATATGGCTTTCACTTTAGAACGACTCATTCGAACACCATGATTGGTAATGTCGTAACCCAGAAATTCCACTTCTTGTGTATGAAAAACACATTTCTCGACTTTAACAAAAAGTTTATTCTCTCTCAGTCTTTGTAAGACAGCTGAGACGTGTTTAACATGTTCAGGAAAAGATGATAAATATATCAAAATGTCATCCAAGTAAATCACCACAAATTGATCCATCATATCTTTGAAGATATCGTTCATGAAGAACTGAAATGTGGCGGGAGCGTTACAAAGACCAAAAGGCATCACTAAATATTCGTAAAGGCCGTACCGCGTCTTAAAAGCGGTCTTCCATTCGTCTCCTTCGCGAATGCGAACCAGATTGTAAGCGCCGCGCAAATCCAATTTAGAGAAATACTTGGAAGTTCCTAATTGGTCTAACAGAACATTAATCAATGGTAAAGGATACTGATTCTTTATGGTGATGTCGTTAATAGCCCTGTAATCAATGCAAGGCCTTAGGTCTCCTTCCTTCTTTGGAACAAAGAATAAAGGAGAGGCAGCCGGCGATTGAGATGGCCGTATAAATACCATATCCAGAGCTTTATCGATATATTCTTTCAAGACAACATCTTCTTTGAGGGTCAAAGAATAAACTCGACCAGTAGGAATTTTAGCTCCAGGAATTAATTCAATTGGACAATCATATTGCCTATTTGGAGGAAGCAGTTCTGCCTGACCTTTGTCAAACACATCGGCAAAATCTGCATATTCACTTGGTATATGCGTACCGTTCTGATGTACCACATTGATAACGGAAGTTCCCTCAATAGAGGCCAGCGTATGTGATTTATTTGACACCACCTGGCTGGTAAAGCAATGTTCGTTACAAAAAACGGAAGGATATTGGATCAATCCCGTAACCCAGTCTATGGCGGGATTATGAAGAGTCAACCAATGAAGTCCAAGTATTATTTGATATTGAGGAGCCGCAATGACATCGAAGACTATTTCCTCCGAATGACCATTTGATAAAGTCATCTGAATAGGTACAGTCTCCTGAGTTACCATACCGGAAATCAAGATTGATCCATCCACGGTATTAACAGTTTCAGGTTTGTTCCTGTCTATAAGGGGTATAGAACATTTCTTGGCATATGTGATATCAATGTAATTATTAGTGGCTCCAGAGTCAACCACAGCCTTGGAAGCCAAGTCTTGATCATTGAAACGTAAAATCATCTCAACAGCTATCGGTGCATGAGCTGGAAATGTAATGGAGTCTGATGTAACACTCGACACAGGGACTCCTGCTACTGTCGAGTTTTGGCGTTTCCCGAAGGCTTATTTGGCCTTTTGGGACATGCCGCCAATAAATGCTCAGATGAACCGCAATACATACATAAGTTATTTCTCTTTCGGTTCTCTCTTTCGGCTTTAGACAACCGGCCTCTCACCGCGCCAATTTGCATTGGTTCAGGATCATTCGAAGAATGTGCCGGTGGATCAGAACGAACTGGTGCCGGAAGAAAAGATTTTTTCTCTACTTTGCGGGCATTTCTTCGGGCATCGATTTGTAAAATTAAATCAAGAAATTCTGAAAAACCTGTAGGAACCACTGGAACCGTGGACAAGGGGTCTTTGAGTTCTTCTGAAAGACCCTTGTAGAAAACAGCCGTCTTCTTGTCTTCCGGCCATTGGGTTTCGGCTGTTAATTGGTTAAATCGTGCAATGTAAGCCAACAGAGGCTGAGTACCTTGTTGTAAATTCAACAACTCCAGATCTGTGGCTTGAGTAACATAGCGCATATCAAAGACTTTGTTCATAGCCGCCAGAAGATCATCCGAATTGTACAACAAGGGGCTATTTGATTCCAATAAAGGATTTGCCCAAGCAGCAGGTGTACCCCCCAAATGGGAAAGCACGAATGCAGCTTTAGTAGTAAGATCAGGAAATGAATTAGGCCGGCAAAGGAAATGAAGTCGGCACTGATTAACAAAGGTTCTATAGGTTTTAGGATCACCTGTGAACCTTTCCGGAGGAGCCAAGGGAAACTGTGTGGGCATAACCACTTTAAGAGTTTCCTGTGATAATGATGGTGTCGTAGTCCCAGATCCAGATGCAATGGCTACTGGAACCTGTACTCCCTGAGGAGTAACATGCATAGCATCTTGCATAACATCCATTCGATGCCGTAGCATATCCTATGCCGTAATCATTTCATTTCTCAAGTCAGAGATTAACTGAGTCAAAACAGTTATAGGATCTGTACCCTCCATGGCTTCTGATTCTGTCATAAATCACCAAAGTATCAACTGAAAAGGATACGGTAACCAAAAAAGGATACAATTTGGTAGGGCTTTTCCGGATCCTATCTTCACACGACTTGATTGTAGGCAGGTCAAATTAGACCTTCCAAATGATACAACTCTCTGACTGAATAAAACAGGCAGAGAGATGGATCACTGGAAAGGGCGTGGGAATGTTATAGGAAGTATGCCTAGAATAGATAAGTATTATAAGACACTGTCCCAAGTCAAATACTAAGAAACAAAGAATTGGTATTAATTCAGACACTGACCTTAAGGCTAAACTGAAGAATTCCAGGACAGTTTCTTGAAGAATCCCAAGAGTTGAACAAACGACAAAGGAAGGGAAGATTAGTAAGGGAGACTTATCCCGAACGGCACGAGGCTCTCGCTAGATACCGGGTTGGTGCACCACAGGATAGCGTCCAAAGTACTGTGCACAATCACCTTCCAATAGTTCATGAAATACTTCCTTTCCCACGAAGAACAAAATAAGAATCTCACCTGTTGACTGTCACAGGTACCCAAAGTTCGAAGTAGTTCAAAAAACCACGTGCAGGATTGCACGCGACAGCATACACACAGCCAGGCCAGCCCCGCTTGCAGACAGCATCCGCGTGTAGATTTGGCACGCGAACTGGATTCACGCAGCTGAGGACAGCCGCGCTTGCAGACAGCGTCCGCGTGGAGATTTGGCACGCAAACTGGATTCACGCAGCTCAGGACAGCCGCGCTTGCAGACAGCGTCCGCGTGGAGATTTGACATGCAAACAGGATTCACGCAGCTCAGGACAGCCGCGCTTGCAGATAGCGTCCGCGTGGAGATTTGGCACACAAACTGGATTCACGCAGCTCAGGACAGCCGCGCTTGCAGACAGCGTCCGCGTGGAGAATTGACACGCGAACAGGATTCACGCAGCTCAGGACAGCCGCGCTTGCAGACAGCATCCGCGTGGAGAATTGGCACGCGAACAGGATTCACGTAGCTCAGGACCGCCACGTTTGCAGAGAGCGTCCGCATGGAGATTGGCATGCGAACTGGATACACGCAGGCCAGGAAATTGCGTGTGGAAGAAAAACACGCTCGAGTTAGGCCAAAGAAGTTTGCTGAAAAGAATGCGAGAACGCAGGTCCGGAGTTCAGCTACAAAACGCCAACATTGATTTAATCAGAAGCAGCGAATGGAGTTTCCACGCTGCTTATGTACGCACTGCCGTGATACACGTGACGGACCTAAGTCACGTGAAAGTTAACAACGTGAAAAATGCAGACGTCGTTTTCCGGGCAACCCATCGAACAACCTCCATTTTGAGTAAAAAAGTCTAATGGTTCTATGGGCGTAACTCCTCTTGTATGGAGAAGTTGTTCCTGGTCCAGAGGTATGTCCGGCAGGCATGACAGTTTCATTGTCTTCTATTTTGTATGCTATGTCTATATTTTTTGTGTACCTTTTGTAAAACGTTCTGCGGCAACACACACACACATGGTTTGGTACTTCAGCTGATGCACTTTTAAATTTTAGTATTTCTTTTTTGTATGTGTGTAATAGAAGGTTGGTATGTGCAGAATTGCTGCTAGTCTGTTCTAAAACTATTGCATTTTGTAAGTGGCTTTCACTTCCAAAATATTTTCTCTGGATACGGTCAATTTGTTCTTGTAGGTATTTGGGTGTACCATGCAGAAGAGTGTTATTTAAATTGGCTAATTCTAAAGCTGGACTTTTAGCATAGTATATTTTGTACACTAGATGTCTTACATTTGAATGATGTATTGATATCCTTTTGATATCATGGAAGGTGCTTTTGCAAATAGGTCCTGAAATGCAGGCTAATGAATGTCCTTGTAGTCTTGTGTATTTGCGCACTGGGCAGATATCCATATTTTGAAGCACTTTCATTTTAATTTTGTCTTTACCTTTCACATACTGATTGAGGAACTGACATAAAGATTTGAAAGATTTGTTAGGAATGGCACACATTGACGTGCACGGCCATTTGTATATTGGACGGTCTGGTTCAGTCGAATCGAGAGGTAATTCTGAGTTTCAGGGGATACTTTTTGAAGCAGTGTTTATTGTTCCATGATGGTATTATTGATTTTTTCATACCCTCGTACACTGCTATGGATAGCAATTGTGTTTGTATGATTTTGTTTGTATGCTTCTTCATTAAAATATGGTTCTGTAGTTGTTGTGTGGCTCCATTCACCTCCACAAATATGTAAGAAGTAATTTATGTTGAAATTCCGTTTATTGATAAGTTTCTTTTGTAGTTTAGTACTTACTTTTGTTAGTGGTTTCATCCTATTTAACACTTATATAAACAACCTACTTTTGAGAAGGATTGCACTGTCCATGAGAGCTTGTAGGATTAATTTTCTACAGTAGGTTTTAAGGGTTGAGGATGATTTCGGTTCTCTTCTTATTAGATTCTGAAGGACTCTGTGGCGAAACATTTTTTCTAAAATACTTTTTTTACTATGGGTTCTTGTTACTATATCAGGATTAATAGGAGCATTGTTAGCAGTACTGGTAGCTGATTTTTTGTGAAGCGTTTTGTGTTTCGTGCCACATTTTGATGGAGGAGGTAAAGTTTCGATAGTTGAAGCTTCCTTTGTTTCACTAAACAACTGTATTAGGTGTTTTGTTCCAACGTTCTCTACAAACTCTGCCACAGATGGATGCTTACTTTGGACACTTTATTTTTATTTGCTCTATTTCTGTGTTCCTTTCTACGGACTTGCTTTTTGGTAGGCATTCTTTGGGGTTTGTTGAAAAAAAGAAGGCATGGTTTGGTCTGTTGTACAATGTATGTGTGCTGTGTGCATGCGTGCATGAGTTTGATGGGGAAGCTCTTTGTGGTGGTGTGTGAATATGCATTGGGCTGTTACAATGATTTGGGAAGGCTATTTTTCTGTTTGTATACTCTACAATGTGCTTCAGATGAAGGCACAAAGTGAGCTAGTGGTGAGGAGAAGCATTAATAGTAACCGTAATGGTATAGAATTGGAACAGCTATTTGTTTTCTAGTACTAACATTCTAAGGCTTCGGTGTGTTATTTGAGTTCCAAAAACACAGGGATTTGTGAGGCATTCTGCCTGTTATTCTTTGTTTAATAAATGGGGATTTGTGGGTAGAATGGTTCAGAAATCAATGTTTGTTTTGGTGCGCAAATTAAATAAATAACCCACACAATCTCTTTCAGGAACAGTAAGAATATAAAGGTAGTACTGTACTTACTTTTTTTAGCGGAATTTCCAGGTTTCTTCGGATATGTCGTTTGCAGTGTAGATGCTGTTGATTTTCAGGAGAGTAGTCTTCACTGCGATTGTAAAAAGAAGAAGTTAGTAACTTTGTGTGTTTAAAGCAGTGATGTTACTGTACATGTTAATTTTGCATCTTTCGTCGGAGTATTCTCCTTTGATATCTCAACAGAGTGCATGTGTGCATTTCACTTCACTGTGTGCTGCCTTTGTATGTTGTTATCAATAGCCTAGAAGTTTGTAAGTGATAGGTCATTATAGTAGATGGGAAAAATGTCACTACTTTCATATTATAAGTACGAATCCGAAAAATCGGGAACCCTCAGAGGGAGATGTCACCACAGCAATCGGGAGCGTTTATTTTTCTCATACGATCGCATTGGAAGTAGCATTAATGTAGGCAGTACACAGTAAAAAATGGTGACATTTTCAAATGGAAAATCGTGTTTCGCGCTAAATAGGGAGGGTTGTAACGTATGTATGCGGGAGACAGTAAGAAGTAGTGCGGGTTGTCAATGAAAAATCGGACAGCTTGCACTTAAAGGGGGAGCGTTGGTACGTATTGGCTATGCAGATTTAGTGGCAATAATTTGTTTAAATGAAATCATAAGGGTTGCAAATGTTCTCTGATTAAAATATACATACCTGTACTTTATACTCATGCATGTGCGCATGCATGGAGCTGTACGTAGAAATCCGCGACACTTGCACAGTAGTTTTTGAAGTATGTGCTTTGCAATGATATGCGACTTGCATTCAGAGTGATCAATAGTACATTTGAAGTGCGAAATTTTGGTGATGGAGTTAGATGTAGAGATGTTGAATGTGATTGGTGGATGGTTGTGTGACTGCTTAGCTGTGTCCAATGAGGGAATGGATTTGCGAGTGATGTGGAAAGGGTAGAAGGACTAGCTAGGAGTTACGGGCCGCACGTAGACAACGCTTGTCCGCGGGTAGGGCGTGTCACATACGGGGTTCTACAGCAAATCCAGCACGGAAAGGGGACTTTAGGCATCAGCCAATCAGATGTTTACATTGCTCTTTTGTGTCAAAAGACGGTGCGTATACTGAAGATGGCATAGGTGGAGAGGGTCAGGGTTTTGGTGCTTGGAGATATTTTTGGCCATGGTTTGCAGCACTATGCTGAAAGTAGGCATGTGGCACACAATTTCGATGTGAGAGGAGTGGAGGTGGTGTGGAGCGCTGAGACTGCTCACAATGTTGCGGCAATTCTCCAAGTTTGCAGAGACATGCGTAGGATGACCACCCCCCATGTGCTACTTTTGCACTATGGTGCTTGCCATTTGGGCTTTTGTTGGAAGATTTGGAACAGTTGGTTCAAGCAGTCATGAACATCTTTCCAACTGCGAAAGTAATTTTTTCTGGGTTACTCCCTAGAGGAAAATGTGACAACAGTTCAGTTTTCTGTCCTGATCAAAGCATTGGGAGGTGTAACATCAATCGCGGCATGCGTGCTTTCATGGTACAAGCTGGTATGTTTTTCTGCAGCCACGAGAACATTGTTCTCACTAATGCGGCTTATTTTGAAGCAGATGGTGTTGCGTTATCTTCTTTGGGAAATGCCATGTTCTTTTGGAATGTAAGGCTTGCTTTGGAGAAGGTTCTGTAATGGTTGTAGGAGTAAAGTAAGAAGAAAAAATATTTTAAAAAAAAACAAAATAACAGGTGTCTGTAAGGCATCTGCCCAAAAAACAAAAAATGGCCCTTTTCAGAGGCCACCTTAAAGGGGAAAAGGGGAATAATATTTAAATGTACAGTCATCACGCTCTGATCCTCTACGTGTCCGCGGACATGGCGGTAATTTTCAGCCAGCGCGTATTACCAACGGGGATTCTGGGGTGGAGACGCATGCAAATGAGAATGTGCGAAGGTAGGGATTGGTCAGTAAAGTTCAGTGGGTGTGTTCCGAACAGAGAAATTTAGTGAGAATGTCTTTTCCCTGACAGGAGACCAGACAGCCATGGCTCTGTGTGTTCCAAAACAGATTATCTGGATTTTGGGAGACTTATGGATACATTGGTTGAAGGTGAATGCAGAAAGTTGAGGTCTATCTGCAGATTTTGGATTTCCTCATGTGGAAGTGCACTGGCATGGCATGCGTGGAATGAGGTGGCTGGACTTGGTACCTCTGTGTGCTACTTTACGGACAGAGAGTCATCCTGATATACTTGTCATTCATTGTGGAGGAAACAGTTTAGGCCATGTCTCTGGAATTTGTTTGCAATTTGCAATGAAGGAAAGACTTGCGAAGGTCATGGACATGTTTCCAAATCGCCACATAGTTTTTTCCCGTATTGCACAAAGACAAATATGGCTGCGTTCTTCTGCATTTGTTCCACAAATGGAGAAAGCGAGACGCAATGTCAATAAGGCTGTTTGTGCCTTTCTAAGAGATGCTGGGATGTCCTCATTCCACAATGAAAACATTTTGTTTCGCAGCACTTTCGTTTTTTGCAGAGATGGAGTCCATCTCACATATGCCGGCAATCAGATTTTTCTTCGCAATGTACAAAATGCATTGCAACCTTTTTTGGATTCATAGTCACCTATTTGGCAATTCGTTTTTTCCAGTCTACAGTTTTTGAAACACACAAAACACCACCGAAAGTCTCTTTTCAGAGCCACCACTTACTGCCAGCGAAAAGTGCATTGGTTTTGTTCCGCTTGCACCCTCCATTTTTGTGCATCCTACGACTGTCCGCTGACTTTTTGCAAAATGCGCATGGGCCTACATCGGTCACTTGATAGTTCTATTGTTAAACTGAGATAGACGGCTCTGAAAAGAGCCTTTTTTGTAATTGTTGTTGTTTTCCAGTTTATTGCTTTTGAGCACACGACACACTAGGACAGGAGGGCAAAGGAAGGTAAGGAAGGGACACCAACCACGGCGATAAGAAAGGGCAGGTGGAGAGAGAAAGATGTAGGGTGGGCTTTACTTAGGTAGGGGCAGTTCTTCTGGTGCTCCATGACCGTAGCCTCAAAAGCACTTCGAAGACTCTCCCCCATGCAGAGTACTGCGTCGCAGTACATACACAATATTGTGACCCTCGAAAGGTAAGGGTCAACAGCATCGCGAATGGCTTGTGAGGTAGCTGGAGGGATGCGCTCCCCCACAGGACTGTCTCTTGTGGTGAGAGGATCGGAGACAGAGGATGCTGTGGAGGAACTCAATCTAATACGTTCTTCACATGGCACCACCTTGCGAATGTCCGCACTGTGGAATGAAGTTAGGTGTCGCTTCATGGTTGTCGTACCAAAGCTGTATGCACCAGGTCTCCCGCGACTCAGCACCAACTGGCACTGGTTACACCTGACCAGGTTCGCACGTGCTTTTGGTACGTTCCCAAAAATGGAAAACAACCGCTACACCCACGACTCCCGTTGAGTGCTTGTAGTGCGGAGTTCCTCAACCTCATTCTCTTCTTCCTCTTCTTCCTTGATCTCTACATCCTCACCCGTATTTCCCTCTGCAGGCCCTTTGGGAGGTGGTGGAGGGTTTGGGGGTGGTGCTGAGGCTAATGAAGCAACAGTAGCCATGGATGCCATAAGGATTAGTCGGATAATGTTCGCTACAGCAGTAAAATGTCAGGTTTCCTTCCCCTATTCAGGCTATTTTCCCTTATTCAAGTTTCCTTCTCATTATTTCTCTTTATTAATCTTTGTTAGATTAGCCTTATTTGGGTGGGAAGTTTTCTATTGTAGTTGGTTTGGCCTTAACTTGCTGATTCAGAATCCTGGTTCTGACCCAAGGCAAAATGGAGTCTCACAGTGACAGCTCTGATTGGTTAGAAGACACTGCAGAACAACAATGAACATTCTAAACTGTCACTCTGTGCCTTTCATCATCTAAACCCCAGCTGAGAGGACGTGTTTAGTGGCTGCTCCTGCTTTAGACTTGGGCCTGGTGGATTTTATCCTTCAGGCGTTAGCAGTTGAGCGGCTACTTTCTTGGGGGTTTCTGGAGAAGCTATCAGTTGTCAGGAATTCGTTTTTGAAGACAGGAAACTCTGAAGATCCTTATGAATTCGCTCTGGAGATAAGTGACTTTGTTTGTACTGCAGCTCTGTTCACCTTAATGACATTTCCTTGAAAATTCGTAAAAAGTTATCTTTGTACTTGTACTATTGAACTTCCTGAGTGCGCTTGAACGCTATTTGAAAATACGTGTACTACTTGTAATCTGAAAATATCGTTGAACCTTTGCGCGTGCGAGTGTATTCAACTGCGCGTGTGTTTGCCAGCGCGTGTGCTCCTTAGCGCGAGAATCTGTTTGTCGCATGAGAATTCAAGAGCGCGTGTGTTTGCCAGCGCGTGTGCTCCTTAGCGCGAGAATCTGTTTGTCGCGTGAGAATTGAAGAGCACGTGTGTTTGCCAGCGCGGGTGCTCCTTAGCGCGAGAATCTGTTCGTCATGTGAGAACTCAAGAGCGTGTTTGTTTTCCAGCGCGGGTGCTCCTAGCGTGAGATTCATTTGTCGCGCGAGAACTTTAAAGCGTGTGTGTTTCCAGCGCGTGTGCTTCCGGACGCGAAAATCTAATTGCCGTGTGAGAACTTTATAGCGCGTGTGATTTCAAGCGCGTGTGCTTCTGCACTAGAACTCAATTGCGCGTGTGGTCTCTTGCGCATGTCTTTTTAAACGCGTGTATTTGATCGCGAGTGAACTCACTGCGCGTGGATTATAAGGCGCATGTGAATAGGCGCGGAAGTTCATCAACACGGAAATTTTTAAGCGCATGTGTTTTTTTCTGCACGTGTTCTCGTTTGCGCGTGAATTCTACTTTACGTGGTTAGGCTTGCGTGTGTGTTTTCTGCGCGTGGATTTTGCTTTCCGTGCGCGTGTTCTTCAACGCAGGAAGTTTTCAACGTGAACTTCATCTGTATGGAAATAACCCGCGTGTGAGTTTAACACGTGTTTCTTCAAGAATTCACAAACTCAATGGAATTGTAAATAGTTTGAAAGAAAAGGAAAGAATAAATAAAGACAATTTAACTGGACATCTAGTGCATTTTGGAAAAGAGACAATGAACTAAACTTTCCAGATTTGCCCAAAGTAAGAAGTTGCTGTGAATTTCAAGAGTCTCAAGTAAGAGAGATTTTCAGCGTCTTTACAAGCTTCAAGAGAAATTTCAAGAGAAGAGCCAGGTATGATTCTTAATTATTAGTTAAGGATTTAAAGACTTTCCCATTCCTAAGGTTAAGTAAGTAAATAAAGGAATTGTATCTGCTTATCTTATATCCTCTGCAGGTTCAGCTCTGGTTAGCCTTGACGCAGTCTGCCTGGTGTTGTTTTGTTATCCACTTCCCCCTTTCCCTTTGGGGTGTTGTTTACAGAGCTGAATTGAAATCTAGTTTTGGGAATTACATTTCAGGGGGATCGTTGGGGGTTCAGCAGCTTCCGCGGACACAGGACCTCTCAGCCTGACATAAAGGCAGCACAACTCAATCTGCTATAGCCAGAAGCACAATGAAGATGAGCTCGGGGGTGTGGCCATTTATAGAGGTGGAGGGGTGCGGGTCGTGACCTTATTGATCACTCAAAAGCGTTGCAAAAATTCTAAACAATACCTTCAAAAGTAGGGACATTGTATGGGACATGTGAAATGGTGATTTTATACTGTAAAATAATTTCCCATGTTTGTATAAATTATTTTGAAATGTTGCGGAAGCAGACAAACTGCGCAAATTAGTCCAAACGCTCAGCGTGGGTGCGGTCACATGATGACGTCCTGAACACATCCGCGAGGGAAATAGGTGCCCGCTGGACAGAAAATGCAGAGTAACGGATGTGCGCATGCGCACGGGTGTTCTACGGACAGTGTTTGGGCCCTGAAAGTAAGTAAAAGTGTGACACAAGTGACATGGGCAGTTACAGACAGGCGCGATGTCCGCAGTCCTTATGGGTGTAGTGCGGGTGTGCGTACATGATCTGCTGACTGTACGGCCAGGTACAGTGTCCTTAGGACACCTCCATTTTGTTTGACTACGGACATGCCGGCCACCTCGCCTGTTCTACGGACGGTTTCATCTTGGCTGCGGACGGTACGGACAAGTATAGTGTCCTTAGGACACTCCCATTTTGCTCGTTTACTGACATCCCGGACACCTGGTGTGTTCTAAGAACATGTTTTATCTCGTTTGTGAGCGGTACGGAGAGGTATAATGTCCTTAGGACGCCCCATTCTGTTCATTTACGCACAACTTGAACAGATGGTGCGTTCTAAGATCGGTTCCATCTTGGTTGCCATTGGTACAGGTAGGTGTATTGCCGTTAGAACATCGATATTCTATTGCTTACGGCTAGCTCGAACAGGCGCCCTCTCCTTGGACATTTTAACTCTTTTTTAAAAGTTTTTTTTGCCTCAAACCCTTTCACTACAACTAACATAAAAAAACTAGGAATTAGGGTTTAACACGGGCTGGTTGTGAGGGGATGATTTGTGAGGGGATGAAGGGATGGATGTTTCATCAAAACGTTTATTTTCTTCTTGAAGGTTTGGGGATTGTTCACTAGGAAATGGAGAAGGGGGGCAGGTACAGGTGGGACAGTGATATCGTATTTTTCCCCTCACATATTCCTCCACAAATTGCCTTAAACTGTTAAAATTGTCATTTAGTATGTCCATTTTCACTTCTATCCTTTTCAGCCTGTCTTCCTCTGTGTCGTTTGTTGGCCTTTCTTCTTTTTTTACCTGGTCTGTTAAAAATAAATATATATATTATATATATATGTTAAATGCCTATAAAATACTGACCATTAATTTGCTTATGCAGAGTAGTGTGTACCATTATAATCGCTATCTTCTGACATTTATCCATGTGAAAAATTATCCTCCAGCCACTCCAAAGTACTGCACATTTCTGTGTCAAAACAACAGAAAGAAATAATTTTTTCTGCCCCTCATACAAAAAAAGTACACACACATATAAGAAAAATGAAGTTCACTTACTATTTTGTAGTAATTTGTCTTCATTGTACTGTGTGCGTCTACTGTCGCTCCTGGCTGCACAGTTTCTGTGAGGTAATTACGTTGGAGGCATACCTTTTTTTGTTATGGTATAATCCATTTCATTCTACATGGTCATTAAATGCATGGTTATTGTTTCAGACGTCTAGGTTCACCTATTTATTTATTAGTACTTATAATGTCTTTATGTGTCCTTTTTCAAAGTTGTGCATTTTTCATATAACACAATAGTACAATTTCAGATACCCCCTGACTGTTTGGGTACTGTTGTCCTCGTCCGCGCCCGTCCGTAGACAGGTGCTCAGTCCGTGCCTTTCAAATATCATTAGCGAGGGGGTTCAGTATGTTCTATGTTACATGTATATAAAGTAAGGAAATTATACTACATATCTCCCAAAATCACATGATGAAAGTGTATATTCAGTAAAAAAACTTTATTAATGAGATGTTATGAATAAGTTCCCCTTCTAAAAACCTGTGAAATTCAGTAAAAAAAAAACTTTGTTAAAGGGACGTTACGGTTAAGTTGCCCTACTGAAACCCCTAAAATTCACTGAAAAAAACTTTGTTAAGGGGACGTTATGGTTAAGTTGCCCTACTAAAAACCTGTGCAATTCACTAAAAAAACTTTACAAACGTGACATTATGGTTCAAAGTAAAACCGAAAAACCCCTGAAATTCGCCAGTTATGGTAGGCTAAGCAACCATACCTGCCCGCACCACTGTGCACTGCTAACACTAACACCCAGGACATGAAAGATGGCATCACAAATGTCATTGATGACATCACTGAGGATGTGCCAATGTTTCATAACAATCTTACGAACATCATGTGAAGCATTGTTAAATGTCACAATCAGGCGAGGATCATCCTGATCATTATTTTCCTTCCTACTGGTGGGACCATGTAGTAACACTTCCCTTGAGAGTGTCCGTGCTTTAGAGAAGGCCATTTAAATAATCTTTTTTATAATAACCTTGTTGTAAAAAATCAACAGCAGCCAAACTGCAACATCGGTCAAAATCATGAATATCTGTGCAGTTGTGCCGGAAGCGAATAAATTCACCATAAGGGATAGAGTTCTTACAAGAAAGCGGGTGACAACTCGTTGCATGCAAGCGGAGGCCTGTATTGGTGGGTTTTTTATGCAGAGAGGTATGAATGCCTAGATTGTCAAGTCTCACATTAACATCCAAATACACGATCTCAGAGAAGCTGTGACATTCAGTGAATCTCAGATTTACAGCATTGTTATTGATACTGTCCACAAAGGAGCCCCACTCCTTCTCATTACCCTTCAAAATTACAAAAACATCATCGATGTAACGCCACCAACCAATAACTTGTGTAGAAAAACCAAGTTAAAGTAATTCAGACAAAAAAGTAGACTCCCACCACCCCATAGTCAAGTTAGCGTATGAAGGAGCAAAGGTACTGACCATAGCAGTACCTCTAACCTGGTGATAAAAGGAACCCTCAAAGAGAAAAACTTTGTTGGTTAGACAAAACAAAAGCATATCCAAAATCATACCACTGTGCCCCAAGAAATTCAAAGAACGAGTGCCCAAAAAATGCTTGCAAGCTGTCAGCCCGGTCGTGTGATCTATAGATGTATAAAGAGAAACGACATCGAGGATAGCTAGCATTAACCCCTCCATCCAAGGTATATCTGAAATATGGCTGAGAAAATCTTTGGTATCACGTAGATACGAGGGCAAAGCTGACACCAACGGAAACAGGGTCTCATCAATAAACTGAGCCATATGTTTCAAGAGGGAACCACACAGGGTTACAATATATATATATATATATATATATATATATATATATATATATATAATATATATAATAACACTTTGTACTTGGAATATTTATTAAAGGAATGGCAAATATATACATTCTATGTGGTACCACACAATACTTAAATTCAGTAAGAAATGCACTAACTGCAGGAGGTTTTAAATAGGCATGCACATTCTTAAGTGAGGTGTATCAGCATAGAATAGGGAAGAAAGGCAGGTTAGTTGTGAACCATGGCAGAATGCTTTCTTTAGGCTAGATATACAATTCTGTGTGAAGATCCCCCCACCTGGGCAACCTGTAAGGGAAAAGTTAGGGAGTAACTTATCTTGTCATTTACAGCCCAGACCAATTATGTTCAATAGCCGCAAGAAAAAAGGTAACTCCAGTACTCCAGTACTCAGCGCCAGTGGAAAGATAATCAATTGTTTTATTGCACAATCAAAAAATTTAAAAATTAGCCCTCTATTTAGTGATTACACGTGTTTCGACTCGCCTGAGCTTTTATCAAATCAGGGCCGATATTGGAACGATACAGTCCATATGACTGTTGTCAGGTAGGTAGTAACTGGGACAGATCCCCAAAATCTATATTCCTGCTGCTCTGAATCAAACGTGTCGGCTGGGATCTGTCCCTGTTACTACTTACCTGACAACAGTCATATGGACTGTATCGTTCCAATATCGGCCTGGAGTCACCTTTTTTCTTGCAGTTACTCGTGGACGGTCAGGGCTTAATATCCATCCAAATCCAGTGACCCGCAACAATTTGTGCAATTCAGAGAATGAAATAATGACTTTCCTGGGCAATTGATAGGGACTGTAAGGAGTCGCCTGCCTGAGCAACTTAAAAATAAGCCCAACATATTCTTTTGAAACTATGTTCAATAGCCTTCTGCTTTCTTTTAAAAGGTTCTACCATCCAAAATACCTGAGAGGCCACAGGAGAACTAGATCCAAGACAAATCTGGAACCCTTGGACGACTCATCAGGCTAGAAGATGCTCTTCCTCGTCACTGTACCTTTGGTGCCTTGGCAGACGAAGTGGCAGAGTTTCTTGGTTTCACTCGATGATTCACTCCAAGAATGAACCCCGCCTTGGAAAAAGGAGCCACTGGGATACTGAGTCCAAGAAGAAAAATGGAACCAAAGTCTTTCTGAAGTGCAGCAGTTTTACTCTTCACGGTGGACTCTTTTGGTCACCGATTTCTCTGACTGTAGAAGTCCTGTGAAGATGAAACTTGCTGTGGGCTCCTTAAAAGGCTTGGCAGATGAGAGTAAGACCCCTGGCATCCTTTGATGACTTCTGGCGGCGACCTTTGGACGGTTCCTGGTGACATGGACTCAACCACTGGAGTGGACCATGGACCTTCCCCGAGTCTGGACCCTCGGGACGTCTTCGTTAGCTTCTGGTGGCGGGAAACCCACAGGCGGACCTTCCACTGCACCCAGCGACTCTGGCTTCTCTCCGGTGGGTACAAGTGGTCAATGGTGACGGCAGGGATGTCCCTTGAAATGTTCTTAGGCAGTTTGGAACTTCCGCAGCTCTGGTTGTCCAACAGCACTATGTCAAGGTATCCCCTTCTCTGGGCAGTAGACAGCAATGGCTCCCAGCGGTCACGAAACGCACCTCTGGACCATGAGTGACAACAATGGACTTCTTCGACTTGAGATGTCTGGGCACTGCTCTTCAGGACTCACGAAGACCCCTTCTCCAGACGGCAGGCACACAGGACTGGCTTCCAGGACACTTAAGATGAAGAGTAGCAGATTGCACGATGGTCCCTCGTAGCTCGGGGAGAGGTCTCCTTCGTAGGACCTCTCTGGATCAGTCCTTGGAAGAACACAGCAGCTTTCAGATTACAGTGAAGAAATTGCAGCAGCAGACTACTCCTCCAGCTGGGCTTCAAGGAACAGCTTCTTCTTGCTAAACCTCGACTTCAGCTTTTGAATAAATTGGTGAGTGAGAGGTGCCCAGTTATACACATTGGTTCCCATTCCCTCTGGCTGAGCCAGGCTCAGTCATATAATCATGCAGAAGAGGATTCATGCAGGCAGGTAGCCAATCAGGTTCACAGGCATTCAGGCCATTCACTCCACGCAGACACCCATAACAAAGAATGTGAATTGGGGTAAGTACCTAGCCTTTCAGGACACTTCACATTCATGTCAGTTTCAGTCAGGGCTGTCTCATTCATTGTGTCTCACACACACACAGAAACCAGCACCCATAACAAACAGTGTAAGTTCACTTCAGACTCCATTCATACAGGTCCCACCCCTAGGGTGTACCCAGAACACACAGCCCCTGGAAAGGCTCCAGTCAGTCTGACAGGAGGCAGCCCCAGAGCCATATATGATATTTCCAACCAACAGCCAGTCAGGAGGAAAGGGAACAGAGACATATATGGTGTTTCCACCCAACAGCCATTCAGGAGGAAGAGAACAGGGGCAGGGATTCCCAGGTCTTTGGGAAACAAGGTAAAGGGCATTAGAAACCAAGAAGCCACAGGGGCCATCTTGCCTTCTATCAGGAATCCATCGATTCCTATGGCAAGGCCTGGGTGTCCCAAAATGGAGGACAATCAGAGCCACTGCCAAGTCAGCATGTAGCTCCACCAGCCCATAGCCTGCTCTCTAGGCAATACACAAGTGCCTGAAAACACACATAAGGGGTACAAGGGTGTAGCCCCATACATGGGCGCCATAGGGCTATCCCATGGGTGTTGTTCACCAAACAGAAAACATGAAGAGCTGTGCTGTCAGAGGTCCAGCTGGACCTCAGTGGCAGCACACATAAAGAATACACACACAGAGAAGTGGTAGGACATGGACTAGGAGGCCTGGCATTTCCAGCATCACACACTCACTGTGTCAAAATGCCATGCCCTCCTCAATCTACTATATAGATTGCTCGAAAACTATAGAGATGGGCTTGAAGAGGCAGATCATCCAAGCTCTGGTGATTCAAAACTTGAATACCACAACAGCCTATTATGGGGGCTTCCTAGGGGGGGAAACTGCAGGAATTCAGGTAGTACTCCACTCACTTGTACCTTGGCCTCAGGAAGCATGACTACATTTTGGGGGGACTCCTCCAATCGCAGTGTCTCTCAATCTCGTAGCTTGTCAAGTCTAAAATCTTATGCATCATCAGAAAGGCATACTGAGGTGGAGGATCCACACAGGTTTCTAAAAATCACCAAATACAGCAACAGAAGCATCCTGCATTCCAGGTTATTCAGTATCCTACAGCACATACAGACTGAAGATATTTGGAACAAGAATACTGCATAGGACCTACTTTATAGAAAGCTTTTCCCCTACCTTAGGGGTAGAGGCAAGTTGGACCTCACCGGGAGTGGGGACAAGGACCCAGTTCTGACAAGGAACTCCCTAGAGAACCTAGTAACAATACTTCTCCAGATGTATCCTATAAAGATTTATGTGAAAATAATATCAGTATGTGTTATTGTCAACTGTAAACTGTGAATATTCCTTTAACTAAGCAATGCCAAGTGACTGAGATGAAGAGGCCCTGTGGAGGAGAAGAGAAGCCATATGAGACAAAGAGAAAGGTATATGACCCTACACCGGGGAAATCCCACAGCTATTTTGTGTATAAAATAGGAGGAGCCTGGAGCACTGGGAGTGAAACCCACGAGTTACGGAACAAACCGGTAATTGAGGGACCAGAGAACCTTCAAGCCCAGAGGTATGGAAGAGGAGACGTGAAGGAAATCCCCAAGGCCAACCCGACAAAGAGAAGTGCAGAAGGGAATGGAAACCCTGTTGATGTTTTCCTTATCAGTGACAGGTAATAGGGCATTCTGGAGACCTGGAGGGTGATGGAGAGGCCTTATGGGAATGCTCATACTCGTCCCAGCAAAGAAAAGGGAACTATAATATGAAAACACAGTGAAACAAATGAGAAAACATATGGGAATGTTGATACTCGTCCCAGCATAAATTACAAAACCATCATTTTAAGAACCAGTGACGCCAATAAGAATCATTATTGGAATAGTCCTACTCGTCCCAGTAAAGAAGAAGAGTATACCAAATTGATGGCTAGGACAGTAAATGAGAATCATTACTATAATGCTCATACTCGTCCCAGTGAGGGAAAGGGAAGCATCATACTAATATCCAGAAGAGGAAACCTTCAAACTCAGTTCATTCAAGAGAGACTAAGTCAAAAAGCAATATCAAAAACCAGGGAAAGCATCAAAGGAAGGATTTGTAAACCCCTAACAACCTTACCAGGTGAACGGAGGGAAAACCCTATTAATAAAGGAAGTTATAAGGAAAACAAGTAAGAAGCCCATAACTATTGTGGAAATATACATTAAATGAACATCAGTTCTTGCTCTCTTTTCTCTGTCAAAATGTCACAGAACAGTGTTGCCGTGGTCCACAAACAACAACCCAAACGGCCTCTGTGTGTGTGTGTGTGAAGTTGCAGACAGGACCTAGGAAATCAAGCTAGAAATAGCTTGCGGTCAAAATAACATGCACAAATATTAGCTGGTGCTGACCCTCCCCCTTGACCTCATGCTGAGGATAGAAAAGGAACACACGTTGAGCCTCCCCCTGCATGTCTTTTTTCTTCACTATAATTACTCCCCAGACTTTCTGTTTACCCTGTCAGTGATTTACCTTTCAAGGGCTGTGTGTTATTTACGTGTCATGCTTACGCAGCTGAAAAAAAGTATATAAAGAGCAAAAGATTATAAGTAAGTCAGAGAGCACTAGCAAAACATATGTTGACACCGCTCTCCAGTCGAGTGCTTTGTTCATGCTAAATAAATGTATCTATGTGAGTATTTTATTCCGTGAAGGTGTCTCATTCTTGGTTTATATTCCAGGTGGGAGAACCGAGGGGCTCACAGCTTTACTCTAAGTTGCACCTTTCAGCAAATGGAAACCCTGCAGATGGGACCTTGTCGGCTAAATCTAGACAGACTGTGTACCGTGGTTGAGAAAAGGCATGGCGAACGACCATGGAACACACTGCACGATTTGGACTGTGTTTTCCTGCAGCCACAGTAACACCTCGCCAGATTTCCTGACACACCGATTTACCCCAACCAAGATCCTTGCCTGGAATAGCATTTTGCTTTAAAGACACCAGCACTTCGGAGCTTAAATAAACTTGAACAGCAGGTTCCCCGGGGTGGGAATTATTGGTAAAAAAAAGGAGTGGGCGTGGTATTATTTTTGAAGGAAGGGCCCCAATATACTGCTGGCAATCCCAATTTATAAATTCCAGAGCATGGAACTTTTTACTCAGAAAACTAGGGTACCTCAGAGAAAGGTTGTCAGAAAAGGGACCAAAGGAAGTTAAGATTACTTCAGTGTGAAACAAACAATAAATGGGAAGATTATGCTAGGCAGAAAGCAATGAGGGAAGCACAGCTAAATAAAAAGGAGGCAACAGTCAGAAAAAGATAAGGCTATAGTATATGATCAACAGAGGTTTAAAGAGGACTGGGAACAGGATTACAGAGAAAAACTCATGCACGAAAATAAGCCTTATGTTGTCCAGAGGCTGCAGACAGAGACTTCTGCACCCTCAAAGGAACATTTATTGACTAAACGTCCTCTTCGCCTCCATATAATATGGATGATAAGATGGGCACAATTGGTGAAGATGACAAGGGAACCTCTACTCAGGGTTCCATACTTCCAGAAACTCGGGCAAGCATTGAATCATGGTTGGAAGAATGGATTAGGACAGGAATGAGGGGACCAGCCCTTGCTTCTAAAGTCATGAAAACACAGCTTCTAAAGGCAAATAATATCATTGTGCATAAGTTATCTGGCCTAGTGTTTCAGAAATATAAAAAACATAATGGCAGTCAGAAGGTGACTCTTGAGAAGTGGCCTTTGTCTGACCAGTATGAGGATATAGACTGCAAGAGCAAGATCTTTAACTTAAATGAATTGGGGTGTGAACAGGGAGTTTGAATCTTACCTGAGTGGCTCGCAAAAGCCCCTGTCTCCACTCATCAGGCTCCTATGAGGGAAGTTCCAGGGTTTAGCCCAGACCATCTGTAAAGACTGGAGGTGGGTGTCTGTACTCCTGCTCTCTATATGATGGCAGAGTGGAAGCACAGGGCACCCCAGCTCGCTAAGGGCGAGCAATCAAGGCTTAAACTCTCAGGAGGTGATGCAGGCTGGTTCTTAAGTACAGTGTAGTCCCCAAGCACCCACAAAGGAATGTCCACACACTATGTTAGTGAAAACACAGTTCTTTATATAAATAAGATTCCAGCTATGAACACAATCACAATAACGCACTTTGTGCTCAAGTTAATCTAAAATGTTAAATATACAGTTTCTATGTGGTACCACAATTACTCTTTGACTCCATTAAAATGCATCAACTGTACTCAGTTCAAATGTCATACAAATCAGTTAATAAAGTGAACCAACAATAGACTTAGGAGGAAAGCAGGTTGGTTAAAACAATAGGCAGAATACTGGCCCCGTTACCTAGACACAGTTCTATGTGAGGATCCCCCCACCTGGGCAACCTGTAAATAAAGATATAATACAAGCCCAGTCATATATTGTTCCTATGAGTCTTGTTTCCCTCTAAAATGGTTCTGCCACCCCAATGTACCTGGATTAGCAGAGTTTGACATCGGGTCGTCGACGGATCCTTCTTGAGTGGCTCCCTTTAAGGCAGGAGCAACGGATCATCGAGATCCCTCGAAAGAATGGAGAACAACAGCGTTGAGGCAGCAACTTTGGTCCTGGCGGTGCTCGTGGACTTTAGTCATGGCCCCCCAACTGTTCTCGTTCACCCCACTAATCACCTCCGATATCCCCTCTTGGTAACCTCACCTTATGTTTTTAAATGATGAGCTCTCCATCCTGCATGGCATGCAGAGGCGCGTAGATACCAGTTACTTCACTGGTTTGAAGGTACTGGAGGAGTTCCGGAGGAATATTGACTCCAGTGTCTATAAAGTTCAAAGAGTTCAATATGTCCGATGTTCACTCTTGTTCCATTCCCTCGTTAGGTTGCAGCTGGGTCCAAAAGAATATTGCCTGGAGGCACCTGATGGCGTTCGGGTAAGAGTCTGTATTACCAAACACTGTCCAGTAAAAGTTGCATGAGTTTAACTTGCCGTTTTCTCTCCCTTTATAGGTGCGGCATAGGAAGATGCGGCGAATTAAAGGATAATACCTCCGGTGGTAAAGCAGGTAAGCCCATGGCGGCAAGAGATTGTCTTTGTCGGTTTTCTCGGCTCACCTTGTTATTCCTTTTGTTTTCCCCCCAGGTGCTGGGTTTCGACAAAAAAAATGATGGAGGCAGCACCGAGTCGAAAGATGCGGTGGACTGGTGAGTATAACGTGGCGTTGCTGCTGGCGAAGCGACGCGTGCTGAAATAATGTCCTTTCCAGGCTCGGAGCTGTGTTGGGTCCGGAATCCGGTAAGGAATCAAATAATGTCCGTGATCTAACCTCCGGATTCGAGGTGGGCGTGGCAGAAGACTGGATGCTGACTTGCAGACACGGTGAGCGTTACGCTGCTGGATACAGAACAACACGAAGCATGGGCTGCTGTTCGGGCGTGGTTTAAATAGCCTGCAAAGTAGTCCCAGGTAAGAAGTTCCCCAGAACCACACCCGAGTGAAAAATAGTCCCTGTAATAAAATAGTCCCATCCAGGCCTCATGTTGGCTTGGACTCATTTGCAGCATGGTCTGCATAAGGTAAGTAAAGTCTATAAGCCTGGCGCCTATGGTGCCAGGACTGATTTCTATGATGAGCCTGGCGCCTAAGGCGCCAGGACTGAATCCAAACAGCCCCCAGCCGGGGCTGTTGGGGTTTTAATAAGTATCTGGATGCCTCCTCCCGGGGCTGATGGACTCGATCCGGATGCCCGGGGGTAGGCATCATGACAGCAGTTCGATGACGGTAGTTCGTTACTGTAAAGAGTCACTGAAGTACTTTGGCTCAGCAAGGGCGTGGGGTCGTCCGGCGTCTCTGCGGTCTTTGGGTGGCGGGAAACCCACCGGTGGATGCTCCTCGGCACGTCAGCGCCCTCGACTTTCTCCGTTGGGACAAATCTGTCGGCGGTGTTGGCGAGAGCATCCTTGAATTCAAAGTGTCTTAATCAAGGGAGCGTTGCGGCTCCGGTCGTCGGCGGCTCAGCGTCAAGCGGTTCTCGCTTCTGGGCAACACAGCTTATACGGGCCTCCAGCGGTTATAGCAAACCTTCGGACCCTGGTCGACGACGGTGGACGGAATGTCCGGTGCTTCTCTTCGTTCTCCTCGGCAGTCCCCATCTCCGGTTGACAGTCTTTCGAAGGCTGACTTCCAGGGTGTGTTAGCGAAGGTTAGTGGTGCATGATGGTCCCTCGTAACTCGGGAAGAGGTCTCATAGCAAGGTCCTCTCTTGGATCAGTTTCGATGGCACGGCAGCTTTCGGAGCGGTAACGGTAACAGCAGCCACCTTCTTCTTCAGGCTCGGCTTCGAGATTAAGCATCAGTTTCAACTTCAGCTTCTGAATTATTTTTTTTAAACATGTTTTTATTGATTTTCAATATCACAATTATTACATGGTTAACAACATTGAACTCACCCCTCGGAAGATCTTCATCTGTAGTCATCCTCTTTGGGAAGTCTCTATTTATACTTCAACTGAAAAGGTCCAGTATCCTTATTTTATGTGGGCACCATTGCTCTTTATAGTCTGTTTGCAGATACTCCAGAGCCATACCCCAGTCCATTCTAAATGTTTGATGTTCCCCTTGAATATTGTAAGTTATAGTCTCCATGGCTAAGTATGTCCATACTCTCCTTGTCCAATCCACTGCGAGTGATGGGCTTTTCTGTTTCCATTTATGAGCTATTTACCTCCACTCCCCTATCAATAGGCCCATAAAGTTCATTTTCTGTGTCACATTCAGATGTTTGTCATGGGGGTCCCATAGGCCCCCTAGCCACACTTCTTCCCCCAGACTCGCTGTCCCTGGGAACATTTTCTGCATTTGGGTTTTTACATCTTCCCAGAATTGGTGTAGGCTAGGGCAGTCCCACCATATATGTCACCAGTCTCCCCCACCTCCAAATTCCCTCCAGCATCTATCTGGGGAGTTACTATACATCGTATGTAGTCTTTCTGGCGTAAAATGCCATTGCATCAACATTTTCATCCACATTTCTCTAGTTTGAATGGCTCTTGTCAGCTTCGGTATAGCACCCCGTATATATTCCCACCGTTCCCTGGGGAGTGAACATTTGAGCGTTTTCTCCCACCTTTTTATGTATTGCCACTTGACGGTTTCGACTTGTGCATTTAAGAGCTTGTATGTATTCGAGACAAACTTGTGTGTTCCTGTGTCAGTCATTATGTATATTTCAAACAGAGTCAGATCCCTTGTCTCTGCGCATTTTATGCGCGGTGTACTCAGCCAGTGGTGCAATTGTTCGTATTTGTATCTGTGGTTAGGGGTCAGGTTCAGCTGTGTCGAGCATTCTGCAAATGTTTTTATCTGCTGATCTTGGTACATATCCCTGACCATTTTACACCCTGCCTCTCCCCATTTCTGGAACGCCCCCTTTTCCATTCCTGGCGGGAAATCTGGATTTTAAATAAGGGCATAAAGGGGGCTGGGTCCCTTGTTAAGGTCTCTTTCTGTGTGGCCTTATCCGATACACTCAGGGTCATCTTCATTATTTCACTAATATGAACATTGGGGTGTCTGTGTTGTTTGCTAATCCATAGGATGTGTCGGGTGGGTGTTGTCTCCACCGCCCTATCCTGTGACTCCCAGATTTTCTTTGCGTTTTCCGGTATCCATTCTTTCAATACACATAGCTGTGCGGCTTTGTAATATTTCCTAAAATTTGGGAGGGCACAACCCCCCCCCCCCCATTTCTGTGTGCCGTCATGATGGCACTCGATACCCTGGGAGTTTTATTCTGCCATATGTATGCTGTTGCCACCTTCATGAGTGACTTAAAAAAAGCAGGGGGCATTCTTACCGGGAGGGCTTGGAATAGATACATAATTTTTGGCAGTATGGTCATCTTCACCGCCGTTATCCGGCCCCACCATGATATTGATAATGGGTTCAATTCAGTACGTTCTTTTTGATTTTGTCTAGGAGTTGTGGGTAGTTATGGGCATACAGCTTGTCTATTCTCCCCATGAGAGTGATTCCCAGGTATTTGACCCCAGTGTTCGCTACCTTCAATTGGAGGGCCACAGCTACTGCTTGGATGTTTGTTCTACTCCCAGCCAGTACCAGGATTTCTGATTTCTGTCTGTTAATTTTTAGCCCTGAAATCAAGCCGAAGGTTTCGATCTCGTGCATGAGAAACGGGAGTGATCTTACTGGGTCTCCTAGTGCCACTAGCATGTCATCCGCGTATGCTACTACTTTGTGCGCCTGTGCCGCCATCTCTATGCCACTGATTTCCGGCATTTCTCTAATTTTTGCCAGTAGGGGTTCCAAATATATTGCATATAGCAGGGATGATAGCGGGCACCCTTGTTTGGTCCCTCTCCCTATTTGCACTGTTTCGACAATCCCCCATTTACTGCCATCCTTATCGTCGGGGAGTTGTAATTGGCCCGGATCATATCTATGAATGCTTTGCCCATGCCCATTTTCTGCAGTATTTGGAAGAGGAGCGACCACTCTACTTGGTCAAACGCTTTCTCCGCGTCGAGGGCGATCATAGCCGCGGGGGATTGTGTAATCCCTATTTTTTCCACTAAGTGTAGAACCCTTCTGATGTTATCACGTGTTTCTCTATTCGGGACAAACCCGGATTGATCTTGATGGATCAACTTTGGGAGGAGTTGTGCCAGCCTTGTGGCTAGTATCTTAGTGTATAATTTCACATCCAAGTTGATTAATGCTATTGGGCGGTATGAGGTAGGGAGTTGTACATCCTTCCCCTTTTATGAAATACCAAGACTTTTGGCTCATTCATTGATTGGGTAACATTTATCTTCTCTTTAAATATGTTAAACAGGTCTGTGAGGACGGGGTCAAGTACATCTTTATAGATCTTATAAAATAGTGCAGTGTAGCCGTCCGGGCCTGGAGCTTTATTTTTCGGGAGGTCCTGAATTGCCTTATTGACCTCTTCTATTGAGATTTTTCTGTCTAAGTGTTGTTTTTCTTCCTCCGATATTACTGGGAGGTGAACCGCTCTTAGGTATGCCTTATGCTGTTCCTCCCCCGGGTGGTCCGAGGAGTATAGCTCCTGGTAAAAGCGTTTGAATATGTCTCCTATATCTGTGGTTTATGTCTTTATTTGCCTATTGTCATCTTTTAGGGCCTTTATTGTCTGTGACTGCTGCCTCCCTTTCAGTTGTCTGGCTAGGAGTTTGTCGGCCTTATTTGCTTTCACATAATACCAATGTTTTGTATAAAGGAAATCTCTCCTCGCCTTTTTGGTGCGGAATGATTCCAGTTGCCCTAGGACATGTCTTAGTGTTCTTTGAAGTTTCTTGGTTGGTGTTTGCATGAAATCTGTGTGGATCGCACTTATGTTGGCCTCTAATTCCTTTTCCCATTGGCAATTCTGTTTCTCCCTCTGTGATTTAAGAGCTATAAGGTGTCCCCTTTTTACCGCCTTCAGGGCTTCCCATAGTGTTCCCCTATCTGTATCTGGAAGATCATTTCTGGCTAGATAGTGTGTGATGTGTTCTCTGAGAGCCTTCCCCATGACCGGATCTCTGATGATTTCCTCTGGGAGGCGCCAGCGCCATGACTGTGTGTGGTCTTGTTTCCATCTAAGTACTGCCCACAGGTGGGGCATGGTCCGAGAGTGTAATAGGGCCTATCTCTGCCTGCTGTGTTTTCCCTAAACGCCCAACTGAGACGCATAGATAATCTATTCTTGAGCCAGATTTGTGTACATGTGAGAAATATGTTAAACCTTTCTGATTGCCATCAATATTGCGCCAAACATCTGCTAGCACTAGGTCTGTCATTTTCTGTGTCAGTGCTTTTGACGAGGTACCCTGATCCTGTTGTTTGGCTCCCGATCTATCTAGGATGGGGTACCTTTTCCCTTGCTACTCTTCCCTACTCTTCGTTCTCTTTCCGTTCTGCAGTGTGTGTACTTGTCTATCCACTTTATTTCAGCACCCAAACTCTTCTGGGTGTCTTGTGCCACTCTTATTAGAGTGCCACCCTTGACAGAATGCAAGAGCCAAAAATGTCTTATTTCATTGGCCGGAAAGGCACACACAGACCTAAGATGCTTTCCTTTCGAGTTAAGAAACCTTTGCATAAACCTATGGTTTCCCCAAAGACAGCAGACAAGAAACCTAGTCTAAAGGACAGACTTGCCTTAGTAAACAAAGATTTACAAGCACGATACTATACTCTCTGGCTAGCTGACCCTTCTTCCATGTACAATTATTATGACATTTGCGACTATGATCCGCAGTCTTTATCTGTTGCAGAGCTACAGCAAGATAATGAATTCTTACAGATCTTGTTAGACCAAACAGTGGAAAACTCTCCTGCGTCTTCTGATAAGCCTTCTAACACCGCAACAGCTAAGGACATATCACTCATTGTGAGAGAATCTAAACCAGAATACGCCGTTGCCAGTGTAATATGCGCAAGTTCAGCTTGGCAAACTCCCCAGAATGCTGGAAACCCTTATTTGACAGGACAAGGCAGTCATTACCCTGAGGTTTGTGCATCTGGTTCTGGGTACAAAAGACCTATACTAACCATCGGTTGTCTTAATACTTCCACAGTATCTACTAACCACGATAACCCTAAGGTCAGTCTTCCCATTGCTACAACCGAATTTTCTGCCACACCAGCTTCTGAAGCTTTAGATCAAACTAATGATACTTACCTGCTACACGAACAACACCTACGCCTTAAAAGAAAGACCGAAGACCTCTATGACGACTTTGTTTCTTTGTATTATAAGAATCTTATGAAGGGACACAAGTCACCAGACCTTCTGACAATATGTCCAACACCTGACATCTTATCTTTAGAGATCGACATGATAAGGCCTGGAGTTGCCATACAGAAAAGTATACAGACTTTTACCAAGCAAATGGAAGACCTAAATATAGCATATGTATCCCTTCTAGAGATTGACACAGCTCTTTCACCTTCCAGCCGCAGAAACTCAGGTTGTTGTACTGACAGAAAAGAATTAACTCCTCCGGTGGGTCAAATCACGCACACAGTCATTACACCACAAGACAAGGGTGGTCTACTGATTGAAAATCCCTCTGAGTCAAAGGATGATTCCGCCCTCACCCTTGCCTATCGTCCAGTACTCACACCTACAACCTCCGCTGCAATGACAATGGCAGCCGAAGAGACTGGCACAGTTCACACCGAGCATGCTGAAGTGGCAAGTGGGGCTTGCCAAAGTGTGGCTGTGCTATCAGACATCACTCTCGAGCAATTAACATCTTCTGTTTCTTCGATACCCCCTGAATCGCCAGTGGTTGTGGTACCCGATCTACCAGTAGTTGCAACACCTGATCTGTCTGTAGCTGCTATAGCACTCAAACTTCCAACTGCTATTCATGATCTGCCTGCTGCTGTGGTTCCTAAACCCCCGGACACATTTGAGACTCCTGAAGTCCCTGCTACAGATCTTGAGGTTGCTATAGCTATTGTGAATCCTGAAACTACTACTTCAGTTGTTCCTGCTGGTATATCTATAGCACTAAGACTGGCAGACTCTACTCTACCAGTCTCAGGTGCTTTCCAGCCCGCTGGCTCCCTCATGGCTCCCTCACACCTAGTTGTTACAGCATCGATACCCCCTACAGCCATCCAAGATCTCACCGCTGCTGTATCCTCTGAACTCTCTATGGCTAACCCTAATGTTGTCATTACTACTTCGGATGTCTTGGAAAACCTTCCTAAAGATATCAACTCTGCTGTACCTATGGCTCCACTTTCCAGCATCATACTGTTGCCCGTCAAGGCAAAATCTATCTTGGAGCCTGCAGCAGTTTTTCGCAGTTCCTCTCTTCATGCACACACAGTTGGGGTCTGTGTTCCAAAGACTTCATCTTTTCTGAATTCTACATCAAAGGCTCAGAACATTGGTACCGGCTCCATCATTCAAGACTCTCACCTTACAACTCGTTTCTGGTGCCTCATGATGTGTCTTTTTGGAGTAAGACTCTTGTACTGTGGAACAGACACTCTTCCTACAGGTCGGTCTTCAGGGAGCCTGGAGAGGGGCCTGGAGAGGGGCATACTGTCATGCCTGCGCCATGGGCACATCCATTTATGCTCCATTTGGACTTTGCTGCTTAATGATTATTGTCAACTAACTACGCATACCATAATGCACCTGGCCGCAAGCATTGTTTCCTGGCCGTTCCTATTGGTTTTCTATGGAACTACACCCCCCAGAAGCCTTAGAGTCTGGTCCTGCTTCCACCAGCCCAGGAACAGAAAGGGAGGTGGCCGATTGCCTGCAGGTGTGATTCGCCAGGTGAAACCAATTAGCCTGCCTCTGTGCTGGGCTAGGCAGTATAAAGGCTGCTGCCTGTAGTGGCTCAGCCTCTTGCATCTGAGAGTCCTTCCTCCACCTTTCGCTTCTGACTTCGGATCCTTGTTTGCTGTTAATCATCACTCCTGCTTGGACCCTGCCTTGTTGCTTGCTCCACCCTGCTGCCTCCAGCCATAGCCTTCCAGGCTCCCTTCCTCACAGTCTTGCCCTGCCGGGCTCTCCACATTGCAGCGGATCACGCTCTGCTGCCTTCCAGTCTCCGCCCTTGCCCTGCCGGGCTCTCCACCTTGCAGCGGATCACGCTCTGCTGTCTTCCAGTCTCCGCCCTTGCCCTGCCGGGCTCTCCACATTGCAGCGGATCTCGCTCTGCTGCCTTCCAGCCTCTGCCCTTGCCCTGCGGGCTCTCCACATTACAGCGGATCACGCTCTGCTGCCTTCCAGTCTCCGCCCTTGCCCTGCCGGGCTCTCCACCTTGCAGCAGATCACGCTCTGCTGTCTTCCAGTCTCCGCCCTTGCCCTGCCGGGCTCTCCACATTGCAGCGGATCACGCTCTGCTGCCCCTTCCAGTCTCCGCCCTTGCCCTGCCGGGCTCTCCACCTTGCAGCGGATCACGCTCTGCTGCCTTCCAGTCTCCGCCCTTGCCCTGCCGGGCTCTCCACATTGCAGCGGATCTCGCTCTGCTGCCTTCCAGCCTCCGCCCTTGCCCTGCGGGCTCTCCACATTGCAGCGGATCTCGCTCTGCTGCTTTCCAGCCTCAGCCCTTGTCCTCTGGGCTTCCTGCTCTACAGCCTGCCTCACTCCGGCTGCCTTAGCCCTTGTCCTCTGGGCTCCCTGCTCTACAGCCTACCTCTCTCCGGCTGCCCTAAACCCTTTTCCTCTGGCTTTCTACCTTACCGTCCTACTCCTGTGGACTTACTCACTACTTCCCTGCTCCTCGGAGCTCTCTACCTTGTACCTTACTGTCCTCTGCTATCCTTTCCTGTTACTCGACTTTCCCTTCTATACCTTCTGCTAGTTTGCTATCTCCTCCTTTCCTGGATTTGTCTGTAGTAACATCTCTTGTACTGTTTGTTGACCCTTTTGTTCAGAGCTTGTCTGTTGGTTCCCATCAGTCAACCTCTGCCCCTTCCTTTGTCTTGTTTCTACATTACAGACACCCATAGCTGCTGTTCCAAGTCATGAGCAAACAGCGTGGGACTCTGTTATAGCAAACTGTGCAGAAGGCTAGAGTATTTCCAAGGTTCGTGGAATACTCTTTTCCTATTCTGCATACACCCCAAGAGGGTATTCACTCTGTACCTTTTCCCTTGCTACTCTTCCCTACTCTTCGTTCTCTTTCCGTTCTGCAGTGTGTGTACTTGTCTGTCCACTTTATTTCAGCACCCAAACTCTTCTGGGTGTCTTGTGCCACTCTTATTAGAGTGCCATCCTTGACAGCTGTTCTCCTCGGACCCATCCTGTGAATTCGATCTATTGGGACTTCCACTTCATCCGTTAAGTCCAAAATGTTCTTGAAAACCTGCTGCACCGCTCCTTTGAGGTCTTTGTCTTCCTCTGTCTCTGTCATGCTTTTTATTCTTATGTTTGATCCTTGTGATCGATTTTCTAAATATACGCATTGAAGTTCCGGATTGTGCGTTAGGCGGACTAGATGTTCCTGCGTTTCTGCGCTTTGTTGCGTCTCCTCCTCCATGTTCTGCACTACTTTCTCTAGGGTATCTGTTCTTTCTCCTAACCCTGCCACCTCCATCTTCAATTCTTGCACCATTGATTTAAGTTCACTTTTCATTGACTCAAACTGTGCTTTCATTGTGTTCATAAATTGTGCCTGAAACTCCCCGAACCAGGCCTTCATGTCCTCTTTCTTGACCATATCTTCTGGAGGGGGTTCCGTATCCATCCCTGTTCTTTGTCCTTTTTGCGCTTTCACTCTCTCTGGGAGCACTTTGTCCGCTCCGCAGAGGTGGACCAGATTCTGATTTTGCTTTACTTGCGGGGTTTGTGGGAGTGGTTGGTTTTGCTTCCCTCTAGACTTTGACATTAGTGCCGCTCTTGTGTTGCTTTCCGGCCTTTTGCTTTCTCCTGTTTCTTCCTGATGTTTGATTGACCGTGCCGCACCGGCCCCTGGCACTGCTTGTTTGCCCGCTCTGTTCGGGAGTCAAGGCTTTAGGAAATCCTTATGGTGCTCTCGTCCTGTTTCCTGGCGGTTTCTCCTTTTTGTCTCTCCTGCTGGGGAGGTGCTGTGTGATCCTCGATTCCCCCTTGGTGAGCTCTTGCCAGCCGTGAGATTTCCTCTTTCTTTGGGGGACGGGGGGGTCCCCCCTGTCCTGTGCAACAAAATTGGGGCCCCCTTCTTATTTATTTTAATTTTTGTTGTGCCCGGGGCTCTAACTGGTATCCTGTCTCCGCTGCCTGCGGTGGTTCTCGTGCGCCCCCTGTCCCTTTGGGCCTTGTATGTCGATCCCTTACTTCTTACTTGTGGGTATCTGGTCTGTGGGGGGCTATCTGGCGCATTGGAGGCCTTTTCAGACTGTGGCTATGCCCGTCTCTCGAAGCTGGAGGGGTCCACTCCTCCACTCCCTCTGTCTTGCGGTCTCTCCGCTCTTATGTCCACTTCTGGGGGGGCACCTCCTTCCCTATTCTTCTCCAGAGCATACTCTGGGCCTAGTTTTACTGCCCGCTCACTGGGCTACCCGTGGATGAACACCTTCACCCGGTCGACTGGTTCTCGGGCAGTGCCGTAGGCTTCTTTTGGAGCCTCCTCCACACTGCTGTGTATTGGGCCTTGCCTCCCCAGCGCTGTTGCTCCACACCGATTGTAGACTGGAGGTGGGGCGCCGCCTATTATTCCGGGTCCCTCCTAGCTCACCCCCGTTCTGTGATCCAATTTATCTGTGCTCCCCGGGGGTTTACCTTCTTCCGCCTCACGGGTGTTGACGGTGGGCTCTCCTGAGCGGCGTCCCTCTCCTGCTGGGGCCCGCGGTGCCTCCTAGGGGCTTCATCCCATGGTACTCCAATGCCGCTCAGGGGACTGCCCAAGAATGCTCTCCGGGTGCTGCGTGTCTTCGTGGGCGAGTGTCGGCTCCTCCCACCGTTCTCGGGTGGACTTGCCCGTGTTGGCCCAGTCCTCTGCCGATTCTGCTGTGTGGCTTCCCTATTTGGGATCTTCAGCCCCACCGATCCTCCCTCTGTCGGGGCCGCGTCTCAGTGGTGCTTCCTCCGCAAAGGTACTCCTGCGCTCTAACCTCTCCGATTCCCTCCTCCGAGATCTGGTCGTCTGTAGATCACACTCGGACCTGTTTCGTCTTCTGGGATGCGAGAGATCGCGCTCAATTGATGTGCTTTCTGTCGCAGCGCGGGAGGGGTGACAGAGTCTTCCCTCCACTGCCGCCATCTTGAAGTCCCCCTGATTGATTTCTAGCAGTGAGAGGCCCCCAGATATACGGTTTGGACTCGCATTCATTCTGCTGGGTCACACTCAGGCAACCAATCACTCAGAAGGGCATTCAGCAGACAAGCAGCCAATAAGGCTCACAGGGAATTCAGGCCATTGTCCTCCCTCTCAGACACTCACAACAAGGATTATGTATTGGGACAAGTAAGCAGCCATTCAGCACTCCACACTGCATTCATACCAGTTTTGGGAAGGGCTGTCTCAGTCTTTGTGTCACATACCAGAAACTAGACAACCATTACAAGAAATGCATATTGGTCATACACTCCATTCACTCAGGTCCCACCCTTAGGGTGTACCAAAAACATATAGTCAATGAGAAGGCTCCAGCCAGTCTGGCCTGGACTTCCCCACAATACCATATAAGTACATATATGGAACTTCCACCCAACAGCCAGTCAGTGGGAAGGAACAGAGTCAGGGCTTCCCAGGACTTTGGGAAAAACAAGGTAACAGGCAATAGAAAGCAAGATGCCACAGGGGCCATCTTGTCTCCTATCAGGAATCAACTGATTCCAATGGCAGGGCCTGGGTATCCCATAATGGAGGATACTCAGTGCACCCATCAAATTCAGCATGGAGCTGCCACCAGCCCATACCCTCCGCTGTGGGCCACCATACACAGGTGCCCGAAAACATACACTAGGGGCACAAGGTTTTACCCTCACCCATGGGTGCCATGAGGGTATCCCAAGGGTCTTTACATGAAACCAAAAAGAGGAAGAGCTGCACAGCCAGTAGTGCCACATGGACTCCTGGGCAGAAAATAATACAGAACACACATGATAAAGGACTACAGAACAAGGACAGGGAGGCCCTGTCCCTCCCATGCATTTCCAGCATAACAGTCGCCCCCCCAGACTGATGTTAGGGCGTCTAATCTCCCACGAGATTGACGCTCTTATCCAGACGGTCAACATACCTTCTGGAAAGGCCATCTGCAATATAATGACTCTTCCCCGGTCTATGCTCAATGTGACGTCTAGCCCTTGCAAGCTAATGGACCACCTGAGCAGTTTCTGGTTTTCACCATTCATCTGCATAAGCCACTGCAGGGGCTTATGGTCTGTTTGGACCTTGAAGGTATACCCTGTTAAGGTAGGGCCTAAAACACCCAAGGCTCCAAACTATACTGAAACATTCCTTTTCAACAGTAGCCCACCTATGTTCTCTACCCTTGAGTTGTCTATTGATGAAGATGATTGGATGTTCCCTCCCTTTGTCATCTAACTGGGACAAGACAGCTCCAATTCCGGTGTCGCAGGCATCCGTCTGGACGATAAAGGGTTTGGTGTAATCAGGCGCACACAACACAGGTGCCCTACACAGACTTTCTTTCAAGCCAACAAAGGCCTGCTGACAGTCTTCTGTCCAATTAACCTTCCTTGGTTGTTTGGGCAAAGTCAGTGCTGTCAGAGGGGCAGCTATGGTTCCATAGTCCGCCATGAAGTTTCGATAATACCCATTGAGGCCCAAAAAGACTCTCACCTGGGTTTGAGTAGTGAGAGTCTCCCAGTCATGTACATCCTGTACTTTACTGGGGTGAGGATGGATTCGACCCCCTCCTACCTCATGACCAGACCAAGATAAGTGACTTTCCCCTGAGCTATCTGGCACTTAGTGGCCTTGATAGTGAGGTTAGCCCTTTTCAAGGCCTCCAACACCTTATCCAGATGAGTCAAATGCTCTTCCCAGGTGGAACTGTAGACAGCAATGTCGTCTAGGTAGGCCACACAAAAGGCCTCCAGCCCACTGAGCGCACGATTGACTAACCTCTGGAAGGTGGCAGGTGCATTTTTCAACCCAAAAGGCATGACTCTAAACTGGTAGAGCCCCGCAGGGGTTGTGAATGCAGTCTTTTCCTTGACATGGTCCGTCAGAGCTATTTGCCAATATCCTGAGGTAAGGTCAAAGGTGCTCACAAATTTGGAAGAACCTATGGTGTCCACAAGCTCTTCAGCCCTGGGCAATGGGTGTGCATCAGTTTTGGTGACGGCATTGACCCCTCGGTAGTCCACACAGAAATGCCAATCTTTGGTACCTGCCTGGGAACTTGCCTTGGGGACAAGGGCCACTGGACTGGACCAGGGACTGGTTGAGGGTTCAATAACACCCAGATCCAATATCTTGGCGACCTCAGCCTGGATGCGGTTCTTCACAGTGTCTGACATCCTGTAGCATCTGCTTTTGACAGGTACGCTGTCACCAGTGTCAATTTCGGGCCTGCACCATGGATTGAGGCCTGGTGTCAGCGAGAACAGAGAGGCATACAACCGGAGCAAAGCTCTACAGGCCCTCTGCTGCTCTGGAGTCAGATCTGGAGAGAGATGCACTCCCTTCACTGAGCCATCCTGAGGGTTGCTATGCAGCAAATCAGGAAGGGGCTCACTCTCATCATCTTCTTGCTCTGAGCTACGAATAGGCATGAGACTTCTGCTCGCCTATGGAAAGGCTTGAGCCTGTTTACGTGGAATACCTGAGGGGCTACCCCAGGGACTCCCATGTCAACCAGATAATTGACTCCACCCATCTAGGAGATCATCCTGAAGGGTCCAGTCCACTTATCTGCCAAAGCTCTAGGCTTGGTAGGCTCCATCACAAGGATCTCCTGACCTGGAGTCCAATCCACTTGTGACGCTTTAAGGTCATGCCAGTATATGTTTATTTCCTGGCTTGCTTTAAGGTTTGCTGTCGCCTGGCCCATCATCTGTGTCATCCTCCGTCTGAGGCCTAACACATAGTCCCCCACTTGCTTGGCAGGACCTGGAAGGGTGGCTTCCAAACCATCTCTGATCAAGGTAAGGGTCCCTCTCACAGGATGTCCAAAGAGTAACTCAAAGGGGCTGAAACCAACACCCTCTTGAGGTACCTCTCTGTAAGCAAACAGTAGGCATTGCAGGAGGAGACCCCATTTCCTCCTTAGGGGCTCTTCCAAAGTACCCAGCATGCCCTTGAGAGTTTTGTTAAATCTCTCAACTAGACCATTGGTCTGGGGTGGTAAGAGGTGGAGAACTTTTAGGTTAATCCGGACTCTTTCCACATTGTTTTCATGTAACTCGACATGAAGTTGGATCCTCTGTCAGAGACAAACTCCTTAGGGAATCCAACCCTGGTAGAAATGCCCAGGAGAGCCCTGGCAACCACCTTGGCAGTAACAGTCTGAAGGGGTATAGCCTCAGGGTACCTGGTGGCATGATCAACCAAGACCAGGATGAACCGATGTCTATCTGAAGTGGGAGGATCAAGAGGACTGACAATGTCGATGCCCACCCTCTCAAATGGGGTGCCAACCACTGACAACGGCTGTAGTGGGGCAATGACACTGCCTCCAGTCTTGCTAGACAACTGACAAGTTGGGCAGGTCCTGCAGTGGGAATCCACTTCTACTCCCGTCGGGGGTCAGTAGAAATGGGCAGGGAGCCTCTGCTTAGTCTTCTTGGTACCAAGATGACAGGCCAAAGGCACCTCATGCGCCAACTGCAGCAGGAAGGGCCTGTAAACCTGGGGTACCACCAACCCTGTGAGGGCAACATGTTCATGCTTGGGAGTTCACCCTCCCAATTTATCCAGAACTAGGCACTTCTCCCTGTGCCTGGGACAGGGCCTGTTTCCTCAGACCCTCGAGAGAGTGGCACTCTCTCTGACCCTTTCAGAAGTCCACCCGGGAGGGTCCCCCTTCAGCCAAAAGGCATTGAAGGTTGGGTGGTTCTCCGGGTTGAGCGCCTCTCCCGCAGGAGGGTCTTCTGCCTCTTATCCCTCAGGAGTTGAGTTTGGGTTTACCACAGGACCCAGCCCGTCTGGAGCATGAATCCCAGTGGGAGCCGCAGGAGCAGCAGGAGGAGAAGGAGCCCTCTTCACAGAGGTGGGATTTTTGTTCCTCCATCTTTCCTTAGGCCTCACCTTTGGCTTGGGTACCTGACTTTCAGTCAGACCCAGGGTCACCTGTGACCCAGTGACTGCAGCAGCAGTCATGCAGAGACCATCAGAGAACAACCCCAACTCTACTAGATCATTGCCTAACAAAATGCTAGCAGGGACATTGTCCTGAACCAGGACAGGAAGCTTTGCTGTCTTGGCTCCAATCATGAGTGTGACTAAGGCTACAGGAGATAGTTTGGGAGGCCCACCAGCTAACCTGGTAGTTCTCAGAGGAGCACCTACATAGTCCTCTGGCTTGAGCAGGGTCCTGTCCACCACTGTCATGCTCACCCCAGTGTATCTCAAGCCAGTAGAAGGCTGGCCATTCAAGAGGACACTTCTCAAAAACCTACGGGTGTTCTGTGGGATTATCGCCAGTACTTCTGCATACTGGTCCCAGGCCCCAAGGGACACTAGGGAAATCTCTACAGGAGCACCAGATGTGATTCCTGTAGAGGAGGGGAGGGCAGTAGCCTCCACCTCAGGCATGGGTTAAGGGTAGGTCAGGCTGAGAGCCTGGACTCCCAAGTGCCTTACCTTTACACTTGGGGGTCACACTTGTTGTGGTCCAGAGCCCCACAATCCCAACAAGTGCCAGGAATGCGGGGTACGGTACTGGTACCACTGGGAGCCTGCTTTTCAGCAGGTGGACCACTACTCTTACCCACATAGGACTTATCCCCACTACATTTTTGGGTCTTAGGAGAGGAAGGTGTTGGTTTACCCGACTGTGATTGCTTCTGGGACTCCTCAGACTTCTGAGAGGTCCCCTTTTCTTTGTCCTTGTCCTTCCCACTGGAGTCCATAGGGGACACCCGGCGGGAGACCCACCTGTCAGCCATCCTGGCCAGCTTAAAGGGATCTAAAATGTTCTGGTCAGCAATATACTGACGCAGCTCTGGTGAACAGGCTTCAGAAAAATGCTCAAACAACAAAAGGTGGGACACTTCAACAAAGGTTTTCACCTTGTAACCATCAATCCACCCCATCATGTTCATATGTGCAGCACTCACGCAGTCAACCCAAGACACAGTCTTTCTTTTCTTAAATCCCATGAACCTTTTAAGGTATTGGGTAGGTGTCTTTCCAAACTTGGCAATCAAAGCGAACTTCATGCACTCATACTGACCCCTTTCTTCCACACTCAGCTTACAGTCATATCCAGTCTGAGGCACTCTGCTTAACAAACACTTAGCCCAATCTCTTTTATCAACATCACGCGTTCCACAAGCCATTTCAAACGCTTCAATGCATTGGAGGATATCAGAACCCTCCACATATACACCAACCAAATCTTTCATAAACTTGGTGGCTGGGGACCTGACACTCTCAACTGGTTTCGCTGAAGTCTCCACTCTAGCTTTCGCTAGCTGGATTTTTTGACATTCAGTGTCCTTGTTTTTAAGTTCAAGATCCCTATCCTTTAGTTCCCGATCCCTGGCTTTAAGGATCACCTGCTGTGCCAACTCCTCTTTCTTAAGCTCAGCTTCTATTTCCAACTTTTTATATTCAAAGGCAAGGCCAATTTCATCCTTAATAATTAAAGTTCCAAGGAATTCCCTGAAGAAACATTGCTGGAAGTCGGTACAGAGGCAGCAGGAATGGTGGCCTTTCCAGAATCAGATTCAACAACAGCCCCAGGGGCAGGGTCCTCATCTTTACTTTACTTTAATACACTAGTATAGCGCATCCATGAACCCGAAGGCGTGAGGGCACTACAAAACACAAATAACAGAAAACATGAGACATAATCATGAGATATGGCTGAGCGGGGTTATATCACAGGCAGATAAATTGTTTAATGGAATCATCGGTTCATCGGTTACATCCCCCCCTTCAAGAGCTTCACAATCGGTCCTATAGTCCACCAGGGCAGCTATCAGCTCACCCTAGACTTATCCTCAAAGTCTAACTACCTGGCTTCACAAGCATCCGGGAGAGCCTCTAAGCTCATCCTAGTCAATTTACCACTTGCAATAGATTCAATTGCTTGTAATGTAGTTACCTTGTACACAACAAAACTTCAATTTAACAAAGTGTAGATATTTTATAAGTGGCAAAGTTAAACAATGATTCTAAAAAACTTAAGCATCCCACCGCTGGCACCAGTGTAAAGACTGGAGGGGGGTGTCTGTACTCCTGCTCTCTATATGGCAGAGTGGAAGTACAGGGCACCCCAGCCAAGATTCTCTATTCGGTAGCTATGGGCAAGCAATCAAGGCTTAAGCTCTCAGGAGGTGATGCAGGCTGGTTCTTAAGTACAGTGTAGTCCCCAAGCACCCACAAAGGAATGTCTACACACTATGTTAGTGAAAACACAGTTCTTTATATAAATAAGATTCAAGCTATGTACACAATCACAATAACATACTTTGTGCTCAAGTTAATCTAAAATGTTAAATATACAGTTTCTATGCGGTACCACAATTACTCTTTGACTCTATTAAAATGTATCAACTGTACACAGTTCAAATGTAATACGAATCAGTTAATAAAGTGAATCAACAATAGACTTAGGAGGAAAGCAGGTTGGTTAAAACAATAGGCAGAATACTGGCCCCGTTACCTAGACACAGTTCTGTCTGATGATCCCCCCACCTGGGCAACCTGTAAATAAAGATATAATACAAGCCCAGGCCACATATTGTTCCTACAAGTCTTATTTTCCTCCAAAATGGTTCTGCCACCCCAATGTACCTGGAATAGTAGAGTTCGATGTCGGGTCGTGGGCAGATCCTTCTCGAGCGGCTCCCTTTAAGGCAGGAGCCACGAATCGTCGAGATTCCTCTAAGAAATGGGGAACAACGGCGTCGAGACATCAGCTTCGGTCCTGGCGTTGCTCGTCGACGATCGTGTTGGACGTCCTGCAAAAAGGAGGCGTGCGGTGCACCTCAATGACGGTAGTTTGTTACCACAAAGAGACACTGAAGAACTTTGGCCCAGCAAGGGCGTCGGGCTGTCCGCCGTCTCTGCAGTCTTTGGGTGGCGGGAAACCCAACGGCGGTTGCTCCTCGGCGTGTCTGCACCCTCGACTTTCTCTAGCGGGACAAAGCGGTCGGCGATGCTGGCGAGATCATCCTTGAATTCAAATTGTCTTAATCAAGGGAGCTTTGCAGCTCCAGTCGGCGGCGGCTCGGCATCAAGCGGTTCCTGCTTCTGGGCAACACAGCTTCGACGGGCATCCAGCAGTTATAGCAAACCTTCAGACCCTGGTTGACGACGGTGGACGGAATGTCCAGTGCTTCTCTTCATTCTCCTCGGCGCTCCTTGTCTCCGGTTGACAGTCTTTCAAAGGATGACTTCCAGGGCACTTCGGCGAAGGTTAGCAGTGCACGATGGTCCCTTATAGCTCGGGAAGAGGTCTCCTAGCCAGGTCCTCTCTTGGATCAGTTCCGACGGCACGCCAGCTTTCGGAGCGGTGAAGGTAACAGCAGTCAACCTTATTCTTCGGGCTCAGCTTCGAGATTAAGCATCAGTTTCAACTTCAGCTTCTGAATGATTTCTAGCACTGAAAGGCCCCCAGATATACGGTTTGGACTCTCATTCATTCTGCTGGGTCACACTCAAGCAACCAATCACTCAGAAGGGCATTCAGCAGGCAGGCAGCCAATCAGGTTCACAGGGCATTCAGGCCATTCTCCTCCCTCTCAGGTGCTCACAACAAGGAATGTGTATTGGGACAAGTACCCAGCCATTAAGCACTCAACACTGCATTCATACCAATTTCGCCAGGGCTGTCTCAGTCTTTGTGTCACATACCAGAAACTAGACACCCATAACACTAAGTGCATATTGCTCATACACTCCATTCACCCAGGTCCCACCCCAAGGGTGTACCCACAACATACAGTCACTAGGAAGGCTCCAGCCAATCTGGCCTGGACTTCCCCACAATACCATATATGGAGCTTCCACCCACCAGCCAGTCAGGGGGAAGGAACACGGTCAGGGCTTCTCAGGACCTTGGGACAAACAAGGTAACAGGCAATAGAAAGCAAGAAGCCACAGGGGCCATATTGTCTCCTATCAGGAATCAACTGATTCCAATTGCAGGGCCTGGGTATCCCAAAATGGAGGATACTCAGAGCACCTGTCAAATTCAGCATGGAGCTGCCACCAGCCCACACCCTGCTCTGTGGTCCACACACAGGTGCCCAAAAACATACACTAGGGCACAGGGTTGTACCCCCAGCCATGGGTGCCATAAGAGTCTCCCAAGGGTCTGTACACCAAACCAAAAATAGGAAGAGCTGCACTGCCAGGAGTGAGTCCCACATGGACTCCTGGGCAGAAAATAATACAGAACACACATGATAAAGGATGCAAGAACACGGACATGTAGGCCCTGTCCCTCCAATACATTTCCAGCATCACAGTCGCACCCCCCAGACTGAGGTTAGGGCGTCTAATCTCCCACGAGATTGACACTCTCATCCAGACGGTCAATGCATTTCCAGCATCACACCATCTGACTCACCATGTTAATGTACCATGGAACAGGATGGAGCTGTTGCCTTTCATCAAAGATTTTCCTGACATCAGACAGAACCCTGAACAGTGGTATAATCAGACTAACAAAATTATACGCACAGGCCCATTAACATTGGGGATACTGACCAACTTTTTCTGTGCATATTACATTGTGATATATGGAGACAGTGTAGGAAACAGAATAGTGAAGAACCGACAATCAAAAGGGAGGCTTTGGAGAAGAAGGAAGTAGTGAATTTTTAGAGAGGAAGAAGGGAAATTGCATAAGGACATATTGGTTCTAGGCGGGACTGTTATCAAAAGAATTGAGTAAATAGTGCCCGGGAAACAAATGAACTGGGATAAATTAACGACCTTTAAATAGGACGAAGGTGAGTCGGTAGAAAAGTACTTTGCAAGGAAGGAAGAGGTTTTCTCCTCTTACAGTGCTATGGAAATAGGTACCATAAAAGGGAAAAAAGCCTTTTGTTCACACTTTGTGAAAGGACTGCTCCCACAAGAACTTGAAAAATGACATACAAACATATGAAACAATATGGTCCATGCAGACTGCGGCTCGAATTTGGACTATGGCCAGATATTATGCGAATAGGCATACAAAAGAAAAGGATGGAAAGGAAAGAAAATATTTAAAGACAAAAGTATTAATAAAGCATGCATTTCCAGAAGGAGGCAGAGGTATGTCACGAGGAAGAGGAATGCTGAGAGGAATATATAGAGGGAGGTGGTAAGTGCTACTCCAGCATACAGAAGAGGAATAGTGGATGATGGATGCCATTATTGCAAGAGCCCAGATCATTGAATTCGGGAATGTCCCACACATCCAAGGGGAAGAGAAAGGTCTATGGGACGAGGAATAACAAGGGGCAGCGAGCGTCACTTTAATGGTGCAATGCGGAGAACCAGGGCCAAGGACAGTGCAATTATTTTTATTCAAGGCAGGGACAGCAGTATTCTGCCAGGGACTATTAAGAAGACCAGCCATATCCAGATAATTATGCAACCTAGGGCTGCCCAGGAGAGGGGAAAGGCGGAGTATGAATACCCTTTGACCCCCACAGGTCCATATATGGAACTTTGCATTGCTGGAAAGAAGCAGAAGTTCCTTTTAGATACAGGAGCAAACAATGCTTCTATTTCCCACAAACTAGTGTCTTCTACCCTCTCCAGAAAAATTAACATCTCAGTGGGATTTTCTAATGATCCAGTCCATAGTGCAATACCAGAGCCCATTCACTTTCAGATAGGGCCCATTTCCTGCATGGCTGCATTTGTTTTCACAGATAAATGTGCTTTAAATCTTTTGGGCATTGACTTTTTGAAACACTTGCATGCAAACATTTACTGTTCTCGGGATGGCGTCTGCTTCGCTTGCACTGCTGAATCTTTCGCTAAATTTTATGTTTCTACCACTAACACTTTACCACTCAAACTTGAGAAAGTGGATAAAAGGGTGCGGGCATCAGGTAAAAATAATGTAGGATGTTGGCAGTAGATCCAATTCAAATTCACCAAAGACCAATGCCATACTCCCAAGAATACCCCAATACAAAACATCCCAGGAAGGATCCCAGGAAGGATAAGTAGGGATTAGGGGAGTGATTACGATTTACTGGCTAAAGGGATAAAGAAATTGCACAGAGCCCATGTAACAGCCCTATTTTGCCAGTTCAGAAAAAGAGGGATGGCAAAGAAGGCGCACTTATTGAATGGAGAATGGTGGTAGATTTGCGTGCTATCAATAAAATTGTGGAGCGCCAGTTCCCAGTTGTTCCAGATATGATATCACCCGTTACTACAATTCCTCCCTCCACACAATACTTCATGGTTGTGGACTTAAAGAATGCATTTTTTAGCATTCCAATACACGAAGACAGCCAGTACCTTTTTGCCTTTAGCAAAGGCGGTTGTTCTTACACATTATGTAGAGCACCACAAGGACACACAGAGGGCCAAAGCATTAACAGTCAGGCATTAAAACACAATTTGACACTTTTACCCCATCTTCAGGTACTGTGCTATTGCAGTACTAATAGCGCCAGATACCACGTAAGGGTATGCAGACTGCACCACACGCCTGCATGAGTTTTTAGCTCCCTTGAGACATAAGGTTTCCCCAAATAAACTACAATTTTGTCACCAGCAGGTCATTTATCTAGGTCATTTACTTGCTATGGGAGAGAAAAGATTGCACCCTCAGTGAATACAAATGATACTTAACATGCCAGTACCCAGCACACAGCAAGAGGTTAGAGGATTTGTGGGGATGACTTCATTCTGTTGACAATAGATTCTGAACTTTTCTTTGTTAGCTAAGCCTTTACTGGAACTTAGTACTAACACTACCCCTGTACCTCTCCCGTGGACTCTGTCTCATCAGGAAAGCTTTGAGGCACTCAAATCTGCGTTATGTAACTCACCAGATTATACTAAACCCTTTTCTCTGTTTGTGCATGAACTAAAAGGGTGTGCCTTGTTCGTAGTAAATCGACCACAAGGGGAGAGAAATAGGCCATGTGCCTATTTTTTGACCACTCTAGAACTAGTAGCTAAAAGGTTACCAAATTGCATGAAGTGGGTAGTGGCTGCTGCCCTTTCTGTGGAACATGCTGAAGGAGCCCCTGGGGTACCCTCGTTTATGGAAACAAGGCACAATCACCACACACGAACTGATACGCCAGACACGAGGTTGTATTCCCAAAAGCTAGGGTTTATTGCAAAGCAAATAGTCTCAGTTGGCCAACTGGGTCCCCCGCCCCACGACGTGTGTTTCCAGACCCCGGGGAACGCAAGAGAGTGAGAATCGTGCAACAGTTACATATATACAAAGCAGGCATCTTACAATCAGTGGTGACACACTCAATACCACCCATTATGTATTTCCTTTGAATTGGGTACGATGATTGACAATTGTGACGAGTATGACACCTTCAGCATTTATTTAGCAACAGTTTGCAATTTCATGAGTCTGCAGACACAATTCTTTGTTATAAGAACACACTGCTTCTGTTCTCCGCAAGTAAACTGCGTGCAGGGGAGAGACACATTCCAGGCCTCGCTATCTCCTAGTTTCTATTCGTGTACTGGGTCAACTTGCTCTCCAGGGCTCAGGAAAGGGGGGTCGCAAAGAAGAGCATAATTCAAGCCATTTAATATTCGCTTCTAACATTTCTACTGTATTAACGAGACTAGCTGGCACCTGTGTACTGATTAAAATGCCTCGCTGCTTACTTCCAAGGACTTGTGAGGGAGGAGACCGGGCATTTCTGTCTGGGTTGCTGCGTTATGTTTTAACAAGTCTCTCGTGGCCTTGCACTTTACATGAAAAATAATATACTAGTGGAGCAGAATAAGTTTTCAGCAAAGCAGTTTTAACAAAAAGCAAGAGGCAAACGTTAGAAAACAAAATGGCGATTTCAGTCACTTCAAAATGGCTGCACTTTAGTCAAGTTTATGGCTACATATTTCTAATACTAAACACATGAGGCGGTTGGTCTTCAGCCAACAAAGTACATTGCTGAATTTTGCACACTACTGGTCTCCTCCTCATTGTCATCAATATTGATTGACATGAATTCTTTTACTGTCTTTAATTCATCATTACCGTGAGTACTTGATTTAGTAGTGCTCTTTTTTTCTACCATCCGTACACACTCCTCGCTTATTTCAGTACCTATTATGGGTAAGCAGTGTATGCAACAACATGTCATGAATATTCCTAGCACTGCAACTAGGATCGCAATTAATTTCCATCCCCATGAGCTTAATACCTCCCAGAACCAGGAGCTTATGTTTAATTCCCAACTCCCTTCAGGGGGGTGAAGGTCAGAGCTTAAAATGTGCAACTTTCTTATCGCTTCGCAAATCGTAGGGGAAGAGTCGCTTACAAATACGCAACACGCTGATCCCACGATTTTGCAAACTCCCCCACGATCAACCAAGATTACATCAAGAGCCATTCTATTTCCGAGTGTCATCAATCTAATTCCTTTTTCCTCTAATGTCATATTGTATAATATATCTGTTGTTCCATTTATTGTTTTCTCTAGTATTCTAGACAGTTGTCTTATATTATAGGAGTTTATTGCTTGGCCCCAAAATGGTATGAATGATTTTGCTATGTCCTCTGCGATCAAACCTCCTTCCTCATTTCGCTGTGGTCTTGACATAGCCAATTTTGCTATCTCTGCTTTTCTTGAAAGGAATACTCCCGGGAACAAAAATCCCAAGTAACAAGTACCTCCCCAGTTTCTAGGTAACAAGGGATACGATTTTTCTCTGCATATAAAATAAACAGGATCTCCTATATAAACTGGCTCTACCTCCTTATCAAGGAATGCTATATTCATACATCTAGTGAATGTCCCCACCAAATACGAACCCTTTTTCCCAGGCAAAAGGGGACAGAGCGTGGACTGTAATTTACTGTATAGGAGGGGGGCACTGTATCTTTATTTCCTTCTGGGTTCATATGAAACGTCATTACAGATGATTTATAGGGCACAAATAGTCTGTCTTGTGGCATCACTACTGGTGTGATCAGTTGTGCTTTGTGAAATATAGAACAACCTTCAGGTTTCATAATAATTTCTTTGAATTCATTCATATTTGTTCTATCTAATTGACCAGTTTCACTTTCGTTCCATTTCCCATAATATAATGCACTCAAGGATGCGTAACATCCGATTCCGTTCCCACCATGCTGCGGCAAGTGGACACATACCCAACAATTATTCTTTCTCAATATTGAGTGAGTCATGTTCTTTATTAGCAGTAATGTGTTATTCCCATAACCTTCCCTGTGTCTTTCTTCCATTGGGGACAGTGTGTAAGTAATTACATGAACCGGGCTTTCAGTAGTGGAAATGTTGCAAACAGGCAAGAGTACTTCTAAGGGGTGCATTTCTTCCAAGTACCATAATACCAATACGGTCATTATTGGGGCCAATATACTCATTATGCACATCACTATCGTTAAGATCAGCATACAATTTTTTCGGCAACTTTTTTCTGTAACCTTCCAGTCTCTATACCTAACTCATGATCAGCAGTGGTGCAGGAGGGGGCAAAAGTTGGTTCCGGCATTTTTCTCTCGCTTTTCATCTTCTCCACCAATGTTCGTCGTGAATGTCTCTTCTTGCTGCACTCATTCGAATGTCAATAAGTTCAGTAAATGTCAACAGTTTGTTCTGCCAGTTTTTAGCAGCCTGGATTTGCTATAAGTTGGGCAAGATTTCTGTGCATCTGCACTTTGCTCAAAGAACTCCAGAGTAGTTATCAATTGCCTTCGTACCATGTGAGCCCCTCTTGTCCGTAAGGGGTGATCTGCACATGGATCTTTTTTAGCACCGAGGAGCCTCGCTCTTGGGCTGTCTGATTTGCACAACCCTCATGCCGCTCTCCTCTAGGCCTCCGGTTCCTACTTCATCCACAATAGGAAACAGAGGCAACAAAGCTCGAAAGAAATGAAAATGTGATCACTCTTTCTTCCGGTTCTGCAAATTATATCGCCTTGCTCCTGGTATCGTGTGATCAGTGAATAGTGTGGGTGCACTTCCAGACTCGAGCTTGGAGTCAGTCTGTGGCGCAATGACAGATAATGGTGGGCGCCAAAGTGATGACACAGATTTCGTTTCAGGCCGCGGCGCAATGAAAGATGGTGGGCGCCAAAGTGGTACACGTTTTGTGTCAGCCAACAATGATGCAGGTTCTGCTGGACAACGTTGGGCCACTATTTGCCCTTCCTCCTTTATAGCAATCTTTTCAGCCTTTGTTTCAGGCTTTATTTCAGGATCAGACAGATTTTGTGGTAAAGAACTGGCAACAGTTTCTTTTGTTTCTGGGACCGCTGTCTCTTTCTGGTCATCTCGATCAGGCAGTTTCTCGGACGGTGATGGGACCTTTTTAGCGTGCGTTGCATGTATCCACCCTTTCCTTCCATCCACACGAATGTTGTTAAAAGTATCTGGTAGGGTCCACGCCATCTGGGTGCAAGTGATGTTTTCCTCTCAAAATTCTTGATCAGAACCCATTCTCCGGGTTCCAGTGTATGCCCCGAACCAGTGTATCTGATTGGTAATGCCTCCTGCACCTGCTGATGAATCAAACGCAATTTTTGAATTAACAGATTACAATAAATGCTGAGCACAGGGTATTCAAGCTCCCTTTGTCACGGAGTTCCCCCCTTCTCACCTGACACCGGTCCTTGCTGGACTCCGTGGGCGGTGTCTTCTTGCGGACAGACCTGGATTTAAATAAGGCTGAGCGAGTCTCTTCCGACTCCAGCGTGTGTTTAAGATTCCGGGATGCAGCAATCCGGGGATCCGGGAAACGAAGAAGGCGTGCTGATGGCGCACGAGTCCAGGAAGCAAGAGGAACAGGGAAAGGGGCAAGGAATGGGAGTAGAAAAGCTAGGAACCAGGAAAGCAATAAAGCGAACTATGGAGCACACGTCTGATCGTTACTTGGCAATAGCATTGAGACGCGTGGAGCCGCGGGGGTGCAGTCTATTAGTAGAATATGTTACGTCGAACGTATAGACCGCGGAAGGTGTGTCACGTTGGACGGCCATGTTGGAAGTGTCAGGGAATTCAAGGCCCGTTGCGATAAGGAACAGGAAGACCAAAAGGGGCGCATCCTGTGGGTCATGACAGCATGCCTCCTCCGAAAACCTGTTCCTCCAGGTTTGCCTGGGTGTATGAGGTGGTATCTTCTGAGCAGTGGAGGGGTATTCAGATTAGAAAGTGGTTCCCAAGTTCTTTCACTGGGGGGATATCCTTTCCATTCAACCAGGTATTGAAGCTGACCACGTTTATACCTGGAGTCGCATATCCGGGACACTTCATATTCCAGTTGATTGTCCACCACCACAGGAGTGGGTCTGCAGGATTTCCGGGAGGATTGAATGTAAGGTTTCAATAAGGAGGTGTGAAAAACTGGGTGAATCTTTTTCCAGGATTCTGGTAGCTTGAGTCGGTATGAGACTGGGTTTATAATTTCCTTGATGGAAAACGGACCATAATACCGGGGGGCAATTTGTTTGGCCGTAGATGTCGGGGTAGTAATTTCGAGGACAACCAGACTTGATCTCCAACTGAATAAGAAGGCTTGTGTCTTCTTTTGGAATCTGCATATCTCTTGGTCTGTTTTCCGGCCTTCTCTAAGTGCTCTTTGGTCTCCTTATGTATGTTGATGAGTGTTTCAATCCAGGAGTTGACAGTAGGTACCGGTGAGGGTTGTGGAAGAACTGAGGGCAGAACTGATGGATGGAATCCTTGGCTGCAATAAAAGTGACTGGTCTTAACTGCTGAATGATCGGAATTGTTATAGGCGAATTCAGCCACGGGTATCAGGAGCGACCAGTCATCCTGAACCTTAGTGGCAAAACATCGAAGATATTGTTCCAGAGTCTGATGAGCACGCTCTGTGGCCCCATTGGTTTGAGGGTGATAACATGATGAAAGAGCGCGTTGGATTCCTAATATTTGACAGAGGTGTTTCCAGAATTGTGAGACGTATTGAGGTCCTCGATCGGAAATTATCTTGGAAGGAAGTCCATGAAGGTGGAATATGTGCTCCAGGAAGATTCCAGCCAGTTCAGATGAGGATGGTAGCTTACTGAGGGGTGTGAAATGAGCCATATGAGTGAAAAAGTCAATGGTGACCATGATCGTGGTGTACCCTCTGGAAGGCGGTAATTCCACAATGAAGTCTGTCGCGATAAATTCCCATGGCCTTGTTGGCAGTGCGGTTGTAGCAGAAGACCCGCCCGCCTCTTGTTGTCATGTTTATTCTGACTACATATTGCACAGGCTCTGACGTATAGTTGTACGTCAGTCTTCATTTTAGGCCATCAAAATTGTCTTTGTAGGAGGTGGAGGGTGTTGGTGATGCCACGAGGTCCGGAGTGAAGGGTATCATGACAGAGGTTTAATATCCTTTGTTGTCATTTTTGTGTAGGAATGAGCAGAGCTTTGTCCTTGAACAAATATCTTTCCTTGACTCTCAGGTTCCATTGATTCTTTCTTGAAATATTCTTCCAGATTTCAGAGGATTGGGTTTGTACTCGGATTTCTTCCAGGAGATTGACTGCTTGAGCTACAAAAATCATGTGGGGAAACATCTTAGGATAGGTCTTATCTTCGGTAGTTTCATAGTCAGGCCGTCGAGATAAGGCGTCAGCAATCAAGTTTTGTGATCCAGGAACATGAGTGATGTGGAACTGGTACTGGGCAAAGAAGAAGGCCCAACGAGCCTGACGACTGTTCCGACACTCTAATGACTTTTGAATTTGAAGATTTCGGTGGTCCGTGCGGACCTGGACTGGATATCTAGCTCCCAGGAGTAGATGTCACCACTCAGTGAAGGCTTGGCGGATGGCTAAAAGTTCTTTTTCCAGGACGGAGTAGTGTGTCTCACTGGGAGTCAGGGATCGTGAAAGGTAAGCAATGGGGTGTTCTAGTTTATCCTCAAATTCTTGCTTCAACACCGCTCCAATGGTGTAGTTAGAGGCATCCGTTTCCACGAGGAATGGTCGATCAATGTCGGGTTGGGCCAGAATGGGGGCTTGAGTAAATCTTGTCTTCAAGAGTTGGAATGCCTTCTCTTGCGGAACAGACCAGACAAAGGGGGTGTCTTTCTTCAGGAGAGCAACAATCGGTTGAACAATCTCAGAGAAGGTGGGTATAAACTTCCGGTAGAAATTGGCAAGCCCCAGGAAGGATTGAACTTGTTTCACGGATGTGGGAGCAGGCCAGGATAATATAGCCTTTACCTTTGAAGGGTCCATGCCAATTCCCTCTGGAGTAAGGATAAATCCTAGGTAATAAACAGAAGCAACGTGAAACAGACATTTCTCGGTTCGGCCAAGAGTTTATGTTCACGCAGTCGTTGTAGTACTGCCTTTACATGCTCTTCATGCTTTAGAAGGTCCTTGGAGTAGATCAAAATGGCGTCCAGGTAGACGATGACGAAGAGAAATAGCATGTCAGAGAACACCCTATCCATAAAACGTTGAAAGACTGCTGGGGCATTAGCTAATCCAAAGGGCATGACCAGATATTCAAAGTGACCAAAGGGTGTTTTGAATGCTGATTTCCATTCGTCTCCTTCCCGGATACGAATTAAATGATAGGTCCAGTTTCGTGAAAATCACAGCACCTCTGACCGCTTCCAAGATATCCGAGATTAAGGGTAAAGGGTACCGGTCCTTGAGGGTGCATTGATTTAATCCACGATAATGGAGGCAGGGTCTGAGTTCCTTAGTGTCCTTCTTAGGAACAAAGAACAATGAAGCTCCAGATGGAGATTTTGAAGGTCTTATGGTGCCATTCTCAAGGTTGGTATCCAAGTATTCTCGGAGGGCCTTTTTCTCAGGTTCGGAAAGGATGAACATCCTGCCAAAGGGAATCACTGCTGAGGGATCCGTGTCTATGGCGCAGTCTTCAGGCCTGTGAGGGGTAAGGCCTGGACTATGGCAGTTGAGAACACATCAACATATCCCTGATAGGCCTTAGGAACCTGCACGATATTGGAAACCATGAGAGGTGCTTGATGGTCTATTGGTGGTTCTTTGGAAGGGGTCAAAGAGGGATCCAGGATTAGACAGTGAGACATACAAAACTCTGAGCTGAGGAATAGTGATCGTGCTGTCCAATTGATATATGGATTGTGTTTCTGTAACCAGGGCATGCCCAGTACCATGGGGTAATGAGCTGACTTGATAATGTCAAATTGAATCCGCTCTTGGTGGTGGTTAATTGAAAGCTGGATCTCTTTGGTCTGCAGGCTTATGGGCCCCGAAGTGAGGGGTCTTCCATCGATCGCTTCCACCGGCTGCATGATGCTTTGTGTTTTCGTATGGGATGTGGTGACTAAAAACCCAATCTTGATCAATGAATATTCCCATAGCCCCGCAGTCTATCAAGGCCAAAACAGGACAGGTCTTATTCCCAGAGGTTGATAGGAAGGCCTGTAGTATCACTAGATTGTTTTGTCCAGGAGAGTTCAAGGATGGAATTGATGTGGAGCAAACATCTCTCTCCCGAAGCCCTGCTCCATCTAGGATCGGGAGTTGGCGTTTCCCGAATGCCGAGGAGGGGCCAGAGGGCATTCTCTAACCAAGTGTTTGTCTGAGGCACAATACATGCACAACCCCCTATTAATCCTTCTCATCCTTTCTTGCAGGGATATGGGTCCACGGAAGGCTCCTATCTGCATGGGTTCTGGTTCGGTGACTGATCCTGGGTTTGTGTCAGATTTGGAGGTACTCTCAAAGGACAGCTTCGGAGGGTTTCCTCTAGATTGTTTCTTCTCTGCCTGCCTTTCCTGGATGCGAAAGTCTATTTGCATGGCAAGGTCCATAAGAGTCTGGAATGAGTTCGGTCAGGCCACTCTGGCTAACTCATCTTTAATCTCCTCATTTAGTCCTCTCCTGAAAAGGGTAAAACTTGCCTCCAGAGACCAATCAGCTTCCTTGACCAATTGCTTGGATCAGGTTACATACGTGAGCACATCCTGGGATCCCTGCTGAAAGTCTAAGAGGCGTTCCTTGTACACTAAAGACCTGCTCTGGGCGATCAAACATGGTCTTTAGGGCCCGTATGAAACCATCGTAGTCATCTAGGAGAGCGTCGCCGGAGTTAACTAGGGGTGTAGCCCAGGTTCAAGCATTTCCGGAAAGGTGAGAGATTATGAAACCCACCTTAGCACTGGGAGTGGAAAAGTAATAGGGCTTAAATGTAAAGTGAACCAAACATGAGTCCAGGAATCCACGAAGGATTTTTGCTGACCCATCGTATTTGTCAACAATGCCGCCCAGTAACACACTTTCTTTTGCGGCTGAATCACGGGATAGAACTAATTGCTTGAGAGCTGCATTTTCCGACCTTTAAATTCAGCACCTCGGTGGTTAATTCTTGCATACCTTGCATCAGGTCCTGGACGGCCACTTCCATGTCGACTTCGAGTGTGGTCGGTAGGTGTCTCAAACTGTCACGAAGTTCCCCCCTTCTCACCTGAAACCGGTCTTTGCTGGACTCCGTGGGCGGTGTCTTCTTGCGGACAGACCTGGACTTGAATAAGGCTGAGCGAGTCTCTTACGACGATTCCAGGATGCAGCAATCCGGGGATCCGAGAAACGAAGAAGGCGTGCTGATGGCGCACGAGTCCAGCAAGCAAGAGGAACAGGGAAAGGGGCAAGGAATGGGAGTAGAAAAGCTAGGAACCAGGAAAGCAATACAGCGAACTACGGAGCACACGTCTGATTGCTACTTGGCAATAGCATTGAGACGCGCGAAGCTGCGGGGGTGCGGTCTATTAGTAGAATAGATTACGTCCAAGGTATAGACCGTGGAAGGCGTGTCACGCTGGACGGCCATGTTGGAAGTGTCAGGGAATGCAAGGCCCATTGCGATAAGGACCAGGAAGACCAAAAGGGGCGCGTCCTGTGGGTCATGACACCCTTAGCCGCTTTGTCTGCGGTGCACACCAAACATTCGCCGGCCTCCCCATCACTATCTCATATGGGGAGAGCCCAGTTCTTGCCTGCACAGATGTGCGCATGCACAGTAACGCTAGCGGTAATGCATCTACCCAGCTCAACTTGTTTCCTGCACAAATTTTGCTTATTTTAGCCTTTAAAATGCCGTTGTGGCGTTCAATAAGACCAGCAGTCATGGGGTGTCTAGAACAATGGAATCTCTTGTCAATCTGGAGACCTGCGTAAACCTGTAATATCACTGCGCCCACAAAATGCGGACCATTATCTGACCATATGACACGGGGCAGACCAAATCGGGGGAAATACTCTTTTAACATTACTCTTGCAATGCTCATCGCGGTGCAGTCTTTTAATGGATATGCTTCCACCCACTTACTGAATGCACACATAACCACTAGGACATACTTCAAGTTTCGGCATCTCTCCATCTCTATGAAATCAAAATGGATTACCTCAAATGGCATAGAGGGAGGGCCAAATTGGCATCTCTCTATCTCTATGAAATCAAAATGGATTACCTCAAATGGCATAGAGGGAGGGCCAAAACTGTCTGTTGGAGTCACCGTTCCCTTCCCCACATTGTGTGGTAGGCAGGTGATACAATTCTGGACCAGCCTCTGCGCATTTTCTTTATGTGTGTGTTCTCCCATACTGTAGCTAGATGCTGAACTATCTTTTTGGCACAAATGTTTGTAGGGCTGTGGGCCATTGTGACCATTGCAGTTACATAGGAGTTGGCCAACATCCAATTTTTACTCTTCTTGTCTACCCAGCAACCTTCTAGATCTAATTCTGCAGAGCCCTCAGTCCACCCTCGTATTTCATCAGCAGTAGCCTCTGCCTGCATCTCTTTGACAGTAGCAATTCCATCTTCTATCATGCAGGGACCTTCCTCAGACTATACTGTCAACATTTTGGTACTCAAATCAGTGGCAGTTTGCTTCGCAATCCTGTCTGCAAATGCGTTTCCCTCTCCCACTTTACACGTTACTTTTTTATGCGCCTCGCATTTCACTATTGCTAGGCGCTCCGGACACGTAAGTGCAGACAGTAACCGTACAATCAAAGGGCCATGTTGAATTCTGGCCCCATGTGATGTAAAGAAACCCCTTTCAGCCCAAAGTCGGCCAAAGTTATGAACCACGCCAAAGGCATATTGGCTGTCAGTATATGTCATGCCTGCGCCATGGGCACATCCATTTTTGCTCCATTTGGACTTTGCTACTTAATGATTATTGTCAACTAACTACGCATACCATAATGCACCTGGCCGCAAGCATTGTTTCCTGGCCGTTCCTATTGGATTTCTATGGAACTACACCCCCCAGAATCCTTAGAGTCTGGTCCTGCTTCCACCAGCCCAGGAACAGAAAGGGAGGTGGCTGATTGCCTGCAGGTGTGATTCGCCAGGTGAAACCAATTGGCCTGCCTCTGTGCTGGGCTAGGCAGTATATAAGGCTGCTGTCTGCAGTGGCTCAGCCTCTTGCATTGAGAGTCCTTCCTCCACCTTTCGCGAGTGTCTTCGGATCCTTGTATGCTGTTTACCCTCACTCCTGCTTGGACCCTGCCTTGCAGCTTGTTACACCCTGCTGCCTACAGCCCTAGCCTTTTGGGCTCCCTGCCTTGTTGCTTGCTCCACCCTGCTGCCTCCAGTCATAGCCTTCCAGGCTCCCTGCCTCTCAGCCCAGCTCCTCTGGGCTCTCCACACTGCAGCTGATCACGCTCTGCTGCCTTCCAGTCTCCGCCCTTGCCCTGCCGGGCTCTCCACATTGCAGCGGATCACTCTCTGCTGCCTTCCAGTCTCCGCCCTTGCCCTGCCGGGCTCTCCACTTTGCAGCGTATCACGCTCTGCTGCTTTCCAGCCTTAGCCCTTGTCCTCAGGGCTCCCTGCTCTGCAGCCTGCCTCTCTCCGGCTGCCTTTGCCCTTGTCCTCTGGGCTCCCTGCTTTGCAGCCTATCTCACACCGGCTGCCTTAGCCCTTGTCCTCAGGGCTCCCTGCTCTGCAGCCTGCCTCTCTCCGGCTGCCTTTGCCCTTGTCCTCTTGGCTCTCTGCTCTGCAGCCTGCCTCTCTCCGGCTGCCTTTGCCCTTGTCCTCTGGGCTCCCTGCTCTGCAGCCTTCCTCACTCCGGCTGCCTTTGCCTTTGTCCTCTGGGCTCCCTGCTCTACAGCCTACCTTTCTCCGGCTGCCAACAGCCCTTGTCCTCTGGGCTTCCTACTTGCAGCTTATCACGCTCCGCTGCCTACCCTCTACCTTTTTCCCCGCTGGGTCCTCGGCCTAGCAGCCCTCTACAGCCCTCTGCAACCTTCTACATTCGGCGGCCCTGCCCCTCAGGGTTCACTCCTTACTGCCCTGCCCTTCTGGGATCCTTGCCGTGCAGTCTGCTTTACTCTGTTGCCCTAAGCCCTTTTCCTCTGATATTTCTACCTTACCGTCCCACTCTTGTGGGCTTACTCATTGCCTTCCTGCTCCTCTGAGCGCTCCACCTACCTTTCTGTCCTCTGTTATCATATCCTGTTACTCGACTTTCCCTTCCTATCCTTCTGCTAGTTTGCTATCATCTCCTTTCCTGGATTTGTCTGTTGTATCTTCTCTTGTACTGTTTGTAGACCCTTTGTACAGAGCTTGTCTGCTGGTTCCCATCAGTCAACCTCTGCCCCTTCCCTTGTCTCGTTTCTATATCACAGACACCCATAGCTGCTGTTCCAAGTTATGAGCAAACAGCGTGGGACTCTGTTATAGCAAACTGTGCAGAAGGCTAGAGTATTTCCAAGGTTCGTGGAATACTCTTTTCCTATTCTGCATACACCCCAAGAGGGTATTCACTCTGTACCTTTTCCCTTGCTACTCTTCCCTACTCTTCACTCCCTTTCCTTTCCGCTGTGTGTGTTCCTATCTGTCCACTTTATTTCAGCACCCAAACTCTTCTGGGTGTCTTGTGCCACTCTTATTAGAGTGCCATTCCTGACAGAATGCAAGAGCCAAAAATTTCTTATTCCATTGGCCGGAAAGGCACACACAGACCAAAGATGCTTCCCTTTCGAGTTAAGAAACCTTTGCATAAACCTATGGTTTCCCTAAGGACAGCAAACAAGAAACTTAGTCTAAAGGACAGTCTCGCCTTAGAAAACAAAGATTTACAAGCATGGTACTATACCCACTGGCTAGCTGACCCTTCTTCCATGTACAATTATTATGACATTTGCGACTCTGATCCGCAGTCCTTATCTGTTGCAGAGCTACAGCAAGATAATGAATTCTTACAGATCTTATTAGACCAAACAGTGGAAAACTCTCCTGCGTCTTCTGACAAGCCTTCTAACACCGTAACAGCTAAGGACATATCACTCATTGTGAGAGAATCTAAACCAGAATACGCTGTTGCCAGTGTAATATGCGCAAGATCAGCTTGGCAAACTCCCCAGAATGCTGGAAAACCTTATTCGACAGGACAAGGCAGTTATTATCCTGAGGTTTGTGCATCTGGTTCCGGGTACAAAAGACCTATACTAACCATCGGTTGTCTTAATACTTCCACAGTATCTATTAACCACAATAACCCTAAGGTCAGTCTTCCCATTGCTACAACCACATTTTCTGCCACACCCGCTTCTGAAGCTGTAGATCAAACTAATGATACTTACCTGCTACACAAACAACTCCTACGACTTAAAAGAAAGACCGAAGACCTTTATGATGACTTTGTTTATTTGTATCACAAGAATCTTATGAAGGGACACAAGTCACCAGACCTTTTGACACTATGTCCAACACCTGACATCTTATCTTTAGAGATCGACATGATAAGGCCTGGAGTTGCCATACAGAAAAGTATACAGACATTTACCAAGCAGATGGAAGACCTAAATATATCATATGTATCCCTTCTAGAGATTGACACAGCTCTTTCACCTTCCAGCCGCAGAAGCTCAGGTTGTTGTACTGATAGAAAAGAATTAACTCCTCCGGTGGGTCATATCACGCACACAGTCATTACACCGCAAGACAAGGGTGGTCCACTGATTGAAAATCCTTCTGAGTCAAAGGATGATTCCGCCCTCACCCTTGCCTATCGTCCAGTACCCACACCTACAACCTCCTCTGGAATGACAATGGCAGCTGAAGAGACTGGCACAGTTCACACCGAGCATGCGGAAGTGGCAAGCGGGGCTTGCCAAAGTGTGGCTGTGCTATCAGACATCACTCTCGAGCAATTAACATCTTCGGTTTCTTCGATACCCCCTGAATCGCCAGTGGTTGTGGTACCCGATCTACCAGTAGTTGCAACACCTGATTTGTCTGTAGCTGCTATAGCACTCGAACTTCCAAATGCTATTCATGATCTGCCTACTGCTGTGGTTCCTAAACCCCCGGACACATTTGAGACTCCTGAAGTCCCTACTACAGATCTTGAGGTCGCTATAGCTATTATGAATCCTGAAACTACTACTCCAGTTGTTCCTGCTGGTATATCTATAGCACTAAGACTGGCAGACTTTACTCTACCAGTCTCAGGTGTTTTCCAGCCCGCTGGCTCTCTCATGGTTCCCTCACACCTAGTTGTTACAGCCTCGATACCCCCTACAGCCATCCAAGATCTCACCGCTGCTGTATCCTCTGAGCTCTCTATGGCAAACCCTAATGTTGTCATTACTACTTCGGATGTCTTGGAAAACCTTCCTAAAGATACCAACTCTGCTGTACCTATGGCTCCACTTTCCAGCATCATACTGTTGCCCATCAAGGAAAAATCTATCTTGGAGCCTGCAGCAGTTTTTCACAGTTCCTCTCTTCATGCACACACAGTTGGGGTCTGTGTTCCAAAGACTTCATCTTTTCTGAATTCTACATCCAAGGTTCAGAACATTGGTACCGGCTCCGTCATTCAAGACTCTCACCTTACAACTCGTTTCTGGTGCCTCATGATGTGTCTTTTTGGAGTAAGACTCTTGTACTGTGGAACAGACACTCTTCCTACAGGTCGGTCTTCAGGGAGCCTGGAGAGGGGCCTGGAGAGGGGCATACTGTCATGCCTGCGCCATGGGCACATCCATTTTTGCTCCATTTGGACTTTGCTACTTAATGATTATTGTCAACTAACTACGCATACCATAATGCACCTGGCCGCAAGCATGGTTTCCTGGCCGTTCCTATTGGATTTCTATGGAACTACACCCCCCAGAAGCCTTAGAGTCTGGTCCTGCTTCCACCAGCCCAGGAACAGAAAGGGAGGTGGCCGATTGCCTGCAGGTGTGATTCGCCAGGTGAAACCAATTGGCCTGCCTCTGTGCTGGGCTAGGCAGTATATAAGGCTGCTGTCTGCAGTGGCTCAGCCTCTTGCATTGAGAGTCCTTCCTCCACCTTTCGCGAGTGTCTTCGGATCCTTGTATGCTGTTTACCCTCACTCCTGCTTGGACCCTGCCTTGCAGCTTGTTACACCCTGCTGCCTACAGCCCTAGCCTTTTGGGCTCCCTGCCTTGTTGCTTGCTCCACCCTGCTGCCTCCAGTCATAGCCTTCCAGGCTCCCTGCCTCTCAGCCCAGCTCCTCTGGGCTCTCCACACTGCAGCTGATCACGCTCTGCTGCCTTCCAGTCTCCGCCCTTGCCCTGCCGGGCTCTCCACATTGCAGCGGATCACACTCTGCTGCCTTCCAGTCTCCGCCCTTGCCCTGCCGGGCTCTCCACATTGCAGCGTATCACGCTTTCCAGCCTTAGCCCTTGTCCTCAGGGCTCCCTGCTCTGCAGCCTGCCTCTCTCCGGCTGCCTTTGCCCTTGTCCTCTGGGCTCCCTGCTTTGCAGCCTATCTCACACCGGCTGCCTTAGCCCTTGTCCTCAGGGCTCCCTGCTCTGCAGCCTGCCTCTCTCCGGCTGCCTTTGCCCTTGTCCTCTGGGCTCCCTGCTCTGCAGCCTTCCTCACTCTGGCTGCCTTTGCCCTTGTCCTCTGGGCTCCCTGCTCTACAGCCTACCTTTCTCCGGCTGCCAACAGCCCTTGTCCTCTGGGCTTCCTACTTGCAGCTTATCACGCTCCGCTGCCTACCCTCTACCTTTTTCCCCGCTGGGTCCTCGGCCTAGCAGCCCTCTACAGCCCTCTGCAACCTTCTACATTCGGCGGCCCTGCCCCTCAGGGTTCACTCCTTACTGCCCGGCCCTTCTGGGATCCTTGCCGTGCAGTCTGCTTTACTCTGTTGCCCTAAGCCCTTTTCCTCTGATATTTCTACCTTACCGTCCCACTCTTGTGGGCTTACTCATTGCCTTCCTGCTCCTCTGAGCTCTCCACCTACCTTTCTGTCCTCTGTTATCATATCCTGTTACTCGACTTTCCCTTCCTATCCTTCTGCTAGTTTGCTATCATCTCCTTTCCTGGATTTGTCTGTTGTATCTTCTCTTGTACTGTTTGTAGACCCTTTGTACAGAGCTTGTCTGCTGGTTCCCATCAGTCAACCTCTGCCCCTTCCCTTGTCTCGTTTCTATATCACAGACACCCATAGCTGCTGTTCCAAGTTATGAGCAAACAGCGTGGGACTCTGTTATAGCAAACTGTGCAGAAGGCTAGAGTATTTCCAAGGTTCGTGGAATACTCTTTTCCTATTCTGCATACACCCCAAGAGGGTATTCACTCTGTACCTTTTCCCTTGCTACTCTTCCCTACTCTTCGTTCTCTTTCCGTTCTGCAGTGTGTGTTCCTATCTGTCCACTTTATTTCAGCACCCAAACTCTTCTGGGTGTCTTGTGCCACTCTTATTAGAGTGCCATTCCTGACAGTATATATGTTTACACTCAGATTTTCAGAAATCTCACAGGCTCTAGTCAACGCAATTATCTCTGCGGCTTGTGCAGAGTTGTAGGGTGTTCTTATGCTTTCTACAATACTCTTCAACGTAGTGATAGCATAGGCAGCAGTTGATGTGCCATCAGGTAATTTAAAACAGGAGCCGTCACAAAACAGTTCTCCATCTGGCTCTTTTTGTGGGGTATCTATTAAATCAATTCTTCCTTTCGTTTCTTCCTCAGTAACCATTAAACAATCATGGGGAGGTGATTCGTTCTCACTTAGTTCTTCTGTGGGCAGTGGCATTAATTCTGCAGGATTTAAAGCGCTACACCTCATAATTTGGATGTGTCGCGCAAAAAGGACAATTTCATATCTAGTCAATCAAGAAGAGATGAGGTGTTGTGTCTGTGTTCTATTTAATAGAACGTCTATGGCACGTGGCACCATCAAAATTAAGGTGTGCCCCAATACCATTCCTACGGTTTGTTTCACTGACGCAGCAGCCGCTGCAACAACTCGCAAACAACGTGGTAGTGCGTGCGCTACAGGGTCCAGCATGGAAGAAAAATAGCCGCATGGCCTATTTCCTCCACCTTGTTCCTGTGTCAAAACAGCCAACGCGCAGCCCTCACTTTCATGTACAAACAATCTGAAAATGTTCTCATAATTTGGTGTGCCCAAAACTGGAGCAGAACACAATGCAGTTTTGAGCAGATCAAATGATCTCTGACATTCTTCATTCCGCTGCAAAGGCATCATAGCATCCGTTTTCGAATATGAAGCCATGCCTATTATAGCTCTGACTCCTTTTTGTGTCTTTGGAATAGGCATACCAGAAATACTCTCTATTCTCTCTGGCGTCAATCTTCTCCCTTCTCTCGAAAGTAGGTAGCCCAAATAAGCCACCTCCTTTCGATAATATTGGAATTTCTTTAAGCTTGCTTTATGGCCATGCGCTGCTAGGTGTGTTAACAGTAAAACAGTGCTCTTTTTACAAATGTCCTCTGTATCAGCAGCGATTAATAGGTCATCTATATACTGTAACAATACACAACCTGCCGGTAATTCTAGCATATCTAGCTGTTCTTTCAATGCTCTGCTGTAAATACTTGGACTCTCTGTGCGCGTGAATGTAAACGATAGTCCTCCTAATGTGAAGGCAAACAGATATCTACTTTCCTTGTGTACTGGAATACTGAAGAAGGCATTTTTCAAATCAATAACACTAAAGTACTCTGCCGAGGCAGGAATCATTATCAAAATTGTGGTGACGTCTGGAACCAATGGGAATTGAGGATCTACTACCTTGTTTAGTGCACGCAGATCAATTATGAAACAATATGGTACCTCATTACCTCCTTTCCTATACACCGGGTGAATGAGACTATTACATGAACTGCCTGTAATCTCTTCAATCACCCCCAATTTTACCAAATCAGAAACAATACTTTTCAATCCTTTCTCTCCTTCTGCTGAAATTTTGTACTGTGGAATACGTGGTAACATTACTCCTTTTTTTAGAGCAATTTTTACTGGCTCTATTTTCAAGCATCCCACATCATTGTCATTCATTGCCCATATACAAGTTGGCACTTGACTCAATTCTCTTGGCAAAGGTTTGGACAGAAATTCAGACACTGGTACATTCTGTGGCGAAATTGTCAAGAACACTCCATCTGGTGTGCAATGGATAACTGCACTCAGTTTTTTCAATAAATTTAACCCCAAGAGGTTTGCCCCACAATTTTCTGTTAAGAGAAATGGACAATATTCAGTGAATGGACCTAATGTTACTGGTTGGGACACTGGATTGATTATTGGGGTACCTGCGAACCCTACTGAAAAATATCTTTGCCCTGACAGTGGTATTTCTGCATCCAAGTGGTGGTCTATAGAGCACTTCTGTGCCCCCGTATTTACGAGAAAGCTATGCTCTCTATTCCCGACTTTCGTTTCTACGTAGGGTCCTTTTTGATTCACGGGAATAGGCACTGGTTCCGACCCTTGTCTTGGGCTGTCCTATTGAGGAAATAACACATCATCCGATGTGTAATCGCTACTATTACTAGAGTACGTATTTGATTGGGTATCAAAAATGTTCCCGCCCCTTCCTCTATTTCCATTTTGCGTGTTCTGTTGGCTCTGATTCTGGGTAAAAGCAGTCTGATTCTGCGCTTCTTTCTGATTCTGGGTACCATTTCCTTGGCTATTTTGGTGCTGCTGCATGTGGCTTCTATTCTGCCCATTTGTTCCTTGGTGCCCCCTATGCTGTCTTCTTTGGCCATACCCATTTCTATTTTGTAAATGTGGACATTGTGCTCGTCAGTGACCTTCCTCTCTGCAGTACACACACCGATTTAGTCCCAGGGGCCCTCGATGCATGTTCGAATTACTTCTGCCTTATGCGTTTCCTCTTCCTCTATTGTGTCCCGCCACTTGCTGAAGTAGCACCTCAACTATTGCTCGTAGTGCTTCTATTTTCATTGGCAAGGGGTATTCATCAAATATCTCATGTATTTCCATTGTGGGAATACTAGGATCTGAAATCCATCTTAACGCCTCTCGTATACATACTTTTAGTTTATCCCCAGTTTGTCTTGGCGACGACAGAAATCCCCGCCGTACATATGGTGTCACCACCTCCCTTCTATCTCTCCTAATATCTTTAGTCCTCTTCCCCGGTGTGGCAAACATTTCAGCATATTCATCATCAAGTTCATTCTTAAATTCAAAAAGTCTGTTTACATGCTCCCTTATTTCTTCATCTCTCTCTCACCAACGTGCTAATGCATTCAAATCCAACAACTGTTGCGGCGGTAGCCTTCCAATTAACTGTTTCCATCTCGCCGTTAAATATTCCCCCATGCATTCCAATAATACCTGTCTTTCATTGCTCCTCCTGAAATCATACATCGAAGCTAGCGTTTACGTATCATCATTCCCATTTATATACATCTCTGCCTGTTCTTGCAACTCTCGTTTTCTCTCCTTGCTGATCGCACTACGGGTCACTCTCGCGCATCCACTTTGTCCGTTCCCTTCTCTCGTTTCAATGAGTTCAAGTTCAATTATTGGAGGGGCTGATGGGACAGAAACAATCTCTTGGGAGGGAGGTGCAGATGAGACAACGGGAACGGGAAGCAACTGTTGCAGCGCTGGCTGACTAGTGGGAGGCGCTTGTATGATTTGTGGCTGTGCTGGGGACTGAACAATAGGGAGGGGCTGAGCAGCTGGAGGGGGCTTAGCAATAGTCACTGGCACGGTCTTTTTAGTCTCTCCCCTTGGGCCTCACTTGGTATCAGTCAATATTTTATTTATCAATTCATCTGATGAATGCAACTCTTGTTGTGGGTATATTTTATCTATACTCAACTGACCATGTCTATTTGATTTTCTCAAACTATCGTTCCACTCTTCCTCCTCTTTTTCTTTCACTCTTTCTGCTTTCGACTTATGCCTGCGCGTGCTCTTCTATCTACTTTTCCAATGGAGCATATCTTCCCTTCTCCAGTCCCTAAGGATATCAAATGCTGCAGGACATGTTTTCTTTTTCATCAACACCTTCTCCAGGTAATCTATCCTCATAATCTCAAAACTCCCGTGATTCGGCCACTGCAGATCGTCCTCTTTTCTGGTTTGCCTATGCCAATTCTCACAAAACATTATCGCTCCCACACCATACTTCACATACATCTCATATGCCAGCGACCCCTCGGGTGGCGCGACCTGGCCAGTTTCCAAAGATGTCTAACGCAGCGGAAAAATCCCGCTAAAGTGGCAATACCCCAGGCATGTTTTAACCTTACCCTCAGCTAATCAACCTTATGCTGGGTGTTTGATTTTGCTAAATCAACTCTCAACCAATATCAGGGTTTCTTTGAATCGGGGCAGGACTCACCTGATCAGTCAAATTGTCTTTCAAGACGCGATTCACCCGTATACTGACGCAACCAATGATGTCATGTCTGTGTATCTTGGCTCACTCTGTCTCGTTTCGGGACCCTCGCCTCCTTGTTCTCTGGCCGGGCACGTCGATCGGGGATCAGTTGTGTGCAGATCTGCAAAGGAGTCTCTCATCACTTTCACAGGGGCGCCCGAAACACCTCTTGATCCCGGCTCGATCGTCCCTTCCTCGCTGTTCTCTCCGCCTTCCTTATTTTACAACGTACACGATGGAACAAGTGGGGGAGGGTCCCTATTCGGGCTCCATCTTAAAGGGGCCCCTGAGGGACCCTTGCGTATGGAAACAAGGCACAATCACCACACACGAACTGATACGCCAGACACGAGGTTGTATTCCCAAAAGGTAGGGTTTATTGCAAAGCAAATAGTCTCAGTTGGCCAACTGGGTCCCACGCCCCGCGACGTGTGTTTCCAGACCTCGGGGGACGCAAGAGAGTGATAATCGTGCAACAGTTACATATATACAAAGCAGGCATCTTACAATCAGTGGTGACACACTCAATACCGCCCATAAAGTATTTCCTTTGAATTGGGTACGATGATTGACAATTTTGACGAGTATGACACCTTCAGACATTTATTTAGCAACAGTTTGCAATTTCATGAGCCTGCAGACACAATTCTTTGTTATAAGAACACACTGCTTCTGTTCTCTGCAAGCAAGCTGCGTGCAGGGGAGAGACACATTTCAGGCCTCGCTATCTCCTAGTTTCTATTTGTGTACTGGGGTTCAACTTGCTCTCCAGGGCTCTACAGGGCAAAAGAAGAGCATAATTCAAGCCATTTAATATTCGCTTCTAACATTTCTACTGTATTAACGACACTAGCTGGCACCTGTGTACTGATTAAAATGCCTCGCTGCTTACTTCCAAGGACTTGTGAGGGAGGAGACTGGGCATTTCTGTCTGGGTTGCTGCGTTATGTTTCAACAAGTCTCTCGCCGCCTTGCACTTTACATGAACAATAATGTACTAGTGGAGCAGAATAAGTTTTCAGCAAAGCAGTTTTAACAGAAAGCAAGAGGCAAACGTTAGAAAATAAAATGGCAATTTCAGTCACTTCATAATGGCCGCCCTTTAGTCAAGCTTATGGCTATATATTTCTAATACTAAACACATGAGGCGGTTGGTCTTCGGCCAACAAAGTACATTGCCTCATGATTGAGGGGTGTCTACTTTTTTCTGGACTGACAATTCAGGAACAATAGTATTGGGCCATTCTTTAACTCTTGTTCCCCATGCAATATTCTCCTGTACAAAACACATACGCAACATTTACATAATGCACGGCTCACTAGGTACAAGTTGACTCTGTTTGCACCCCATGTTACTTTGCGAAGATGTAATACCATGAATCCTAGCACTTTGTTGCTCCTCCGTTCTGATGACCTCGATGTCTTGCATGATTGTATACTAACAACAGACCAGGAGGCCAAGTGAAGGGTTGATTTGATTGTTGTTCTGTTAAAAAACCCTGATGGCATTTTATATGTTGGTGGCTCTTGTTTCATACTACCCGATGGCTTGTCCACCTTATGCCATAACTACATTAAAAACAGTTGGGGAAACCTATCAAATACCTCGGCATTCAGCGGAAGCGGCTGAAATAATAGCGGTAACCAGAGCATGTGAGCTCAGCTCTGGACTTGCATTAAACATTTACACTGATAGCCAGTATGCATTTGCGGTTGTCCATAATTTTGGGAGGCTCTGATTGAACGCGGTTTTGTTACCTCCCATGGAACCAAAATTCAACATGGCAAACTTATTCAGAAATTGCTCAATTTCACTGGCCTTGCCAAACTGTCTTGCTATTATAAAATGCAGCGCACATAAGAAAATAACGGACCACGTGTGGAAAGGCAATTCGTTTGCAGACGGAATTGCAAAGACAACGGGCCAAACCCCTTACTCTCTCACTTATATTTCCTGTTCGCGCACAACAGACCATCCCCCCTTTTGAGAATACACTTGACATGATTATCAGAATTCAAGCAGATGCTACCTGTCACAAATTGAAACAGTGGGAGATTGATGTTGTTTTGGGGATGGGTGTTGGCTGGACAGGGTAAACAAGGGGAGATGGATGTTGCCTAATAAATATGTACCCATGATGATATCAGTCGCCCATGGATCAGCTCACATAGGGGCGGATGGTATGATTAATTTATTAACTACACTTTGTAGCAACCCAAATATTCTCAAAGCAGTAATAGCATTTTGTATAGATTGTTTCATATGTGACACACACGATGTTGGAAAGGCAGAAGGAACACCAAGGGGTCATTTTGGTCCCCCAGATTCATCATTTCCAGGCACTACAAATGGACTTTGTAGAGTTGCCTCCCTGTCAGAAATAAAAATATGTTTTGGTAATCGTCTGTATTCAGTAAATGGGTAGAGGCATTTCCCTTGAGAGATAACACTGCACTCAGTACAGCAAAAACCCTTGTTAAGGAATATTTCCAAGATATGGTCTGCCCCGCTCAGTATGGAGCGATAATAGGGTTCATTTTGTGAATAAAACAATGGACCTGGTATGTCAGGCATTGGGCATAAGGCAAATGATTCATGCAATATATAAACCACAGGCGGCTGGTTTAGTTTAACCCTGTAATGAGACACTTAAAATAAATTATCCAATGTTTTAGCGAGTATCAACTTAAGGTGGTTGGACGCCTTACCTTTAACTTAACTCTCTATGAGAACTGTTGCGCATTCTGGAGTGGGTTTGACCCTCTATGAGGTTGTTATGGGCAGCCACAAGATAAGCCAGCACAAGAGAACCAAAGACAGTTCATGAACAGGAATCGGAACGAGAAGACTCACACGTGGAGAGCAATTTTGGCGAAAGCACACAAGTCGAGAGGGAGTTGTCAAGTGAAGAAAAGGTCATGCCACAAGTGCATGGTGGAATGAACTGAGGCCATGCTGTTCCAACCAACGCTGGGTGAGAGGTGTCCCCAGTGCAAGAGGAGGCCTGCGAAATACGAGAACTTTGAGATTGAGTAGGACCATGCTCAAGAAAGGGAGGTATGTGGAGCCGTGGACCGGCGAGACTTCATGCATGACGTGCATGGGAGCTCCAGACTGAGCCCGGAGCTGACTAAGAGTGCACGCTCACCACGGGGCTCCGACAGAAGGCCCCATAAAGACTCTGGACGCATCCTCACCTCTCCCAGTGAGGGTTTCCTTTGTCAGGACTATTGCAGGACAGGCGCGCAATGTCATTGAGCTGACCGGGCTGAAGCCGCCCCAAAATGTTAGCTGAGGGGCGGGGCTTCCATGCCCTTTAACAGTTCAAAGGATCAGGAACATGCTTCTGGGTGCTTTTTGTTTCTTCCGAGACAAATCTATCATCTGCTCAGGTCGGATGATCAAGCACTGCCTGTTTCCCAGGGTCACAGCCCCCCTGAGACACACAGGCTGCGTCCCTGGCTCTGCAGCCGGTGCTGTAATGAACTTGACAGCATGTTTCTTTTGTCATCAGCAGCATAGCCTTTCTTATGCATGATGGTAAATTTCCAACTGAAAGACCACCAGTCACCTTGCAAATCTGACAGTTAAAGCGAGCAACACAATAAAGCATCCTTTAAAAATGTGTTCATACCCATAACGTCTAATAAAAAGTAAAGTTTGCTTTGATGTCCTTAGTTGAATGTTCTTAAAACCATACATGACAACACGCTGAAGGTTTATGACGAATCTCCAAACCTAAGTGAGTTCATGCCATAACTTATTTTATTGTGCGTCTTAAAGAGTTGAAAAAAGAAGTGGGTAAATAGATATTTTGACTTTTGCAGCTTATAGTTTTCCATGCAGGATGTGGAAAATAAAGGTACAATGATATTATTTTGGCCCAACATGCTGCTATAAGGATTTACATGTTGTCATGATGCTTTACTATGCAATTTGTGTAGTTTGCAAGTAAACTCTATAGGACAGAATTATTGTAGGTCCTGACACCCAAAACGTAAATATTTGTTCCAAGTAAAGCATGGAAGAAGGTGGCTGTGCCCAAATTGCCGAGTGGGTTCAAATCCCGGCTTCGCTGTTTAACGTAAGTGTGTGATCCCAGGCAAATAATGTCATCTCACCCTGAATTCAACTGCAAGTATTGGAGTGCTTATAAGTGATTATGTTTACAGCCTTACAATGGAACATTTTTAATAAGTGTAGGGACAAATTAGTGTACTCTGGAGCTCCTGTGCTAGTGGCTCCAATACTGTCATATAGAATTGCCTCATTGCTGCACTGGCCCTCACCCAGTCTCGTAACACTTGATTTGACAGGGAGACATAGGGCCTCATTACGAGTCCGGCGGTAACTGAGGTGGTAAAACCGCCTGGTTACCGCCGGACTTGTATTACAATTCCGCCTCCGTGATTCCCGGAATTACCGGGGAATTACAACCCCGGTTTTCTTGGGAATCACAGAGGCGGAATGGTGTTAATCCCCATTCCCATTGAGTCCTATGGGACTCAATGGGAATGGGGATCATGGAAACACCGGCAGCATCTCGTAATGCTGCCGGTGTTTCCTCGTCCGCCTGCAGGCGGGCGGTGTTAAACCCGCCAGGTCAAACCTGGCGGGAACATCACCTCCCGCCTGCAGGAGTCGGAATCAGGCGGTCCGGAAACAAGGGTGGCGGCGGGTTTACCGCCACCGTTATTTCCGGACCACCTGATTTGTAATAAGGCCCATAGTCTCAGCAGCCAGTCAGTGCACCAGAGATTCTAGTATAGAGGACTAACTGTGGTAGAAACAACATTACATTGCCCTGTTGCTCCCAGCCACTGGAGTTGCTTGGGCTGTCCAGAGTACTGTCCCACACTCTGCAATGTCCTGTTATGCTATGATATGGAGTCTTTCATTGCACACCATATGCCATTTTCACACTTTCTATGACCTTCAGGATCTGTGAGAAGTGGGTGTTTTCAGACAAAGGAGAGTTAACTGATTGTAACACTGAAGCTGCACTAGAATAGTCTCATTACAATGAGTAATGAAGTTAGTTGCCTCTACACAAGTAAGTTTGCCACTCCTCCACCATCTCTGAAGTTAGCGCTTCTCCCAACATTTGAAGGGTTAGCCCCCACCTAAATTGTAGCCTAGGTGCACCCCTGGATGTGCACACCTGCATTTTGTTAGGCAGAGAGGTGAGGGAAGCCTTTCCCCGAAACTGGTGGTGTTAAAAGTTTTACTATGTTTGTTCAGAAAAATGTACTTGAACAAACTCAGTAAAACTTTAAAGCTGCTACTTTCAAGAAAGACTTCCATCGCCTCTGCATATTCGCTTTAAAATATACTATTTAATAGTTGGTCCCCACACCAGACATGGGCGGGGGGGGGGGGGGGGGGTAGAACAGTGGGGACAGAGCCTCCAACTTTGCCCTACCTATTTTCTAAAGTGCCCCTACCCCCGACCCCCTCCAAAAAATGTTGGTTTCATTGCGCCCCTGTTGCAGGACTTCATGTCCATACCAACTTGTGCTTACCTGCAGCTCTATGTTTTACTAGAGTTGCCTAATTAAATACCTCATACCTCCATAAGTGTAGAGTTTCATTAAAGGCCACTACACCAACCCTCGGAAAAGGAGGTGTACTAAGGCATACAGGTCCAAAGGCGCACTTTAGTACACTACCACCTCCGCATTCTTCAGGTCACTAGCCACCTACATTGATTCCGTCACTTCACTTTTCATAATGGGCACGTCCTTGTGATCCGTAGACTACCGACCGTATTGCCTTGCAGTTGCCCCAAGCACACTTTCTAAGCACGGACCGCCTGACTACACCGAAACATCCCAGGAGTAGTCAGCGGTGGCGTCTGTCTACCTATTGTTGTTCTGGCTGTTCATCCCGCCTCTTCCCAGTTAAGCACACCAATCGCATTCCTAAAGCCGGCTTTCACAAAAAGGGCAAGGCTTGAAGCTGGGAAACTGCGCACGAGCAGTGCTGCCAAGCGTTGACGTTAGTGTCACGTGACTACATATGCGGCGTCGCTACGTCGTTTCCTGTGATGGGAACTATTCGTTACCCCCATGGCAAGGATCAGCGGCCAGCTGGTGAGTAACAACCCCCTCTCCTCTCGTCGTGTTTAGGGAGGGGTATTTTGCCGCCCTCTAGCAGTGTGTAGTATCACTTGGGACGATCGGGCCGTTCGTGGCCGATGGTAGCGGAGGGTGGCTCCACTAAGCACCTGGGCCCTTGGTTTGAGTGAGCCGCTAAGCTATGTCATTTAGGGGCCCCTCCTGCGGCAGTGTTTTCGCTGGAGCTGGTGCGAGCTATGCTGGACTGAGGATTTCCCTGTTCCCGGTGTTGGATCTTGTCTGCGCTTTGTGAAGGGGTCTGTTGCTTAAACCGTTGGTCCACCATCAGTTGTTATGATTGTACTGTATTGTGGAAGTATATTTGAGTGACCGGGGCAAGGTGGCTGCGCAGTTACGATCTCACCGTTGCCTATGTTTGGGACGCAAAAGGGCTTCACGCGAGGATGATGTTTTAGGAGGCAGGCTCAAATTCCCAAATGATAGCGAATTTTGGTCAGCATTGTGATAACGCATGGAGCATATTTTTCACAGCTGGATGGATCGGTTTTGCGGAACTAGGTTCGTGTGTTTTGTTTGGTACCATTTCTTTGTTTCGGATAACAAGTGTTTTGTTTTGCAACCTTGCATGTTTGGCTCTCACGGTGTCTTGTTTTTATCTGTGACTGGTGTTTTAACAGCTGGGTAAACAATTGTGTAACTTCCATATACATTGGAATTTGAGCACGCTCCTATTTTTTTCTCACACAAAATGTCCCTTGTTTGAACCCTGTTGTGCTAAAGATCGTGGAAAACTTCGGTTACCGCATCGGCCACCTACTATCTGTTGAGAAGGCAGGGGGGGGGGGGGGTATAGAATAATCCCCTCCATTACAAAAGTGCTTCGGACACAAAAACAACAAAACAAGAGCTTGTTGGGTGGAGAGCGGTTATTATTTCCTGCTTGGTTTCTGTGCGTTTGACCCGCTGTTATGTTTTGCTTGTCCTTGTGTGCCTATGGATGAGACTAGTTTACTTGGTTTACAAAGCTGCTACGTTAAGCCTGGAAGTGTTTTAGTGCGACGGGGCAGGGGTTGGGGGGGGGGGGGGTTGTAGGTGACATGTATGACAGTAATGACATTGTTGTAAAGGAGGTGAAAAAACTTTGGCCACAAGCTTTATTGTAACACAAGCCATGGTGCAAAAGAAAACCAACCATAAAAAAATCATAAGAAAATAACACAAATATACTTGGGGGAACAGAGGGATCGGGTGAGCGGGGCCCTACTCCCACGTAGGGCTCAAGGCTGATCCCTGCTGCCCTTCATGTGGAAAGTTTGTGACGTTGGATGGACCCAGCATGTGAGCTGTGTCCGGTTTATCTTCATAGACTTTATACTTGACTTCCATGCTGCATCCTTCCTGTTTTTTCCCATGCTAGCTGGAGAGGTATATGCCTTTCGTCCACTGTTGTGCGCTTTTCTACGATTTGAGGCATGTATATACCTTCTTACCGCTCTGGTGACACACTTGTGATGTTGCACCCCTGAGGGGCGTTATTAATTTTTTATCCTCTGAGGGGGATTCTGGAGCTTTGCCTTGCCTTCCACCTGTCTTCAGTTTTTGGGTATTGTCTTTCCCTTGTACCTTTTTGTGGTGAGGCATTTTAGCCTGTTCCCACTGTGTATCGGCATCCTTTTTGCTCACTGATCCACTTGTGATATGGGGTTTTAATAGCTGGATTCCTGTTCCCGCAAACGTGCTTAGTTCCAGTTTGCTTCTTAGTAGGCGTTTTGCCTTTATGGATACTTATATGATTTTTAAATTGTTGCCTGCTCTATTTGTAACAGCTTTCTATACAATGGTGTTTCTACCTGACCCCTTCTTATGTAATTCTTCCTGAATTTTAGAGGGTGAGAGGGAGGTTTATTTATGGGCCGATGGCTCCTGGAGTCCAGTGCTGATGCCTGGGCAGAGGAGAGGAAAAGATTTAGAGGGGCTACCTTGCCCGCCCTAGTCATTAGATGAAAATGGCCTGGGGGCAAGGTAGCCCCTATTTGAACATCAAAGGCCCCCTTGTCTCCACGTCCGTCCAGATGGGAAGGGGGCCTTTGATGTGGGGTGTCAGAGGCAGGGACTACCTGATGTCACCTGTCCCTGCCACCTCCTTTCTGTAGCAGGCGCTTGGCTGTCTGGATACCCATTGTAGTGGAAGCCTGGATGCCCTCCCTGACGCCGGCATGCTAATGGGGCAAGCGCCTGAAAGGTGCTGCCCCGGTTGGACCCACAACAACCCCACCTCCCAGCTTACGCCCCTGGGCCTTCCATACCAGAGGGCCCATGTTTAGTTTTATAACTGCCAAACGGAATGTGCAAGGGCTTTCACAAATCCTATCTTGGATGAGCACCAGTTGCCTACTTGGAAGAGCTACAATTCCGCTTTAGTACTGGGCTGCACTGCACAATATATGTATTCTCCAGTGTTAGCTGAAGTCCTCTGATTTGAAGTTCATCACTCCCTTTTAGATTTTTTGTTTTCTTTTTGTGGTTAATATGGGTTAGTTAGCTGCTGTCAGACTTGTTGAGCTTTCACAGCTAAATCGGATGGGTGCTGCATATGTTTTTGTGAAAACTAAAAGAAAACAATATGCGTGATGTGGTGTTCGCCTGCAGAATTCTATTCTCTTGGGGGCTGGAAAAAAACGTTGGGCACCTTGTGTTGCTGTTCGTTATTGCACTCTGATGGAGGAGGTATCCGCTGTAATAATAATGGAAGCAGTCTTCACCAGGGTATTTCAGAATTCATCTCAACCTCCCATGAATAGTACAGGACAACTGGAACATCTAGGTGCGTCCTCTTTTATCAGCCATAACTATGTGTAATCTCACGCATGTGTTAACATTTCACGTGTATGCTTAAGTGTTGTATTAAAGGTTTGTCCTATAGTTATTTGCACAAACTAAATTGCAATTAAAACAAAAAACATATATTTCTAAAATGAGTGTTTTTGTTTTATGGTTTATTCAAACCTTTACAACCATATTAAAAAAACAGACATCCTAAAAGAACACACATTATTAAATACAGAGACAACATTGATTTATAAAAACATTTGAATTATGAATGCATTGCTAAAATGGGCAGTTATTTACGAGTATAGAACCTTTTACTGTGTCAAGTGGCAATTCCCCAAGATTTTATAAAAGCTGCACGGCAATACCTTCCAAAGGCAGAACAGGATACAGGCATCTTTTCCAGTGTTCATTCACGTCTGACCAACTAAGCACACCTAATACTTTAAAAAAGTATGATACTCTTTTGGAATGCATGGCTGGCCAATCCATAAACAAGTGTCTAGCGGATTGTAGGGCCTCTGTGTTCATACAGAACCTACAAGCAGATTCTGATAGATCGATCAGCCCTTTCCTTAGTATCACTTTCATAGGGAGTACATTCCAGCATATATACATTATGCAAGGCATAAATTAGTTTTTAGAAATTGATTAGCAGAGTTTGCTAATTAAAATGTTTTTGATTAGCAAACACACCCATTTGATTAGCAATGTTGTACTATATTGTTAATGTCACCAGAAGTTATTTGCATCGAAAACATTAAATGAGCATCAATACAGCTTTTTTGTGTACGGCTGAAGTAAGGTATTGGTGAGACGAATCAGGCCTTGCAAATACTTTAAAATTCCACTAGTAGACTCACATGTTAAGTAATTTAGTTTACGTACTAGACCTTAAAGAAATGCACACAACCTATAGCAACAGGTGACAATGTAAGTGCTTTCTATAAAGTGGTGCATGCCAGCACAAACCCACTTTATGTTTGGCACACTGCTGTCAGCTATGCGCAGTGAAACATTTGACATTTACTGCAAAAAAGTCAATGTTATATAAGTTTCAAACATCCCCTGCAAATGGGAGTGGGCGTGTGGACTTTTCAAGCTTTGGCTGAGTGTTTGTAAAAGGTTGGGTGCAACAAATAGATATGATAAAAAGGGTCTGGAAACAGTTTAACCAGCTCTCTCCCGAAGGTGCCAATATATAATGCAATCATAATCGTAGAGCAAAGTGAACTCTGGGGCTAACTACATGGTGTGGTATTGCAGTAGATGTGTCAATATACATTTTGGATGGAACTATTGATCGTTCTTTTGCATAAACATCTAGTATGCCTTGTGTATTCATTATGTTAGAGGAAAGAAAGTAAGAGACTAAGCAGAGTAGAGGGCATAGCAGGCAGAGAAATGGTCAAACTTGATGGAATATTGTAGTTGGCTGCCATTTTCTCTTTCAGGGTAACTGGTGTAAAACCTTGTGCATTGGGCACCAGTTGCACAGATATATGCAACCAGCAGGCCACAGAACTAGATGTGCCATTAAAAGCAGTTGGCCGTGGGATCATGTACATTTTGAAAAGTGTTCACTCGTCAATGTGATGCAACCTCCCCAACAAACAAAACATCTAGTGGACACTATGAGATTTAGATACACTAACCTAAACTTTACTGTCATGGAGACAATGCAGTGTTTTACAGCAGCAATACTGTAGTTATGCATATACAACAAATTTAATTTGTTAGGAATGGAATTGCATGACAGTTTTTAATAAAGTTACGCATACTGGTCTTTGCCGAAGAGGATATAGTTAGCTAATAAAAGTATTGTCCCGATTACTTCTGGTTTTCAATTGTTTGGAGAGAAAAAAGAAATCTTGCCCACACGGCCCTTTTGGCACTTAAGAGTGAAGGAGATGATTACTATTGCACACTCTCTCTCCATTTGCCCCTTTAAACTTGCAGTGAACAGAGAAGAGGGTGGCAAGAGCCTTGAGAGCCAGAGAGGAATTCAGGGTGAGCAGTGCTTTCATTGAACTGGGTAACTTAAATAGCTAACTTTGCTACACAAGCGTCAATTTAATTAGCAAACTGACAGAATTACATAGCAAATTGCTATGCGACACTGCTTATTTTATGCCTTGTTACGAAAGAATGATAATACTAGTTTGCAAACAATAATAAATAAGGTGCAATCGTGTCCCAGGGTTTGTACTCGTGTGAAAGATGCTGGGGAGATAGGTAACCATGGAACAAATCAATGGTATTAGTACAGTCCCGTTAGAATAGAGCTTCTTTGACTTTCGTTGGTCTTAATACCAATGAATCTGTATCCATTTCAAAATCACGTAATAAAGATTCACAGTAAGTTCTCAGTTTTCCTAATGAGCTAAAAAACAGTGGGCGAGCTCAAGCTTTGTCCTGTATGATGGAATTTGCTAGAGTACAAGATATCGGTGCCAGAGGTATAGGTTCCTCAGACTCCGCACTCAGTTCATGCCACGCTTTCCCGTTCATGCCACACATTCCCCCTCTACATCCCCCAGCTTCTACATCTTATGCAAACACACATGCCTGCGAGACCTACCTGTAAGTACATCAACTGCATGCTTATCAACGCAGGATCAGTCCCTGCCCATGCAGCTGAAATCATTGACCTTATAACCTCCTACTTGTCATCACTGAAACATTGCTCCACCGCGCTGCTGGCCCAGCCCTTTCCATTGCCATCCCTACGTGCTATGCCATACTAAGATGTGACAGATCCTTTAAAACAGGTGTAGCCCTCATCTTTAGAAATCCCCTCACCTTGGGAGTCTTGCCAACTAATACCATGCCCAACTGCGAATCCCTACTCACCAAGCTCTCCTTGTCCTCCACCACCCGGGATCTAGTCCTGCCTTTGAGGAGAATTTACTACAAAGCAGCTTCACGTCCATCAAGCCCAACTCAAAAGTTGTAATCCTTGGGGACCACAACCTAGACCTTAACGACCCAGCAGACGCAGCGTCCTCCAGCGTAGCCACGGCACTTAACCACACTGGCTTTACACAGCGCTCCCTTGAGCCCATCCACGATCAAGGCCGCACACTATTCTGGATCCGCGACTTCAACTGCAACATCTCCTCTTCGTCACCTCCAATTGCCCATGCTCTGACCCCAATACCATTGCCTTCAAAATCCCACACTCAGATCGACCTAGACCAGTTCGCCTGGCCGAACCTGAAGGTATGGCCTGGTGCATAAAAAAACCTTAACTCCACCAACCTCGCCTTTTACTTGCTACCCTTACGCACCCCCCTTCCTCAGTGACGGAGCCAGCAGCACTAGTTAACCTCTACAAACCAACCATTGCCCAGGCAGTAGACACTCATGCTCCCCTCAATTTCAGGAAAGCCAAACCCTCACAAAAAAATTCCTGCTTTACTCCTGAACTCCTTGAAGCCTGTACCAAAAAGTGCGCTTCTGAGCTAGCATGGAGGAAAAAAACCTCCCCAGCATCCAAAGCCCTCTTCTGCTACCTCGCCAAAGACCATAGAAGGGAAATCCATGCTGCCAAAGCTAACAGCTACAACTCCAGAATCGTCAATGCCAAGTCCAACCCCCAGGAACTGTTTACAATACTCTGGGAGCTAGAGGCCCCCTCCCCAGCCAGACCTCGTGGACAGCGTTTGGTGCGACAAAATCCAAAACGCTCTCACTGGAAAAGTAAACCCCACCCCTTCAAAGGAAAAACCTGCACCAAACAACTTGCCAGTCTAACCAAACCACCTTTGCCCACAACACCCAGTCCCTTACTGACCTGCACCCTTTTCAAATTCCATCCAGTCTCAGCCATGGACGTCTCCAAGATCATCAAAAATCTCAAACCGTTGCGCTGCAAATGTGACACTTGCACAGCTCCAGTGATCAAAGACTGTGCCGAATCACTTACCTTTTTCTCTGCCATCATCAGTGCCTCCTTCTCCACCAATTCAGTGCCAACGTCCCTGAAGGAAGCATGGGTCCTACCACTGCTCAACCCCCTCCCCCCCTGAACCCTGCCATATCCACAAACTATCCCCCCATTACTACGGTTTGCGTATATCCAAGTTCAACAATATCCTAGGCATTCGCCAGTCAGGCTTCCATCCCAAACACACAGCCAAAACTGCCCTACTTGACTTGAAAATACAAATCGATGACATTAACACATGGCAAACCTGCCCGCCTGAAGATGCTGGACCTATCCGCAGCATTCGATCTGGTTGGCCACCATATCCTCTGCGCTCACTGAGACAGCTAACTTCTCTCCATCAGCGACCAGTTGGATTAGCTCTTTCCTAGCCGACAGATCCTCACTAGTCTTCATAGATGACTTCTCTGCAGCACCTATCCCTGTTACTTGCTGAGTTCCACAAGGCTCCTGCGTCTCCCCTACCATCTACAACATTTATATGAAACCCCTCTTCGACCACCTTGACAGACTCGGCATATTTTACACAAACTACGCTGATGACAAGCAGCTCCTTATCCCCCTTACCGGCTCCTACCCCCAAGACTCAGCCACTATAAACTCTGTGTATGAAGGCATAAAAAATTGGATGGCTTCCCACCTACTCTGCCTCAACGACGATAAAACAGAAATCTGCATTGTTGGCTCCCACTCCACACTACGCAACATCGGCCCAGCCTACAAAGAATTTATCCTCGAGGGTAACCATCTGTCACTGTCAAACCTCTTGGCGTTTACCTAGACGCCAACCTTGACCTCTACCGCCATGTGAACTCAATCGCCTCATCCGCAGCTTACACTACTAAACTTCTTCCTGCCAGCAGGCCATTGCTCTCCACCCCCAACTGCCTTTCCATTACAAGAGCTATCACAGGAACAAAGCTTGACTACTGCAATGCTCTGTTTACTGGCCCTTCTGAACACAAGCTTAACAAACTCCAGACTATTCAGAACAATGCTCTCCGAGCAGCCACTGGTCTCTCCAAATCTGACACACATTGAAAGCCAGGACGGTCACACTGGCTGCCCCTCCGGGAAAGGATTACGTTCAAAACACTGTCCCTGGTCCATCAGTGTCTCTCCAATGCTGCCCCGTCCTACCTCTCATGCTGCCTGGAGAAATACTTACCGGCTTGACTTCTCAGATTCTCGAAATCGCACCTCCTGAAGCTCCCCAACTTCAATTGCCTCTCGGTGAGAGGTAAGAGTTTCCCGGGCATGGCTGCTAAACTCTAGAACAATCTCCCTCCTACTTTGAGAGAAGAACGGGCCTACTGGACCTTCTGCAGAAACTTAAAGACCTGGCTGTTGAACTAACTGTTCTCTGTCTAAAACTCTTCGCCACCCCCCCCCAACCCCTACCTTCTTCTCGTTTTCCCTCAATTTAACCAGCGCCTAGATACCTGAGGGTTTTGTGTGCTGTAATAAATGCAAAAAATCAATACATCTTTTGATATAGAGACAAAGCCTACCACTGAACCCGATCCTTGGGAGATAGGAGTCCGAGCTCGAATCTCATTGCGGACATCGGCACTGGGTTAGGGACTTTTTAGTACCCGCCTCCACATCTTGCCCTCAATCATGTCCAAGCTCCAAGCCATATGTAAATTTAGGGATAACCTTTCCCTCATAGAATTTAATAGCTGCCTTCATTGTTAGTTGATTAGTTATGTTGTGCGCTTTTAAAGTAAGCATTGACTCTATATCACTCAATGAGGGATATGCTGTAATGTGGTATTCCAAATATGGTAGACTAGATGTACTGGCTAGTAGCTGGTTTTCAAGGTGCCATGAGCGGAACCCTTGTTTCCTACCTTGCAACGGCTCCAGAATTTTTATTTTAGAAGGGTTGCTTATCAGACCCTTTTCTTTCACATAGAGAATGCACTGAGGAGCCTCTGCATTCCAATCCTGGAGCTATCGAAGAGGAGGAAATCATCGGCATAGGCCATTCACAATGTTTTCATTGACCCACATTTTGGGGCATTAAGAGCAGCTGAATTCAAGGTATGCCCTATGTCAGAAACCTATCGATTGAAAAGGCAGGGAGCTAGTACGCATCCCTGCCTCAATCCTGAGTCAGTGCTTATATGACCAGAGAAACCCCCAGCTTGGTTTAAACTGGCACAGATTCCTCAATTTTTGTGTAGACCAATGATCAGCCGTAGGAGGCCCTGCATGCGTCCCCATTTCTCTTAGTTTTAACAAGAGTCCGCTTCGGTCGACCCTGTCAAAAGCTGCAGAGAGATCTATCGAGGACATGCACGTACAGGAATTATACGCCACGCGCAACCTGTCCTGGAAGTCTTGACGGCTGCACCACTGATGTTCGTTGAATGCCCTCTCTGAAAACTGGTTTGGAAACTATCCAATCTCCCCATAGACGAGTCCTCCAACTGTCGGAGCAGGACTGCTGAGAAGATTTTAATTTCCACATCTAGGAATGCTACTGGCCTGTCATTTTTAGGGTCCTGATTTCTTATAACTGGGACCAAGTAGGAAGATCTACATGACTCTGGGAAGCACTCTGTATCTTATCACACTGGAAAAGAGGCGAGATAATTGTTGCCCAAGTATTGGGGTCTTTCTTCAGGATGTCGTTTGCAAGGCCATTCAGGCCGGGGTGCCCCAGAAGCCTTCGACTTCTTTATCAAGCGACAAATAACTTTGGGGTTGGGTTTTTAGAATCTGGTTACCACATTCAGTTTCTGCTTGTGCTCTCTCTGTCTCATCTGGAAGAGTGCTTCTGGAGTACAATTCCTCAAAGTGCTTCACCCACACAGTCTCTGCGACTGTGTTCAGTTGACCTTGACCAAGGGGGGTGTGAGGGGTCAGTGAATTTACTGTAGCCAAAAAAGCACGAGCATCTCTTTTTAAATCCAGATTTTAAACATTATGTTTGCGTCCCCCTCTAAGCAGGCAGCTCTATAATTTTTGCAAACTTAATTTTTATTGATTCCAACTTAATCAACATACAGTATAGCAACAAATATGCATTTGTTGTTTCCTACCTCCCCCCCCCGCAATCCCCTTCCCGAGCCTACCACATACCTTAGTTCCATAACCCCTTCCTATAGGCTTCTATCCCTCCTCTTCGCCTGAAGGGCTGTCTTCTGGACTCATCCAGTCGGATGCAGATAGTGTTGCTACTATTTGTTTCCAGGCATTCAATGTGTCCGCCTCTTCCTCCTCCGGCCACCTTTATTCGCAGCCTCGTTCCATACTGTTTCAGCGTTCGCCCATTTCTGGAGATCGTGCCACCAATCTTCTACTTTCGGTCTCCTACTCGCTTTCCAGCTCATTGCTATCCTATGTTTAGCAAGTATGTACGCCAAGTCTTTGAGTTTGCTCACGTGTTTAAGTTTATGCGGCCTGGGGAACCCTCCTAACATGCATGCCCACAGGGAGTTCACATCCAAATGTATCTCTTTTCCTGTCATGAGGTGGGCCACCTCCCTCCAAAATCTCATTATTTTACGGCATCCCCAGAACATATGTACCATTCCTGCATTCTCCTCTCCACATTTTGGGCATGTCTGTGTTCCGGCGTTTTTAAACTTGGCTATCTTCTTCGGGGTCATTTATGCTCTGTGGGTGACGTATAACTGAATCTGTTGCAACCTCACGTTCCTTGATACTTTTTTGTGGTATCCCTGTGCCCTGACCGACAATCAGTCTCCCATTGATTACCCCACCACCTCCTCCCAATCTCATCTCGATCACCTCCTTCCCAATTCTAGATATCAGTAGTTCATATATTCGGGAGACCTCATGGCCCCCGTCCGACGCATCATAAAATGTTTCCATGACTGTGTCGGGCCAACTCTACCTCAGATATCAACTTCACTAGCCTAATGTATGTGATGTATTGCCCCCGGTGTAATCCTGCGTCTTCCACCAGCGTGCCAAACTCTATTGCCTTCCCGTCTTGCCACACATCGCCGAAGGTCGCTATGCCCGTCGGTTCCCTCTGCCTTCTGATGGTCATACTTATTTGCCCATCCAACCCTTCTAGTGCCACTAGCTGCATCTGTGGGGAGCACGGGCTCGGGTTCTCCATTACCTGGCAGGCTCTCTGCCACATTTTCCCACCCAGGTTTAGCAATCTAGTCCCCTCCCCCCAGCTGCGATTTTGATAGCCACATCCATTCATTCAGAAAATAAGGGGTGCACTCGGCCCTCAACAGTTTGGACTCTGATGTAGGAGCATCCGATAACCACCATGCCACATATTGATACTGGCTAGCCAGGTAGTATACTTACAAATTGGGTAATCTGATGCCCCCCTGTTCATACGGGTTCTGTAGCTGCCATAACACTATTCTATTCCTCTAGTTGTGCCATATGAACCCCCTGCGTATCCTATATAGAATATTCACAAAATGGTGAATAGCCTGGGCAGTACCACCACCTTTAACAGTGCCCCTTTCTCCATCATGGTCGGCGGTAGCCTGGCCCAGAATGTCTTGCTATTTTCAATTTTAGACACTGCCTTCTCTGTGTTTTGCTTGTGTTCAACCTTGACATTATGATATGTATCTATTCCCAGATATATGAACGTCTCAGTCTCTAACCTTACCTGTAATACCGGCAGTTTGTCGTGGTATTACTACACATCTACCCAGGGGGAATATGTTAGACTCTTTGGGGTTAACCGTTATGCCAGACAGCGTTGCATATCGCTCCATAACCTCTGAAATATACTGTAGGTTCTCTTCGGGATACTTCAAATACATTAGCATGTCATCCGCGTACATCGATATCAGATGTTGCCGGAATCGTACCACAACGTCGCCCTCAAAATTACAATGGCCGAAAATGCAGATTTTATTTTTTTGTTTTGTTTTTTTTCCTTTTAGACCCTCCCCCTTTACACCACATGTGGGGGGTGGTATAGAATATAATATTAACATGGGGTAGGCGGTGAGGGGGGTCTCCCCTGCATATATATGTGGTGTAAAGGGTTTAAGAAAAAAAGTCACCATTTTCGGCCGTCGCAATTGTGAGGGTCGCAATAATCGCATAGATCCGATGTTACCCTCACTTCGTACTGATCCCCACTTCTCCATACTGCTGCCTCAAGTATATCGCCAGGGGTTCAACTGCTAAGATAAAAAGCATTGTGGACCATGGACATCCCTGTCTGGTGCCTCTGCTCAGTTGCCACTCTTCTGATAGGGTCGCTCTTGTTCTGACTTAAGCCAATGGTTCGCTGTACAACAATTGGACCTACTTCAAGTATGCAGGCCCAATATTATATTCTTTTAAAACAGCCGTTAGCCAAGGCCACTTGACTGAATCAAAAGCTTTCACCGCATCCAGTGAGATTATTGCCACCTCTTGGGAGCTCCCCACTGTCTGATCTATCACATGATGGAGTCTTCTAAGGTTGGCAGATATGCTCCTTCACGGGACATACCCCGTCTGATCAGGATGTATGAGTTTATTTATCACTGGTCTCAGCCTTCTGGCCATCGCTGCTGTGAGTATCTTATTGTCCTGGTTGAGCATCGGTAGCGGTGTGTAAGATTCGCAGTCCGTGCTTGGTTTATGAGGTTTAAGGAGCGGAATGATAATTGCTTCCCTCTGGGACTCTGGAAATTTTCCCCAGTCAAACACCTCGTTCAACATTGCCAACATGGGGGGAGCAATTCTGCTTTGCATGTTTTTTAAAACTCACTCGGGAGTCCATCTGCCCGTGGGGCCTTATTCGTGGGTAGTAGCTTAATCACTTGTTCCAACTCTTCTAACCTAATTGGGACCTCAAAGTTCTCTTTTTCTGCTGCCTCAAGTTTGGGAAGATTGATCTCTGCTAAAGTTTCCAGCACATCTATTTCCTCCCCCTCAATTATGTCTGTGTACAATCCCTCATAGTACTCTAAAAAACATTTGTTCACTCCTTTCTAGGTATCCCGTATCTGTCCATCCATCCCATGCATTGCTCTAATTGTTTGTCTGGGGGTCTCACTTTTATATAATCAGGCTAGGAGTCTGCCCGGCTTATCTCCTTCTGCATGCTACCCCTCCATGTATTTTTTATAGTTTAGGTTGCATAGTCTTTCCCAGTGACCCCTACAATCCTGCTGTAGCTGTTGTATGGCTTAAGCCTCCTCCGGGGATCCCACACCCTCCAGCATTTTGGTCTCCATCTTCCTTTCTAGGTCCTGCAGGTCCTGTGTTCTGCCACCCTTCAATCCTTTTGATTTTGATATTGCCGCCTCCCTTACTACCACCTTAAATGCCTCCTATAGTGTACTAGCTGAATCTACACTCCCAGTGTTATGTACAAAGTATTCCCGTATTTCTTTCCTCAGGTCTTCTTTAAACACTGTGTCTTTTAGTGCCTCTGCTCTGAGTCTCCATGTCGGGATTCTAGCACTAGGGGGTAAGTACTGCCATGTTACTATCAACGGCGCGTGGTCTGAAAGGACCACAGCCTTGTATTCTGCTCTCGTTATTTCTCCGGTAAGTTCCGATCCTACAAATATATAATCTTATCGGGTGTGCAGGTTTTGTGGGGCAGCATAGTGAGTATTCTCTGCTCTGTGGGTGATGCATTCTCCACACATCCACTAACTGATAATCACTTAACAGGTATCCAAGGCCTTCACTACTGGGGTAGGTCTTCCGACCTTCTCATCTGATCTGTCGAGCATCGGGTCCAATGTGCAGTTGAAGTGTCCCACCCCACCCCTGCCCCCCATATTACTGCCCCATCCATATATGGGCTAGTCCTGGCATATAGGTTCTTAAAGTAAGCTGTGGTGTCCTGATTTGGAGCGTAAGTGTTCATGATGTTCACTTATTTATTTTCTACCAGCCCCCTTATTAACACCATCCTCCCGTCTGTATCAATAGTGGACTGTAATAACTTAAACGGGATGTGTGGTGCTATCCACATTATAACCCCTCTGGCATACGCTGAGTACGTTGCACCTTTGGTGGTCCCCTTCCATTTCCTTGCCACCACCTCTTGCTTATCTTTGGTCAAGTGAGTTTCCTGTAACAAGGCAATATCTAATTTTTTGTCTCTTCAGGTACATCATGACCTTATTCCGTTTGATATAATTATTTAGCCCCCTCACAATCCAGGTCACTATCTTCAGGTCTCCCATCTCATCCGTTCTCTACTCCGCCCATCTCCTCCCCTGCCCTCCTTTTCTTACTCAGTGGCTTGTGATTGTAGGTGCGTTCCCCTTCAACACTCCCTCCCCTTCCCCTGAAACACCCCAACTCCCCCAACACCCTTTCCCCTCCCACCTCCCCTGAAAACTACCCCCAACTATTGCCCAGCTTCCAACGTGGATCTCTGGCTTCTTCGCGTCTCGCTCCATTCACAGCACCTTGCCGTTACTTAGAGCGCTGCAGCTGGGTACTGTATCGCGCGGGTAAGACAGTCCCTGGCTGAATGTTCCTGCGCAGCGCGCACCACTCCCATATTTCCTTAATTGGCATAACTCACATTTATTATTTGCTAATAGGCACAAAATCTCTAGCATTGTTCCAACATTTGTCCCCCCCACCTCTCCAATTATACATCAGAACTCCCCTCAAGGTGTCACTTATCACTCTCCTCGCCTGCTTGGTCTCGCTGTTCAGACAGCAAGTTCTGGGAATCAAGACAGTTGTCCACCTCCTCCGGTGTTTCGAAGAACAGGGGTCGGTCTTTGTACAATATTTTCATCCTGGTCGGATACAATAGTAGGAACTTGAGTTGAGCCATGCGCAATCTTCTCTTTACTGCTCTGCAGTACATTCTCCTCCGGGTACGCTGTTATGGAAGACGATGCTCTGTTGATGGTGCCGCCCTTCCGAAAATGTTCCAGTATCTTCTCCTTGTCTTTGTAATTCAGAATTTTAGCTGTTATTAGCATTGGCGGGGCGCCCGGTTGGCGTCACCTCATCAGTGCTCTGTGGCCCTGTTCAACTGCATATCCCTGGGTTAGTGCACCCGCTCCAATTTCCTGTATAAACATGTCCTCGACTTGGTTGGTAGGGTTCCTCCCTTCTGCCCCCTTCGGTAGCCCAATGATACTCACATTGTTGCGCCTGGCTCAACCTTCCGCTTCCTCCACCCTTTTTTCCAGGTTCTGTACTTGCTGTTGCAAGGTGGAGACGTCCGAGGTGTTGACTTTACAGCTGGCGGTGTTAACTTTCACTTCTTTTTCTAGCATCCCAGTATGCTCTGGCAGTGTTCTGACGTCTTGTCGTAGCAGATTCATATTGATATGCATTGCATCCATGTTGTGCTTAAGTGTAGCTTTCAGGTCTGCAATAGCCCCCAGTATCTGCTTATCCATTCGTCCCTAAGGTTCTCCTTCGTTCGGTTCTTGCATCTGTGACTTTGCCTCCTCCATCGTTTGTACTGGTTTGGTGAACGTATCTAGGGAGGACTGTCTTATCTTGGCATGATTTGCTTTGTTAGACATCGTGGTCTCTGTTACTCTGGCGCTTCTTGTTCTGCCTGTCATCCGCAGCTACTCTTGGCCCTGGCACTTTGCCTAAGATGGGAGGTCTGTTGGGGCGCTTTCTGTGGAGCGTGTCTGTGCTCAACTCCCCCAGTCTTATGCACACCTGGCTTTTGTCGTGTGATTTAGGTATTTGTACCTGTCTCTCCCGATGTATGTATATGGTGTACAATTCACCTAACCTGCACTTGCTCTGTGCCCTCTTGGCTCTGTGTCTAGTATGGCGCAGAAATCTAAACTGTGTTTCCTTTGACGTGGTCTCTTGTCTCTTGTGCAGGTGGGGTCCGTAATGCCTCCTTGATCCCCCCCCGCTGTTGGGAGTCTGTTGTTGCTTTAGTGGCTAGCTCGGAGGACTTTAGTTTTGTTATTTACCACATACCTCCGTGGCCGCCCCCTGTCAAACGTTCCTTATTGTGTGTCCTTCAGCCTGGTAGGGGGCATTCCGTAGTCCGTGTTGATTTATACTGTCGTTTGTTCCCACTAGCCTTGTGGTGAGGCCTCAATGTCTCGCTTGTAGGCTCTCCGCTTTCTCTGACTTCCTTAGTGCAGGCTGTTACATGTGATATTGTCCCCTTCAAATCAGTCTTACAGCCGGTGGCACCTGCATACATCAAACTGTCAGTGGGTAGGCCTTTACTGCCGTTCCATCTGCTTTCTGTACATTCTACAGTTCTGGCAGTCGACACTTGGTTCCTCTCGGTGGCAGTATAGCTGGATCAAGGCCTGACACTCCGTATCCGCTGCACCGGTGCACTCTCTCTACTGTCTGTGTGACGTAGTTTCCCCCACGTTTATCCAGGTTCTCTTGTTGGGCCGTCTCAGCTTCTGTCAGCGCCCCATGCAGATTGCACGGAAGGGGTTGGCTTCGAAGTGGTGCACTAACCAGACCTTCCTGCTATTGTTCGCGTGCTCTGGGGCCAGGGTATCAGTGCCACTTCGTTAGTCTTGGAGGCTGCAGCGTTGTGTGGGTCAGTGCCCCTTGGTAATCAGCTTGTGCAGTCTTGGCTGAGAACTGTGCCATTCATGGATTATCCGTTGCTCTACCTTTGCCCGTACTCCATGGCTGCAGAGCTCCGGTTCGCTTATTGTTTTCACACATGTCCGTGCTTGCAGCACATATGCTATGTGGCACCTAGTGACTCCGTGCCCTGTTGTGCGCCTCTCTCTTGGCATTCAGCATTTCGGCCCCTGCGTGTCTTCCGATCTGGTTCTTCCAGCCTTTTGTTCCTCTTCCCGGTTGCACCACACCTGCGATTCGCACCTTAGCTGGTGGTCGCCTTATTGTGTGAAACCTCGTCTTTCTCTGTGGTGACCGCCATCGGTTTCGTTTCCTGGGTTTGCCCCTCAATGCAATCCCCTTCTTTCGGATTGATTCGACTCAATTTCTGCGTTCAGCCAGTCACCATATCCCACGCCCTTTGCTGCATGCAGAGTCACTCGGCTGTCACATAAGAGCCCTGAATTCAAAGCGTGTAATGTTTGCTACCCTGTATCCCACGTTGATGCCATGAGGAGTCAATTTCTTGCCCTATTCATATCTGCTACAGTATATCTTGTGAGCGGCTCAGCTTCGATCAGATATTAACGCCGTTGTTGCTCCTGGGTCCGCAAGGCGGTCCTCCTTTAAGAGGCCGTTTCACTACTCGGATCCTTTGTCCTGCTTTTGTGTGGCGGCCATCTTCCTACGTCTCCTTCCAAGGGTCGCCAAAACCGCTCGGGTGCAATACTTCCTCTGATCAGCTGTTTTCTTCTCCTGCTATTCAATATTGCATGCTCCCTACATTCATGTGGAGGTGGCTTCAGTTTAATTCGTTCCGGCTTGCATTTTCTTGTCGATTTTCGAAGGATCAGTGACGGATCTCGGGAGCTTGCAGGATGTCAGTCTTATCATGTAGCCACGCCCCCAATTTTTGCATATGTTCTTGTAATTTTGCTTTAATAGTTTACATTTACAATTTCTCACCACTTGGTCTTATGAACTATGCTCTATAACCCTAATCGCCCTTTTAAAGGCTATTCTCCTAACAAGTATGTTTTCATCATATTCATGTGCATGAGTTGCTTTTCCTTTCTTCCCTTTAGCTGAACTATAAACATATTATGTATACAGTTTGCAATAATTTGTTTGAAATTGTGTGAGTCAGAACAGTCTAGTTTCCATTCGTATGTGGTGGTTTGCAAAAGATCTAACACGTCTCGGTTTCGTTTAGATATGGCCCTAGATGACCATGTCAGCCTATTTCTCCCCATTACCACAATTCAAATCCAGATGAGTTAAATCACTGTGTGTGATTTTGCTATACTGTAATACAAAGTTTGAAGACACCATACTGTGATCACGCCAGTTTTTCTCCAATATAGATGGGTCTGAACAAGCCCAAAACAAAACGTGATTGACAAAAACATAGTCGGTGTAGAATGGCTGTTTCCCCTATGCCAAGTAGGAGTGTCTGCCCAGATTCATGTCCACATGGCCAAGCATATGTAAGCCCAATGATGACATCGCAGCTACCCATTTTAGGCCTGCTAGGGCTTTTGAATTTGATGGAACCGATTCCGGGATTACTTCCGTAAATCTTAACCGGGTAAAGTATCTGGACAGTCAGCATTTATATCCCCGGCAAACAAAACCAGCCCACTCTCGTTGAACATCTTCCATTTAGTTATACATTCTTGGATGTACTGCAAGAAGACATCTAGATCAGCCATGCCCTTATGCCAGTAGATGTTGATTAAAAGCAGTACAAAGGGTAATTGCTAAGTAACAGAACAGCCAACATCCCGCAAAGGGAGATTGGGTATTGCAGCTGCTTTCAGGCCCTGACCGTTCTTTCTGGATTGCTGTCATTAACCCACCTGCTGGTCTACCGGTCACACTTGTTTAGCTGCCTGTTGAAATGCCTCGTAACCATCCCATACTGGGCGGGTGACTAACCATGTCTCTTGTAGAAATATGCAACTATTTGCCTTTAGGTGTGCCCAGGCGTCTGTGTTGTTGCACAAATGAGCAGACCCCCAAGAATTCCAGGAAACACATTTTAAACCAATGCCCTCCAACACAGCGCCATTACATTGATTATTATATTCCCCTTTGTCCACAGGGCAGATGTTAATGTTGACAAGTCTCGTCCCGCCCCTCTGTTGAAAGCAAATTGGGGCATTCTGTTTGCCTGTTCAAGAGGCATGGTATTGAAAATGAAATTATAATACAACCATTTCCATGTAATGTCTCGTTAAAAGCTGACCCCAAACACATGATGGTGACACAAGTATAATTTTCCTTTGCGTTCCTTAGAAATTCATGTGAATGTTCGAGGGTATGATTTTATTATAAACGTTTCTCTGAAGAAGTCAGTACAATTTGTGTGTATAACTTACTGTGATTGGGGACCTGAAGTCCTGTCACTTCAGTATTTGTCCAAAGGCTTACAAAAGTAGTTTTCATCCTGCTCACCATTTCACATCTCAGTAACTCATTGGATCATTTCGCAAAGTTTTTCCCAAAATAGTATTCAATGCAGGATTTGAACTAACCGGTTACACAATCTCTGCAGCATGGTTATTGACCCACTGAGCTGCTTTTCACAACAGGCTCTTGAAACTGAAAGGCACATTGGGTTAAGGCTGTGGCAGTTCCATGTGAGGCCTGCCAGATCTAAATGGCTTGTCAAAAGCTCTAAGCCTGTTTGGACTATTCTACATTAGGAGATTCATAATGAGGCTTTGAAATGTGCTACATTTTTGGCAGTGGGACTCAGTAATCTGACGTGGGAGAAGCGGAGGTTTTGAAAAGCGCAAGACCGAGTAGAAGGGATAGAAGTACATGACATCCATGCCATCTTCTCACACTGTCTGATGTTGGTGGGAAGAGCTCAGGCACTGTTCTTGCTCAGTACTTTAGCTTGTTGCAGAAAATGCCCACACGTTTGTGCTTTAACAGAAGATCTGTTAAGAAATTCAGGTACTGTCCCAAAACATAGCAGTTCTGCTAAGATATGAGGGCATGATGCAGTCAGCCCTGCTATAAATATTTGCCATTGTGCCATGACATGCGTATAGCACCTCTGTTGATAAATTAGGCTACTTTGCCTGAAAATATGTACAGCACTGCTTCTACCTGTATTCATTACACCTGCTTGCAGTGGGTGGTCAGAAAGGGAGTTAAAGTTCTGACCACATGACTAGCTATTTGTTGCTCTCTAAGAAAACGCCATGTATAGTGCCCTTTTATGCATGCAGACACATGCAATCTTAAGACTGAAAAGAAACACATTTTCATATAGAATACCAAAAAGGTTTTTCCTTCTCACAGAAGCCAAACTGGTTGCTGGGAGAAGTGAAAAGCATGTTCATGGTTCTTTAATAACACTGTAACCTACAAAAAGCAAGCGGTTGAACAAAACACAAATTCTCCTTTACATTACTCAAAGTATTATCTTGATATAATCATTAACAGAGGACTGTGTTCAATTAATTAAACAGTCCAGGGCTCATCCTAGTTGCTTCTTTCAAGGGAGTGTGTGAATTGTTAAAGTAAATAGTGGATTTGCAAGCTGCTGCTGGATAGGCTGTCACCAGTGAGCTCCATGATTTATGGGGGTGCTGCCATAAATAGCCTGTGTAAGTGGTACGCAAGGAAGAATTAAAAGGGCTGTATTTACTTCTGTGCACCTTATCTGGCGGGCTGGTTTCATGGAATGACAAGGAGTAGGTCTTTTGGGTTAGTGGCAAGGCAGAGGAGCTATTGAAGACAAAAATCAGGACAGCTGGAATGGACAATGTTATACCTTTAAGATAGGATGGAAGTAGAATGGTTCCTGATAGCTACTGTTTTAGTGATTTTTTTTTTTCTTTTTCAAATATTCATAGTCTATTCTCTAGATAAGATTTGGAAGTGGGAGTATTTTACTCCGTATTTTTTAAAGTTGGGAGTAAAATTTATTTTTTAGGGAGTAAAAATGTCTTTCAAATTCCCAATGAGAGTATTTTGTAAGTGGGGAAAAATATTTTGACTAGAAAATAGCATTTCTTTTTGTAATAATGATTTTTTTGCCCCTAATTATTCATGCATATTAAATACAGGTTTATTTCTTCTGATCAGGCAATTATAACAGTAGTTTCTTTCTATGGTACTACACGCATGACTGGTCAAAATATCCATGGAGCTATGTGGATGAAAGCAGGGGCGCAAGGTCTGTTTTATTTTAGTTATTTTGAGGGGGGTATTTTCCTCTCTTTAGAGAGTAAAAATGTCCGATTCACCCCTTATCTCTAGGGCTGTCTGTTGTAGTCCATCATCTAGCTATGCACTGTTAGGTTTCTGTGTGCGCCCCGCTATGCTGGATGTCGTGGATGGACTTTCCACCCTCCAGACCTAATTTGAATGGACTTTCTTCCTAAACACCATCTTTATCATGAGGCCATGCAGAAGGGTCGTATTTGTTTCTGGTTTTTCCCTTTTGACAACGACTTACAAGGGGGCTCCTCATCTTAACATGTTTGTGCTATGTTATGTACAAAACTTCAATTAACATAAATTCACAAAAATGATTTATTTGGGATAGGTGTTGCTGTTTGTTTTGACATGTCATCCAGTTTAATAAGAATATCAGAATTGTATTGGTTTCTAAATTCAAATATGAAGTGAGATTTTACAAGTGTATGTCCTTCTCGTTTCCCTCGTTTTTATTTTCATTTCTCTTACCGTATGATCTTTCCTTGCCCCTGAATAGTAAGCAACCATCGACAATTAACTTTTGTAATAAATTATGCATGCTTCTTATTTGAAGATCTGATAGCTGAATTCCTTTGACGGTTTACATCTGTCCATCTCTGTTGCGATTTGCAGCCAGCAATATACCATGATAGTTTGATGTTAAGGCCTTTAAGACGAGTGCACTTCTATGCACCCGCTACTACTTTAAGTGCATTGTTATTCTACCAATATGGCAACCACCCTGATCAATTTTCCAGTTGTTGGAGCAGCATGGTGGTGTTTGGCTGCCGGATAGTTTCTTTTAAATCAAAATCACTCCATGACAGTCTGTTTCTCGTTGTCTCACCAGTGGGTCCTTTGGGTCCTCTGACTGGCTTCCTGACAATGGGCTGGTGACCAAAAGCATGGTTTCCTTAAATGTATTCCTGCCAGGTGAATGGATTTGTTTTGCACATGTTTGTCTCTTGATCCAATACTTGGATTTCCTACATCTGCTTTTGCTCGAGTTAAATTATTCTGCTTAATTGATTTCCATACTTTTGCACTGTCTTAAATTTTGCACGTTTTTATGAATTGGCACCGAGTGGATGAAATATGCATTATTAAGTACTCTGCCGTTTTATTTTTTATTTTTAATCGAGGGTGATATTATTTCCTTCCCAGCCTTTTTATTTGTTTTTCCTTAATTTACAGGGCCTTCTTAACTATTAAATTGGTAAGCAACATTTTAGAGAGATGTCAAGATGTATGTTCCTATTTAGGTTACAATTTACATCTCTAACATGACGGACATATAAAGGAACACTGAATTACAATGAATCTGTTGTAAAAGGTGTTCTCTTTTAAAAGAATTTTCTTTTTATGTTCCGATGACTGCCGATGGATATTGTTGGATATAACTGTGAGGGGTCAAAACACTGACACTCTTATTCTGGATGTTTTGATTAATTGATGTCTTCAGCTGAGATGATTTTGGTTTCCGATTGTAGGGTCACAGTGAGCTAAAAAACTGAAATATTTGGAAAGCTTTCTTTAAAAATAGAAATGGAGAGAATGTATACAGGCTGTAAAGATTTGAATAGCCATTTTTTTTTTTTTATAAACGAGCTGGGCATCAATGGCAAAATTCATGAGTATAAAGTTTGGCTGTGTTTTACCTAATTGTATAAAGGAAGAAATGGGTAAAGATTAAGTCTGCTTCCAAATTTTCAAGGGATGTGGTACAAAAATAACATTGTCCATGCAGCGGGATCATAAGAGTTGTAGCCACATCTGGAGAGCTGAGGTTTATAGACTAGTGCCTAGAGTGACTCCCCTTATCACATGTCGAGCTACGAGAACATATTCCTGTTTTTATGTATTTTTATTTTCTTACCCTCTACAACTAATATTCCTTGCCTCTTTCTGCTCTACTACTACTACTCCTCCCCCCTCTCTGCTCTAGTACTACTACTCCTCCTCTCCCCTGTATTACTCGTTTTCCCCAGCCACCATCCTTTCCCCCTTCCAGCCAGCTTGTATTCACTCTCTACCCTTATTAATTTTGCTCATACACCTTGCACCCACACTCTGGTTCGACAGGTGCACGGCTCCACGGTCCTTCTGTAGGTAAGAGGATTGTCCCTCTTGGTTTGCTTGTGCATGCTGAGATCGCTGCTCCCTGTTGGAGAACGCTCTGTTTTATCTTTGCTGCTGGAGCTGTTTTCCTTGTGTGGACCGATTGTCGCATATTGCATCAAGTTTTTCAGGCTATGGTGCTGATTACTCTGTGGCCTGGTGGCTCTCCACAATCTGTCCCCCAGGTAGGCTGCTTGTTCAATCCTTAGCCGCTGTGCATGCTCGTTCTTGAAATCCTACAGGATAAGAAAGAAACCGGTCCACATTGTGCAGTGCAGCAATGGGGCAAGAAGTTGTGGTACATATTTCAAATATGCAGGCACGGGTAGAAGGAACTTTCAGCCATCCTTTTCCCTGTTCTCCAGCTACCAAACCTTAGCTCTGGGGCAAGCCTAGCTTTGGAGAAAACCTGTGTTCTTCTCTAACCAAGGCTGAGAGAGGTCCCCAACCCTACTTGACCAGGTTAGTTCCCCAAATGCCACAGCTGCTAACCAGGCATGCACTTGTCCCCTTGTACACAAGCAGCCAGAACACCATTTGTTACTCGCCAAGGGTCAAATATTACTAGCAGGTTGTGAGTGCAAATGAGTTCTGCTTTTCCCATGCATAGTTTATTTTTCTGAAGGAAAGCAATTCTTGTGAGGACATCTGGATTAATTTCACAACTGCCACAGCAACAAGCTGCCAAAGGATGCAAACGATATCAAGATTGTTTCCTTATGTCATTGGTCCACTAAACTAATGTGTGAAGAGGCCATTTAAAAAAAAAAAAAAGATAAACAGTTTCCTTTGAAAAGTAGAGCAGGACATTTGAGGCCTGTCTATTTGGATATCTGGAGAGCCTTTATTCCCTAATATTTCTTTAAACAGGACTTGAAGGTAGGATGCTTGTTTGGCTACAACAATTGTAGGCGGCACAATGTGTATCCGTATATGCTTACAAACAAGATTATTTTTTTACCTAGTGTTTTATAAGGCCTGAACTCTTTGTGGCCGTTCCGTTTGCTGCTCCCATATAGACATTTCTGCTTCTATTAATTTCTAGACTTGCTGCTCAATGTTCTAATGCGGATATAGCGTTGCTCAGCCCACTCTTACTTCAGTGTTTGTCCCTTTTCTATTCCTTTAACCTTTTTTAAGTGAACTTAGGTTGCACGGTCCATGTCCTCGGGTGTTGATAGAATAGACCTAGAATAGGTCTGTCCAGGTTGAGGAATATGAGGGAGGAGTCTAGGCAAATTTAACAGGATAACTTGGCTGAAAGTCCCTTGAAGCCAGTTCAAAACAAAACAAATGTTCTAGAACGAGATAAGTTTAGGATTGAAATAAATATTTTTATAGGTATTGCTTGAAATACTTGTGAGCTTCCGCTTTTGGATTTCTGCCTATAATAGGGCCTTCCAGCTGTTTTAAGCTTTGGTACTGAAGTTAAAGCAAGAAAACTCCCGTGTTGAGAGTCCTGGCTGCTCTATGAGCTGGAAGATGGGTGGTGGGAAGGCAGGGAGTAAAAGGGTGCGGAATGCATGTACACCAACACCCACATCTGATTGACTTTTGAATGACTCACTTTTTTTGTTTTCTTAGGGTGTTGTACCTCCAAATTCCCTGCAGCATTCAGGAGTGTTTACGTAAGCCTGGCTCGCCACCTTCAATTCCATGTTTGTGTTCTATTGCCTCAACACGCTAAGAAAGCAGTACAGGTCAGACAGAGTAGTCTACAGGGAGGGAATCGGACCTGGTGATTTCACATAGAATCTATCACCCTCTGATTTAAGAATGTGCAGCAGCTACCTGAGCTATTGGCCGATGGGTGCTTGTGGAAGAGCGGCTGCTATTTTATCTTTGGGCCTCTCCCCCCCCCTCTCATGCACACACATTACTTTCAATGGGGCAGGACTCCTCTTCGAACCCCCATCATGCTTAGGGTGTGATTGTGGCGGGGTATCTGGAGGTGTGGGCTGAATAGTAATTTGCATGATCTATGAAATGGGAGGGAGGCCACTCACGGACCTATCAATGTAGCTGTGTGGATTTACTTGCGCCGCAGTACCTTTTTTAAGTTGTCATCAAAGCATCTTGATGCCAGAGCAGGGGTGTCATGCTAATAAGGTGAATCCTTTGGTGTGGAGGTAGAGAAGAAGCCATGGGAGGCACCCGACCATCTTCCCAGCATTCAACTATTGGTCACCCCTTCAGTATATATTTTCCCGCTGTGCGACACATGAATTTACTCCCACCTTGGTACACGGCTGGCCGTGCTCACTCCTTTCTTGTTTGTGGTCTTAGGAAACATGACATGAGCAAGAATCTCTCCTTTTTTGGCTTTTTATTTTGGGTGGTTCTTTCTTTTCTCTTGGCTTCCCTTGCTTATTTTGGTTTCTCTGTTAGCTCTTACTTTGGTTTCACGTTTGCATTGCATTGCAAAGTAGGGGGAAACCAACTTGTATCTGTTCCATGGTCTATGTATCCTCCTGATTTGTTTCACCTTTATGGAGCTGGTCAGTTGTTCTTGCTGACTTGCTTTCTGTTTATGCAATAGAATACTGTTAAATCTTCCGCTTATTCATTGACATAAGAATTTACTGTAGCTGTTATCAAGCTTGCAGTCTTTTCTAGGTCACAGACAATTTATTTTTTGTGCATTTGTAAGGCGCTTATACATCAAGTAAATTGTGTTTCAAAACGCCCTCAGGGCAACAGGGAGGGGAGGATCTGAATGAAAATCAAATAAAACAATGAAAGGTAATGGCAGACCTCGGCCTTGTGAGCATTCAGAACATGCAAGTGCAGAGGGAAAGAGAAGGGATGAGGGAGTGGGGGGCTAAGTGGTAGGCGTGCCAGGAGAGAAGTGCTATTGAGTGAGGGAGTGGGCAGCGGACTGTGCCTTGGTCAGGGGTCGGCCTCATACATTAAGTGCATGCCTAGAAGAGTGATGAGGGACTGTGTTTGCCCACTCTGAGGAAGTGATTTGAAAAAACCTGTTGGATTGGGCTCCTACATCGGAAATATTGGGCATTGTACATGATTTGGTCGTTGAGCTTCATTTTGGGAGTGGGGTATTACACTTACTAAGTGGTATTGTGCTAGATGGGAGAGATCCGATTCCTACTTCCTCCACTGTCCCACCTCCCCTAACCATTTTAGGGAAAAGTGCTAATGAATAAGAGTTAATCGGGAGGATTTGCACGAAGAGTTAAGACCATAAGAAAAATGAGAGGAGCTATGGCATGTGGCTTTTCCAGTGTTGGGATTATTATATTTCAAATTGTACTTTATTGTCTTTGCTGAATAGGTTGAAAAAAGTATCACATCTTTCAGAAACAAAGTGCTCTTTTAAAGAACCACAACTGTCATAAAAATTCAAACCATTTGCTACGAACATACAATTCTCAAGCATGACCATAACTACTGGCATTGATTACAAGGTCTTCCAGTGTTGAATGCATGAAGCTAAAGTTTTAGAGTGCAAAAATCCTTTTGATATGTCGAGCATTAGTGCAACATAAACACTAAACGGGATCCAAATGTATCTCCTGTATAATACTGTAAACAAATTAAACTATGACCAGGCTCTGCAACATTTCTGATATTTTGTACTAACTTCCATGATTGCACACCATTGACTGTGTTAGCTCGTCCTCAAGGAGTTTTTAGCACGTCATGTCGATTTATACCGCACATCGCTACCCCCCAATGGCAGTCTCCAGGCGCTTGCGTGGCTCTGCAAGAGAGGGCAGGGTGTTAGTGGGTAAAGGATGAGGGGATAGATCCAGAACCAGGAGGAACTGGTGTCTGTGAGCATTGTTTTGCATGTGGGAGTTGGTTCGGGAGGCCCCGTGTGTTGTAACCGTATGGGTATGACTCAGTGCCTCGGTTGTGTGGAAGTGTTTGTGTTGGTGTGTGCGTCATGTGTTGTTCGACTTGGAAAGTGGTTGTGTGCATTTGCTAGCTGTGTCCACAAGGGTCCAGAGTCGCGGATGGCTGTTAGGTGCACGAGTAATTATTTAGGTGTACAAGGCATAAATTAGTTTGCAAAAATTGATCAGCAGAGTGTGCCAAATTAACATTTTCTTGATCAACAAACGAGTTCATTTGATTAGCAATGTTGTACTAATATGTTCACCAGGGAATTGTACGATTGGACCGAAAACCAAAGTCCAACCGTACAAAAAGACCGAAAAATGCTACCACCAAAGGTTCGAACACCCAAAGTTCGAACCTTTGGTTGTAGCATTGTAGGTAAGTATAAAAAAAAAAGGCTGCGGGGGTGTCCCCCGCAACACCCCGCTCACTATACTTTAGAGTAAAATGAGCAGGGATTGCGGGGGAAACCCATGCAGCTCCCAAAAACAAAACAAAAAAAGAAAGAAAAGGGACCCTGTGGCGCCGGTTCCCGATCACGGAAGTAAAAGGGGAACTGGTGCCGCAGGGTCACAGCGCGTTTACAGTGACAGGTAAGTGTGGTGTGGGTATGTAGGGGTTTTCAACGCGTGTTCACAGGAGAAATGTACAAACCTTTTGTGGTTCGTACATTCACATGCAAACATTTTGGCCGCGGCAAAATCAGCCGCGGTCGGATCACGTATATCCGTCACCAGTGGTCATTTGTACCCAAGACATAAAATGAGCATCAATACAGCATTTTTATGTACCACTGAATTAAGACATTAGTGCAATGAGTCAGGTCTTGCAAATTCTTTAAAATTCTGCTAAACCACCAGTTGGAGTAACTTAATTTACCTACTCGATCAAAGATAAATGCACTTAAACCAATGACAACAAATATAACTGTGCTTTCTGTAAAATGATGCATGCCACCACAAACCCACTTTGTTTGGCACACTGATACCACCCAGAGGCCAGCCATGCATAGTGAAACCTTTATTTGCCATTTACCACAGTCTAACTAAATGTTAAATAACATTTTCAAACATCCCCTACAAATGGTACTTGCCTTTCATGTAATCTACTTGACTATGAAAGTGGGGGGAGTAGACTTTACGAGCCCTGGGATGAGTGAGTATCTGTAAAATGTAAAGGTTAACTGCATGAATGATCACACATATAAACAGAGATACTAAAAAGGCTCTGAAAACGGTCTCGCTAGATCTCTCCCGCAGGTGCTAATCTATAATGCAATCATAAAGAAAACCGAGCTCTGGAAGAGAACTACAGTGTGTGCTATTGCAGTAGACCTGTAGATGTACAGACAGGATGGAACTATTGATCACTACTTTGCGTAAACATCTTAGATTTGTGTATTCATTATGTAAGAGGAAAAGTAAAACACTAAGCAGAGTAGATGGCATAGCAGGCACAGAACTTGGCATACTAGGTGGGATATTGTCATTTGTGACCATCTCACATTCAGGGCAGCTGATTTAAAGGAACAGGGTGATACGATACAATGTCAAATTAGTATGGGATCAGCTCATGGATTGAGCACCAGTTGCACAGATAAATGCAACCTGCAGGCCACAAAACTAGGTTTCCTGTCCCAACCAAATTAAATATAGTTGGCATTATTAGATTTAAACTTTACTGTACACCATGGAGCAATGCAGTGTTTTACAGTAGTGATCCTGTAATTATGCATTTTTAGGAATGAATTTGCATGACTGTTTAAAAAAATACATTATGGTTTTTGACACAGGATATTGTTGGTTTAATAAAAGTATCATCCTCATGACTTCTCTGTTATTTGAAAAAGAAAATATCAATGTAGTCTACCACTCCCACACTGGCCTTTGACACGAAGAGTGGAGGAGATGCTCTCCCTCTCCCTCTCCCTCTCCCTCTCCCTCTCCCTCTCCCTCTCCCTCTCCCTCTCCCTCTCCCTCTCCCTCTCCCTCTCCCTCTCCCTCTCCCTCTCCCTCTCCCTCTCCCTCTCCCTCTCCCTCTCCCTCTCCCTCTCCCTCCCCCTCCCCCTCTCCCTCCCCTCCTGCTCCCTTGAACTTAGTCAGCAGAATAAAAAGAAGGTGGACAGAGCCTTGAGGGCAAGACGGGAATGTAGGCTGAGCTGTGCTTCCATTGAGCAGGGTAACTTAAATAGCTTATTCTGCTATGGAAGTGTCCATTTAACTAGCAAACCTACATAATTGCATACCAAATTGCTATGCGACACTGCTTATTCTGTGCCTTGTGTGTATGAGTAACTGTTTAGTCGTAGTGTTGATAGATATATGGACTATATCCCGGGGAGTTCCCGCTCGGTTTGCTTCCAGAATCTCAGACGGTAGGGTGTGTATCTTGGAGTGTTTGTGTAGTGCGGCTAGCCCTAATCAAGTGTAGTGGTGTTGGTTATGTTGGAGGAGCCGGAAGGGGAAATGGGTTAGTAAGTTGGTCGGTTTTGGTGAAGCCTTTTGTTGTGTGAGTCTTTTGTTGCCACTTAATGTTATTTTCCAGCGTTCTTGTTTGTGGTTCATCTGTCCATCTCGTCTCCTCTCTGGGTCTGGGGCTGACCCCCCTGCGAGTTATGGTGCCCGTTTGGTGGTTGTACCTTGTGTGTTCCTGGTCCTGGTTAGTCATGGACGTTTGGTGTGTACCCGATGTTCGGTTGGTTGCTGAAAGGGTCACCAGCTGGAGATAAATATAAGTGGAGGTGGGGTGCTACTCAGCCGGGTGGCCCTAGTTGTGGGTGGGCAGGTTGGCGAGGCCCTGGGTGTGGTTGGGTAGGTTGTGTGATGCTTGGGTTTTAATGGTTTACCTGTCTGTGTTACTTGGAGCATAATTGGACGTGGGTGTTATCCCTCTTTGGTTGGGTGGCCTTGTCTTCGTTGGTCACTCTAGTTGTTGCGCGGGGTTGGGGGAGGTGTGGTGTTTTGATCATCTAAAATATTGCCATTGTTCACTGTGTCCCTTACTGTATTTCTTTTTGGTCCGGGATGTTGTTGCTGCCGGTGTCACTTTGCGGTTGAATTGTCTGTTGAAGTTTTGAGTAGTTTCCTGAAGGTGATGAGATCTTCTGTAGTTCTAATTTCTTTGGGCATGGTGTTCCAAAGGTTAGCAATTAAACGTGGGAATGCTGTTCGTCTGAATTTCGTTTTTCTCATATTGTTTTGTCTCTATTTATAGGTAGGTGACAGTGTAATCTAGGGTCCCTTCTTTGCTGGTAGCGGTTGATCTGGTCTTGGAGGAATTCAGCTCCTTGTCTGTGTAAGGCTTTGTGGGCGATGCAGAGTGCTTTGAATTTAATGCGTTTTTATTTCTACTGGTAGCCAGTGTAGGCCCTTCAGAGCTGGAGTGATGTGGTTTCTTCTGTTTAATCTCAGTAGAATCCTGGCTGCAGCGTTTTGCACCCTTTGGAATTTCTTGGTGGGTCTTTCTGGCATTTTTAGGTAGATGCTGTTTGCAGAGTCTGTTCTTGCAAGCATTAGGCACGTGATTGTCCTGGTTCTATGAGGAAAGGAGAGGTATGGGAGTAGTACTCTGAGTGTACTTAAAAGGTATTAGCATTTTTCTGGTGGCTGCGTTGACTTGCGTCTGTTCCCAATTGGTATTCCTAGGTTATTTTCTACGTTGGAAGTCTCTGGTTCTGTTTCCATGCTGGCCGGCCAATCTAGCTGTGGTTAAGTAGTGTTGTTTTCTGTGGGTGAGAGCATTATTTACGGTTCAGTTTGAGGTTGTTTGTTGTCATCCAGTTGTAGATGTCTGTGAGACAGTTGTTCAGGCAGTTATTTTGTTCCTGTGTCGTGTTCATCTTCAAAATCAGTTGTGTGCCGTCTGTGTAGTTGTAGGCTGTTGGTCTGCGAGATCGAATGATTTTCACTAGGGGGCACATGCAGATGAGGGGGAGAGGCTGGATCCCTGTGGTACTCTGCAGGAGATATCTTTGGTGTTTGAGATGCATGGTGGTAAGTAGGTTCTTTTGGTTCTGTTTTGTGAGGAATGATGTAAGCCACCTTAGTGCGGATTCCTGTATGCCACATTCCAACAGTCTTTTTATTAGTGTTGCTTTGCTGATTGCGTCGAAAGCGCAGATATGTCCACTAGTATGTGAGCCGATTGGGCGTTGTCTGCATTTATTTTCAGGTCATCCCATATTGATAGAAGCACTGATACTGTTGCTTTCATCGGTCTGAATCAACTTGTGACTTGTTGAGTATTCACTTTCTACATACAAAAAGAAAGGGCCAAATGTTGCTGTCTCCGGTACTGTTAGAATTCTAGCTTTTAGACCCATAACTAAAAATAAACCTGAGAATGAACACTGCCCATTGGCCTGTTCTTTTGGAAAGTACCCACTCGAGAGACGTGGACCCCTTGCTCACTGCTCAGAGAGGCACAGCTCCACCTCAGTGATGATGCCCAGCAAGGCTGAAACACGTGTATGGGGTTGCTGTTGGTACTCTTCTTCAGAAGCAAATTGCCATAGCATTTCGGTGCGGGACAAAGACTGATATGCAAAAGGTTTTTTGTCATTTGTGAAGGGTACAGTGAGCTAAAGTGTGGCTGCGTACTCTCGAGCGGGTACCTTCCCAAAGAACAGGTCAATGGTCGGTGTTCGTTCTCGCAGAGGGACGCCTATGACTAAATTTTTCGTAACTTTTCTCTTATTTGCTTTATTTAGGCATGGGGCTATCTGGAGCTCCCTGTTTCACGGACAGGGGTATAGATTTATAGTTGCAAGCTAATAGCCAGGGCACTCAGCCAATCGGGTGGCTTGAAATACGGGCGAGAAAACAGCGTACTGCCCGTTTCCCCAGCTACTCAAGCACCTCTCACCCTCGGCCTGCCCCCAAGGTGGCGCCACCTTGATTGTGGCGTGGCAACAGGGAGCCTCCTCCCTCACCCTACCCAGACACCCCTTACTCTACTAGTGGTATTCAAACTGTTTTATGCCGAGCCCCCAACCTTTTTAAGAAGAAATATTAGCAGTTACCGTACTTCTTTTTGGAAGAGCCTTGCCCCTTCCAGCCCCACAGTTTGAAGACCACTGCTCTACTCCCACCTTCCCCACTTACCTACTGGATGGGAGCTTTGCACTACTGTCCTGGCACGCGTTCCCTTCTGCGGCTGCCATAGAAATGGAAAAGGGTGACCTTTTTTTCTTTTCTATTTGCTATGGCAGTAGCCGTTTCTTCTCTTGTCTCATAGAAGAGCTTGGCCTTGTGCAATAGGCATGGAGCCCATCTCCCATTATAAAATAAATATATATTTCTGAGGCTTGTGGATTTGCTTAGATCACATTCTCTGCATTGTCCGACATCTACTGGTAGTCGCATAATATTATAAGATTTGTATTCAAAAGTCAAAAACTGACGTCGACAGGGCGTGTTGGTAATACTATCCCTAGTGTGACGGGTACTGTACTTGTTGTCTTCACGTGCCGAGGTCCCTTTTCTTTCCCCGCCATCGTGGTCAGTCGAAAGTTGCGGAGTTCCTTTCCGGGCTGATGCTTTTGACTAGTTAGTTTATTCGTAAACTTCTTTCTTTTACTGGTGGCTTTTGCCGCAGCACCATCCAACTGCTCGATGGCCCTTAGGGGAACAGCTCCATCGTCATTGTTGACGGACTAACTCTACGACCGTCACCAGACACAATCTTTAGGGGCCTCTTCGGGCCTCACCCCTTACTGTAGGGAGAGCGGGGGGGGAGGTCTCATACATTTACTCCTTTTAGAGAATGCATATTCTACCACCCCTATTTCCCTTTTTTTTTCGCCAAGCTGCCGTTTACATTTATTATGGAAAAATCACCTTTGAAATGTTGCCCTACCTGTCATAGGAAGTTCCTGTGGAAGGACACGCACTGAGTGTGCAATTACTGTCTCCCTAGGGACTGTAAGGAACGCATGGTGGTAATAGTAAGACAGACACAAGTGACCACAGTTCAAGGGTGTTAATTGAACTTTTACAAGGGTGTTCTGTTACTTGGCATTTATATAGCGCTCTATGCATCATTATAGCGCTCTATGCATCATTGGTATGATCTCAAAACGCTGGTAGGTTGAACGCCCTCGGGAACTGCAGTTCAGTTCAGGTCTATGTGTGCACCAGATGTAATTGCCGTATGGTAGCTGCGTCCTAGCGTTTGGTGTGCTGTTGAAGATATTAGATGGATGTGTGCAGTCTGGTGGGTGGACATCCAGACTGCGTTTGGCTGCGTTAGGCCTGAAGGACGCTTATGTGAGCAACTAGGCCGGAATGTCATGGGATAGCTGTGTTTTTATTAGGGAGTTGAGGTGTTCATGGGGTAGTGCTCGTATGTGAACGGGTAGGCCGAATTTATCAGGGGTATAGCTGTGTTCTAGTTGACTGATGTGTATAGTAGAGTAGGCGTAGTGATGTGATAGGATGATTCATCTTTAAAGCATCCGAGACGTGGCACGTGAATAGGATGGCAGCGAACACATCGACACACGTACATACAGTGACAGTGGGCTGGGTATACGGTGACATGGGGGGCATACAGGTATATAGTAACAGCATGGGGGACAAGCAAGCATAGTACATGGTGACACATGGGCACGGTGGGCATACATGGTGACGAGAAGGTTGGGTAATGTAATGTGATGGGATACATTATGACCTCACAGGAACAGGGTGGCTGGGAGCACAGTGACGCACAGACACACAGTGACGGGGGGAGGGCTGGGCTTTCAGCAATAGGAGGGTACATGGGGATATACGACAACCGCATGTGGAACAAGGAAGCAGGGTACACAGAGACACGGGTGATAAACGCCTATCGTAAATCTACAGATGGGAGCAAGACCATCAAATAATAAAAATGCAGTCATAGTGGACTCTTGTCAAATTAAAAGGGCCTATGCTGAAAAATGTATTGCCAATCCTTACTACTAAGTTACAAAATAATGTGGGGTAATGTTCATGAAGAAATGTTCACAAAATATGCCGGGGTGCTTGGGCTGTCGGCCTCCCTTCCCCACCTTTTCAGCACAGGGCAAGGCGTGTCACCCGAGCAAAGCACACACTCTGGCTTCTGCGGCACAAGGATACAGTTCTATTTTCCCAGTTCAGGACTTTCTGTGTCCAGGTGTCTCTACTTCTAGCAAGTCTCTTGATGCAGAAGGCTTTCTGTACCAGAAACAACACATAAATATTCTTTGCAATATTCAAGTAACCCTGGATCCCCCTATGCCGGGCTCAGATCCATTTCAAACAAGGTTCAATTAGTCTCCCTCAGCTGGGTTCGGACCAATTTGGATTTACTTTAAACTATCAAAGATTTTCGAATGTGCACAGGGTTTAGCTTGACCCGTTGCATGAACACTTCGATCTCTCTCACACTCAGTGTCAGTTGGATACCTAACAGAGACTTTCAAATGAGCACCCACGTGGTGCCGGACAGCTCTGTGTATGTTATCTTGGTTTCCCAAAGTTCAGTGACCAAGCTTCACACCATGTACTCTTTATACAATGTTGCAGCTTGCAACCTTGTTTCAAAACACAAGCTGGTTTGGTATCAGACTCTCTGATTCAACGGCTGTGCTTTTGTTTCAGACGCAACTTTGTTGTAGGAGCCAAGGACAGTACCACAGTGGCCATCTCTCCTCCCCGCCTTTGTTATCGACGCAGGAGAACCCGGGTACCTCCGACACACTGCACAGGTTTGATCAGCCTTAGTTCATGGTCTTTGGTTTCTTACTTTCCAAGGTTCATGAAAGTAATGGTCTTTATAGGTCAGGGTGCTAACCTCCTTGCAATCCTCTCCGCTCTCGCCATCTTTCTCCTTGTATTAAATGGCCATCTTGGAACTGCTGTTTCCTTGTGTGTTTTGCCTCGCTCGGAGTGTACTTTCGTGCTCCGCCCATTTATCCATGGGGGGGGGAGCGTGATGGAAGTCGGGTGTGCCTGACCTGCGTGACCATTGTGTTGGGACATGTCAGGTATACGGCTCTGTTGTTTGTCTGTTGTCGCTCACGGTGAACTGTCCATGAGAAAGTCTTCATGTCCAGAAAGGGGCGGGAGGCTGGTGGGGTGTTGAGTTCCTAGGTATCCTACCTGGTAGGAAGGGAAAAATGTGGTACAGGGAAGGGGAATACCGTGTCTCACCCTCCCGTGTCCCACTTCCACTCCCCAAATTCCCCTCATCCAGGTGATGCTCCTGCACTGGTCCACTCCAATGAAATGGATCCAATAGCGATGTGTCCTGGCCACCTGGATGACAGATCCCCATAGACTAGATAGCGGGTGAGACACCTTCAGGTTTCTCACAGGACCACCAGAAAAGCTATGCAAATCCTGCCAACTTTTCCGTACGAAAACTCTTGGACCGCGAGACCAAACGTTGGACCGTCCATGCCCTGCAGACCAAAGCCTCCATCTATGTGACTGTAGAATCCAGCAAGGGCAGTATCGGTATCCCTAGTGACGCCAGGGCGACCGGGCTCGTCGCAAAACTGTCGACGTCCACGAGGTGACTGCGGAAAAAGCCTCAATATCCTCCCTGTCCTCTGGGCCATTGCTTACGCCTTCGCCTCATGACCGAAACGGACCTCAAAAGTCGGCTCAGACACTGCATATTTTGTGTGCCAAAATAAAGGCGGCTTAAGGCGTATCCGTGTCACCCAAACATGCACCGAAAAGGCAGGAACTCGTTAAACGCATCCCTGCTGCTCTTTTAAAGACAAAATAACAGGAAAAGCAAAGTCCGCAACGCCTTTTGTCTCTCAAGACCTTGAGCTCCCAGGATAGGGGATCATCTTCTCCTGCAGATACTCACAGGGGCAATGCAACAGAAAGGGCAGCCACCCCTGCCCCTTCAGGTTTTCCACCCACCTATGAGTAGACCTCTGAACAATTTAATAAAATTATGAAAAGGATGTCATGCTTTCACTTACTGGATAGGCACCCAGAAGAACTTGCATCTCTTTGACAGGCCCCCCATTCAGGGGCTGAAAAACATCAACCTCCTGCCAAAGAAATATGTCTTGACCCACAGCCAAGCACTTCTGACCTAGGCCCCTCCACATCTATTTATCAAGGCCCCTCTCAGGACTTGTATGCCATCGATCCCTCTGAATCTCAAGCCCCCGGCTCTCAGGGAGACCAGGGAGATCAATACCATAATGACTTGTAGTACGATGGTGACAATATCTGTCATACAGTTGCTGGACCACCAGCATCGGCCTGTAGCCGATTCACCTGCAGATAATCTGCTCCAATGCAACAAACTGCTGCTTAAGGCTGCCCACCATTTCAGTTTTGACACCCAAGAGGCACAAGGAGACAAGGACTTTGTGGAGGACATTCATGGTGACCAGTCCTTTTATCCCACTGTTACACTCTATACAAAGACCTATACAGCCCTCCTTACTACGCCTAACCTCACAAGGGCGCTTAACCCTAGAATAAAAAAATTATTCAGGCCAGCGCCCACAGACCCCCTATATATTAGGGGTCAGCTAAAACCTGACTCACTTGTTGTCACAACTACTAGGAAGAGGGCTGGCATCAGCGGACGCCCCTCCAGACAAAGTAAAAGCATCTACACTTTCGGAAGAAGGATTGCATCCTCAGTAGCATATCGGGCTGGAATTGCAAATAACTCTACCCTCCTAGCTAGTTATGGCTGCCATAAGTGGGATGAATTGTAACACCAGGACGAAGTGGATCCAGACCCCCTACAATCGCAGCAATTAAGCACCATCTCGGAGGGTAAGCGGATATCTAACTGCATCTTGATGCAGCAGACCATGCGGACCACATCATCGCAGAAGGCACAGCCATGCCTGGCCTAGACAGTTTTGCTTCAAATTGGAGACACAGGCCACCCTCCTTAACATGCCTGTGCACCCTAACATCCTCTTCGGCAAGGCTGTCGTAGATGCCCTCAAGAGCGCAAAGGAAGAGTATGATACTCTTAAATCCCCCTGCCAGCTAACCAAAAAACCCTACGTCCAACGGGGTTCCTCAAACTCAAGAAGGTTTCGAGGACTGGGATTGCAATGCTCCTCCGTCTACTGTCGGGCGGACAGTCTTCAACTTGGGGGTGGGGGCCCTCACAAGGACATCTTCCTCTTCTGGTTTTCAAAGAGGAAATAAAAGATAGAGGAAGAGGCAGAACCTCACCTGGGAGATGCTCCACCCCCTCCCAAGCAATGACGCACTGCTACAAGTCCCCTTCCATGCCACTCCAGTAGGAGGTCGACTCTAACACTTCACCCACGCATGGGAAGGGATAACGTCCGACAAGTGGGTGTTGTACACCGTAGTGGGCAAGTATAGCATCGAACTTTGGCAAAAACCACGCAACCGCCAAAACACAGAAAGATGACTTCAGAAGAGCGGCGCATACTATTGGAAGAAGTAAAAACCCTGCTGGAAAAGGACGCCATAGAGATCATCCAGCAAATCAAGTAAACAAGGGTCTTTTTAAACATACTTCCTTGCGCCAAAGAAAGACCTGTCCTTGCTCCCAGTACTAATTCTGCGCTAGCGAACAAATGTCAAATCTCAAGTTTTGTGTGCCTACACTTAGAGGTAATCCCCTATTAAAACGGGGGCATTATATGGCAACATTGGATATGAAAGATGCGTACTCTCGGATTTCAATGCCACCTGCGCACAGGAAATACCTGCGATTCAAAATAGCGGGAGTTCACTAACAGTTCAAGGTGCTCCCCTTCGCCATTGCCTCACCCCCCACAGTATTCACAAAGGTGCTTGCAGTAGTGGCAACACACCTCTGCAGAGAGTCAATCCCTGTGTACACTTATCTGGACACCTGGCTAATCACAGGGGAGTCTTCTCATATTTGCAGACAAAACGTCCAAAGATTGATTAACCTTCTTTTCCATTTGGGGTTCTCCATCAAAGAGAAAAAATCAAGTCTAGTTCCCTGCCAAATAAAACTTTCTGGGAGCCATTTTAAAGACAAAAGAAGAACTGTCTTTCCTGTCAAACAAGAGAGTACAAAACATGCTGTTGCAAGTACCTCATTAAAAGGCTGATCACCAGATAACTGTACGCAAAGCAATGTGTTTGCCAGGGATAATGGCCTCATGCATTCAAAGTGTGCTACAGGAGATGAAGCTGAGTTTCACAAAGGAGAGGGATGCAGTCTGGATACTGACGGGAGGGTAGTTGGTAATCAGTCTTATAGTTAAAGATTATTTGGTTTCAACACCAAAGGGTCAAAGGGTCGTAACTGTCTCTAGTGGCTTTCACAGAAGGGCCAGGGAGGCAGAACACAATGTACCTGGTGCTGAAGACTTTCCTGGTGCTCAACGGTGTCGAGGCGGTTCCAGGGCTCTTCGCAGCTCTTGAGACCGAGTTAGTGGTGGGAGACAGCTGTGGGTACTAGGCGGCTGGCAAGTGAGGCTGAACGGACATCTGCAGGCTGTCCGGCGCGGCGGCTAGGGCCCAAGAATCGTTGTCTATGTGCTCATTGGTGGATCTAGAATGCTGTTTGAGGCGTCTCGGACGGTTCTGGTGACTGCGGCGTGACAACAGTCAGCGGTGCAACTGGATGCGGTTCGAGGACTTGAATGTCCCGAAATTGTCCTTAAAAAGATGGACGCTGGATGATGCTTGTGTGGTCCTCCTCCTAGCCTCTTCGCAGGGCCCGTGTCCTTTCACGGGGGAAGGCCCAATGTTCTCAAGAGTGATTGTAGGCAACAGCCTTGTCCTTTGTCCAGAGACTCTGACACTTCCCACCTAGGAAGCTTGCTGTCAGAACCTTGCAGGGCACGCTGTGTGCTGGGTGGATACCGGTTCTGGAGCTGCTGGACGGGTCCTCGGAGTCTGGTATCTCCCTCTGTTCCCTGGGAGATGTTTAGGGGAGGGATCTTGCTTCCCTCTTGGAACTCCTGGCCTTCCTTCAATGGCGGAAGATGTAAGGTAGACTGCACCTTCAGCTCGGTCCCAAATGTGTCCTTCTTGCTCTTTGCAAAGTCTTCAGATGATCCGATCAACGAAGGGCTCGGCCCTCTTTTAAATCCAAATGGGCCACAGTGATTGGTGCAGGCTAAGCCCACCTTAATGAACCAATCCTTGGTCCCCACCAACAATCTTCAGTGATGCTTCAGGTCAGAATCGGAGTGCTTGGCATCAGACAGAAGGATGACGACATATAATTCGAAGTGCCACCCATTTTCCTGTCTGCTGTACTTTATAGTTTCTCCCTAATTAACTGAACCCTATGCAGTGTTTGGTCACAACATGGGCCTCCTTTCGTCTTCTACAATTCACATACTTCCCTGCTCTGAAAGGAGTGGTTCCAGACAGGACATTCACTGCCCTTTCATACCAAGTTGACACATTGCATTACAAAGAGGTGTTGGTCTCTGATCTCCGTTGTCACTTCCTGCACCCAGTCCTCTGAGGCCTGCTTATTAAAATTCATCAGTATTCGCAGCCACCAGCAAGGTGTAACAATGGAGATGCAAATCCACGGGGCCTTGAAATGCTAATTAGGCTGCACAGGGTCAGAGGTTTTTGATGTACTCACAGCTGTCGGGTGTCGGCAACCCATGACAGGGTAGCCCTCGTTAGCTGTCCTCCCAGAGTACATGACTATTTTTCTGCTGTGCTGTGAGCGTGGAAAATATGTGCGGGAATGGTCCCACATATTTTCCAGAGGTTGAGCTCCCATCATTCATTCTAATAAAATAAAAAAGCCCAGGCGAGCGCACTCTCCCTGTGCGGATGGTTGAATTCTTCACATAAGCAACCAAACCTTGCGCCACCAACGTGCACTGCTAAGACTAACACCCAGGACATGAAAGATAACATCACTTATCTGGGCCACTTGCTTTTGTTTACTGACATAAGGCTAGTCTTTTGTTTTTACTGACTATGAGAATTTTAAAAAAATTAAAAGGTGCTATATAGCTACACATTAACCTTATGTTCTTAAAGTACTTTCCTTGAATGTTAATCTGAGGTTATAGTGCACATACATGGGGCAATAAGCAGGCCTCAAACACACAATTTGTGTACATGATTATTAACTGTAATGTTATTATTTTTTGGTCCCGTTTGTTTCTTCCTTGCTTTAGTTTCCCGGTAGTGCCTCTAATTTGTATGCATTGTGCGTTTTATATATATTTTTTCTACTAACACAAGTGTGTACGTTTTTAGTTATTTATTCCATGTTTAACATTACTCAAAACTCTCATGAAATCGTATTTATTATTTTACTATCGGAAACATCCAGATTAAAAATATTGTACTTCGTGGTGCATGCTGCAACCATTGCCTATATGTGGTATGTGTGATTATGTTCCGCTATTAACAACACTAGAATATGATGGTTTGTTTGCATGAGCACATTTTTAATACATTTAAGTAGTTCATGAGTTTGCCGAATCGCCCCTAACATCTTGTTACCAACATTATAAACTCAACCCCTTGTAGGGACTGTTAATTAAAATGTTTTTAATATGTGATGTCATCTTTCATGTCCTGGGTGTTAGTCTTAGCAGTGGACGGTGGTCGCGCGAGTTATTGATGCTTAGCTTACTGTAACTGGCGAATTTCTGGGGGTTTTCGTTTTTACTTGTAACCACAATGTCCCTTAATTTCCTACCGCTTACTAATATCATACATCCCACAATATAGCAACATGTGTCCACTTTTCAAAGTTTCACCTTAAAACTTTGCCATTTCCCACCTTCTAACATAATTTCCGCACAGTGTCACGTGACCACGCACTCGCGGTCCGTGCTTAACTAACCATATCTTTCGGAGAGAACTGGACTCTGTATGAACTGCATCACACCACTCTGCAGAAATGAGCAGTTTCGAAGTGCTTTTGAAGCTGTAATCAAGGAGCATGAGAAATGCTGCCCCCTACCTTAAATGTAACACACACCCAACATTTTCCCCTGTCCACTCGACCCTCCATATTTGTGGGTCGTGCATCTTCCCTCATTTCCCTTCCCACCTTACTTTCTGACCGCTCCTGCAAAAAGAAACACCAAAGAAAAGGCTCCTTTAGGAATCACCTCTCACAGTTAAAAAATACAACTAAAAATAAATTCTCTTAAAACTCCATCTACTTTACATTTCTCAGTAAATTAGTTAGACTCAATAAGATTCTAAACATCTCCATTAGCATTTTGTATTATGCTAATGGAAATAATGCACAATTGTATAGTTCAGAAAAATATAAAATGAGAAATTATTTCCTGCCCCAAATACTTTTCTCCAGCATACAGTAAGGACCATAATCGATGTACCTTTGTAAACTATCCGCGGTCTCCACAGTCCCCTTTTCAGGCCATGGATCTTTAAAAACCCAGATGGCAAATGCACAGGGCAGCCCTTCTACCCTTTAGTTTTATATTTGTTACACTCCCTCAATGCCTGCTTTCAAACATCACACATCCATCCACCAATCACTTAAAAAAACTGTACATGTAACCCTATGAACATATTAAGCTTCCACACACCAACTACCACTTGGTAATCTTCTATAAATCTTTTGCATCTGTATTTCCCTTACATGTACAAAAACATTGTACACAGTGCTCCTATAAATGCACATAAATGTTCTGCAGTGACAGAAGTGCATAAATAGAATGGTCAGTACAGATGGGCAAGTGCTCATGAGAACCCAGAAGGAAAGTGCCAAGGGATGCCAAGGTGGGACGATACTGGCTAACTACTGGAGCAGAGGAGTCCCAAGGGTGGGATGCATCTTAACCGTAACATCCGTTTAACTACATTTTTTCTGTTAATTTAATGGGGTTTTAGAGGTGTTAATGTTTCATGATCTTCACTTTTGATAAACTATTAATAATTCCCCTTTGCATATATATCAAAGAACTATAAACCTCTTTTAAGAAACCTATTTCTTAACACGTACTTAAGTCCATCGTTATCAGCAGCGTGTGCTGGCGATGCAATTGCCTATGACATAAGGCTGGACCATGACCCCAGCCCCACCAAACCACCACTATTATTCACTGCACCTGTCCTGAATCCTAGCTCACTGTCCACTATACCCTAATAATGTGACCAATGGCCAGTGCTCATAGCTTGCAGCCCTGGCCAGTCTCCAAATCCTTGGGGAATGGGCTTAAGCCATGCCGCATTCCTCAATAAGCAAATCGGAGTGCACATTTGTGTTTGCTGATGGCCAAGCCCGCTACGCAGACACCAAATTCATATTGCTAGTTTTTGTACTTGCATTCTTACACTTAGGAAATAAAATGCAAGACAGATTTCCAAAAACATGCTTTCAGGTCCTTGCTGATGCTCGTTGTGCAAGTTTGTTGTAATCTAGTTTACCACTTGAGGCTGTAACCGCAAGCATAATATTTCTTCCCATTCAAACCTACCGCTTCGGCCACATTTCTCTTTGCTGACGGCCGGGCCCATTGCCCAGACACCAATGTGATATCACTGTGTTGTGTACTTAGATTTTCACACTTTCAAAAAAATAACACAGGAGCTATTTGCAAAACCATGCTTTGAAATTCTTGCTGACCCTCCTTGTGCATATTTGCTGCAATCCCATCCAGCAATTCAACCTGTACCGACCACCATATTTTATTTCCCATTCATACCTATCCCAATTTCGAAAAACGTTACCACATAGCAGGTCCCTGGTGGCCATGCCCATTTTAACCCCATTGCTGATCCCTCGTGGTCCTGGCCGGTGGCCAGGTTTTCTGGGTCATGGCCGTAACAATCTGGCTACTGGCCATGGGCTATCCCTCAGTCACCCAATGGTATATCACCATTTTTTTTGTACCTACATTATGACATTTTTCAAAAAACAAAACGCTGACGCATTTGCTGCAAATCTCCCATGTTTTATTTTTCGAAACGTGTCATATGTACGTACATAAAATAGTCCTATAACCTTGACAAAATCCATTCAGACTTTGCCCAACCATTAAAGATTGGGTCTATAATCTTTCTGTTAACATTTGTCCACATTCGTCAAATGGCAAGAAAGTTATAAGCAATCTAAATGTTGACCCCCCCCTCTAATTCTGCCCCTTCTTGACAAATCCCACCAAACCTTGCAAAAACATTCATATCTAGGTCTAAAATCTTTTTGCAAACTTTTTTGCAGATTCGTCAAATGGCACCACATTTATAAGCCTTTTACAATATTTTGCGACCCCCCCCCCTCCCCAACCCCCTCTAATTTTGTTCCCTCTTGACAAAACAGCAGCACACTTTGCAGAACCATTTAGAGTCGGGTCTAGAATGAAATTCTAAAGTTTGACGCAGTTTCATTTAGTGGCGCCAGTTACAAGCCATCCAAAACCTGCATTAAGTAGGCATAGATTTCCCCAAACATCTGAGATGTTCGCGAACATCACAGGACTGCCCCGGACATCCGGACTGTTCGCAGATGTCGTAGTTGAGAAAACACCCATTAGGGGGCTTTTTAAAGCCATATACCTTCACCTCTGCAGAAATAGTTTCATTAGTTTGACAAGTGCAATGTTATGTTTTTTAATGTTTTACCGCAATGTCTGCAGACAAAGGGCGCTGTCTGCAAATCAAACATGGCGAGCGTTTCTCAAAAATAATCTGCACCTCACGGTTTTCACCATCCAGTCCTCGGGTGCGTCTGATGTCCGCGGACCTGGCGCCGCCCTCTGGGCCAATCTGACACCCCTCTGTGGACCGAACAGGAAAGATATTATTTTTTTGGGGGTAGGGGGAGGGGGTTTACCTACCTTTTTGCCTATTTTTACAAACCCTACTGGACGGATTTACACCAAATCTACAATAGCACGCTTTCGGGACCAAGCGGCTGTTCCTGCTGCAAATTTGTTGAAAATCCGTCCAGCGGTTTGGCCCGTAGGCGTGAGCACTTTTTTTTTTTTTTTGTCTTTTTCATGGAGTCTATGGGAAAGACGACACATTTTGCTGCACTGTTTAAAATTAGTAATTCCAAACCGGAAGCAATCGGGATAATAATTTGATTAAGCTGACTATATCCTGTCTGGCAAGTATCGGTATGTTTATTTTTTGTAAAAGATGGTGCTGCAATTTCCTTCCTATAAATGTAAGCTGTTACACCATGCATAGTTCCAGTATTGCTGCACTGAATTGTCGCCAGGATTGTCAGTAAAGATTAGGTTAGTCTATCTAAATCTCATAGTTTCAACTATATATAATTTTTTTAGGGCAAGCGTGTCATATTGTCGAGTGAAACCACGGCCAAATGATTTTGATGGCAAACCTACTTCTGTGTATTGCTAAGTGGGATGCACCCCTACTATACCATATAGTGTAGGAAGCACCAAATGTTAATGAAAGACCATCAAAACAGTTAACAAAGGTTTTGTGAGGCGCAAAAGGTGAGCACACCCTTTTCTTTGTATGTAATTTGTATTTGATACTCGAGGCTATCCTATTTTTAGTGCAAACCACCCATGTGCAACTCTCGTAAAAGAAATTGTAATAATGACTTAATATGACAGAATTTATCATCGAAAATTCAATTAACATTTTTAATATTTTGATTTAAATGTTTTACTTATATTGGTCAACTTTTTATTGGTTCTATAATATCTAGGAAGCATACATTCTGTTGACTGTCTTCAGAGTTAACAATTCAACCAAGCCAACTGGAGGCTGGGAACGCAAGCAGAATCTACAAGTAGCTGCCTGCATTTAATGCCGAGCTGCTGCACCTGTGCCCAGCCTTCACCCTGTCCTTGGAAGCGGTGCCCCAGGCCAACACTACTGGAGTGCCACACCTCGACCCCTTTCCACCCGCATGCATACCTCCTTGCTCGTATTCGGGTCCTGGAAATACGAATTTCCATTTGTGAAAATATCCCGAATTTATTTTTAGGGGAAACCTATATTGCGCCCTTAAAAAGCAAACAAAAAAAAACATTGGATCCCTAGATGGCAGCTCTGAGGGCCAACAGTGATAAATATTGCTTTCATGGATCTGCAGGCTGGAATGCTGCGTTTGTGCTTACCTGATTCTGGCTTGAAGTCCGTTAGCAGCCCTGCCCTCCACTTGAAAGTGGTAATTAATGCTATATTGATAAGTGACAGACAAGAGCCGTCTGAAGTTGACAATTATCCTGCCGGCCAAAAAACCATACTAGTTTCAGGCTATTAATTAAACATTTATAACGCACTTAATAGTGGAGGTCAGTCAATAAACGCGGGACCAGGATTTGAACTGGTGTTGCTCTGCATTGTTTTGCTTCCAAGACAAACGCATTGTCCCTGAGCTATCCTCCCTCCCAACCTAGAGGCTATGGCTTTACTTTAACATTAGGAACTTTTTGGTTTCATGAAACTTATGAACTTCTCCTTACACAGCACATTATGGGTCAAACCTACAACATGAAGGACACTGCTTTGTGCAACACTGATTGCACCCAGCTGTACAGAGCCTTGCACTGAACAATGTTTTCAGAGCGTTATCATCTAGATTTATTTGTGTCTATTCATGCCCCTATGCTTTTACATTTTACAGACACTCCTCTCACTAATGTCTTACTTCAGCGGTAGACAAAAAATGCTGTATTTTTGCAAATTTTATGTATTGGGTACAAATAAATTCTGGTGACATTTAAAATATTATGAAATTGCTAATCAGATATGTTTGGTAATCAAGAATATTTTAATAAGCAAATTCTGCTATTCAATGTTTGAAAACAAGTGTATGCTTTGCAGTTCAGATAATGCACCCTGGTTATGGGTCTCATTTCAATTGCAGCTATATTATGAATCGGGACTAATTTATGCTCTGCGCAACGGGTGGCTCTTAAGCACCAGGAGAGGGGGACTGTGGGGTTACAGATACAGACCACAAGTGCTGGGGGAGGCAAGAGGCAGTGCAAGGCACAACCAGACATGCAGGGACCTGGGTCCAAGTTCAGAGGGTGGCCAGGTGACCAGTGTGTGGACCAGACAGGTCCTCAGCATGGGAGAGGAAGAGAGAAATCGGAAGCGAAGAGGAAAGTCTTGAGTTGCGTCCGGAAAATTTCAGAAGTCCAAAAAACAAAATTGCCATTAACACTGTAAAAATCAGGCTGTAACCACAATTTAAGTCTATTAGCATAGGCGAATAATTGAGAGTAAATAATACCCACAATTTAATAGTTTGCTTCCGCGGCCACCCGGCCCACGCCCCATCAAACAGTCACTGTGCACGTCCACGCACTTCCTGGATGCGCGTGCATGGGGGGAGGGGCATGGAGGTTGGAGGTGGATGAGCGGAGAGGTTGAGAAGGGAGATGTTTAGGAAGAGAATGTTGGAGGTAGTGCAGTCCTTGCCGCCACCGGGAGCCAGTGAAGGGATTTCAGGGCTGGAGAGATACAATCCCTCTGTTTGAGGCCAAGTACAAGTATTGCAGGCCTGTATGAATTGCAGAGGACAGAGTAGTGCGTTGAAGTGCACAGTGACTGTTTGACTGTCCACGCTGCTCAATTGGAGTGTTTTTGTTGCCCGAGTTGGAGATTGCTGTGAGGATTTCAGGGCCAGTCGGCAGGAGGAAGTTTGGTGTGTTGCATAACACGGTTTGCGGACCTCACCGCAAGTGAATAACCCACGTCATTGACCCGAGTCACCTGTCAGCCTGTGAGCCCCGCCCTGGACAGCGGCCCAATCAGTTACATTAACTTGGTGTACGCGCATCCAGGAAGTGCGTGGACGTGCACAGTGACTGTTTGATGGGGCGTGGGCCGGGTGGCCGCGGAAGCACACTATTAAATTGTGGGTATTATTTACTCTCAATTATTCGCCTATGCTAATAGACTTAAATTGTGGTTACAGCCTGATTTTTACAGTGTTATTGGCAATTTTGTTTTTTTGACTTCTGAAATTTGTCATATTGTGCCATATTTATAGCACTTGTTGGGTTACGTCTACCGGCACTTGTGGTTGTGATTTGTGAGTATTATTGCGCTTGCAACTATCTAATAATTAAAATGGTGAATGGGCTTTGTAGTGGTCGGAAGATCCACGATGCCCCTACTGATAAAACTAATAATTCGATAGAAATTCGCAGTGAGGTGGATGGCATAAATGTGTCGGTCTATAATGATATGGATTTCTCTAAAGAGGCCGGCACGTCAATTTGTTATGAAAAACAAGGCGAATCATGCCACAAATACTGCTTTATAATGCAGTCATTAGTAAAGATGAATGCCACCGCACACTGCCTATTGAGGCCAAGGTTAAAATAGGTGATTTACCGATACTACAGACCTATAATCTAAAGGATATGAATCAAGATGAATGCAATACTGCAGCGATTGATTGCCTAGAAATCCCTGTGCTTGGGGAGCTATTATCTAAAATACATATTGCCAATACAAAGCCTAGATTTTCTGATGTTTATATCATTGCACTGGCTATTGAGGCCGACCTGGAAAAACGGATGCGATTCTCAAAGGGACCCTCAACTCCGGTTAAACAAAGTAGATACTGTATGGAAGATGTTCATATATTTACTAAACCAATAGATCTGATCGAGGATCTTGGGTAGGGCAATGAACACTTGGTCAATGATGGTTTCCCTAGGGCTGATGACCCCATGCAGGACTTTCACAATCTAGAATCTAGTTCACCCTCCGAAATCCGGGGAAGTGTTAACTCTTTAGGTGCGCGCACATTATCGGAACCTGAGACTGCTATGTCTCCCCTATCCTTCGGCCGAGGGTTTCCGAGTTCGAAGTGGAGGTTGAACGTAACTTGCTGGAAACATCGGCCTTAGGATGTGATTTTCCGGTTTTGATAAGGGGCATGAACAGACCCATTCTCAAATTGTCACTGTAAAACGGTTTATTAATGGAAGTATTAGCAAAAGTAAATAGAATGGAAGGGTTGCTATTTACTTGCGATGCAGTTGCGGCCCCATCAGTGGAGAAACGAAAGCGAAGCTTGGTGATGATTGATAGAGATACACAAACCTTGGCTGAGGCAAGAATGGCTGGTTATACGGTTAAGTCATTTGCGGCTTTAACCTCCACAGATTATCATAGAGAGTGGATTTTTTTTTTTTTTAAACTTTTATTTTTATTCAGCTTGGTAGCACAGGTACAGGTGAGCAGTAACAGAGCATATAAAATCAAAACAACTTAAAACATCACAGACTCATACAATAAGTCCAGAGACTCGTCTTGCGCACAAGGGAGGGTACATAGCAGGACAGTACAAAACCCGGTGGGGGGCAATTCAGAAGACAACTGGAGATAAACGAGAAGAGGTGGCTGGGGATGTGGGACCTGAGTCGGTGTCGGGGGGGGGGGGGGGGACATAAATGAGCGGGACTTCAACCAAATGTCTCTGGGTCTAGAACAGACGGGCTGTTGTACCGCCCATGATTCCTCTGTATCGGAAGCCCATGTAACTGCTCTGAGACACTGTGGGTGGTAGGCCGAAGCCAGCAAAGTAGTATAGCACGCACAGCCAGCAGCATACAGAGGCCAGCCAGTTTCCTGGAATCCCGGTGGAGCTCGGGAAAGTCGTGGAATAAGCATTTCATTGGGGTTGGGGAGATAGGGTGATCAAGAATAGATGAGACAGTGGAGCAAACTGCGCTCCAGAATTGGGTGAGGGGGGGCATGACCAGATCATATGGATATAGTCGGCGTCATCGTAGCCACATCTAGGGCATCTAGGGGAGGAGTTGTTAGAAATGCGGTGTAGTCTGGTCGGGGTGTAGTGGTATCTGTGGAGTAACTTAAATTGAATTAACTTGAATCGGGAGTTGAAGGAGACCCCATGGATACGTGAGCACATGTGGGACCAACGATCGTCGGTCATTTCCAATCCGAGATCAGCCTCCCAAGCGCGCTTTAATTTAGAAAATGAGGGGGGTGATCTGGATTGGATCAGGGTGTATAGTCTAGAAATTTTGCCCCTCATAGGGAAAGGTGAGGACAGTTCAGTGATCGCCAGCTCATCAGGTGGCAATGCTGGGAAGCATGTGTACTTATGTTTGAGGACTCTACGGAGGGTTGAGTATTGAAGCCATACAGAGGGCCTCTGTTTGAGGGACGGTGGGAGGTCAGGCCATTCTATGAAATTACCACCTTCGAATATGTCTCGGAGCAATTCAAATCCCGCCTCAGCCCATGTGCGAACAACCGATGGGGGGACCTGTGGGATCCCCGGGACAAAGTTCCAGATCGGGAAGTTACCATGGAAGGGATGGGTGGTGCCCAATATTTGCCACGTTTTGGATAAAGCCAGGGATGTGCACCTCACCGGATCTAGTGAGCCCGATTCTATTGGCATGGGTGCGATCACCAGAGATCGGATGTCGCGGCCACTAACCGATAACTTTTCTAGTCTGACATGGGGAGGGGGGGTCAGATATATTGAACCAATGTGCAATGTGTTGAAGTTGTGCCGCCAGCCAGTACTTGAGAAAGTCGGGTGCACCAAAGCCACCCACTTCCATCGGGGCGGCAAGGGTCTTGATCTTAAGGCGTACCGCACCCGAGTGCCAGAGGAAAGTATTGAGGGTTCGTGTCAGTGCCTGAAAAAACTCGACTCCCGGCCACTGCGGGACATTAGCAAATCTGTACAATAGCTGGGGGAGTACTACCATCTTCAGTATTCCTACCCTACCTGCCAGTGAAATCGGAAGTTTGTCCCAACCCTGAATTTTTAACATAAGATTTGTGAGGTATACTTGATAATTCTCCTCGAATACCCGATCAATGTGGCATGACACCACTATACCTAAATAGGTAAACTCAGATTGGGCCCAAGTGAATCCCAGGGTATCGGGAGGGGGGGCGTGTGCTGGGGGTGAGCGCGAAAAGAGTTGATTTAGGCTAGTTCACCGTCCGGCCAGAGATACGACCAAAGAGAACAATATCCTCTAGTATTGGGGCCAGATTGATTTCAGGGGAGCGAATGAAGAGGAGAGCATCATCAGCATATAGAGAGACTATATCAGAGAAACCGGTGGTGCGTAGGCCTCTATGAGAATGAAAATGGCGAAGCATATCCGCGAACGGCTCCATTGCCACAGCAAAGATTAATGGAGAGAAGGGACAGCCAGAGAGAGTGGATTTGATCAATCAAAACATGAGCTAACTGAGTTGGTTGCAGCTAATGCTGCAGCCATAAAACAGATTTTACTTGGTGAAATACTTAACCGTCAAGATGTTGGGGGTAAAATGGAAGTACCATCTCAGGACAGATGGATGTCCTATCCTCGAGAATCTGCCCGATAGCCCTTCAGCCCATACCAACTTAGTTGATCTAGATGATGACTTAAAGAAACAGCAAAGTCTTCATGAGCTGGAAAAAGAGAATATGGCTAAAGAACTAGGTACTAAACAAGTCCTAGGAAGCAAAAAAAATGATTATTAGGGCAGAAAAACATAGGGTTAATCAAGAAAAGAATATAAATGTAAATAAAAAAACAAAAAAATGAATTTTTGAAGACTCCAAAAGTTAATGTTAAGAACATTACTATTGAAGAAGAGAACATTGACTTCCAACAACTCAATAAAGAATCAAGAGCTTTTGTTGAATGTTGAATCTGAGAAAAATGAACTAGGCACACATGAGGGGCAGGAAACACGATTGCAAGAAAAGGTGAATATTGAATTACTGCCAAAAGAATCTTTGTGCACAGTGAAACAGAAACAAACAGATCTATTAAACTTTTTCCCTGCACTATACATTAAGAAAGCTTGTAACAAAATTAAAGTGGCTGGTTTGACTAAGAAATCAAATAAGATAATTGTCAGTCAACTGAAACCTGTAAGGCATTATGCTAATGATTTGGATTCTCAATGAAATTAAAGTGAGGATTCCATTAAAAAAATTAATGACTCAAACTTCTCTGGATAGCCTCCTGATAGATACTACCTCTCCCTTATCGCATGAAGGAGGGGTTAAGGTTGGGACCTTAGCTACCAAATATCCTAAAGGGGTTGCTATTAATAAAGAAGAGAGATCCTTGCATGACCAGAGCGAACACCTGCACAAGTCTATGCTTGCGTCTGATGTACTGATCCTGACCCCAGAGTTACCGTCAATAATGGGGTGCGAAACTAAGCCTACATCTACCTCAAAAGTTAATCTAAATCGCTCAGCAATGCTGAAGGCATTGCAGGCAATTCCTGCGCAGAAGTGATGATATTGATTGGGTACGCTTAGCAAGTACCAATCCGACCAGAATGATTTGAGGCTATCGTTCCCATATTATAATGAAAATTATATGGGAACAGCGAGAGGACTTGGAACTGTTCGGTTTATTCCCATGTATATTCATCTCAGACGAACAAGCCAAGATCTTTATTGCGACACCACCAAAAAAGGAAGAAATTCCTATTGGCTTAACGTCTGTGGGGGGCTTGCCTCAATTTACTGAAGATCTATTTAAGCAATTTATGAATTTTGCTGCTGTCTTTTCTAGTATCTCGGGTTCAGGACCAGCCAATCTGGTGGGGGTGCCAGTGTTGAAGGGTAAACAGTTGGATGATGTGATTGGACTGACCTTGTTGTCATGGAATTCCTGTGGCATAGGCAATTTGCGGTCATGGACCACTCAGCTTGATAAATTGGCCCGCCCAGGGATTTGTCTGATCCAGGACACCATGACCCAGGGTGCTTTTCACATTGATGGCTATCATACTTATTGTCAGCCTGCCACCAGGGGAACTTTAGGTCGCCCGTCTGGGGGACTTGCCATTGTGATTGATAAAAATCTCAGGATGGACTCCTCGGTGATGGGTGCTGAGGATGCCTTTTTAGCTGTGGAACTTCACCCAATGGGAAGCAATCCCTCAAGTCGGTTACTTATTAACTTATATTGGAATCCCAGTAAGATCTCCTTCGATAATCTCACTAACTAATATTATTTTTGAAAATGCTTTGTCGGTTAATTCAAGTCTTGGCGTCTTGATTGGTGGAGACTTCAATGCTATCTGCTTATCTTAATTGAACTAGCAAGCAGAGATTGGATCATAGATCCTTATCAAATGAAAGAGGGTGGGTTGATTACTTTTTGACTTGGGATATACAATTGGTCCCCTTTGAAAGAGGCTCATACCAAAATACCTGGTCTAGAGGGCTCTGGACGTCCATGATAGATTATATATTTGTTTCCACCAAGTTGTTAAGGTTGATTGATCCGGTACTGATTTGTAATCTGTATTATGGTGATCATTTCGCCTTGAAATCATTACTCAATCAAAATTTGGATATTTTCGATTCTATTCCGACCCTAGCAGCTATTGAATTTTATCGGTCACGATTATCCCTTAAATGGAACTCAAAAATGTGCCAGAAATGTATACAAAAAATGCAAGATGACCCTTTATTTATTTTGGGAGTGAATCAAGGTGGAATTGAATGTATGATAGCAGAAATTCAAAATTCTTGGAGAATTTGTTTCCATATTACACAAATCATGATAGCAGGTGCTGAGAGTACGTCCCATATCCACCGACACCAATATAATATTAATGTAGTGAATCTTAGAAAAGAGAAACGGAAAGAGCTGCAACAGCTTACTTTAGCTAAATATGATTTAAACGCCTACCAAACTTTTAAACTGCATATAATACGAAGGTATCAAAGAGAATTGAAATCTTTAAAGTATGAGATTGATATTGCTAATAATCAGAATATCTTATCTCTTCTTTTGTAAAATGATTCGAGGCAGGTTTGGGATACTCGCAGAACCCTTATTGGGACTTCTGATTTAGTTGAAGAACTTTCAATTTCTGCCACCAAATGGGTAGAATTTATAAAAGCTAAGTTTGCTATGCCATTGCTCTTTGTTAATAAATTGTCAAGAAATGTTTCTAAACTGGTGGCTACAACTGGTCCACCGATGACATCCGAGCGGCCATTATGAAATCTAAGGGCTCGCGACCCCCTGGGCCTGATGGCATTCCTCCCAGCCTGATTAAAACTAATCCAGAATTGTGGGCCTCCATATTTAAAACCAAATTTGACTCGATCAATCAGACAATAATTATTCCCAGCTCATGGTGTTTAGCCAGGGAGTGATGGACAATCTGGGTAACTTTAGGCCGATGGCGCTAATGAATGCTTCAGCAAAGTTTTTTTACTAGTTTGTTATTATCTATCCAGTCATATATTTCAGCAGTCCATTTACTGCTCAGATTTCGAGTGGGATTTTGTAAATATATGGGATGCCCCCTAAATGCTACTATAATTGCTCATCTGTACCAGCATACAAAGCATTGCAACACAGGGCCCATCTATATGGTAGCCCTTGATCTTACAGAAGCGTTCATGTTGAGATATGGTTTTCCTGTAGACTTGCTTGCCATTATCGCTGCTTTACATCAGGAGACAACTTATAGAATACGACTGACAAAGGCGGGGTCCATTACTAATTCTATACCCACTGAAATCGGGCTTAAACCGGGCTGCAATATGGCTGCAGTCCTGTTTAACTTATACCTATTAGATCTCGATGAGGGGTGGGACGATGCAGTTATTTTTCCAGTCAAGTTAGGTGGCCTACTGCTCAACTGGTTAAGTTTTGCTGATGATTTATTATTCTTTGATCACACTCATTTGGTCTGCAGACTAAAATGAATTTATTTTATACTTATGCGTTAAAAAACAACTTGCAAGTAAATCCTACTAAATTTTTGATTATTTCCTTTGTGGAGGGTATTAGAAAGTGTGTAAAATGTGTTTGGAGTCTAAATGGCATTTCTATTCTGCAGACTCTCTCAATGCGCTATTTAGGATATAATCTATCCACTACATATTGAATGGAGCTTTGGAGGGAAATTTTGAATGATAAAGCGAAATCCCTTACTTCACAGATGTGGATTTATTTTTCAAAGATTGGGGACATTTTCCCTTATTCCGAACCTGAAATTCTATTTACAAAAAATAGAACCCATTCTACTCTACTCCCTGGACATTTGTCTATGTGATAAAGAGGATTTTTTGGATGTCTTGCAAGGGATGATGTGTAAAAGAGTATTAGTATTGGCTTTATCTACTCCTAACACAATCATTTGCCATGTGTTGGGATTATTACTGCTGTCAGTTAAATGGCATTGGCACCTTCTCTCCAACAATGGTAAAATGATATCTTCCCCCGCATGCATCCCTGTATGAAGATTTGGCTATATGATCACTGAAGGTCACCCACCAGTTTTTTTGAAATTTAGAAGTAAGATGGATGCAATATTGTCTGCAACTATGATTTCGAAGGAAGACTTAATAATGGGTCTGCTGTCAGGTAAACTCCAAATTCCAACGGTATGATTGGTGTCTCCAGGTTGATAAAATAAATAAAAGTAAATCATTTTATGAATATGCTAAATTTATGCGTCAGTGGGGACAACGTGCTAAGTACCTGGAGATTTTTCCTTGTAACAAGGCTAGGCAAATGTATTTGAGATTTCGTTTGAATCAACTGCATACAAAGGAAAAATTAATGACTTGGTCTCGTGCCAAAGATAATCTAAATTGCGGACAGTGTAGATTCTGTGAATGTGTGAACGTCTTAGAAACACTCAAACATCTAACAGTTTATTGTACATACTTTGAACCTGCTAGGAGACAAATACTGGGTGTTCACCTTTTTTCTGATTCTAGTTTAAGCAGAGAAAGTTTGTGTCAAAGATGCATGTGGGGAAGGAGCCAATCCCTGATTCTTAGTTTAACGAAATTTATAAGACTCATAGATGAAAAACTGTTTGACAAGAGACTAAATGTTCTGATTTAGGAACATGAACAATCTTAGGACATCAACCATCCAATGCTTGAATTGGACAGTCGCTTGGCCATGCGATAATATGGTTAAGTTGAATATGAAGTACCTAATGTCGATACTAAACGAGTATCTGTCTACCGATTACTATGATAATTTATGCTTTCTCTCCTTTTGAATTTTAATTGGTTGATTTTATCTGGATATCATATATGTGTTAGTAGTTTGGTATCTTAAAATTATGTTAATTTTGAATGATATCAATAGGAATTTTATAATTGAGGTATTATGTCAGATGATGCTAATTTTCTGAAATATGTTTTATACAATATGTATGTAATTCTGAGATCAAGATATTGTAAAGGTATTTTTTTTACCGTATACAATAAATAAATAAAAAAGAGGACAGAGTAGAGGCAGGACAATGTAAAAAGAGGCTGTTGCAGTAGTCCAGCATAGAGAGGACTAGAGATCCGGAGGCAGTGAGCTTCTGGGGGAAAGTGAGGAAAGGAAGAATACCTTGGAGGAGGTGCAGCTGATAGTTTGACTTCTTAGTGACGTCAGATATGTGAGGAGAGGGTGGAGTCGAAGATGACCCCAAGGTTCTTAACCTCACAGTGAGGGATGAGGGGTGAGGGGGGAGGAGGGAGGAGGACGACAAGGAGGAGGAGGAGGATCAAGGCTGCGCCCCCACCCAGACGGTTGGTCCTGGGCGCAGAGAGGATCTTGTAGCCATCAGGAAGGAGAGTGTCAAAGCTTGTAACTGAACTGGCCGTGAAACATGTCTTGGTCAGACAGAGTACACCTAGAGAGGCAGCAGATGTCAGAGGAGTGTTTGACCGCTGAGCGAGAGTTGAGAGAAGCAATGTGGAGCAGGCATTTTTTTAAGAACTTGGCTGACCCTCGGGTACATTTTAATGCGAGCAGCAGAGTTAATGGGATAATTGGGCGCTGCAGCGAATACCCTAGTGTATTTCATTTACTTGTTGGGCATAGCACAAGCAAATGCAGAACTACTTAATTGTGGTCTAGCCCATGCATCAACCTCTTTGAGATAAATGTATCCAAGCACAAGACATGAGTCGAAGGTGAGAGTAGCAAGTGCACTCAATCTCCATTAGTATAGCAGGATTTAGAAGTGGGTGTTAGGACATCTAATATGTAATTTGTTGCCTTTCCTATTATATTCCTCATAGACCGTGTTCACCTATGGTTGGTCATTCATAATGTCTCTTGCCCTGTCAATTTGTCCGCCAAAAGGTTTTGTGAAATGTGTCCCTTACCGGAATTTTGTGCTAAAGACCTGCTTGGACACACTGCAGTCCTTCAGTCGTTACAATACAGCAATAGTCCTGCCACCCGCTGAGTGGGTTGTATCTACCCAGCCCTGCAGATAAGGGCTGTATCGGCGACTTTTACTCCCTATAAATAGACAATTACTCCCCAAAAAATAAAAAGGGTAACAAAAATACTCCCAACAAAAAATGGGGAACAGTAGGGCCTTGTGCCTCTTCTTTCACCCATATGGCTCCATGGATATGTTTGGACCACTAGTGCACGTTGTACATCGGGAAAAAACTGTTATTATTACGGTATGATTGGACCAAGTAAAGCTGTATCTTCATGTGTATGAATAACTAGATGCAAATGAATAATTATTATAAAAACATTCACGTTTAACAGTTAACACTTATTTTTACTTGCTTATAAAATACTCCTATTGAGAATTGGACTTACATTTTTACTCCCAAATAAAATACTCCCACTTCAATCTTATCTGGATCACTGCATCTACCATTTACATATATCTTCCCTGGGCCATCAATTCATCCCAGCATCTAGCAGTGTCTGTGACAAGCCTTCTATCTACCCCTTTTAGATCATTAACATAGGCTCTCTCTTTGGTTTATATTGGAATTCGTAGAGCAGGAGCTGAGAGTGGCTTCTGGGTTTCAGTATTTTCCTATAACCAGGTGCTACTCCTCAAGACCCAGGAGTTCTTAAAGTTCAATGAATGAGTTCAGGACAGTGTACATTTGCTGGATAGCTTTAACAAAAATAAGGGACTCCGATTTCAAGAAATGCAGATAAAATCCTTCTTTTGTACAGTGATTTAACATTGAGAGATGCACGCATCAGAATAGCTACTGTGGAGTGCCTGAAAGATGCTCCAACTTGATTTTTTTCCCCAAAAATAGAGTGCACTCGTGAACCACGCTCCATAAACCACTGTTAATTGTGCTATTTTGCTGTCTTTCTGTTTATTCCTATGTCTCTTGCCTGGTCTTACATTTTTCACTTTTACATCCTTTTTGCATTGTTTTACTTTTTTTTTTCTTCTTGTGTGATTTTTGTACTGTAGTATTTTGTTGTGATTTTCAAAGTATTACAAAACAAATTGATCTGTTCCCTTATCTAGCATTCCATCTCACTGATAGCCAGTCTGATAATTTAACGTGGTCCCTAGATGCACATATGCCACAGATCACATTACAACATTACCAAACCTTCAACTGTCTCAAGCAAATATATGCCTACCTTCCAGACCCAAAGTGTGCAACAATTCTACAATCACAACCAATATTCCTTTGACCTTTTCCTGCAAATTGACTGTAAAGAAGAGCCTCATTCCCCTTTACTAGTGTCTCTGGGTATTCGTTTTCCATTGTTTATGTCCCTTTTATTGCATTTATTTCCTGTCAGGTCCTCCATCTTGCTGTAACCTCTCAGTAAATGACTATCTTTGTCACTGCATTCATACCTCTGCCACTACATATTTTTCTGTTAAAGCATCAATCTCTTTTGTCTCTTTACTAAAACATTCTTATCTCTGCTACCCCCTGTTTTTCTTTGAAGCCCTTTTGTACAGAATGAGCTGAATTCATACCACATGAAATGCAAACTATAACTTTTGTCCAGTACATATGACACATTATGCTTTTAAATGTCTTCTAAAGATTTCATGCACCCTTTATACAAATTCCAAGACACCGAGAAATTCAGGTGGGTTTGTTGGTTTGGCATTGGGTGGCTTGGGGAGCCAGAAATGGCCCTTGGTAGCTGTTCATGTCAGCAATTTTGAACCATGGCCCTAGTTGTTGTATGTGAAGTGCTACACAGTGCATTGTGGTGAAACCTTACTCGCCTAACGGAAACAGTAATGCTGACTTTCCTTTTCCGATAATGAGCTATAGTCAAGTGAGATAGTGGCCAGAGCAATTATTGGATCTAAGATTGATTACTGCACTAGTCTATTGGTGGCGATTGGGAAGGGAGAGGTTGCTAGATTACAGGTAGTCCAAAATAGCACTATCGGAGCCATAATGGGACTGAAGAAATGTGAACATGTCTTTAATGCCAGGAGATGCCTCCACTGGCTACCTATAGAGGTTAGAATTGAGATTTGCCTAATCTCTCTATCACCTATAATTGTTTGTCGGGACAGTATCCAGCATACGTGGCTGATGGGCTGAACAAGAAAAAAGAAATCGAGAACCTCTGATCATACTATCTTAAACTTTTAACACCAAAAGCCACCAGGAGCTACTTTTGATATCTGTTTGATATTAACTTTGTGTTTGAAAATGGCTATAATGGAGCCCTGGGGTACATATTTAGAAGACCTAGCATAATAGGTCATATATACATCGGTTAAAGGTATGATTTTCATCTCAGGTGATAGTTAGATTTGAGGCACGCTAGGTATTAGCTGCTTGTTCCCCAGCGGTAGCGCCTGCTGACTCTGTGATGCCAGATACCCAGGAGCTGCTTTTAGCTCCTGCTAATTATATCATTATTTTGATCCCTGCAACATCCTCTGCTCCTCAACCTCTCCTCCCAAGTCTCCACTGTATGTCTTGCATACATGCTCCTCAACCTCTGCTCCCAAGTCTCCACTGTATGTCTTGCATACCTCCTCTGACTCCTTTAAACCACCCTCTACAAAGTGACACAGACCACTGGGCCTAGGCTTAAGATCCATCTACCTGGGCTGGACTCTGGGTGAGAGTCTGCACCCCCCATATAGACCTGAGGGAAAAGGCAGGAAGAGGAGTCCTGGCTATAACTCTCCTTTTGGTAGATGTTACTTCGAACTAATGAGGGGTGCGGGGGGCATGTCCAGAAGTACTGATGCTGGGGAAGTTTAGTCAACAGAGTTTGGGGACAACTCAAAACACAAGCCGACAACCGAGAGACTCTGACGGTTTGGAACCCCTGAAAATGCACAAGGTAATGTTACAATGGGATTATTTGTGCCTCATAAATTAACCAGTGCCTAATGGCATATTAGGGGGCTGACCCGAAGTATTAGCAGTCCTGTTGGCCATTTTGGAAATAACCACTGTCCTGTTACTTCAAAGCATTATGTGGGGGGAAAACACATCTTTCTGGTTTGTCTTTTTGGCATACAAGGGCCGCCTTATGAGCTGTCAGTTTCGAATGGTGCAGGGATAATTTTGTTTGTGCTATGCACAGTGAATAATTCTGCTAGCAGCCCTTTTGTTTAGTATGTTTTTGTCATGGGTCTGGGGTTCGCAAGCTGCGCAGGCAAGTGTGACTGATGTTTTGTTGACTAGTAATGCTGTGTTCAAGCGCGTCGTTCATAGGAATTTGACTGAAATCTGCAACCATGTCACTGTCAGTCGTCAAACCTCCAACACCTTTTTAGTTAAGTTTATACCAATACTTTTCCTCTACATGAGACCGGGCTTGGTTGTCTCTTCTGGCATCAGTGGAGCTAGTGAGAGCTTTCGGGCTCTGGCACATATGGATTGGATGGGCTTGCTGGCACCATGTGATTATCATGGCCACACAATGGGCACCAAGGGAGGTTGACATGGGTATCCTCCATGTACCACTCCAGGTCCAACATCTGCTAGTTTAGAGATGCACCCTTTATATCACAAGCATCAGGCAGGGGACACTGTCCCACCCTCCAGCTCACTTTCCAATCCAAATACACAAGGATTCTACATCAACCATGACATCTCCTTCAAGACACTCCAATGTGAAGAGCAAAAGTGCATGGTCCATGTCTGCAAAATCCAGCCCTACCTCTAGAAGCAAGGCATCTGGACCATCAACCAGGAGCTAGGCATCTCTCGTCTGAATGGTGGCTATTCCCACAATGCTAGTATCTAATACCTCTTTGGCAGCCATGAACCTCGTTCTGGCTGTTGTAGCCTTCTTTAACAGAAGACTGAGAAAGTACAGCCAGACATTAAGAACTACACTAGCTGCCCCTTCATGCACTCCTTAACGTCCCCTACAAGGCAGTAACCACCAATGCTCCAGCTTACCTTGCTGAGAAACTTTCCATCCCTGGAGGTCAACGGAAAACCAGAAGCCTGGAACCCACCAGATTACTTCCTAGAAACCTCTAAAAGAAAAGGCCAGGAAGTGTTTAGAAACCCCACTTGCCACAATATTACCAGTTTACATGTTTATAATGAGGAGAATCTAAAATTTCTATTCAGATGTACTTGTACGTTTCATTCTGCAAAGAGGTGAACGGTGGTCACTTAAGTGGTGTTTGTTTATGGTATGCTTTTTGTAGGGCGGACAATTTTCACTTGCCACTAGCCGTTGGCTAGTGATAGTTGACTCATGGCTAGTAAGACATGGTGTGCGGTGTGCGTTGTGTGTGGATGTATAGCATTGAGTTGGCAATTGACTTTTATGGCTGCCTTGTAACTGGCAACTTCAATGTTTGCACCCAGCGTATTGGTCCCATTTTTAAAAAGTGCACCATAAACATATTTTGGATTAGTAATCATCTTTCATGTTTTTAATTGCATGAACAAACTTGCAAGCACAACTGTAGCACAAAGCAGGATTCTCCTTGCTATGCAAATTTTTATTGGGCGCGTAGGCAGAAGCTTCACAATTTGGCAAGGGATTGCTTGCTCTCTCCTACAAATAGTAACCTTTGTCGCATCTAAAATTGAATACTGTCTAGCGTTGCTTACCTCCCATGCGCTTGATTCCAGTTTATATTATGCCCTATATTATTTATATGCATCAACCGATATGAAACATGCTTTGTAGCGCCCAAATTACTTGCCCTTGTTGAGACAGCAAAAGTACTTCAGATGCACACACGCTGTTATGTCCCAGTTTGACCTTTGCCGGAAGCTCCCACTTCCAATACACTGAAAAATGTAATGTTCGCTCTCAATCATTCAGCTGCAGGAGAAGATTCTGCTCTCCAACTAAAGACTGAAATCCTATCTATAAGCTCCATAGAACCCAATGGTAGGCAATATGACACAGATGCGCCTTTACTAATTCTCACAACAAAATGACTTCCTATTTTCACAGGTGTTGGCTTTAAAAAAAGTTACTAAAGTAAAAGCTCCCAATTGCCAGTTTGCTATTGAAAACCAAATTCTTCCACAAATGAAAGAAATTTGAAGTAAAATACTAGGCAATAATTGAGGACCATGTGCGATACGTTAGCACCCGCTGCAGGGAATCCAACCAGTCTGCACTCTCCATTGCCAGGTGTGAGCAGGCAGAGAAATCTTGCGTTTGGTGGGAGTTGATCACTTCCTTTGCGTTTTATGCAACCTTTCTACATGCTAGACACACTATTGTTTTCCAAATGTGCATTTCACACTTCCATAAAAAAACAAAAGTAATTTCCAAATTGAAAAATGCTGCTTGCATTCACTAGTTCTCTTTGAAATGTTTTTTTGTCAGACACCACACATACTCTGTTATTTGTGCGCCCCTCTGTTAGTTGTGTGCCCCTCTGTCTTTTAGCACAGGTTATATTTATAAAGATGTTATGGGCTCAAACTGGTTAATAAAGATTTTCCATAATAACTTAATCGAAATTCTTGATTCTATTAAAGATACGGATGCGAGTATTACACATTATGCCTCTTTCTTTTAATTATTTAAGAAAGCTCAGCAGCAAGGTCTTTTTGCACTTGCATGTAACACTCATGCTGGAAGTGCATCTAAAAAATACATAACCAGTAAAACTTTAAATAGAAAATCCTCACAGAACGAGGAAAGGAAAAAACTTCAAACCCCATGATGCCCCGTAGTCCATCAGTGCCCCAAAGTCACGTGATACAGTTCCTCCAATAAGTGAGAAGGTGTCCCAATAAACAGTCCTGAATAAGAAATGACTTCCTCTTTCGAGGCTGCAAACTTGCTGACTTTGATGATAACTTTAAACACTCTCAACCGGGCAAGGGTCCGTTGCTGTGTAAGTCAGGCGGACTTATCTGCAGGAGCTGTCAAGAAAACATTGAATATGTTAGCCCTTGCATATATCAACCCAGTTCCCAAGAAGGGGTGGGGAAGAAAAAGCATTTTAATATTATCACATGATATATAAAAGATCAAACTGACAGCTTGGAACCATACCAGCATCATTTACAAGCAGTACAACATGCTTTTCTTTGAAGAGTGGGATAATGCTCGCCTCCATGTCTTTAATAGAATCAAGAATTTCTAGTAAGTTACTATGGAAAATCTTTATTCTATGTCAAGACCGGAGGCTCACATTATGCTTGTTCAAAGCTTACTTACCACTATCGAAGCAGGTTAATCTACTGGTTTCAAGTAGAATTCTTTAAATATGGATTCACCTGCCCAGTCAGCCATTCTCATAATATCCTCGAGACGAACGCCAACTTGAAAAGCTTTTGAAGCCATTGGTCCGAACTGTAGTGTATCTATTCCCGCTTGAGCCAGGGTCCAACGCACCCAGCGAGCTAAATTGGGAGCTGAAACTTCTTTATGCGGCTTGCGAATAGCTATAAGGAGTTGTCTGTTTGGAGAAAGTCTAAGTGGAGCTGTTACCTCTTCATAAGCCTACAAACACTGAACCACGCAAAGTTTGGGCTGTTCCCTAAATGCTGGGTAAGAGATCACCCTAGAATCACATTTAGTCCTCCTTCGTATGTGAAATACGATACCATCCGGAGAAAACGACCTACCCTCTAGGTCTAGAGCCTTGACATCCGATACTCTCTTGCAAGAGATCAGACAAAGCAGCGTAGTAAGCTTGCCGGAGAGTGCCGTACGGATAGTTCTTCGTTATCTGGCCAAGAGAGAAAGAGATTGAGCACTTTATTAACGTCCCAGAGTCTATTGTAACGGGACGCAGGTGGTACTGTAAGGGGGATACCCTTCAGTAACCTACACACCAAGTGGTGTTGTCCTGCTGGATCTCCTTGTATAAAGTTGTGTCCTGCAGAAATTGCTGAACGGTATGCGTTCACTGTCCTGTAAGCTAAACCCTTCTCTACTAAGGAGGCTAGCAAATTTAGAATTTCTTCTAACGGCACTGAAACTGGATGAACGCCTCGATCCTGAAACCACCGCTTCCATGCATTCCAGTAGTTGGAATACTGCTTGCGGGTGGCAGGGGCCCAACTCGCTTCAATGAGGTGAATTGCCTTGCTGGACATGCCCGGAGTTCTCCATCTTGCCCTGAAATCCTCCAAGCTGCTATGGTCAGAGACCTCGAAATCAGCAGGGGGGGTGAGCTTGTCCCCATGGATCTAACAGGAGATTCTGATACTGGGGTAGAAGGATTGGAGAATCCGTAGAACTGGATACCAGATCTGAGAAGGCCATACTGGAGCTATGAGACTAATTCTGCTCTGTTCTGACTGACCTTTGCCAGGGTCCTCGATATCATTGAGAAGGGGGGAAACGCATAGAGTATCCCTTGCGTCCAAGGTTGTAGAAAAGCATCTGTTGCTGATGCTGCCGGGTCGGGTATCCAACTATAAAACACTGGTAGTTGAGCCGAGACGCAAAAAGGTCTATGGACAATGGACCCCAATGTCGTTGTAAGCAGACAAATACCTTTTTGTCGAGAACCCAGTCGCTGGAATCGGCGTAATGGCGAGAGTGCCAATCCGCTACTACGTTCTTGAGACCCGGCAGATATTCTGCCGTTACTGAGATCTGATGCTCCAAGCAGAAATTCCAGAAGTCTTTGGCTAGTTCTGCCAGTGGACGAGACCTGGTACCACCCAGGTGATTTATGTATCTCACGGCAGATATGTTGTCCATCTTTAGTAAGATGCAACAGCTCACCTTGTCTTTGGTGAGAGATCATATCGCGAATGATCCTGCAAGGAGCTCTAGACAATTGATGTGCATATCTAGCTCCTGTGGAGACCAGGTCCCTCCAGTAGCGACTACGCCACATCTTGCCCCCCATCCAGAACGGCTGGTGTCCGACTCTATGATGATATCCGGAGCTGAACCGAAAATGGCCCTGCCGTTCCAGGCCTCCATGTGCGAAAGCCACCAATTCAGCTCTGTCCTTGCTTGCGACAATAGTCTCAGCCTTTGAAAGTATGAGAGGCTGCGCCGCAGGTGTTGAATTTTAGCCTTTGCAATTCCCAGTAGTGCAGGGGGCCCGGAAAAATTGCTTGTATGGACGAGGACAGGAGGCCAATTACTCTTGCTAGCTCCCGGAGAGAGATGAGATCCTTCAGAAGGAGCCTGGGAATCTCTTTTGGTCGAGTGTATCTTGGCAGCCGGGTGTCTACAATGAACCCGAGGAACTCTAGATTCTTGGATGGGCAAAGAACCGACTTCTCCCAGTTGATGAGAAAGCCGAGACTGTGGAGCAAGTTTTTTAGTCTGGCCTGATCCTGCAGTAGCTCTCGAGATTGAGCCATGAGGATGATGTCGTCCAGATAAATTATCAGGTGGACGCCTTGCTCTCTTAAGTGCGCCACTACGGGTCTTAATAGTTTGGTAAATGCCCAGGGAGCTGAAAAGAGACCAAAGGGTAGGCTCGTAAATTCCCAATCTTTGTGATCCCAAGAAAATCTTAGATACCTTACGTGCTCCGGATGATTGGGCACCGCGAGGTAGGCGTCTTTGAGATCCAGATGCACGAGCCAATCTCTCGGTCTGAGAAGATCTCTCAGCATGTGAATGCCTTCCATCTTGAAATGTCGATAGACTATGAATTCATTGAGCGCCTTTAGATTTATTACAGGCCTTACTTTCTCCTTTCTGCGTACTAGGAAAATTGGACTGAAAAACCTGCCTGGGGTCGAGCAACGCTGAATCGCCCCCTTCAGCACCAGGCTCTGAATTCCGCTGTCTAGCGTTCTTTGATCTAGTTCTGACATAAGGTTTGGGACCGGGGGACTGTTCTGAAAAGGCTGTGCGAAAAACTCTAGCCGCAGTCCGCGCGCTGTATCCCTGACGCATGCGTCTCTTGACAAAGCGTCCCAGGCATCTGTAAAGAATGCTAACCTCCCCCCAATGGGCGTGCGCTGGTGCTGCAGTTGCTAGACTGACCTGAGGGTTGTTGAGTTCCATTCCTTGATCCTCTCCTCCAGTAGCGGCTTTTGCTACGTCCTCTGGAGGGAAGAAGGTGTCGGCTCGGTCCTGCCAGGCATTTTGTTGCTGATACTGAGGTCTTCGGTCAAAGGCATAGCAGCTGGAAGAGCGACCTCAACCAGCCCTGGCGAAAACTTTAGACGAGAAGACCCTCTTAATGGGGGCCTGAGCCTTATCCAAAGCGCTGAAGGTGCCCACGAATTTGGTCATCTCCTTCGTGAAAGGATCGCCAAAAAGTAGCCCTTGTGCAGCCGCGCCGGACTCTGTGTTCGCCAATTCCGTAAGCTTCCCGTCAATCTTGAACAGTATACCTTTTCAGCGTTCGGTGGAAATGGCACAGCTCGCATTTCCGTGCAAACCGATGGCTCTATGAGCCCACCCAGAGAGGATGATCGGATCAATGGGGGTTGATGAGGTGGAAGCTCCTTCTGCCAGATGTAAAATTTTTGCAAGCGGACCCGCAACGTCCAATAGTTTATCCTGGCATGATTTCCAGGCTCTGTCTATGCCCTTCTTAGGGTCCTTCACATGTTTCGCCATGAAGGTGATCATCTTGGAATCTAATTCCGGTGTCATCGCTATCTTATGCGGAATGTCAGGAAGTGGGCATTCGGCTCTGAGCCTTGCTCTGGTTTCTTTCTCTAGCGGTTTACGTAGCCTGCTAAACATGTATTCTGTTGTCCTGACTGATGGCTGCCAGTCGGTGGACCTAGTATGAATCAAGTCCTCAGGATCGAACATTCCCTCAGTAGGGTGTTGTTCTTTAGCGCTTGCCTTGTGGATGGGGGCTGCCGCATACCCCGAGGTCGAGGGTTTTGAACCCCACATCTCGGTATCCTCATCCGAAGAGGTGTGTGACGATTCCTCATCATATACTGCCGAGTTTGCATCATCTTCAATGCCCTGCTGGTCTCCGTCCGGGCTCGAGGGTCTAACACCCCTGTTTCCTTCCTCGGGGTCAGAGGGTCTTTCAATGGGAGAAGGCTGCTGTATGTATGTAATAAGCATGCATGACACAGCTTTCTGTACCATGTTCTCGACAGCGGACCCTAAGGCCTTTTGTAGGCTCCTTTCCATAGCCACTTTGTCAATGAAACAACTGTCTTCCTCGCCCTCAGACCATTCCTGGTTTGATTGAGGACTGTATTGTGCTGCCATAATGAACACCTTACCCTTCTTTTTGTTTTTTTTTTTTTAATTTTTTTATTGGGCTGACCACCTTCTCTCAATGGCCCAAAAGATCTTTACTCCAGGTATATATTTTTTTTTATGCCACTCTTTGTGGCTGAAGCTCAGGAGTATTACCTCCCTTCAGTACCTGGCAGACAAACTAGGCAGACCAAGCTCTGTGCTCTGTGCTTTAGGTACTGCTAGCGTCTCTTTTCTTTTTTAATTTTTTAAAATTTTTTTTTTAAAATATAATTCAATCTGTGGTCGTGAGAGGGCTCGCTCCCGTGCTCGTACCGCATTAACCGCTAGGATCCGACGGAAATGCTCGTATGAGCACCTGAGCTAGAAAAAGGGACCAGTGCGAGTGGGGGCTCCCCCTGGCACTTTTATAGGCGCGTCGTGCCTTCCTGACAGTTCCTCCCCGGGACCCGCGTGTAGAATTCCGGGCTGGGGAGGCGAAGACAAAAGTACGTGGCGCCGCGCTTGCCGTTCGCGGAACGCCTGTGTAAACAGAAACGCATCTGTTTACCCAGCGTTCGCTTCGCGGGTAATTACACTGACGGCAACGAAAGGCAGCTCACGTCGGTGAATAACTAAACAAATGTGAAAAAGTGCATGCAAAGAAAGTCGCTATCTATATAGATTACTTGGGAAAAGTAAACAAGAGCAACAAGCAAATATACCGAACATGACAACGGTTCTGAATAAGAAATGACTTATCAATTGCTATGAGTAGCAAAGAAAGAGGAAGTAGTTTGTTATTCAAGACTGTTTATTGGGACACCTTCTCACTTATTGGAGGAACTGTATCACGTGACTTTGAGGCACTGATGGACTACAGGGCATCATGGGGTTTGAAGTTTTTTCCTTTCCTCGTTCTGTGAGGATTTTGACTGGAACAGCTGCATTTCAAATGCCCTTGCAGGGCAGCCTTGCCCGGGCAGCCAGTCACATAAGGGCCACAAGGCAAAGGGCAGCTCCAGTCCAAGCAGCTCCTCTCCGCGTTTGCCCCTGACGCAGACAGCCTATAGCAACTGATAAGGTAACAGTGGTGTGGGCGGGGAGTACAGCCATTACTGTACTCCATTAAAACTCCACCAATCTTATTACCTATTATCATATAGTCTAATTGTGTGTAAGGTACCAATATTTGGCACACTGCCTAAGTGTGTAAGATAACTATACTCTGGACTGAGCCCAATTATGTAAGGTAGCCATACTTCACATCTCAACTGTTGGTGTAGGCTACTTATATTCCCCTGCTGCGCTCTGAGAACTGTGCTGCATCCTATAGTTAGCCTTTTTGTTCCGTCCCATAGCTGGCTTGTGTTGAACTTTGCCGCACCCTATAACTAGCCATCGTAAGGTGATGCAGACGAGGAGCACAGCCTTTATCGTGCTCCAGAAAACCTGCCCACTCTCAAACCACTACCATTGTGAACTGTGCTGCGCTCCATGGTTTGCCATTGTGCTGAATTGTGGAAGGAAATGTGTTGCTCCTAGATGTATTTTAGAGAGCAGATATGTTGGAAACGAGTTGTATTTTGTTGGAAAGGGAATGTGTTGCACCCAGATGTACTTTGGGGACAGGAAATGTGTTGTACTTGGATGTATAGTGGGGGCAGGAAATGTGGAAGGTTAGCCATGCATCACACACACAGATTTGTGTACCTTAGCCAGGTGTCTCACTTGGACACATCTGTGAATATTAGCAATGCATCACATTAGATAGGTAATTCTATTATAACAGCCCATTTATGTTAGTCAGCCATATCTCTCATTTAGCCTAATTGTGTAAGGTATTATGCATAGATCTAGCATTTAGATTGCCTGTGGAATATGGCGCTGCCCCATCTAAATAGATGGAACCCAGGAAGTAGACATTGTTGTTTGTACAGCTAACCCTTTTCTCCTCTCACATACTGCAACTTGGCAGCAGACACGGGCTCACTTCCACACACTCTGCACTTACATGTAATACAACCACTATTCTCCAGCATTGAATCTTTCATGGATTCTCATGCTGTGAATATTTTCCCGTCGTCAGGCTGCCAAACCCCAGTCACTTTTTAATATAGCGGTTTTCCTATGGAAAACCTTCGACACCTTGAGTGTCCTATCACAGTCGTTCTGGGTGCTTTTGGCAGCACCAATGAGACGTCCAGTATATAGCTCCACCCCCGCGGCTTCCCATCAGATTTCAACCGTCTTCCAACTGTTGGGATCACCTCGTGTTGTCTTCAGAGAATTCATTGTGTTCCTGTTGAAGCTTTGTTTTCTTGCGACAGCTCTTCGCTGTTTCCAGTCTTTTTTTGGCTGTGAGGTCCCAGTCCTGTTATGTCATCTTCAGGACAGAAGAAATCTTTATTTCGGCCGTGTGTGACCTGCGGCCTGTGTATGAGGGGGACAGGCATGTGGATTACCTCTACTGCTTATACCTCAACCACTCAGCCGAGAACTGCAACATCTGTCAGGGGTTCTCCAAGAAGACTCTTGAGGAGTGCAACATGCGGTTGATTTGTTGGCTGAACGAAGGGGCCTATCCGGGTTTGGTGGACTGCTCTTACCGTGGTGGCAGGTTCTCCCTTTCCTCGACCAAGAGGTCGCTGTCGCAACCAGAGGGCTCGGTCGGAGGAACCACCCCCGAAGAAACAGCGGGCTGGTGACCCTAACCCTTTGTCTGATCGGGGTAAGGGCAAGAATTCTTATGCTGCAAGGCCTTTGTCGAGTGGTGTTCCCGTATCGCCAGTGCCACGAGCCGAGGGGGCAAGGTTCACACCCACTGAAGTCAGTGGGCCCGGCTTACAAGGCTTTGTCATCGGCTAAGGAAAAGTCAAGGTTGCATACTTCGTCGTCGACTAAGAGGTCTACATCCGAACGTCGCTCGTCTGGCCATGAATCATCGTAACACAGGTCCAAGTTGCCTCCGTCTCCACTGGCGGGGGTGCCGTGCGGTATCAAAGACTGCGTCAACGACGTAGCCCTCATCGTTGCATCCTCCGACTACTTAGTTGACGGCTCTGTCATCGGTCTCGGAACCCATCAATGGCTACTCAGACGACAGAGGCTCAGTCCATGACGGCTCCGCCGGTGGAAAAGGTTACGAGAAAGTTGACGCAGATATCCACTGCAAGGCCTGTTGAGCTCCAGTCGGTGACAGGAGTCCTGTCTACCAGGGAATCGTCGTGGCTTTCCACTGTTTCTCGAGGGCAGCCTCTTTTTGGAAAGATTTACGCCCTTGCTTCCCAATGACATTCTCCAACAGGAGGCTCCCATCTACGACAAGCACGTGATTTTGGATTCGGATCCTGAAGGAGAGTTGGAACAACCGTTCCGGGATCCGTCTGTTTTGGGCCTACAACCTCTACTTCCCTCCACGCAAGCGGGTCTGGGGTGGTGCCGCCGCAATATCCCCTTGTCAAACCGCACACAGTGTTCGTCGCAGGTGCTCTCTAAGTTGCAAACACTCTTGGGGCAGCTGGAAGCCAGACATCCGGTGCCACAAGCTCCGGCACTTCCATTGCCGCACAACCCACCTGCCATTCCTCGTCCGAGGGATCATGCAGATGCCCCCCTTGGCTGAGGGTCTTGTCCCAGGTTATCTTCCCCAGCTAGGCTTCCTCTGCCGTCGCCTAAGCTGCCGAGGCCTCCTTGAAGGAACTGGCGGATTTAGAGCTGGAAGGGGCTCTGCAGGATACACTATAAGATTAGACCCACGATTATGCACCCTTTTTCCGAAACCACCACTGATGGCTTTCAACAGGGGGAGAAATCTACGATATTCCACTTCTCACCGAGAGTGACTCTTAAAAAAATTCATTTGAAAAAATGTATTTGTAAAAATGTATTTGACAGTTATTTTTTGAACATTTTGAATGAATTTTGGTTCTGAAGAAGAGAGAAATTAACTCTTGAAACTCATAGAGCTCTGTATCTAATTATGTGATGTTTGTTTCAATACGTTTTGTATACAATAATTACTATTTTTCAATTTCATCAACCTTGAGCAATTTGAACTCATGTATACACAAAAATATTGTGTGGTAAATTTGGTTACAAAAAAAGTACAAAAAAGAATGCATTAACTATAGACATTAAGTCTTTGTGCACGAATATATGTACTGGTTGTGCTTACCTACTTATCGTTTTAAATTTGAATATTGAAATCGTCAAACAAAGAAAAACATTAATAGAATTTTGATTGGAATTTCTTCTTCCATTTTTTTATGGTGTGCAGGCTACGGGAGTTCCTATTACCAATAGGAACTCTTCTTTTGTTCAAAGACCGGGTTTAAGCAGACTAATAATGGGATGGTTTCTGACGTCAAGCCTGGCTTTGCTGCACTGAGTTCTGGCCTGAAGTCCAACCTAAGGTGTGGTGGACATGCCTTGCGAGGGCGGAAAATCTTTTTGGGGAGAAGATTGACGACGCGTTGAACATGAAGGCAGACTCTTATACAGCGAGGTCCCTCACTGCCCTGCAGGCCAGAATGTTCACCCCTTTCGCTCCTTCTGTGGTGTCTCAGGGAATGCAAGGTTCTCGAGATCTTGAGACCAGGCATACGGCTGGTCCACCTATTACTCCTAGGGCTACAGGTGTTCCTGCTAGACCACTCTACGGAAGAAGAAATACAGAGGAAAGGGGATCCTCCTTCGCAAAGAGGCACACAAAGCAAGCCTCAACAATGACTGTCGCAAGGGCAGTCGTCTAGGGCGGAGGCTGGCGTACCACCTCACAAGGGCAGTCTACGGGGCAGGGTGGCGTACCACCTCGACGAGTGGCGTTCTATCACGACAGACAGGTGGGTGCTGGATGCAGTCCAACACGCCACTTGTTGGAGTTCCGTCGTCCTCCAATCCCCATTCTTCTGGTACATGCGTCTCGGGCTCACCTGCAGGTCTTGCGGTAGGAAGTTCGTGTCATGCTTCAGAAAGGGGCAATCGAGCGGGTTCCCGCATCGGAAAGGGGACAGGGGACCTATTTCATGTTTTTTGTGATTTAAAAAAAGCCAAACGGGAAATGGCACCCAATTCTGGACCTGTGGCCGCTCAGCAAGAACATAATAAAAAAGCAAAAGTTCAGGATGCTAAGGTTGCAAGACGTCATATGGACGGTTCAACCTGGGGAGTTTTTGGTGTCTCTGGATCTCAAGGACGCTTACTTTCACATCCGTATGCACCCCAGGCATTGCACATTTCTCAGGTTCGTGGTGGGAAACGGCCATTACCAGTTTCGGGTTCTCCCCTTTGGCCTGAAGTCCGCTCCCTGGACTTTCACCAATTGCCTCGCTCTGGTGGCGCCCTGCCTCTGCAAGAACGGACACCACGTTTATCTGTACCTGGACTGGTTAGTCAGTGGGTCGACTTGCCAGCGGGCGTTGGAGTCTCTCAATGCTGCTATGCTCCTTCTGCAACGCCTGGACTTCGTGATCAACTTCAGCAAATCCTCTTACGCCCTCCAAGGAGTTGATCTTTCTGGGGACCCAGTTCCGGAAGGTTCTCAATCAAGTCAAGCCATCAAAAGAGACAGTGGAAAGACTTTTGTCCCTGGCGGGCTCATTTGTGCAGGGAAAGTCTGTCACAATCAATTTGCACATGTCTCTCCTCGGCACCATGTCGTCCTGCGTTCCACTCATTCCAAACTGTCATCTGTTTATGCGCCCACCACAGGAATTTCTCGCTTCCCAGTGGTCCAAGACCCAGGGTTCCTGGTCGGACAAGGTGCTCATTTAACAGACTCTCTTCAGTGTTGGACTCATCCCGTCCACATCAAGCAGGTCATGCCCCTGGTGGAACCGGATTATCAATACACTATCCTGACCGACGCCTCACGGGCTGGAGGGAGGTGGGGGCTCACCTGGACCAGTTCAAAGTCAAAGGCCTGTAGTTTCCCATGGAGGTCTCTCTACACATCAACGTCCTGGAGTTGAGAGCTGTGCACTGGGCACTCAAGTCATTTCTTCCCCTCGTACAGAGCTCATTGGTGAGGATTATCACAGACAACACAACGTCTGTTCTTTCTGCGCAAGCAGGGAGGGACACACTCCATACTGCACAGGATTCAGATCCTGGCTTTCTACCTGCTGGGGCTTCAAAACGTTCAGGCGGATTCCATCAGCAGGGATTCGCCTCAGATGCACGAATGGCAACTACATGTGAACCAGGTGGCGAAGATATTCCAGAAATGGGGCACTCCCCCGCTAGACTTATTCGCCATCCCAGAGAACATGCAAGTGCCTTCACTTTGCCAGCAGAGTTCCTCATCCAGAATCCAAGGGGGACGCGTTCGCTTTTCCGTGGAAAGGGATGTTCGCTTATGCATTCCCTCCGTTTCCCCTGATCAGGAAAACAGTTCAGATGATTTGTAGTGTTCCCTGCAAAGTTATCCTGGTGGCTCCGTTTTGGCCCATCCAACCTGGTTCTCAGACCTTCTTCAGCTGGCGAGGGACGACCCTCTTCACCTGGGTTCACAGCCGGATCTCCTCTCTCAGAACTATGGGATCGTGTGGCATCACGACCCGGGCTCCGTTCACCTAGCTGCGTGGCTCCTGACCAATCCGAGTTCAGAAACCGTGAATATTCCTCTGGATTGTCACTGCATTCTAGCGGCAGCAATGGCTCCATCGACCAACGCCCGTAAGTGGAGGTGGTTCTGTGTCTGTTGTTCTCAACAACCTGGCCTATACCCACTGCTTGTGTCGCCTCAGTAACTCCTTCCTTACCTTCTGCTTTTGGCAAGGGATGGCCTGGCAATTTCGTCTATCAAGGTACAGTTGGTGGCTATCTCAAGATTCACACGAAAAAGAAATTCTATGCCGCTTTTCAGTGATAGATTGATCAAACATTTTCTCAAGGGCCTTGTGGGGACCTTTCCCCTGCAGAAGTTGTTTGCTCCAGTATAGAGTCTCAACCTGGTGCTGTCAGGCCTTTTGAAACCACTGTTTGAGCCTATTTCGACGGCGGCCATAAAGTTTCTTACATGGAAGGTGATTTTTCTAGTGGCCATCGCATCATCTATGCGTGTCAGAATGGCAGGCTCTTGTCATTGATCTGCCCTACCTGCGCTTCACGAAGGACAGAGTTCTCCTCTCTACTAATCCACAATTCATTCACACTTTCACAAGAATGCGACAATAGCCCTACCAACTTTTTTCCCTAATGCGCCTACTATGGCGGAGAGGGCTCTGCATTCACTGGACGTCAAAAGGGCTTTGAAGTACTATCTGGACCGCACCAAGTCCTACAGACAGTCCAAGCAACGCTTTGTGGCTTTCGGCCCCTCCAGTAAAGAGAGACCCATCTCTAAACAAGGTGCGACTATCTCTTTTTGCCATGCTAAGGCCAACAAGCCTTTGCAGTCAGCTCCCAGAGCGCACTCTACAGCAGCCTCGGTGGCGCTATGATCGGGCATACTGCTCGGCGATATTTGCCAGGCAGCGAATTGGGTGGTGCCGCACACATTCTCCAGGCCCTACTGTCTGAATCAACAGCATGCTGAGGATGTGTAGGTGGGGTGAGCGGTGCTCTGACACCTATTCCAGTAAGGTAAGCCCTACAGTTTCTGGGTTTGTTTTTTTGGCTCTACTCGTGTTTTATTTTGGGTATTGCATAACCGGGATGTTTGTCCATTATTGATTATGTTGCCTTACGCTTGCAGCCGGTTTGCCTGTGATACCCCACCAGATTGGCTTACTCCTACGTAGTCTATTCAGAGCATGTAAAGAGCCAATGCTGGAGAAGGGAGTAGTTTCTTAACTGTAACTCCATTTCTCCAGTGTTTGCATCTTTCATGGATTCACTTGTGCCCTCCAGCCATCCTGGTTTTGTGGCGAGGTTAAAACCTGAGAGGAAGCCGCTGGTGTGAGCTATATACGGGACGTCCCATTGGTCCTGCCTAAAGCACCCAGAAGGACGTCGATGGGACCCTCAAGGCGTCGAAATTTTTCATAGGAAAATCACTATATTAAAGGTACCGAGGTTTCCTAGCCTGACAACCCACAGCATGTGAATCCATGAAAGATATCAACGCTGGAAAAATGGAGTTACAGGTAAGAAACTACTCCCTTGCACATCACCAGTGCCATAAGAATGATGCTAATTTTAACATCAACAATTTAAAATTTAGCTTCCCACATAACTCGATCTCCTTAAACACAAACCCCCCCTCCCACTTCAGTCCAAACAATACCTCCTCTCGTACACACCATTTAGACATGGGTGGCTAGCACGGTCTTGGCCACCCTGGATTAACTTTAATGGCTGAAATGCACACATGTATAAAAGCACTCTCAAAAATTTGCCAACATTTTTGGACTCTGGTCCCTCCGAGGTCGTTCAAATGAGAGTGCGTTGGCGCCATAATTATGGTGAAAGGCGCTATAACAAATGACAAAATGAAATGAATGATTATTACCTTGGTGATCTGGGAGGTCCCAAATCATGGTTTGTATTTTATCCATAATCAAACAGTATCCTGACGCTGCCCTAAAAAGTGCAGGAATGGAGCCAGAAGGCTCAGAGGATGGGGGAAAAAAAACAATGCATTATCTGAATAGAAAGAGAACCTCGACACCCTCCTTCCCGCACAGCGAGAAGTAAGGCAATATCATGGTTCTGTGTGTTTACCAAGTAACCGGGAATGAAGAGGACATCCCTTTTTTTTGTGCCACTTGTAACTGGAAACTCCCTCAATCGCAACTGTGGAAACTGACAGTACATGTTAATCCTTTTTGGGGGGCACTGGCTGCGTTTGGTGGCCATAGGCAGTGGGCGTGAATGTGCACACTAGCGATAATGCAGGAGTGGTGGAAGGATGTCTGCTGCCACTGGCTTTTCTTTGGGAATGTGTGGAAGGGACCAGGAGTCCCAGGTGTGGGGCACTGGGTTGGTGCAGGAGCGTTCCCACTGCGCAGCGTTGTGGAATGCTGTGCGCACTGTCGGAAGGTTGCCAAAAAGGTAAGGAACAGGAGGAAGCGGTTTTCGGGTGCTGATCATCTGGGGGCTGGTCCGTTTCCCAGTGGCAGGATGAGCGGGGTTGGGAGCTTTGCTTCCCTGTGGAGGGTCGGGCGGATGCAGGGGTGGGGGGCCGACGGTTTGGGGGTCTGTAGAGTGTGAGGGAGGAATGCCTAGTGAGAGATCTTTCTTGGCACCATCACATCTGGTTATCCCAGTATAGCTGGCTGCAGCTGTGGGAATATAATTTAGTTAATTTAAACTTCCAAATACCTTCATTCCTTTTCTGGAATTTTCAGTGGCAGCCATTTACAGCACAATATAAACCTATTTTAAACATGAGTGAGCCACAACATGCAGTTTTTATATTTCTGTGTACAGACTAAAAACCTTGCATAGACTGAATCCTGCATGTTTTATTTACTGGTAGCTTGCTGTCTTATAGGTGCTTCAGTGCTCTTTGAGTCCCTGGAGCATGCTGCAATGCCCAAGAAAATGGCCCGGTTCCGATAATGGTATCTAACATAAGCACATCAGTGCACCACGGTTGAATTTAATATTTCTCTTTGCTCTAAGCCAGTTAGATGGACCATTGGAAGACCCACTGCACTCGAACGTGGCATTCAAGGTTATAAGTTGGCCTTGAAGACACTCGACACACATGTGCCTCCTTAAAGATATCATTTTCTCCCTCCTATGCTTTTAAACTCCCTTTTTTAAATAGAGGGGGTTTCACTCAAACATGCCTATTGCAATTATACACATTCAGTTAACTCCATCTACTGAGCGAGACCTAACTTGTCAACTTGGAGTGTTGTGAAGTACAACGGTGATAATAATGTTGCCAGTCACTGGCACTATTTTTTTCTTTTTTTTTTTTGTGCTTGCCTTTCTAAAGCGCATGTGGTCCGGCGTTTCTTGGTATGCCTTTTTTTGTTCAGCAGAATTGCCCCCTTTACCAAAGGGTGCATAATTTTCGGTATCTGGTAATATTTTCCCCATAAATAATGTCGCCGTACATATAGTCGCTGGGAAACGGCATAGGCAACATTACTTATGGGGATAATTTATGGAGTAAATGGGAGCGGGGGTGTCCCCTGCAGGTTCCATGTGGTAATACCACCGCAAATAAACAGCGCCATTCTTGTATGGCAACATTTTTGCAGGGATATTATCACATGGAACCTAATTTTCTAAGGAGAGAAGGTGCACAACATGGTTTTTCTTTCTTTTTTTGCCTATTGCAGTATAAGGTATCAACCTGATCATGACCCAATTATGAAAAGTCAAAAATAATATTGACAGATGTTGTTTCCTCGTTGGCCTTGCACCTCAGTCTATGCCAAACACAAAGAAAAACATTTCCCAACAAGCTACATATCGTTTTGTGCAGAAATATCCTTGCCCCAGCAATCAGTTGGAAGGTGCATTGCCACCTTGGCTTCTTCAATATACGCTCCTAAGATCAAACAGTTAGTGTGTGCCAACCCATAGAAGCTACCTTACCATATCACGATGTCTTTGCAATCTAATGCAATTCTGATATTCTCTTACCCACATAGTTGCATAACAGCCTGGAAAGGGGTTAACAGTCTTAATTCCTACTTATGATGGGCTTCCTTTAGAGCAGTATCACTTCATCCCTTGTCTGTCAGTTGTAGGTTTCTCGGGAATCGATTTTAATACTTCTTCAACTCGGCATCCCCAAAAAATATATTCTTTATCCTTCCAGCTAACCTTCAGCTTGACTGGTCTGAACATCCCTACTTTCACACTCTGAGCAAGAGCTGCTTCCTCTTGGTGATAGTTGCTCAATCTGGAAAGATGAACATCTTGTATAATTTTTACTTGGTGCCCTTTTGCAGCTGCTCCTTGATTCTACCTTTTATCTTTCACATACAATAATCTGACTAAGTGTTGATGCAACTGCAGATTCTGGAGGTTCAATAAAAGCATGGGTCTTCATTCTTTAGCTTTTTGCAACAAATATGGGATCTTCTTCCACCTACAGGTCGAGAAAAGTGGGGAGCAAAGTGGAAACAAAGGCAATCGGATCACCCCCTTCCACACCCACAGGAAGGCCAATGATCAAAAGTGGCAACCTGCTCCATGTCGCCACACTAAACTCTCGCTTTGCTGTCAAGCACTCCTCTCACATCTGCCACCCCCTGGAACTTGATGTTCTTGCTCTTACTGAGACATGGTTTAAGAAAGTTGTGTTGCAGTTTTTGACACACTCCTCTCCGTGCCCAGACCCAACAGGCCAGGAGGTAGAGTAGCCTTGATCTTTCGTCCCGTCCTCTTCCCACAATACCTGTGGGACATTCCCACTCTGGTCTACTCTTCCTTTGAATGTCTGGTCTGCAGGCTCTCTCGCTCTCTCACCTGCCGCCTCTCTTACTTTGGCCACCTTCTATCGGCCGCTGGGCCAGCCCACCCTCTTTTTCTCGGAATGGCTCTTCAGGACCTTTCCGAAACCTATGTGACCCCCTTTCTCTTTTCATTCTACTGTGACGTCCAACGCAAGCTGCTGACCACACCTTGGATGCTCATCACCACAGACAACCCACTGTCTATTCCGCTCACTACTTTATGCTCATGTACTGATCATTCTCTTCTCACTTGAAGCTCTCTTCTCCTTTGGCAATAGTACCCCCTACACCACCTCCTGCCTTAAAGGTCATCCGACCCATGAAAAGAGTGTCAGCGGCTGCCTTTGCATCCACCTACTCTCCTCTTTCTACTCCTTCGCTGACACCCACCCCGATACAGTCCTCGCCAACTTTCATCGTTCCATCTCCAACTTTCTTGACATTCTTGCTCCTGTCATGAGGGTCTGACTGAAGCCTGCCAAAAAGTGCAACTCTTTGTACGACTCCGATCTGGCTGCCCTTAAACATAAGTGCAGAGTAGCAGAACGGAAATTGGATCTTCAGGTACACCCTCTGACAAACTGGCCTGCCGTCTTCTTCAAAGGCAATATAGACTTTGCATCTGCTCCAAGAAAAGAGTCTACATACAAACCTGCCTCTCTGCGGCCTCTAACACAGCCAAACTCTTCAAAGTCTGTAAGGAACTGGCCAAACTTACTGCAGCCACATCCTCTGCTACACCTACCCAGGTCCTTTGCTCGACCCTGGCCGCGTATGTCACCACCAAAACACAAGACATCCTGTCCTCTCTCCTCTGCTCCACTCCCTGCACCAACATCTCTTGGGCCAATCAATACCTAGACGCCCCCCTTGGCCCACAGGATCTCTACCTTTACCTCCAACTTTCAGTGTTACTCGGATGACGTGCAGCTCTCTTTCAGGCTGCCCTCCGCCTCCTCCTAGCAATCTATGCCTGAATGACAGTAAGACCGAGATCGTCCTCATTGGGTCCCCTGTTCCTGCTTTCCCACTTGCTCACTTGCCTGCCTCCCCTGGCCCTGCTCCCTCACCTACCAATGAGGCAAACAAAATCTTGGTCATCTTCGACTCCACTCTCTCCTTCTCTTCTTACATCTTGGACATCTCCAAAAAGTCCAACTACCAATTGCACCTCCTCAGAGGTTTTCTACCTTTTCTCACTTCCCCCAGAGGATTATCACCTCGAGAGCCCTGGTTCTCTCTACCTCAACAGCATCTTTCTCAATCTTCCTACTTCTACTCTCTTCTACAACTCATCCAGAACAGAACCGCAAGACTTATCCTTGGCCTTCCTTTTCTCCTCCTCATTCTTGCTCCCTCTCTCCTGCTAACTTCTTTTCTTCTCTCTCCACCCTCCTTCTCCTGCCTAACTATGTTCAGTTTTTGCTGACTGGTTGCCTGGTTTACCTTCAGAGCCTACAGGTCCCATGCTCCCCTGCCAGTCATTTGCACTTGCAACCGTGCCGCTGCATTTTGTTCAAAATTATTCATTAATGCACTTTCAGCTTATGTTCCTTGAGAGGGGCAACCTCTCTGCACTTAACACAGGGGTCTGCTGGACCGGACTCTTTGTTCCCCCTCGTCTCTGCATCTCTCTCTGTACACATGCATGACCTAAATGTACTAGGTGCAGTTAGTCATTCTGTCCTCCTCCCGCAGTTCTCCTTCCAACTCCACCCTTGTGTCCTGGTACTCCTTTATTCTGATCCTGCAATGTCTGTCTCTCTTTATACTCTTCCTCCACTCTCTGGTGTTAGTCTCGCCTACCACTCTTCCCCTCTTCTGCTGTCCCCTCTCCAATCCACTACTACTCTCCTCTCTCCACCCAAATACTATTCAACTTCAACCCCACCTTCTGCTCAAGCATGACTGCAATAACCTGCACCTTCCTGTTTCCTTCGCCCCCACCCTCTTTACCCTATTTCCTTTTCCCATTGGACTACCTTTCCTTCTCAATTTCTCCATGACTCCCCCCCCCCCCCCTCCCTCCCAGGATATGTCGAGTGCCAGAACCCTTTCTTGGCTTGCGGGTCCGGCATGCTGGATGGATGGCGACCCACATTGGGACGTTCTTTAGTTTGTTTCAGAGGCCCGTACCGCAATGAAGTGCAAACTAAGTAATGGGGGAGGGGAGTTCTTGTGTTGTCAACAAGCCGCTATGCAGCAAACTTGTAATATTCCTTATCGTGGAACATTGTTGTGGCTGCCAGAGCGGTGCACAGCATTCCTCTCGACTGAACAGTTACTCTCTTTTGCAGCTCTCTCCTTCCGCAAGTTGGAGATGCTGGTAGGCTGCATTGCAGGCAGTCTATCGAGGCAATAGCCTTTTGTTGCTGCCTGGACTAGAAAGAAAAACTGGCAAGCATCTGGTTGAAGAGGTATCGGATAATTAAAAGTGGTACTGTTTGTATATATGCAGGCACTTTGGCAGGGGGGCAGGAACTGGGGGCCCTCTCAACCACCACCTTCCGTTTGGGGTAGGACCCGCTTTATCTTCCACCCTGGTCAATCTCCTCCCCATGCTCAGATTGGTTCCCATACCCTCTGGATAAGGTCAGATTAGTGACCTTGTCACATTATGGCATCTAAAGTACCTCTGACGAAGCACCATTGATGATATGAGCACTTTGATAAAAAATATAAAAATCTGATTGTGGTTTCTGTATCGGGGTTAGAATGTCAATCTACTAGCCAGCCATAAGGTCACTCGTTCTGTTTTCCAAATCCTGACAGCACACCATTTCTTATTCTCCACAAGTCATTTACTTGCAAATTACTAGTGTGGAATACCCATTTTAAGGCCTGCTCTACATAAGGTTTCTAAATGGTCTCTTCTGTCCTCCATCCAATACTGCCTCTTATCCTATATTTGCATCTGCTGCAGTGCAGGCTGATATTCCCCAAAAATGTGTTGTTCCGCTGATATGAATTCTTAAATATGGTGTCCTTCTTTTCGCCGCCCCAACGGGGACATGTTCCTCTCTAAACAGCTTAACGTTTTTAAGCCCCATAGCTGGAACAAAATCTTTGCTCTGCAATTCCAAAACATTTATTGTACAATTATTCTCAACACATTTAAGTGGTGTGCACATCCCTGCAATTCAAGGAAATTGCTGGAGCCTTCACTCATCAAGTTTCTGTCTTGCGATATGTCTCCTGCACCAGTGGTGTTAGTGACCTCGACCAAGGACAAAGACAGTGATGGGCACAAGTAGACTGAATGAAGGTTAACTACTGCCATTATGTGTTAGTGGTACACAAACATTTCAGCACCTACGTGCAAGATAATCACAGTTTCGGTGGGATATAGTTCAGGTAGGGTAGATAAAGGGACGTATGGTGTCTGGTTTGTGGCAAGTTAGTGGGCTTTTAGCTGCATTTTCAACAGTTGAACGGGTGAGCTGACTTTGATGTTGGGGAGGGTATCTGAGTGGAGGGGTTGTGAGTAGCAAGCAGAATCAGGTACTGGCACCAGATGGGCAAGGGGCAGAAGTTGAGAAGAGAGGGCGATCGCTATGTGAGAGGGAGAGTAAAGGTAAATACCCTGCTACGTAGGGAGACGTAAGATGTTACTACAAAAGGAAAAGAGTGGCAAAAGTCAGGGAGACAAGAACATAATTGCTTTAACTTTCAACATGCAGGGTGATAATTTGCCACTAGACAGACAAGGCTCACACTTGACAACTCAAAGAGTAACATTTGTAGTTGATGAGCACAAATTTAAAGAGAACGGTTGTGCATGGAGAACCGCCAGAATGGTGACATTGTGAAAAGGCAGGGGGAGTATGTTAGAAGGTTTTTGAGGGTATGTGTAGCTAAGTTGAGAACAAGAGTTAGAGCGTGTGATTCCATGATCAGAAGAGGGACATTGATTAGCAGAAGACCAAGAGGGACTTTTCAGGATCTGTTGATGGCAATAAGGGTACGGCTGAATGGGGGGGGAGGGCAAGAGAATGAAGGGGTCAAGGTGATTGTGTATTTAGAGCACTGAGGTGTTCTGAAGTAGTGACCCAAATACTTGGTGTCCGTTCTAAAACTGGCAGAGGGGAAAATAGTTCTGCACTCTCTTGTTCCTTGGCTAAAAATACCCATCTCGACCCTCTCCTGCCCCAATAGACCAACAACTGAGGTCATTGGCAGAAGAGAACACTTGGGCAAGACTAGGGTTGGGAAACATTCATTGAGCCGCCAGGTGGGGTGAAGCGGATATTTATGGAGTACAATGTAAGCAAATGATTGACAACTTGCTAGGCCTGGTACTAAAGGGTACATTCATGATTCTAAAGGTGAAATTAGTAGAGCAAAGAGCCTAAGTTGAGTCCAATGCCATTTGTCCCAAAACGTATACAGCCACCTTGTGAAGGGGAGTCCAGACCGAAGACCGCATAGAGGGGTGAAGCTGGATTTTGTGGCACTCCATATGGAAAATCAACATATTGATGGGGAATGAGAATGGGTACCCCACCACTTTCATACCTGAGGGAATGGCCTAGACGATGGTTCTAAGAGGTCCCGGCAAGAGGGTTATTTATCGGACATTTCCAAAACAAACTGTCTCTTAAGGTGTAATCTTGTCATAGAATATATGTGGCCTAGGAAGTAAATTGGTAAATGAGGATTAGTGGGGTTGGGTAAAGAAAACGGACCATATCACCTTTGACAAAACATGGCAACTCGTGAGAAAACCTTTGCCCAAAAGAACCAGGGATGGTGTGCTTCTGGGGATTGGTTTTGTCGGTTTTGCTTCTGTTACTCTGGCTTTGCCTGGAAATCTCTGTGCAATCCCCTCCAACATACCATGCCTGCATGGTACGGCCCCTTCCTTGCCTGATCCAATGCTAATTCGATTTTTTGCGATACTCCCAAGAAATGAGAACTTTTTGCGAAAATGTACAGTATAACTAAATGGTTTGGGGCGTTTATTGTAAGTTGCAGACTATGTGTTGGACATAGCCCTTGTTTTTAGTCCTGAGGAGATTTTTTATGTGAAAAATAGGAACTCCTCCAACCAATAACGATTAAATACTTGATGAAGAACAAAGCTGGGGGTAAAGGATAGTACTACTAAGAAGAATAAAGATGATATGGCGGGGGAGCAGCTCTGGGAAATCTTGCACCAAACCAGGATCAGTGTTTTTAAATGGTTGAACTAGATGATGTTCTCTAACAGTACACAGATTGCCATCTGCCAAGGCACAGTCTATCATTGATTTCATGTGTCAATCTGGAATCCTTGTTGCGTAAGCGACTTTAGAGTGGAACGCAAACCTGAGTAATCGTGATTTCGTGGCCTTGGTAAATTGAAGCAATCAGTACAAGTGTAGATCGGAATACAACATGGAGGAGTTGGACCCTAGAGAGATCAGGGGGAACAAATGTTAAATGGCGGCAAACCAACGCCACTCAGAGCTCAGCAAAGATTGCCTTAATATGTTTGATCCTGGAATTAATTTTTAGCCTGTGACTGTACTGTCTGCAGTTGTAGGCTCTTGGAATCCCGTTGCAGCTTTGTGCAACTACCCTGCATCTTTTGCCAAAGGGACAGTGTTTTAGGCTTGCATTTCGAAGCCTACAGGGACTCTGTTACGTATAGCACGCCATCTCAATGGAACAAAGCTGTATACCGCCTGGAACACTGCCACTCGCCTGCATACATCTGCAGCAATTCACTGCTCAACTTCATAACGCACATCATCTCTGCCATTAGAATGCAACAGATTCCCACAAAAATCCTGTGCACGTAATTGGTCCTTGACTCGCCTACTTTCCTGACAATCTATCACAGCACTCCTCCACTTGTCAGATCCCCATGTGTTGCCATCAGGGTCTTGGTTGCCCCTCCCAACCTTCGTGTAGGTTAAAATGCGCACATGCATTCCTCCCAACCTCCATGTAGGCTACAATGCGCACACTCATTCTAGAAATCATCCTTTTAATTCTCGTTCCTTGGACTCTGGTCCTCCAAGAGCGTTCCCTCTGCCCCACAGTGCTTTGAAGCCAAACAAATGGCATTGGGTGCTATCTAAATGCTGTATATCAACCTACACTTCAAAATCAGTGGTATCCTTCTTGTATGCATGACCATACACAGGAACCCCTATCTTCTCCTGTTAAAGGTGGAGTGAGAATAATACAAACTTTGTGAAAAATTGCTGGAAAAGCTATTCAGGTTACAGAAGCCGGAGAAAACCGGGAATAAAACAAAAACCTATGAAAGCGGGACTGAGAAAAGTACTAGCACTGTGACTAATGGCTGGAAAAAGCTATTCAGGTTACGGTATCCCGAGCAAGCTGAGTATGCAACTAACACATCAAAGTGGGAAAGAAGGAGATGGGGAATAATTAAATAAAGGCTAAGAAAGCCAGAAAGATTGTAAAACTTTGAACAACCAGGGCAGAGTTCACTCTATCCAAAAAACTTGTGTGAAAGAAAAGAAGCGGCCTCAGGTGTACAGGACTGAAGGCAGTCCCAGCGCCTCTAAGAAGGAAAAGATAGAAACATTTTTGTGTTCGTGTATTCTCAAGCAACCCTGGAGAAATGGAAATGTTTGCATCAAACAGTTTTCTTTTATTAAAAGGAGACACTGCAGTACTTAATTTGATATCCAGGCTTGAAAGAATATTCTGCTAGAGAAAAGTAACTTAGGAAGACTGAAAACAAGTAGAGCATAAACTGGGCCAGGCAAAAGCCTTGTTGAGGCTAGTGTTACAAAGCTTCCCTTGTTTTAGTTGGGTGTTTTCTTTAGTAATAGGGCCAGTTAGCTGGATAGGATTCAGATAAAGAGTTTTGATCTGGACCTCCGCATCCACCCTTAGTTTGTTTTGTTAGGTAGAGATCTTCCCTCAAAGAAATAGTTTGTTAGGCGTTTGATTCCTTTTCTTTTTAATAAAGCCCTTGAAACATGACTCTCAATGGCCGAGTCCTGCTTCTTGTTCACCACAGTTGTTCCCCACGGTCCAGTGGCAAAGCCATGTTCCCGCTCTCAGTTGCTTGACTACAGAGGCGGGACGGCAATCGATTTAGAAAAGATTTTGTCCCTATCCAACGGCAAAATGGGCAAAATTGTACCAATATCATTACGCTTTTTTCAGGAATGCCACTATATTGGCTCTGTGCCATGATCTTGGATGAGGGAGTCCTGCTGATCTTGCTCAACACCTTAAAGAGCAGTGGTACCAGGCTTTCACTAAATTTTAAATGTCTTGAATACCTTACGAGGCAGTTTAACTTCATGCTTGCTTTGATGGTATCCCAGATTTTGTGCCCAGAAACTGTGCCTTCCAATATCTTGTGCTCGGAAGCCAAGCTATAGGGCATGTTTTGCCTTGAATGGAATGAACCCCATCCATCACGTGTTATTTGGTACCTTGATCATATAAGAAAGCCTAAAACTGTATAAATGTATCCAAAATAATCTTCTCTTTGACAAAGCCCTGACCAAAAAAGAAAAAAAAAGTATCCAAAATAATCTTTTCTTTGACAAAGCCGTGTCAATGGCTCGAATTGCTGAAATCCTACTGCAAATACTTCAGAAAAATCCTGCTAGACCTGTATGTTGAGTAACTTAGTTTACCTACTCAACAAAAGAGAAATGAACTTGACCCATGACAAACGGGTGACAAAAATGTTACCAGCGCTTTCTGTAAAATGCTGCATGTCACCATAAGCCCACTTCATGTTTGGCACACTGCTGCTACCCAGAAGCCTACTACTCACAATGAACATTATTTAGCTTTTACTGCAAACCGGGTTTGTTTGCATGAAATGAAAATACAAGTTTAAAACCGGCCAGCATTTCATTTTACTCGCCAGCAAGCTGGAGTACCATCCATATGGCACCCGCAGTCATACAAGCCACTCGATTATGGTTTCAGGCTTGTGTGACCTCCTTCCAAATGAAGCAACTCTGTTCATGCCTATCTAGATTTTGGTTTACGATCCGTTTCTTTGCGATGTGCTGCTATTATAGAGACCATGTACAGTGTTAAAATCGCCAGGGAAACATAAGCTCTTGGGCAGGCCACAAAGTTACACACCTAATTTCATTGCGCCCATATGTAGTGGGAAGAGTAAACTGCAAACCTGAAACGCACAATAGTATGACACTGCAACCCTGAGTATTGGCCGTCGACTTGATATGTTATTGCTGGTATTTTATTTGTCAATGACTTAATAACTTTATTTCCAGACTTGTTTTTTTTCTTCATAATTCTTAACTGTGCATGCTTGTATAGTTTTCTTGCATTTGGTTACATTGTGTAGTTGGTCCTGTGGTATTGTACACAATTGTCATGCTCTTGGTTGCATCATTAGGAGGATGAGGGGTGGTATGCGGAGCGATACAAATGTTGAAGTCTCAAGGTTCTAACCGGGCATAAAATGTTCACCCCTCAGTTCTCCACACAGCACACCACTTCTTATCCACCAGTTGTCCATTTTTTCATGTTTCAGAAGTAATGGAGATACGAAGAGAAACGGAAACGGCTCTGCCACAAGATCTGAAAGAAACCCAGTTTAGCAATGAATGGACATAAAGAGAGACCACTCAACACTTGTAGCCTGGAATACAAGGGGTTTCGACCATCTTTTCAATGAGTTCTCTATAGACCTAGAGCTGAACTTGATCACATGTTTGCAAGAAACTTGGTTGCGTGAGACACCCACGAGAGACAGCTACCTAGTTCTTGCAAACCCCGCAATTAAAAACGGGCTGAGGCGACCCTTTTCAGGGTTAATCACGATGGTCAAACAAGGGAAAGGCTGGGAAGTGATCGAATCAAAAAACCCAAACCCATTTGTACAAAGCACACTGTTACAACTAAAATGCCATGCAGCAGGAGCAAGGAAACATATGTTAATAGTCAATGTATACTGGAACCCAGTAAAGATCTCAACTAAACACTTCATCAATTCAATAACAGCAATATTAGATCAAGGACAACTCAAACATAACGACTTGAAGATCTTAATATGCGGCGATTTAAATCTTGCTGATCTAATCGATATACAACTTCAACGATATGCAAGCTTCACTACAGGAGAAACTGGTTCAACCAGATGTAAAAATTGGAATCAGGCCATGGAAATGAGGAATTGTATGATGACAAATGGAAACCTAACAGGTGACTTTCCTCCTCATCACACGTGGCATGACATGGGCCTACATAAAGATTTGGATTACATCTGGGTGTCTTCAAACCTTTGGGACCAAGTTCTCGATCTTTCCATGCACACAACAAGAAGCGATTATGATGCTCTAGTGCTTCTTTGGCAAACGGACCAGTACACTGCTGACAGGATGTATACTGGTTCCCTAGAAACAAATCAAGCAGGAAATCGCCTGAGATTAAACAGAAAACAAATCTCAAATATGACTGCGAAACTACGAGCAGAGAACGATGAGGCAGTACCAATAGTAAACTACACGCCTCTGCTGATGCAATTTCAATTTCCCAAAGGAAGGAAAACAAGTAACGACGTACAACATAAATACAAGTGGAGTACAATGATTAACGAAAAAACAAAGGAGGTACGGAAAGACATAAGAAAACTAAAGAAAAATTTCGGCCCACAAACTCTTCTTCTGATAAAAAAAGAAAACAACAATACCAAAACTGGAAAAAATCCTTAGCCTCAATGAGAGATCAGGAAAGAGGTGCTCTGATGTTGAAATTAATAGTAACAAAAAATTCAAGAGAAACCTGGGCGATCTTGAACAATGAGGCTCCGTTTCAGAACTTAAAGCTGGCTAACGGGGTAGCCGAGGCGACTTGGGTAGATAATTTCTCAAAATTATTCTTCATCAACAGCGAATGCACAGACAAAGACAACTATATGACTCAAGTAAAGTGGGACACGTCTGAGCGACTTGAAGATATAAACAAAAAAATCTCAAAATTAAAAAACTCTAGAGCTGCTGGACCAGACGGCATTAGTAATGTAATGCTAAAAAAGAATACAACCGAATGGTCCTGCTTTATTGAGATTTTATTCAATCATCACAACTGAAAAAAAATTCCCTCAGTCATGGACCACGTCAATAATAGTGCCTATCTATAAAAAAAGGCCTGCGCGAGGACCCAACCAACTATCGACCAATCGCATTGTCTGACACGATTGGTAAGATAATGGCATCCTTCTTGCAGCAGAAGTTAGCAAACTGGGCCGCGAAATCAAATCGCCTGGATCATCGACAAACTGGGTTCACCAAAGGAGTGGGGACAGAAGTGAACCTAGTAATATTGAATTTGCTAAAACTAGAGGCGCTAAAACAAAAAAGAAACGTACACCTAGCTTTTGTCGATATGCGTCAAGCATTCGACTCGATAAACCGCGAGCTACTGTGGAAGAAATTGAGGAGCTGGGACTGCCCCGAAGAGATCTTACAGCCTATAATTGCTCTGCATACAAACACCTCAATCAGGATACGACTGAACCAACAAGGAGACCTGACGGCTCTCATTGTGACAAACAAGGGAGTGAAACAAGGGTGCCCTCTAGCTGCGCTGCTCTTCAAGCTGTTCATCGCTGATATTCCAACTGCACTAAACCAAGTAAACTGCTTTCCTCCGAAAGTAAATGGCCATCAAATAAGGGGTGTCACATATGCTGACGATATAGTCCTAGCCGACCAAATGCAGATTGGCCTGCAAAGGTTGCTAACAGCGCTTGACAATTACATGGGCAAAAACAAACTGTGCATTAACATAGCAAAGACCAAGATTATGTCAATTGGGTCGACGGCAGGAAAAAGGAACAACTACAAATGGTCAATTGCAGCGGAAACGACAGAAAAAACAAAAGAAATACGATATCTGGGCATCTTATTCAACACATCAATAAGGGAATGGGCATGGTCAAAAGATCTAATACAGTGGACCCTGACATTTGCACTACAAGCTGCAAAATTACACAGACTATACGGAAAATTTACGATGCTACCCGTACGAGAATTTTACCAACTAAAGGTAACAACAGCATTAACGTATGGCGTAGAATCCGCCTGGAACTTACACCACAGAATATGGCCATACCTAGAAGGTAAATTTTGGAGAAAGGTTTTGAGGCTACCAAATTAAATCTCTGTGATCAAAATCCGAAACGAGCTTGTATTAGACTCCCTGCAAGGAACAGTCCTATGGAAATCAATCTCACTCCTAAGGAAAATGAATTTAAGCCCACCAGAACCGGCTTACAAAATCTTCAAAAACTGCCACAGCGAGTACACAAGCTCTCTGATAAATGATTGGAAAGAAACCGTCAAAAAAATACTAGTCAGTGCAGATATCACCTTAGAGATGTTGATAAATCGTCCTGAAACTGCAAAAATAAAAATAAAACCATGGCAATGGATTTTAAATACAGAACGCTACAATAACTTGGCATCTGCATTATACCTGGGACCAGCTGCAAATGGGTTAGACTTAATACCGGCGTACATAAAACAATTTCCATCAAGACACCAGCGTGACAGTTTCATGAAACTGCGTCTAAATGCCTTGAGAACAAAAGATCAACTATTCAGAACACACGTCAAGGAAACAGGTGACAACCTATACAGAGTATGCAAGGGCGAAGTAGAAACTACCAAACATCTAATAATTGAATGTGCGGACCTTAAGAGCCAACGAACACTACATCTAGGGAAATACGCCCCGAGGAACTCAAATATAGAAGATTGGTGGTTCTACATCCTTGGAGGGAAAAATGCATCGCTGACCTGTCGAATGATTGACTTTTTGGATGAAATCTTGAAAGACTATATCAAAGGGGATGCTGAAAACAAAAGACAAAGCTCAGAGATTTTGTTTTGTATCTTGTTGTAAAATCTGTGATAAGAGTTTTTTTGTTTTAAAAAGTTTGTAAATCAAACTATAAAATTACAAAATAAAAAAATAAAAGTTGTCCATTAACAGTTGCTTACGACAGAAAACATTTTGAGGCCTCCACTTATTATTCAGTTGCACAGCTGCTGCCAAAAACGCTGATCGATCATTCCCCCCCTCCCCCCGCCCCACCCCAAAAAAAATTAAAGACCCACTGCTCTCAACTCCCCAAATTACAAAAGTAAAACTAGGCTAGCGTTCCCACGATTTCCCGTTCAAGATAGGAACCGGATACACTGCTATGTCATGAGGAGGAAGGGAGCAGTGAGCCTTAAGAAGTGTGTTTTCGCGTTGGCAGTGTGCAGGGTTTGGGCTGGGCTACGGGAAAGAGGGTCTGGCACGAGCAGGAGTATGCGGTGACGGCTCTGCACGTGTTGCCGTGGGTAGTCATGATGAGAGGGAGACCGTTGTGCTGCTTGAAGGCCATGTTTGATGGACAATACAGCGGCCTGGTAACTCTTAGAAAGATGACCCCGAAATAGTTTACCTAATCTGGGCTGATGGACTAACTCGGTCAAAGCACATCTTCCATGTTGTGTAAAGGTAGGGGCGACACATGGCAATCATTACATTAATCTCTGAAAGATGAAAGGAATTGTACCGTTATGTTCGTGGTCAGAAATATACGTTACTTAAAACCATGCTAAGAAACCACATCACTGGCAAGTACTGTATACAAATAAGCACACACAGTTCACTCCATTTTGCTTTTATAGAAAAACCTCTTTTCCTGAAAATCTGTAAACTATTTCCAAGTTGAAGTTTTTACCAGTACACTCGGATGTGTAGCTGCACGGCCTCTGGAGCATCCCATGTGAGGGGGGACTGAACCAGAGTGCTTGTCAGAGTCCTGGGATGAATATTCTGTAATGTGTCTCCGTTTCTTCAGAGTCCTGGCAGCGCATAGGCACCCACTTGGTCCTGAAATGCAGGCACGGGCAAGAGCTTAAAGTCGATGAAACATCTAAGTAGGAACTGTGATCCAGTCCTCCCCATCCGATCAATGGAAAGGAGCACCGCTGTGGCTTCCTTTGCTCTTCTTTGGGGGAGTAAGAGCTTGAGGATTGGTTGTTAAGGTGTGGTGTACTGAAAAAGCACGACAACCAGGTATGCTCCAGGCTAGATGGGGAATAGAACTGCCAGGTTTTGCAGCAAATTTTACAAGCTTTTCCTGTATGCAACATATTCATCGTTTTTCTTGGGTTGGAGGATTGCCTACCCTGCTTTAAGTTTGTGGTGCACTGATGCTGGCTGCCTTTCACACAATTTCAATTCATTTGCTGTAGCCTTGCACCTTCATCAGATATTCCAGGGGCATATTTGTCTTACTTGTGCTGGAAATAATTTTGAATGGTGATTTCCAAGATCTATGACTGTGCCGAAGTCCCCTTTTCCCAACTTCATGTCTCCGATTTTTTTTAAATGTTTGTTTTTTTACCCTTGCCTACTCTCACCCCCCTCCCATCCCTTCTCCTCTGCACCCACATCTCACAAGACCATGGCCTGATAACTGTGCCATTACATTTGTTTGACTTGAGCGTGACTGGGTGCAAAATCTGCTTCCAGTTGTCCGCGTTGTTTAAAGATGCTTCGAAGTTCACTCTTCCATTTCCAACTGTTCCTGCCATTTTATACAGCAACTTCTCCCTCCCTGGAAGCAGCTTCAAGAAAAACCACTACCATTCTCCCTCCCACCTTTTTTTGATGACCCTGCAAGATGGAAGTTGATGCAAAATAAACATCTGAAAAGCTTTGCCGTTGTCCTGCGTTTATAGGGTCTGGAGTCTCTGGAGTAGACATTTTGGCCGGCCAAGATAAATGCCATTGCAGTAGTCCAAAGAGCCCATAGTGGAGGCTGTGACTACCGAGGAACGACACTGAAGTGGCAAGAATTTTCCTCAGGAGTTTCAACCTAAGGAAGCCAGCATTACAAACAATCAATCTGAGCGTCACACGAGCCCGTGGGGAGAATCTTTATCACCAGGCTCTTCACACAGGCGCTAGGGGCTGGGCAGGGGCCCAGGTAGTCTGGCGAAAAATCCAAGTTCCAGAGAGGTCGGAGATTAGCCGAACCAACCACCAATGTCCTAGCTTACTCACCATTTAATTCTAGCCAGTTTGATCCATTCAGCACCCAATGTCATTTGAACACTCCTTCAGCTTATAAGGAGGGTCTGTGGATGGAGCGCTGAGGCGAAAGACCAGTTGAGCGCCGGCAAAAGTACAAAAACTGATGTCATAAGGGGAGATAAAATCAGCGAATGGTGGTAGATTGAAAAGAAGAAGTGATAACTAGGACCCCTGGGTGGGGCGCACCCCGCAGGAGACTGATGTAGGTGCAGCACTAAAGGGAAATAAAGAGACAGTCTGTTTGCGTTCTGAGAGAAATGGGGCAAACCAAGCCGAAGGGTCCCCAGACATCCCTGTCCTCTCTGAGTAATGAGGATGTAATGATCTATGATATCGAATGCTGCGGAAAGGTCAAGGAGAATCAAAACTCTTGACATCTCTGCGGTCCTGAAGCAGTGCTAAATCAAGGACAGATCATAACTGACTCTGTTCCCATACGGGGCCTGACACCTGCTTGAAAAGGATGTAAATGACCTTCCATCTCAAGAAACCTGGATAGCTCGGGAGTAACACTAGCCTCCATAAGTTTAATGAGAGCAGAAAGTTCTGAAATGGGACACTACCTCTCGGGCACTGCAGCATTAAGCTCCAGCAACAATGGCATGTTTTAAAGAAGCCCGGAAAAACCCCATGTGGTTAAGAAAAATAAAGAGCTGCCGTAAAAAGTGCATTTCAATCTAGAGACATTGATGGAATAAGATGCAGAGGAATGGAATCGGAGGGGGTGTCTATTTAAGTTTGCTGACCGCTTTATAAAAAGTTTCATTAGTGACCGGGTCAAATTGAAAGACTGAATAAACACTGATAAGAGGCACTCGTAAAAACTGAGTTGGCACTGGAATACTGGACCCAGTGGATACAATCAAACTCCTGATCGTGGCAATCTTGTCCAAGAAAAAGGAGCTGATTTAGTCACAAACCTCATGAGAATGGTCAATCAAAGGGGGAGATGATGCAGAGAGTGCTTTAACCACTTTAAGTTCACGAGGCGAGCAAGTAGTTGAGATTATGCGATCCGTATAATGTTGAGAATGAGCTACCTTAATAGCCATCTGGTAGGCTTGGAGAACTTGTTTATATGTAGCCTTAGACTCTGAATCCAGAACAGATCGCCATTTAAGTTTGGCGTGTCGGGACGCTTGTTTTAATAGTCTAAGACCAGGGGGCGGGCGGCTTAGCATGGCAGGTACCCTGCTTAGCAGTAGCCAGGGTGTCTGCTGTGGACACCATTGCTTTAATCAAAGCTGTACATGGGTTAGGGGGTCCTTCTTTGGAAGCATCCAGGTTCAACGTGTTATATTTACGGGACTCTGTTACTTGTTCAGTAGTAACCTTCAACCAGTAGTGCTGATTGGTCTGTACCCGAGATTTCACTTTAGACAGAGGAGAGAAAATAAGAAATGTAAGAAGAAAGTGGTCTGATGTTACAACCGGTAAATGTTTAAAAGTGTTCACATCATCCTCAGCAGAGAGGTTCAGGTCCAGTGTATTACCTCTGTTATGCTTGGGAAGATGAGTACCAGAAGTGAATTTACCTGCGTGACAGTCATTGGCATCATTTAAGTGCAAATTAAATCCCCCCATTAAGTTGAGATTGGTGTAAGGTAACGCAAGGTACCTAAACACTGTCCCTCACGAGCCCTCAGCTCATCTTCCGCCAACCTTCTGCAAGCTAGCCGGTTCTCCAAGCGCTCTGCTCTCTCCATCTCGTCCTCCTCTTCCTTACAGTTTGCTGACTGACCACCTGGTGTACATCAGAGTTTCACCAGTACCGGGCATCCCCGCCTGGCCTCTCTCTCACTTGCCTCAGGGCCATACAACTACCCAAACCCTCACTGCACTTGAAATAACCCAGAGAGTGGCTCTCTCTGCACTTTACCCCTGTTTTAGCCGGCTGGGTGCACTTGACCTCCCCCTCCCTGTGACCGTCTTTGCACTTGCTCGATCCAAATGCAACGTGCATGAAGATCGTCGGTCAAAACAGCAGAATCGCAGTCAGGTCTATTTGCTGTGTCCCTGCTGTTAAATGTATTTTACGCACTTATTCTGCCTGTTCAGACTATTGCCGTTTCAGAATTTCAAGGGCCCTGCGCGACTGTTGTTTTTCCCCATGTTCCCACCCTTCTTGAGCGCTTTGAAACACTTTCCTCTGTATAGGCGCTATATAAATAAACAATACAAACAGGTCTGCAACAAGTTGCATAACATTTATTAAACTCATCCGAGAGATATGAAGGTGGATGAGACCAGCAGCTGATGAACAGTGCGCTTATGTGGGAACTGGAAACGTGCTAACAGCAGTTCACACGGCAAGGTATGAGTGAGGGGAATGGTGGTACATTTCAGGAGCGCTGAATAAATCGGAGCCAAGTCCCTCCCTTTCTGCCCCCACACTGAACAGCAAGAGTGGTCAAGATGTTTAAGCATATAGGTGGGAGGCAGCATCTGGACAATGTCTGGACCAGAGGACTCTGTAAACCATGTCTCAGTCAAACATCGAATATCCGGCTGATAGTTAAAATTGCATGCACGTCATCACAGTGTGCTACTGCTGAACGGGGCAATTAACAGAAAGCCCATCCATGAGGTAGCCACATTTCTGCCGGTTACACAGGACTCCCTCTCCCTGCTAGCCAATGAGAGAGGTCCGTTTGGAGAACCAGATGCATTTGATGGCAAGCGTGGCATCCGGGGCCAAAGCCAGTAGCTCTGCTTGTGAATAAATGAACGTTTGTCAGTGCCATGAACCGGTTAAATAGGGTAATAGGGCAATTTTGACAAGAAGACAGGGTCCACGGCCCTATCCGCTCCGGCGGGCACACCTGGTGTGCGTGTCTGCTTCGCGTCCGCTCCCCCAGCACATAAGTGTGTGTGGTCACGCGGGGGAGTGACGTTGCAGCACTCACACCACGTGTGTTCGGGATTTTCATGTTTGGCATGTTGGTATACTGTTGAATTGGGGCTCTGTTGTGCTGAATTGCTGTTCTGCTCTCTTCGGACTGCTTTTCATCGCTTCGAGGCTTGACTTCACTAATATAACAATGTTATCTTCTGCTCCAAAATTTGAAGGGTTCGAATCGCTGCCCATCGGGGGTGGTGGGGGCCCATTTCAACATGTTTGAGGGGGCCATCTTTGCCTTACAGCTGCAAAAAAACAAACCAAGGCACTTGTGGAGTGACGTCAAAAGCATGGAGGGAGGCGATTAAAAGCTGTCGGCACAGCTGAAACACTAAAACAAGGTATTAAATAAGCAGAGTTGCTTGGCAATTTGCTATACAATTTAGGTTTGCTAATTGACACCTGTGTAGCATAGCCAGCTATTTAAACTGCCCTTTAAATGAAAAAAGTATGAGGTGTTGAAATGCATGTTAATCTTATTGGGACAAATAACCAAACTGTATGATAAATTGTAATATGTTTTATGAAAAGCCAATTGTGCCTGTATTATAATTAAGTTTCCCGGTTTCATGGTATTTATTTTTCTGCCATTTCTGTCTATATTTATCCATATTTATGTTTTGGCCCTTTTTGTGTATTTACCCACATTTATTTTATTGTCGTATAAAACGATAAAGCAACCAGTATCTTCATTTATTCGAACTAAAAAGATTTTATTGAGCACACACAGGAAGGAAATGCCAGCTCCAGTTTTGTCAAAACAACAAACTGTTTCTCCCGGTTTTGCTTGTATATACTGTCAGCAATTTGAAGAATTGTAATGTTATTTTTACACAACATTTACACTCTCCATGCTGTCAATCTACCACAGGATTTTCCTGCAGTGCTTGATTGACAGCATAGAGAACCAAGCGGCATGCCCGGTTTTTCTGGGTTTTTATTTCCATTTTAATAAATAAATACTGACAAAGCAGATTGATTCCATCTGTATTTGTGTAAAAATGGAAAACTGAGGCCCTTAATCATGATTTAAAAAAAATGCAGTATACCGAGAAACGCAGATAGAGAGCCAGGAGGGCAAAAGGGGAATGCATCGTGAGCTGTGCTTTCATTGAACAGAGTAATTTAAATTGCTAGCTGTGCTACACAGGTGTCAATTTAATTAGAAAACCTACAGAATTGCATAGCAGCTTGCTATGCAACACTGATGAATTAGGTTATGCCTTGCACCCCAGAAAGAGTTTTTAATGTGACAAGTATTTCTGAATGTTTACAGTGTAGGGAAATTGTAAATAATTATTTTCCTGGGAAACTGCCCAAGTGATGGAGAAACGTGTGATGCGCGCTATCCTCTGAGAAATCAGTTGGCCACCTTTTGCCTTTGCTCAACTCCAAACATGGTTTCTCTTGACTGGACAGAGGTTCTTGCGTTCACTGGGCAAGGTGAGGCATAGCAAACGAAACTAGGATGCATTTAAATACTACTAATTCACTAGGTGGAAGCAAGACATGTTTGCACACAATGTTGTGTTCTTTGCTGAATGCCCTGCTTCGCAATTCGGGGCCGTCTTCCTCACTCTGAATGAATTGCTGTTTTATTACCTCTGTTGAATTTCTCTAATTAGTATCTGCAGCAGGATCAAGGGGTTCACAACCTTTTAGAACGTGCAGCTACAGACGTTGCGACGTACTGCCTTTTTCCTAGAAAGTCTTTATTTTATGCTACATTCTTCTTCTTTACAATTCAGGTAATAAGCTTTGATACTTCACTGTCTTTTTTTTTTCTCTTTCTGGTTCATTTATATTGGACATTTACTGCTTCTTGTGCAAGTTTGTCTCATGACTGTTGTTGCCCATATTCTTTGGATATCTTGAGGTTTTGGTCCTTCAGTGGCCCCTCAGAACATATTCCAAAGTTGATGTAGAGTTCTTCTAGAGTGTTTTTATCTCTGGTTGTGCGTTTCATTCAATTAATCTTTTGTGCTATGGATGCATTTATTCTGGAGAGTTAAGTCCTTTGTTCAAGACAACTACTTGGCTAGGTTTATGTATTTGGTACCCCAAACTTTAGGCATAGTGTTCGTTTTTGGTTGTTTTGCTTTTAGCTGTGGTATTGCTAGGGGACAAAGGTTTTCACCATGATAGTTTCTTTGTACTGCAGTAGATGTTTTTCATTGTAGACTCACTAAGTCATATTACCATTTTACTTTGGGGATGGGCTACAATTGCACTTTAGAATCGAGGAAACACGTGAAGATTAAGTAGTAAATTGAATTCCAAGCCTTAAACATATTTGAAGAGTTTGTAGAAACCCTTATTGCAACCGGATGTGCTCCGTCTACTGCTTTACATTGTTTTCCATGGCATAGTAGGCAGTGGCATTGGAGTGACATTGTTAAGCCACTCTTGTTTGCTAGAATCAAAGGAGAGATTGCATACCCCCACTACCATTACCAGGGCTTTCAGTGCGCTATAGTCTAATGGAACATGTGTATTCTACATGGCCCACTGAGCCCCGCGCTTTGAAATCAAGTGTCTGGGGTGTGGATGCTGGCCACCAAGTACAAGCTAAATTCAGAAATTAGAAGTGGCTAGACCCAGAGTACCTTCTGCTGCAGCAGTGGATGCCATTAATCCCCACTGTCAGTCAGTATATGGAGTGGCATAGTAGAGCAGAAGCTAAATGATAAGGCAGAGGAAGCAGCCCCCTTTTTTATTATGAAAGCCAGAGATCATTTGATGCAACTACAGGGTTCGAAAATGAGGGCAGCTGGGAGTGATTTAGCTCCTGCTTGTAGCCAAGAAGAGCCTGGTTAGCTTGACACTAACAGCAAGCAGGAGCTACTTTTGGCTCCCCAAAACAATTGATGATGACGGACATCTATTTGCATTTACCTCTCTGCATTTAGGTCAATCTGTAAATGAACATTCATGTGGTGAGTGCATTCGAGTGCAGACGAGCAGGAAGAAGTGAAACAGTGAGACTTACATCTACGCAGATAGTGGCTCAACAACGTAACTATTCAAATAAGGTGCTATGCAAAGTTTGTATATTGAGCCCTTTGGGACCACTACACACAACTAGGACTACAGGTGTAAGCAAAACCAACCTTTGGTATAAGTCTGTACTACACGGTTTTGGTAGCGTTGCTGAGCATCCAGGCTTATCTCAAGAGGGGAATGTGAGCTGTAATGATGATACACACAGGTCTACAATCATAAGTATTCAAATAGACTTTTACACACAAGGTTTCTTGGTGAAACACTTATTAATTTATTTCACAGTCAGTTATAAAACATTCACTAGAAGGAGGCAATCTATATTACACACAAATATACTTCAGTACTTTACACTGTACGTTTCTGAGGCATTTAAACTACTTTGAAGGAGGATCAAAATGGCATTCAGAGTACTTTGAAGTAGTAGCAAAAAGGCATAGGTTAATAAAAATATTACAGTTACTCTTAGACAGTGCAAATACTTGGAGTTCACCAGAGGAGTTAATTCAATGCAATAGGTCAGGCCAAAGTCAATGTGCTAAAGTCTTGTATAGGATAAAGCAGTTCTTGTAGTTAAACAGAAAAGTCTTTGCCAAAGTTCTCAGAAATAGTTCGTAAAAGAAAGATTCATATGTTGGATCACAAGCTGATTAGGCCTGCAAGTTGCCAAAATTTCAAGAACTTTCGCAGTGAGAGGTAAGTTCTCTCGGTCGGGTTTTCACAGTACCTTACAGTGAAGAAAAAGATGCAGCTGAAGACTTCTGTTCCTGCAGATACTTCTGTTCCTGAGCCTCAGTCTTGGGGACAAGAGGGAGGATGTCGGGGGACTACTGCACTGCACTTGGACTGGTCGAAAATCTGGCAACCGGTAGCTGTAGTAAAGCACACAAACTGGTGTCCCTCTCCCTGATTATTCGGTTTCCTGCAGCACTTTGATGAAAATACAACCAGCTCCGAGAATGGTATCCAGGTGGCTTACGGTTCGAGTTGATTGGTCCCACCAACTCAAAGGGAGAAGGCGTCCTTGCAGGGCTTCTCTGTCGAGATGAACTTAGCGATTCGGACCTGCAGCAGGGCTTCACCGGGCTAACCAACGGTCCAGGATTTGCAGTAGCCGTCCTCTTCAAGCTAGTCTTCGGTTCTTTCGTTCCAGTGGTTGACTCTGCCTTCCAAGCCAAGAGACTCGCCTTTTATTCAGTTCTCTCCCATTCATTCCAGCCTAGCTGCCACTCGCCCAGCAGGGTGGCTGTCCTGGCGGGACAGTCAGCCAGCCAATCACGCCAGAGTGCATTTGGGTCTCCTAGGAGACTAAGCACAGGGAGTTTCGGGTATCTCACTCACTTCCTGCCCACCCCAGACACTTGGGCGCCAGAGGCGGTCTTCAGTCCTGAAGCCTGTCAAAGACAAAGGAACCAAGGGACCAAACCTGGTTTAGCACGCAGAGACAAACTCTAGAAGGACCTTTCCAAAACGAAATGGTGAAAAAAGGAGACCAGGACCTGTTTAAACAAAGGGGGCACAGACGCCATCTTAAAAAACATGGCTCCTGCGATTTAACGCTACCAGTGTTCACGGTCGGGGGAAATCATGGTAGTTGTAAAACCACTGCCAGCAGCCATTTCGAGAGGAAAGGGTAGCATTTGACTGCTACATGAGTTTCTAGACCTGGGGGGTCGGGGGGATACTAGGGAACCCCTTCAGCACTCTGTTGTAAGATAGGGTGTGCTGGGTCTAGGAATTTGAAAAGACTAGTAAAGTCAGTTTCACTTTACTTTCTCTGGGAAAATGTAGTTTATCCCAGAGAAGGTATTTAAACCTTGGGGTAGCCGAAAAGGCTTCCCTGTGTCACTGCACTGAGGATCCTGTGACACACACATGAAAAGATGTTGCCTGTGGAGTTGTCTGGACTTCATAACCAAAAGAAATAAACACAGAGAAATGAAAAGTTCAAAGTCCCAAAGTTTAGCAAAAGAGCTGGAGGGCTCTACGGTAGAGGGAATTGGCAATTGCTATCTAGAGCCTGCCCTGCCGTCTGGACTATTATATAGTCCATGGGTGCACAACATACGGCTCGCCGGCCAGTTGCGGCCCGCCATGCCGTTTTGTCCGGCCCGAAAGACAACAAAGACTTTCCTAATGGAGGGCGGCCCGCAAGCAGCATCGGCACCCCTCCATTAGGAAAGTCTTTGTTGTCTTTCGGGCCGGACAAAACACTGGCCCTCATTGGTTCAGTGCACACGAACCACGCAGCTCCTACGAGCCACCTAGTGCGTGTGTGCTGCACCAATGGAGTGCCAGCACTACGGCTGGCGTGGCCAGTAAGACTTGATGCCGGTAGGCATTTCAGCCTTGCTTGCCACGCCAGCATTAGTGCCAGAAGCCTCGCCAGTGTTCCAGCACGTCTGGGTAAGTACATGGGGGGGGAGGTGTGTGTCTGTGTGTCTGTGTGTCTGTGTGTCTGTGTGTCTGTCGCGACTGGGTTTACTGTTTTTGTATGTATGTTGAGATGCAGAGGTGGGGGGGTCTGTCGGGTGTGTATGGGTGCAAGTTTAGTGTATGTTGAGATGCAGGGGTGGGGTGTGTGTCGGGTCTGCTTGAATGTGTTTGTGTGCAAGTTCAGTGTATGTTGAGATGCGGGGGTGGGGTGTGTGTCGGGTCTGCTTGAATGTGTTTGTGTGCAAGTTCAGTGTATGTTGAGATGCGGGGGTGGGGTGTGTGTCGGGTCTGCTTGAATGTGTTTGTGTGCAAGTTCAGTGTATGTTGAGATGCTGGGGTGGGGTGTGTGTCGGGTCTGCTTGAATGTGTTTGTGTGCAAGTTCAGTGTATGTTGAGATGCAGGGGTGGGGTGTGTGTCGGGTCTGTATGCGTGCGTGCATGCTTGTGAGTTTGTTTGGTGAGTTGGGGGGTGGGGGGTTCAGGTCTGTATGGATGCATGGTGTATGCATGTGAGTTTGTATGGTGAGTTGGGGGTGGGGTCTGTATGGGTGCATGGTGTATGCTTGTGAGTTTGTATGGTGAGTTGGGGGTGGGTCTGTATGGGTGCATGGTGTATGCTTGTGGGTTTGTGTGCTGAGTTCGGCGTGGGGTCTGTATGGGTGCATGGTGTATGCTTGTGGGTTTGTGTGCTGAGTTGGGGGTGGGGGGGGTTCGGGTCTGTATGGGTGCATGGTGTATGCTTGTTAGTTTGTATGCAGAGGTGGGGTGGTTGGGGTCTGTATGAGTATGTATGTATGCATGGTGCATGCTTGGTGGCATGGGGCATAGTGTTTGCTTGAGGGGTGGGTGTCTTGGGGCTTAGTGTTTGCATGAGAGGTGGGTGTCTTGGGGCATAGTGTTTGCATGAGGGGTGGGTGTCTTGGGGCATAGTGTTTGCATGAGGGGTGGGTGTCTTGGGGCATAGTGTTTGCATGAGGGGTGGGGGCCATGGGGCATAGTGTTTGGTTGCTGAGTGGGGGCCATGGGGCCTAGTGTTTGCATGAGGGGTGGGTGTTTTGGGGCGTAGTGTTTGCATGAGGGGTGGGTGTCTTGGGGCATAGTGTTTGCATGAGGGGTGGGGGCCATGGGGCCTAGTGTTTGGTTGGGGAGTGGGGGCAATGGGGCCTAGTGTTTGGTTGGGTAGTGGGGGCCATGGGGCCTAGTGTTTGCATGAGGGGTGGGGGCCATGGGGCCTAGTGTTTGCATGAGGGGTGGGTGTCTTGGGGCGTAGTGTTTGCATGAGGGGTGGGTGTCTTGGGGCGTAGTGTTTGCATGAGGGGCGGATGTCTTGGGGCGTAGTGTTTGCATGAGGGGTGGGTGTCTTGGGGCGTAGTGTTTGGTCGGGGAGTGGGTGTCTTGGGGCAGAGTGTTTGCATGAGGGGTGGGAGCCATGGGGCATAGTGTTTAATAAACATTAGGGGTTGAAAAAGCCTCCTGCCACGCCACGCCTACCGCCCCACCCACATTTACTTTTCGGCCCACTATAGTCATCATGCAGGGTACTTTCGGCCCTCTGTCAAAATCAGTTGTGCACCCCTGATCTAGTCTAATTGTCTCTCCTATCTTTCACCACATAATTGGATTGAAGGACATCTATGCCTGGCTCTGGTAATAAGACGACTAGGTATGGACTTCATAGTAGGTCAGTTAGTGCGGGGAAACTTACACATAGTTCCTCCCTAGGAGTGGGCGGATCAAAAAACATACCGCAGTAAACAGACAGAAGGGCTGAAAAAGGGTCTACGCAAACCAAACTAACAGGCTTATGATGGGGAAATAAGATTATGGAAGCCACGAAGGGAGTTAAGGAGATTGTGATGGTGGAGGACAATATAAATGTAGTATGTCATTTGGATTCCACGTTGAGTACTGCTAACGGCCCATCTAACAATGGTAAGAACGGCCCCATCAACAACTGCAGTGATTTGGGATCTTGTCCTATCATAACACTTCTTAATATGTGCCTTAACTTGTGCTGCAACTCTTTGGCACCCGTAAGCATATGCCTAGACAATATCGTTAGTTCGACCTTGTCGGCAAGTCCTGATCCGGAGAAGCCGTCTCTTCCACTGAATATTCATATTACGATGAAGAGAGCGACGAGCATGACTATTATAAATAAACACTCTTCATTACGACAAAACAATGATATGGCGGGGGCTTGATGCCATGAAGGAGAATATGGCCAAACTTGATGCATTATTTTTAGTAGGTACAAAAGCGGTAGAGGATCAGCTGGAACATTTTATCACTAGTTGTGGGTGTCATCATTGAGGCAAGTGCAGAAAAGGGCACAACTATGTTGGATACTGGGGCAACCCATACCATGGCCACTGGGCCTGATCTGAATCGGTCCGTGTGGCCAGAGAGTCTGTTGCAAATGAACATAGCGCGTCAATGCAGAAGGATGACTAACTTTGCAAAAATACACAAGTGGCACTGAATACAGGGATTCTGGTCCGGAGACCCGAAATGTTTGTGCAGTGACGGAGGATAATATGATCGAGATGGAACAATCCCTTTTAAGAAGTCCAGAGTTCCCTCACAAGCCTAAGCAGAAGAAATGTACGACTAAAAGAAGACAGCAAGGTAAATGAGTGGAATTTATAATGCCTCCTGTAAATATCAGTAGTCTGCATGCTCCAGTCATTAGTTGGAGGGGTACTGGGTGGGGGGGGGAGGGTTGTCACGAGTGACCAGAGGGGCGGACCAACTAGACAAGTGTTTCTGAATGGTCCCATGGACAATGGGTCATCACCTCGCTATTATCCGTAATGACCTGCTCTTAGTTCAGTACTCCCCGGATCTAATCAGATTGTATCATGTTCCAGTCAAATTGGTGCTGTCCTTTGGGAGACTACCAATCTGGAAGTGCATTCTAAGGGCCGATATAATAACAGATTGGAGCAGATTGCGGGGGGGTCTGCTCTGAGGAGCGTGTGATCAATGGATCTGAGGCCTCACTTAAGGCTAAGTGGGCGCAGGGAGATGTTCTTGCTAACCCTGGTAAGGAACCATCTGCACCTATTGTCCACTGTGTGCCATTTCCTTCTCCAAGGGGTCAGTCATGGGAAAGTGTGGGTTCAAAATGGCGTGAGTGGCTGGCTAAGGTGGAGGCTCATGATAATCCACTCCAGCAAGTAGTCAGTTACCCAGGTTGGCTCTAAACATGTGAAATTTGTGGAGCTTGAGCCATATATAATAGTCCTTTTTTGAATTGTACTTGGCTCATTGAAATGTTGCATTTAATACCCGATTTGAAACTACTTTCTATAGAAGACATTAAAAGAATTGAACAACCTAAGGTGGACAGTTGCACGCACTGGTCTGTGGTTTCTTTTATGTCAACTTTTGTGGTTGAATGTATTTCTAAGAATGCCAAGTTTTTGTTGGACCTGGGTTATGAGATCTCAATATTTCACTCACACTGTGTTTGAAGAGTCCCTGATGTACAGGTATCGAAGTGGACATGGTGTTCCTGTACCCCAGGCTTCGGTGGTGACTGAACATGTGAATAAAAAAAAACAGGCTCTTAATTTGACAATGCCCAGGGCCTATGGTGTATGGCAAAGGGTGGGAGGGAAGCCTATGTGACCACTTAAACCACCCATGCCTTTTTACTATGGTTTTTCCTGGAACATACGTGGCTACAATTGGTTTCTAACTAACCCTATAGGTGTTGGTGAGCTTTCCAAGCTGGACTTGTTCCTATTACACGAAACTTGGCTGACTGCGTCCTTTGCAATGGATGGATATAGGCTGCTCTTCCGCCCATCAGCTGCTCCCAAAGTAGGACGACCAAAGGGGGTGGTGGGTTATGCATCGGGGCAAAATGTAACCTTGCTATGTCTCATTCAGTGGGGTGATTGTTAATGAAAATCATCTAGGAGCAGTTTGACCCAAGTTTCCTTCTGGTTCGAATGGAACCTCAGTGGTTACTGTGTATTATCTGCCTGGAGGCCGTTATACTGCTGAATTAATGAAAGTAATTTCTGATGTCCTTTCCTTGTATGCTGGGTTTTGCAGTCCAGTAGGGGAGGTACAGTTTTTACTGCTGATTTCAAAGCTGATTGCTACCACCTAGAGGTGGATGGCGATTGTGATGCTGGAAATGCATCGGAGGGACAGGGCTGCCGTATCCTGGTCCTTTACTGCTTTTTATCGTGTGATCTGTTGTGTTTTCCGCGCAGGACTTCATGTGGGACTCCTGGCGGTGCAGCTCTCTTTTGGTTTGGTGTACAGACCCATGGGATACCCTTATGGCACCCATGGGTGGGGGTACAACCCTGTGCCCCTAGTGTATGTTTTTGTGCACCTGTGTGTGGCCCACGGAGCAGGGTATGGGCTGGTGGCAGCTCCTTGCTGAATTTGACAGGTGCTCTGAGTATCCTCCATTTTGGGATACCCAGGCCCTGCCATTGGAATCAGTTGATTCCTGATAGAAAACAAGATGGCCCCTGTGGCCTCTTGCTTTCTATTGCCTATTACCTTGTTTTCCCAATGTCCTGGGAAGCCCTGGCTCCGTCCCTTCCCCCTGACTGGCTGTAAGGTGGAAGTTCAATATATGGTGGTGTTGTGAAGTCCAGGCCAGACTGGCTGGAGCCTTCCCAGTGACTGTATGTTGTGGTTACACCCTGTGGGTGGGGACCTGGGTGAATGGAGTGTGTGACGAATACGCATTCTGTGTTGTGGGTGTCTAGTATCTGGTGTTTGACACAATGACTGAGACAGCCCTGCCCGAAACTGGTCTGAATGCAGTGTGGAGTGTTGAATGGCTGGGTACTTGTCCCAATACACATAACGTGTTTTGAGTGTCTGGAGAGGAGTGAATGGCCTGAATGCTCTATGCACCTGATTGGATGCCTGCCTGCATGAATGCCCTTCTGACCGATTGGTTGCCCAAGTGTGACCCAGCAGAATGAATGGGAGATCAACTAGTATATTTGGGGGCCTCTCACTGCTAGAATTCGTGTTCAGAAGCTGAAGTCCACTACGACGAATAACTGGAGTGAAACTAAAGCTTAACCTTGAAGCCCTGCTGGAAGAGAAGTATTGCTGCTGCTCTACTTCGTCGATCTGAAAGCAGCTGCTTCTCCAAGGACTGACCCAGAGAGGACATGGTAAGGCGCCCTCTTCCCGAGCTACGAGGGACCATCGTGCACCAGCTGATCTTTGCCAAAGCTCCCTGGTAGACAGACCTACGACAGGCTGCCGACCGGGGACGGGGACTGCTGCGGAATCCCAAAGAGAAGCGCCCTGACTGTTGTTCGCCACTGTCGACGCTGACTGGAGTCGCCGTGCTCCTGTTTGCCTAATTTGAGCCAAGGACGCTCTCGTCTGCATCGCCGCCCGCTTTATCCCACTGGAGAAGGCCCGACCGTCGATGCGCTGAGGAGCATCCACCGGTGGGTTTCCCACCACCTAAAGACCACAGAGACGCAGACGACTTGACGCCCTTTCTGGGCCACAGTTCTTCATCACTTTGCGGTCCAGAACTATCGTCACCGAGGTGCCCCGCATGCCTCGTCCTTGCAGGACGCCAACGCTCCGTCGTCGATGAGCACCGCTAGGAAAGAAGCTGCCACTTCACCGCTTTTAGTTCACCCTGTTCTCCGTCGGACGTTCGACCCGTGACTCCTGCCTTAAAGGGAGGGCACTCAAGAAGGGCAGTTGATTCCCCGACAACGAACGCTACAATTCCAGGTACATTGGGGCTGTAGAACTATTGCAGAAGGAAATAAGACTCGTAGAACAATATATGGACTGGGCTTGTGATACATCTTTGCTTTACAGGTTGCCCAGGTGGGTGGGGGTGGGGGATCTCCACACAGAACTGTGCATAACGGTAGAGGCCAGTATTCTGCCTATTGTTTCAACCATCTTGCTTTCCTTCCTCTCTCTACTGCTGGCTTCCTCTTTATTTGATCTGTGTGACATTCTGACAGTATAGTTGATTTACTTTAATGAGATCTGATAATATTTGTGGTACCACTTTAGAATTGTATATATTTACCATTGTTGATTTTCTGAGCACAAAGTGAGTTATTGTAATAGTGTACATAACCTTGAATATTAATTATATAAAGACTGTGTTTTAACTAATACAGTGTGTGGATATTCCTTTGTGGGGGCTTGGGATTACACTGTACTTAAGAACCAGCCTGCATCACCTCCTGAGAAGCTAGGCCTAGGTTGCTCGACCACGTACGAATAATAGAGAATCTTGGCTCGGGTCCTCTGTGCCTCTCCTCTGCCACATAGAGAGCAGAAGTACAGACACCCCCTCCAGTCTTTACAGCAATGGTGGCAAAGCCACCAGAGTATCTAAAAAGAAAGGTAGGTAATGGTATGACTTGTTTGCAGAATATGACCTGATGCCACTAGCCAATTAAGTGAATGGGACTGCTCACACTTGGACAAATGTTGTATTGACTTCTCTTTTGTCAGTGAGATTATTTCTGCAGGATCTCCTAAACTAGAAGTTTGTAGAGTGGAGATAATTCACCATGCAATGTAACAGGGGCACTGCAAAAACAGGATAAGATGTGCTTTAATCCAGTGGTTAACTTAAAGGGTAATTGTCTTAAGTGGACAACCAATAATAGGGAGAGTTTTAATGTGTCCCTTGCAAAGGGTATTCTGACATATGGGGACATTATGCGATCTGCTTACTGGGATACAAAGGTAGTGATGGACTTTGTCTGGCCTTTGGAATAAAGACATATTATTGCTGGACCGTATATGGTTAAATCGGGAGTGCCTATGGACCTTCGTTGAAAAAAAAAAGATGCCTATTAAATGCACAAACGCAGAAGAGAAACCTTCTGTTGACCCAAGTGGAGAAAAAAGCAGGTTTAGCAACTGCAAAAACGAATTATAAAAATTGGCTTTATGTGGATACATCTTCAGATCTTGCATCCAAACGGAAATTTGTAATTGGGTTGACTCAAAATATTTTTGCGGAGACCACCAGGGGGACACAGACCAAGATGGCTGCATAATAGAGAGCTCCGCTGAATACCGTCATTTATGTTGGGATTGGTCTTCCTCCCCAGAGCAGGAAAGTGTTCTCTCTCCGCAGAGAGCCGAGGGGGGAGTACTGGGGACCAATGGCCAGTGCTTGTGCTTGGACTGCACTGCTTCGGGCCACCCAGCCGTTGGCCAGTGCCATGCCTGTACCTGAGCACCCCTCCGGTGAGGACCAGGGGATATTGGAAGGCCGGCCCGGTGAGCAACTGCCAACTGGTGTGTAGGCAGCCCAGGAGGAGCGGCTGGTACTGCGGGGCATGGGGTTGGCCGGAGCTTCCCCACAGCAGATTACTAGTGTGGAGACTGGTGTGGCTGTATGCGGCAGGTTAAGGGGGAGGACGGCTTTGGCAGAGGGGACGATATTGCGGGCGTGTGACGGCTCCACTGTGGTGAGTATGTTGTGGAATAGGGCTGCTGTTGGTTGACCAGCTGACCCGGTTGGGAGCTACGGGGACAACCGTCTCTGGGAAAGGGTTGATGAGACTGTGCTGGCCCACGTATTGACCTCCATACTAAGAGTGGGAGAATGAGGAGGCCTGCTGGGGACCTGGCAGTGGGAGGCCCGTAGTGAGACTGTTTAAAAGGAGGGGTGGGGCAATACATGCATAAGGCTTGAAAGGAAGTGCGCAGGAGGTTGGTGCCCAGCATTGGCGGCGAGAGTGGAGCAAGGTGAGTGGCGTGCCATCCCTCTGTTTTTCTCCACGAGTGTGGAGGATTGTGGGAAAGGGCGAGTGGATGTCCGAGAGAAGCAAGGGGCACTGGTGGGGACAGAAGAGTGCGCCCACGGGGGTTCAGTCCCTGCAGCGCTACCGAAGGGAGCCCAAGAAGGATACAAGGAATCTGCTGGGCAGATGGGGAGAAATGGAGGAAGGGGGCGGTACGCCCCACCTAACGAGAGAGGACCTGGAAGAGATTATCCAGGAGATCAAGGCCATCAGGAGTGATATTCAGGCCTCCATCTGTGACCTCAAGGAAAAGGTGAACAAGCTGGAAGGGATGGTGAAAAATCATTTGCAATTGGACCTCCTGGACATGAAGTACGAAGCTAGGTTCACAGACTTGGAAACGCGGGAGGAGGATAACCTTTTGAAGCTTGACAACATCGAAAATAGGGAGCATTGCTACAATCTGCACATTTTAGGCCTGAAGAGGGTGGAGACAGCTGAGGATTTGGGAAGAAAGGTGCAGGGCCTGATTTAATGCCCTTTTCCTCGGGCCCACAGAGGAGGCGGAGGGGGCAGAGTCCCGAGATCGTTTGTTGTCCATTTCCTCATGTAAAGGAAGAAGATGGAAGACCTGGAGAGGGCAAAGCGCATGGGGGAATGTCCAATACGAGAGGGGCTCTGTTAAAGTGTTGCAGGACCTTTCAGGACTCACTTTGTCCTGCTGAAGAGACTGTCGCCCTCTCACAGAATGGCTGACGGAGAAGGGGATATGATGTCGCTGGTCATTCCCATTTGCTTTGTCATTTGAGAGGGGCGATACAGATGATCGGTGGCCAGGAGGCGCAGCAGGTATTGCAAACTTTGGAGGAGGAGGCTCCAACCCCAGATACATGTGGGGAAAACAGTCGGACGCCCGACTATTATGGATTCCAAAATCCATTGCTATGACAGCAAGGCAGAGGGATATGGTATTTTCTCTGCCAGTTATTTTTTTTTCCTTGTTGGGGGTAGCGCCAGATGGAGGGTGAACCTGCTTTCTTTAGTTCAGTCCCCACCCACTGCAATGCTGGACCCACAGAAACTGAACAGTGGCGGAAAAGGGATACAGGATGGGGCATAAAACAATTGATTCGTAGCATTTAACTAAAGGAGTTTTTTTATCATGTCAGTCGAACGCCCTCTGGTAGTTATGAACTACAGGGACATACCCCCCAGTATAATTGTATATGAAACCACTGTAGTATTACATTTTTTTAAAAAGCGCTTGGACCGTCAAACTTGCATCAGCTAAATGAGGGAAAGGCAATTACTGTATAAAACCATGGATGATTACATAAAAACGTTCGAGATAACAACACATGCAATTTCCAAAGAGGATATGAAAGCCTGCCATGAGGAAATCAAATAATATGGATTGATCAGTCATGAAGTAAAAACGGGCATGAGGGGAAATCCGTTTGGAAGTGGACTGCCTACAGAGATCAGCATAAGACTCTTATGTAGGAAACCGAATCCTGCATTTGCTAAGTCCAGTTTGACTAATTTGTGTATGTGTGCGCTGCAAATATATGCATTTTCCCCCGGAGGTTAATTGCTCTTAACGTTTTAAAAGAGACAACTCTTAAAATGCTGCACAGATCATTGCACTTTGCAATTGGATGGTCTCGTATTAATAATCCCAATGGAAAAATATTCCTGTACAAGGAGAACCTTGTGTTAAGCTGGAGAGTGGGTAGGATAGCCAATGGGTCATTCAGGATCTACTCAAATTCTGTACTGATGTGATGCAACAGTGGTACAAAATTATACACGTAAATCTAATGGTCCTTGGAGAGGGTTACTTTCAAACCAACATAGTAGAGTTCAATTCTTTACAAATGGAGGTTCTGTCATGCAGAACGTAAGGGCATGTAGGGTGTGAGATCCTTTTCAGAGTCCACTTCTCACAGACAGACAACGTTCTGATTGCCTCACTTTAGCTCCCTTTTTATAAGAGTATTAATTAAACCTTCTACAAGAACTCTTAGGGAGGTGTTTACAGTATCCGTGTTTGTGATCCACAGTATTGGTGTTTGTGGTCCACAGCGTTTAACCATGATTATAGTAACTAGTTCTGACAGTGCATTTTGGTTCTAAATTGTAATCGTGCAATGTTTGATGTGTACTGGTAGATGATTTGTATTTGTATGTTGGCTATTTCTGTATGCGATATCATGTTCATACTTTATATTTTGGGCTATATTTTCAGGGGAAGACCCAGCCGTTTGTGTTTTTTTTTTTTTTGTTGTTGATTTTTTGCCATTGTACTTCACTAGAACAGATGATGAAAACATGTTTGAAAAGTACTTTTAACTTTTTATTGATCGTAGTACCCCTGCTTTACTTCGTATTCGAAGTTATACATATTTAGTGGTTTCTTTTTAAAATGAGTGTCGTCATAATTATATTTCAAACATGAAACATTATGGATCTGTCAGATGTTGCCATTATAACCTAATGGAAATTGAGGCTCCTCTGAGAATTCTTTAATAGAAGGCCCATCTAATGTACCTCCAGTAGTCTGCATGGCTTTCTTTCTCTGGACTTAAATACTGGTTTTTCAGAAGCTTTTTTGAAATCTCACTGGTTTCGCGCTAGGATGGGACCAGTTTACTGAATTGCCCATTTTAGGGCCCTGAGTGAACTACATTGTTACTATTGTGATTTCTCTGTTCAAGGCTTACATTATATCAGATGTTCAGAAAAGTAAGGGTAAAAATGTTGAATGCTACTAGCGAGGCTACATAGCCATTGCTTGGTGCAATCTCCACAGCTCGCCTTTTCTTACTCCCCAAGAGTCCATTGCCACTCATCAATGGCTAGTGGCGAGTGCAAATGTTGATGCCTGCTGGAAAGACCTTTCAAAAGATGTGCTTGCAAACTTTTCTCATTGAAACACCGTTGTGAGGAATGCAAAGGGGGGAGTGGGTTAAAGTCTGTAATATCGTTTTTCACTATGTGCTTTCAAGTCAAGTTCTTACTTATGTTGGTTTTCCAGTGTTGACCTTTATCAACACAGTACTGCATGTGTGCCGCCCCAGATATTTCTGCAATAATAGCCAATCTTCAATAACAATCTCGACATTTGCATCATCTCGCCATGAGACTATCTTTCATGGCCTCCAAAATGTTTCAAGTAATGCTAAATTCATTTGCACCACCTAACATGTAGTGATTTGCATTTTGCTGCATAATGTCATGGTTGCCATCTCCTTATTTTCCTTCTTAAAATGACACAATCGAGTGTCAGCATTGATATCTTTTACAAAGACGTGCACCTTACCAAACACCTTATCTGCAATGAACTTGGATGCTGCATGCCACTGGAGGATGTTTTATTGTCTTTCACTACTGTTTTTATTTCTTTTATTTCCTAGCCTTTTCATTATAATGGCTCTCATATAGTGCTCACTTAACTCCAAGAAATAGTGGTGTCCGATTTGGAGAAATGCAACTAGATAAAATACATCGTTCTTGGGTGATCGAAGTCACTAGTGAAACAATCAATGCAATGTTCTGTTTTTCTTGAATACCTGCTGGTCATGAACACCATGGTGTTCTGAATCATATAACCTTTTTAGCTTCAGGATATTTTACTGGCCCTCCTTTGCAGGCATTTGAATTAATCTTCAAACCATGGAGAGGTGGTGGCTTATTGTTGCAACGTTCCATCCTGCTTCCATTTCTCCAATCAAGCAACACTAATCCTGTCTTGAGCTAGTGATTGTATTGTTCTCTTGTATGGCAACAATTCTTTCTGTTTTGAACTAATATTCAAGCTAAAAATGCAATGTTTTTTATCTCTATGGCTGGAAAAAGCAGGGAGATCCCGTTGTAAACAATAGAGTGCTGAGAACGTATCATCCATGTCCTAAGCCTCCTCTCTGGCCCCCTCTGCTGCAAGCAGTAACGACTCCATCCAAATTGGTGTAGCCAATAGATGACCTTGGTGGGTGCATGCAGAAGTATTTAAAATCCCCCGATTTCTGTAACGCAGAGGATCGACTTCGCTTGCAGGGTGTATAGAGTTAATTTACAGCGAATTTAGGGAGAAGTAAATCTAGGCCCAGTTTACAGATTACTTTGTGTACAATGCAGGCTGCTTTAAATTCTGTCACCTTTGCCAGAAGTAAAAATTGCAAGTTGCAAGCTTCGAGCATTCATATTTGCTGGCTCTTGAGTTCTCTGCATGCACTAAGTAAACAATTACTTATTTGCCAATTGTGAATTATCACTCGACAATGGTTGTGTGAGTCTAAACTTTGAAGCCTACTTTTGCTACCAGTAGCCCATAAGAAGTAGTTCTCCAGCATGGGGTCTGGCATGGATTCACATGCTCATGAATATTCCCTGCCGTCAGGCTGGGAATTCTCAGTAAAGAAAAAATCAGTTTTTCATTTCTGAACTGTCTCTCTCCTAATAACCAATCACTGGTCTCTGGGTCTTTCTACCCCCAGCCAATGACTGCCCTCTACCTAAGCCCCTCCTCTGGCAGCCATCTTCAGATCTTTACCGCATGTTCAAGTGTTGGGAGTCCTCGTGCTATAGCTCTTGAGCTTTTACTGTGTTTTGCGATTTTTATTTATTTTTATTTTTTCTCTAAGAGTTTTGCTCTGTTTTTCGGTCAATCGAGCCTCAAGCTCCATCGATCCATCAGCCGACTAAAGGGGACCCGTTTTTCAGAACATTCTACGCCTCTCAAGGGCGATTTATCGTTGAGTTCACTTCTTGGAGGATTCCAGAAGATTCTTGGAGGCCTACACCGCGTGGACATGGCCGAGGATAAAGGAGACTCGACTCCTCTGTTCAGGATCTGCCCAGGTTGCGGGCTGCGGAACATCTTCCTGGACGATGGGCACTCCCTGTGCCTTTATTGCCTACATTCGGACAGCTCACACATGGAGGAGGCCTGTGCATTCTGCAAGGACATGGTTCCACGCACTATGAAGGACCGTCGCAAGTGGCTCGCCGAGTGGCTGCAGGCTAAGATCCCGGCAGCACACTTCTCCCCGGCAGCACACGTCTCCCCGGCAGCACACGTCTCCCCGGCAGCACACGTCTCCCCGGCAGCACACGTCTCCCCGGCAGCACACGTCTCCCCGGCAGCACACGTCTCCCCGGCAGCATACGTCTCCCCGGCAGCATACGTCTCCCCGGCAGCATACGTCTCCCCGGCAGCATACGTCTCCCCGGCAGCATACTTCTCCCCGGCAGCATACTTCTCCCCGGCAGCATACTTCTCCCCGGCAGCATACTTCTCCCCGGCAGCATACTTCTCCCCGGCAGCATACTTCTCCCCGGCAGCATACTTCTCCCCGGCAGCATACTTCTCCCCGGCAGCATACTTCTCCCCGGCAGCATACTTCTCCCCGGCAGCATACTTCTCCCCGGCAGCATACTTCTCCCCGGCAGCATACTTCTCCCCGGCAGCATACTTCTCCCCGGCAGCATACTTCTCCCCGGCAGCATACTTCTCCCCGGCAGCATACTTCTCCCAAGAGAGAATCTGAGTGGTCAGACGACAGGGACCCAACATAAGGCAGTGCACAGCGAGTCCGCGGGCACCAGGAGCACCATTGGTACGGGCTCCGCGGCAGCCAGGACGGGCGCAGCATCGCCAATGCCGTCAACCACGAGATAACACTCTGGCTCAGCGAAGAAAAGGGAGTCAGACCACCCGGGTAAGCTTCTGGAGAAGGCCTGTCCGATTCTGACAGAGAAAGCCAAGGGGGAGCGAGGTGTTGACACCCCCCCCATGGTGAAGGCCTTGGGTGCGCCCAAGGTCGTGAACGCCCAGGTTCACCAGGCTAAGGCATCTATCGAGGGAGTGGTGGCGTCCCTGGCGAAGGCCGCAGATGAGTTCCCAGTGGAGACGACCCCCAAGATGAGACTTTCCCTGCCCACTCGGATGAAATAATCTTTCCTGCCCATTGAGAAGACTTCAGTGAAGACGATGACAAGCTCCCCGAGGGGGGGCACGATAGTCGTGCCGGACTCGGATATCTCCTCCGAGGAGGAGCTTTCGGGCCTGAAGACAGACAAGAACTTCGTCGAGGCCAGGTCCTTCGGAAAGGACCCCTACGAGGCGGACGTGGAAAGTGACGAGGGAACTGATGAGGGGTGGCAGGACGGTGAGGAACCGGAGCACACCACGCTGCTGCCGACGCAACCGCTGCCACCACCGACTGACATGTCGACGGACATCCTACAAGCTCTGCACACCTTGTATTCAGAGATAAGGACAAGGATGCCTGGGCCCCTGACGGGCGATCCAGCGGCGCCTGGACCATCAGGGGACCCACCGCCTAAGCGGAGAAGAGTCCATCCGCCTCCACCCTGCCTTCCTTCACCTCCATCCCATCTGCCGAGGGACGAGAGGTAGACAACTGGGACGGACAACGACAGAACGGACCTCCCGTCACTGTTACCCAGGGCTTCTCCACCCGATGATTGGCTTGTTCGATGCCATGATCTCTATGGCCTCGGAGCTATTTCAACGGAACCCCCGAGGAACAGAACGAGGGATATCTTTATTAGCACCGAGAGGCCAAGAGGAAGACTGTGCTCTCGATTCTGCTGTTGGACGAAATTTGGGTCAAAGGACTGTCCCTCCTGAAGAACCCGTCCTCGGCCCCGACAGAGACCGGTACGAGAAGAAATACAGGGTGCCAAACTCTGCACCGAAGTGTCTCAGATCTCTGCCGTCCCCGGACTCAGTGGTATAAACGGCAGCCAGCAAGAAATCTGCAGGGTTGGCGGCATCAACTTCCACTTCCCCAGCAGACGGCGAGGGAAAGAAGCTAGATGCCATGGGACAACGGGTCATCTCGTCGGCGGCAACGACCATTAAGGCGTCCAACGCTCTCGCCATAGTGGCCCACTATGACATGGAGCTTTGGTTTAAAATCGCCCCTCCTGGACTTCCTTCCAGACAACAAGAGGGCCGAGGCCCTTGAAATACTACAAGAAGGCGAGGTGGCATCGGACCATTCCATCATGGTGGCCACGGCCGAAGGCCACCAATTCCCATCAGGACGTCCAGACCAAGGGTATTGGACATGCCCTTCGACGGGGACAACTTGTTATGCAAGACAGTGGACGAATCTCTTTAAGCCATCAAGGCAGGTACCGAGATGGCTCGTGCCCTGGGCACACTCCAACAGCGACTGCCGTCCTTTCGGGCCTGCGGAGGCAAGTCCCATGGTGCCTCCAAAGGATTCAGTGACAACTTCTCTTCGTACCGTCAACCCTCCCGTTCCTTAGCCCAGGAAGCCTACAGGGGCCGCAGCAAAGCCGGAGGAAATAGTCATTGCCAAGGCCCCCAGAGTGGGTCATCCACAACGAAGCAGGACTAAACTGGCCGTGATGTCTGGGCCCCCACATGAGCACCCTGGTGGGAGGCCGGCTGGCGAACTTCGGCATCTGGAAGTCCATCTCCACCGACCGTTGGGTGCTGGACGCCCTGGCCCACAGACACATCCTGGAGTTCCAAAGGAAGTGTCCCCACGTTCCATCAGTGGCCAGGCAAGAAATTCACATCCCACAACTGCTCTTAGAGCTACAAGCAATGCTGAGAAAGGGCACAATAGAACTCGTCCCAAAGAGGCTGCGGGGCTCCGGAGTGTACTGGCGGTATTTCCTCGTCAGGAAAAAGACCGGTGGTTGGCGGCCCATCCTTGATCTCCGCCGCCTCAACAAATACATCAAATCCAAGAAGTTTCGGGTGGTCACCATCCAACACGTGCTGGGACAACTGGAGGAAGGGGATCTCCTGTCGTCGCTGGACCTGGAGGATACTTATTTTCACATCCCCATACACAAGGGGAATCGATATGCTTCATGGTCCAGGGGCAACACTATCAATTCAAGGCCCTTACCTTCGGGCTAAAGTCAGCGCCAAGGGTCTTCACATGTCTGGTGGCGTGGCTGTGCCTACAGGGGGTCCACGTCTACCCCTACCTGGACGATTGGCTCATCCGAGCGAAGTCAAGGGAACTTGCTGTCGAGCATACAGCGAGGACTGTCCGCTTCCTCACATACCTGGGGTTCTCGATAAACTATGCAAAGTCCTGCTTGGTGCCATCGCAGGATGCCCGGTTTCTGGGGTCCAGGCTCATCATGGTGTCGCGCCTGGCTTCGCCGTTGGAGGACAGGATAAAGGCCATCCTGGACAAGGTACAATGGCTGTTGACCATGGAAGTTGCCAGGGTGAGGTCCATCAAGTCCCTGCTCGGCATGATGTCTTGCATCTACCTTGTTCGGCTGTGCAGGCTGCGGATGCGGCCACTGCAAGAGTTCCTCGACGACCGTTGGATCCAGGTATCGGGAAGCTTCGAGGATAAGCTCGCCCTCAACGAGACATTCAGCTGAACGATTCAGTGGTGGGTCTTCACTGACAATACCACCACGATGTTCTACATTCGGAAGTAGGGGGGCACCAAATCCCCGGCTCTCCAAGGAAGCGCAGGATCTATGGCACTGGGACGCTGCCCAGAGGATGTTCCTGGTACCCTTTCATCTGGCAGGAGAGAAGAACACTGTCGCTGACTCACTCAGCAGTGAGTTGCGCTATTTTCACGAGTGGGAGCTTCGGCAGGATCGGTTGGATCTACTGTTTCGACGATGGGGCAATCCCCAGATCGATCTGTTTGCGACAGCGACGAACACCAAGTGCCGGAGGTTTCGCCAGCAGGCTTCCACAGCCGGGGAGCGTGGGGGATGCATTCTCCTTCCTCTGGCACGGCCTGTTCCTCTATGCGTTTCCCCCGTTGCTGTTGCTTCTGCGACTCATCAGTCAACTCAGACAGTCCCGGTGCAGGGTGATCCTCGTCGCACCAGCGTGTCCGAGGCAGATATGGTACCCGGACCTTCTGGACATGTCAGCGTACCCTCCAATCAAGCTTCTGGCAGACGCAGATGTTCTCGCCAGGGAAGGAGGTGCGATTCTGCACCACGACCCAGGGTCGCTGAACTTGCAGGCCCGGCTCCTGCAGCACTAGAGTTTGGTGGTTACAATCCTCCGGTGGCCTGCAAGGAGGTGCTTGCCAAGGCCAGGGCTTCGTCGACACTGAAATGCTACGGCCATAAGTGGAAGAGGTTCGCCGTCTGGTGCTGTGCACAGAAGCTCGACTCTATGGATTACGGCCCTGCAGGTGCTGCCGTATTTTCTGTCACTGGCCAAGGCAAGGTTAGTCCATCAAGGTTCATCTGGCGGCAATTTCCCGGGGTGGTCGTCATTGTGGTCCCACCGCCTCGTTAAGGGATTAAAGGACTTTTCCGTTCATTCCCGCTGGTGAAGGCTCCGGCCCGGCGTGGGAGCCCAATGTGGTGCTGACTAGGCTCATGGGTCCCCCGTTCGAGCCTATGCATTTGGCACAGCTGAAGTTTGTATCGTGGAAGACGGCGTTTCTTGTGGCTATCCCCTCCGCACGATGAGTGAGAGAGATTCAGGCCCTCTCTTGTAAGCCACCTTACTTGACATTCCACGAGACAAGGGTGGCGCTAAGGACGCACCCCTCCTTCATGCCCAAGGTGCCGTTGGACTTCCATCTCAACGAGCCCTTGTTTTCTTCCCGTTGCCGGCTGAGAGGACTTTGCACTCGCTGGATGTGGCTAGAGCGCTGAAGTTCTACGTGGACCGCACAAAGAGTTTTCGGAAGACGTCACAGCTGTTTGTGAACTTTGGACCTGTGAACCAAGGGAAGGCCCCCGCCAAGGCTTCCATTTCCAGGTGGCTCTCTGGCTGCATCACCCATTGTCACCGGTTGGCAAACCGACCGTTGCCTGGCCGTCCGAGAGCCCATTCGACCAGAGCAATCGCTGCAACTACTGCGTTCCCGTCTGGTGTGCCCCTGCTGGACATCTGCAGGGTGGCTACGTGGAGGTTGACGCACACCTTCAAGAAATTATACTGCGTCGACCGGGAGTCCAGGGAGGAGTCCAAGGTCGACCAAGCAGTGCTGCGCAACCTGTTCGCTTGGAAGGTGAGCCTGGTGAGGAGGTAAGAGATGCCTAATGTTTAAATGTTGATATGCTTAATGTTGAGCCTTGCCACCGCCTGTGGTTGTGCATGTGTGTACTGCTATGTATTCTTTATTCATGAGCATGTGAATCCATGCCAGACCCCATGCTGGAGAAGGAACAAATTACTTACCTGTAACTGTTGTTCTCAAGCATGTGTCTGGTATGCATTCACATACAAACCCTCCCGCCTACCCCTCTGCGGTTCTTCTCTTGGTCCTACTGCCACTTAACGTGCTACCAAATCTGAAGATGGCTGCCAGAGGAGGGGCTTAGGTAGAGGGCAGTCATTGGCTGGGGACAGTATGATCCAGTGATTGGTTATTAGGAGAAAGACCGTTCAGAAACAAAACTTGAAACTTTTTTGTTTTCTTTACCGAGGATTGCCAGCCTGACGACGGGGAATAATCATGAGCATGTGAAACCATTCCAGACCCATGCTGGAGAACAACAGTTGCAGGTAAATAACTTGTTCTTTATTGTGTTCAAAGCGTGGACTTCGTCTGGCTGTTTTACGCTGGATTGGTTGTCTTTTGTGCTGCCGTCTGAGACTGCAATTGTAAAACGACATGGGAAAGAGAGAATTGTCAGTGGGTGGACATTGGGGGATATAGTTCCCCAAAGGGTTCCAAGTGTATATATAACGTGTATCTATATAGTTAAACTTCTGCAACTTTGCAATGTCTGTCCCCACAATATAGGGATTTCCTGTCCCCCCCCCCCCCCCCCCCTTCCTATTACTCCAAAGGAATGAAAAATAACTGGCATCCTGCCACTCTTATTCCCCTACCTAATGTCGATCTGTCACACCGTACATCAAAAGAAATTGTGGGGGGTCGGGGGAATGTTTTTTTTCTTAGACCTCTAACAGGGATGCTATTCCTGAACAGGTAGTGAGGATGGCCATGCTCTGTGGCAGGTGCGATTGCCGCAGACTTATTTCTGCCTGAATTGGAGAGTCCAACTTCTGAGCACAGAACTACTCTCTAACAGCAATGGAACCATGAACCAGTCGAGTGGAGCTCAGGTGTTTTCATTGCCTTCGACCTGCTCTGCATCTCTTGATTGTAAGGAGACAGAGTGGAGTGTAAGGGTTCAGAAGTAAAGACTCTGACACAGAGTGGTCCTGTTGATTGACATTAACTTTTATTCAAGTGAGAAAATAAAAAGAAAACCCTATCTTGCTCTAACTCTAGAGGATTTTTCCTGCCTCGATCAAAATAACGAATAGTCCAGTCAGGATGTCCAAAGTAAAAAGTCCAATGTCAGAATCCTAGCTCTGTCCCTCACACTGCAGGTTAAACCAAAGAAAGGTCTTCCTAGCCAAGAGGAATGACTCCTTCACCTGGACTGGAGAAAGACAGTTCTGGGTTTATCAGTTCCTCTAATGTTGGGGCAATGTCACCCTTCCCAAGCCTCGTTCAGGCTTATAACACAGTTCAACAATTGGATAAAAATGTCTGTTTTCCAACTGGCCTTTGTCGGGCTTAGTTTGTCTCTGGGGTCCCTGATCCTGGTTGGCAGACCTGACTTTTCTTACCGACAGCACGACAAAGAATGGCTTGGATGCTCTCCCAAGCTCTGGTGGGTCCTTGACCCCCATGGGCAGACCTGGTTTCTTACTCCATCACGTCTTAGTCCCAAACACAGACTTAGTTTACTTGCATGCCAAGTTCTGTGTTGCTTTGTATTATTCTTCATGGTTTCTCTCTTGTGACGGCCCTGGGTCTCCTTCCCTCCATGTACTGCAACAAAGAAGATTGGACCTTCTTGCTGCTTGATATATCCTTTTCTTGTATGGGTCCCAGGCCTCATTCCCCTTGTTAGCGTGTCTTGGTAAAGTGTCTTAGTATTGCATAGGAGTTACCTTCTCTGCCCTGCTTTTCATGGTTTCCTGCACAGTCTGGGGACACCCAACCATAGGCGCAGCCACCCAAATGCCTTTGGCTGCAGCCCTCTAGTCGGTCGCAGGCCTCCCTGTGTACTCCTTTGCTTCGCCGATGCTCTGGGGCTCTTTTTGGCTTGGTGCAGCATCTCTGTGGCTTAAAGCCCTCTTCGGCATCTCCCATCCCTCCAGACCGCTTGTTCTGCCAGGGCTGCGGTGCTAGCGCTTCCTGCAGCCAGCCTCACGCTTTTCTCAGCAGGGCCGATGGAGACCGCCCCTTCTGCGTCTCCACGCTTGGTTCTAATCTTGCTATCCCTGTCTGCGAGCCTCGGTCATCCTCGCGTTCCTCTCCGGAGCATCTGACATTCGGGTAAGTAAGCTAGACAGTTCAAGTAAGTTCTCCCGAGTGATCCCTGCGGATCCGCGCCTCCTCCCCCTGTTCACCCTTTCCTGTGTTCGGTCCTCATTATAGTTACCCCTGTTATTCCTTGTCTCAGTCCTCTCTACTTTCTGTATGTTAGAGAAGCATATGGGATAGGCAGACGGGTGGAGAGTGGCGTGCAGGAAAAGTATAGGGATTAGATGAATACAGCATTCTCTGACAATAGTTGTCACTTGTCACACACGGGGCTTCTCCTCCCATGAGATCCACCCACTGAGTACCACCCCTAGGGGGACTATCGAGTAGCAGCCTCACCTCTCTGACATCACGGGAAGGGGTGCCCCCATGGAAGCAGTGACTAGATTCTGAGATTTGTCACAGGACGCAGAGAAATGCATTTTTCCTCCTGCCATTATCTCAGCTCAGTGGAAAATGTCTTTTACAGGAGCGAGGTCGCATTAGGGTAGTACAGCAAAATAAAACCTATTAAATCCTGTTTCTAGATTTTTATTTGGATTGTGCAGTATACACCAGTTTAAAACATGCCTTGTAATGTTTTTCTCAAATTACTTTCTATTTCAGTATGATGCTGTTCCCATTCCAACTAGCCTGGTCGGATGTTCTTGCTCATCTCCATCAATGGTGAGAAATCCAACAGATTTGAGCACTCCATCTCTCCTCCTGTCCTGTGGTTCCAGTCAAGGCTCTGCCATGGATGGCACTGCAGCAGAGGCACGCTCTTCTTCGAATTCCTTACAGCATTCTGGACCTCAACCTACACAGCCTCGAAAGAAGCGTCCGGAGGACTTCAAGTTGGGCAAAATCCTAGGTGAAGGTTCTTTCTCAACGGTAAGTAATCTTTATTAAATTTGATCATATGCCCAAACCCTAGAGTATCACGGCATAGGTTACATAGCTACATCAATGCTTTCTGGTTACAGTATAGAAGATGTCAGTTGATAACTGACCAAGCCAAGGTAGTTGCATAGTGTAGTCGGTTGACAGCAGTGTAACATTAGTTAATCAGCAATACATAAGGTTGTAGGAATAGCATGTGAAGCAGACAGGTTAGAATTTGTTAAATAACCAGGTTTTTATAAGCGTTTTGAAGTGAGTATGAGAGGGCTCATTGCATATGTTGGGGGGAGTGAGTTCCAGATTCTGGGAGCTGCTACAGGGAAGCTGGACCTTCCTGTTCTCGAGTTGTTGAAACGGGGAATGAGTTGGTGAGTGCTAGTGTTGGATCTTAGAGATCTGGTTGGTATTTTACGAGTGAGGTATTGGTTCAGATAGGTGGGGATGTTTTGAGCGATGCATTTGTGTGGTGGTGAGTGTTTTGTGAAGTATTCTGTCTTGGATGGGTAACCAATGTACCTCTTTCCTTGTCTGTGATATGTGACCCCTATTTTTGATTCCAAGTGCTGCTCTTAATGCTTTATTTTGAGAGGATTGTGTCCTCCGATGTATTGCACATCTTTGATAGGTAATGACCACAGCTGTGCTGCTTCTGAAAATTTTCGCCGAAGGCGTCCTGCGTCGATACGTTGTCCCTCGAGGGCCTCTGTCGAGGGTTGACATCACTGGATGTTATATATAGGACGCACGGCGTCCGTAGCCTCGGTTCCGTTTTTTCCGCAAACGTGTTTGCTCAGAATCTCGGCGCACTCGGTTCTTCTACTTCAAGTACGATGTCTTCGTCTTCTACATCGAAGTCGGGCTTTAAAAAATGCCGGGACTGCGGTTCCAAGATGTCCATCACGGACCCGCACAACGTCTGCCTCTGGTGCCTCGGCGAAAGCCACGTCAGCGATGATTGCGATGACTGCCAGTCCCTGACATCGAAGGCCTTGCGGGAACGGAAGAAGAAATGAACGGGAGGTAGGGTGTATAAGCCCTATAAGTCGAGATCCGCTGGGCTTTCGACTGACGACTCGAGGGGCGACTCTCCGCGTCGACGTAAGTCCAGGGGTGGTCTCAGTCTCGGAGTGGTTCCTGCCATTCCTCTGCCTCTTATAGGCATTTGCAGAAGCGCCGGCATCGGTCGCCTTCCCTTTCCTCATCGGAGAACTCCGTCAGAAGGTGGTTAGCTTGTCCTACCATGTATTCGTCGCCGACCGAATGGGTTCCGTCAGCAGATGATGCCAATTTTCGAATCGCAAGGCACTGTTCCGTCCGTGCCTTCGAGGGAAGCCAGCAAGGAACGAACTAGGGCCACCAGTCGCATGCCTTCGGGCTTGGGCGGTTGGCGCGATCATCGGGAGCCGTCGAGGTCCCTATTAGACAAGGTTGATCACAATAGCCGTGCCAGATCCAGGTCCCGGTCCTCGACGCCATCGGGACCGTTGGCACCTGTGAAGCCTTCCAAGAAGGCGTCTACACCATCGGCGCCATGTCCGTCGAGGGACTCTCTCGAGGCTCCGGCTTGGAAGAAGTATTCGGCGCAGAGGCTGTCGAAGGACACTCTAGGGGCTCCGGCCTCAAAGCAGTTGTCGAAGTCATCGGCACTTCGGTCGACGCCGATTCCATCGGCGCCCTCGACGCCATTTGTGGAGGATTTGCCAGAGGTGCCCGAGAGGACTGTGGAAACTCAGAAGGGGAGGAATGGGATGGTTTTCTAGCCCTCGTGCAGGACCGCAAGGATGCTTTGGGTGAAGCCATTCAGTTGGGTTTGGACACGTCACACTGTGTCAGTCGGTCCATGGCTGCGAGCACCGTGATACGCAGATTTGCGTGGTTGCGGAAGGCAGTGTTTGCTCCAGATGTGCAATCCCGGCTTCTCAACATGCCCTTTGATGGTGTCCATCTGTTTGGCAGCAAGGCTTGAGAGGTTGCAGACCTCCAAAGCTGCAGCGAAGTCTTTGGGCGCTGCAGTACGTCAACCTCTGCCTTTTCGTCCTAGGGGACAGCAATGGAGGGGAGAGGAGGTTCCTTTTGGTACTACTCTTCCTTTGGTAGATCGAGAGGAGCTGCCAGTCAAAGGGGCCACCGTAGGAGTACCAGAGGTGGAAAGCAACGTACTCGAGGTGCCGAAGCCGCTCGGGCAGTTGCCTCTTTGCCCTCAGGCACTACCGCAGCTGCGTCTGCACAGTCATGAGGCCATGTCCCATGGTTCGCCGGTTGGGGGCAGACTTGCACAGCATCTTGGAGAATGGCGTGGCATTACTTCAGATGTGTGGGTTCTGGAGATCATAACCCACGGTTATTGTCTCCCCTTTCGGCAGAGGCCTCGCGACAATCCACCGGGGAAGCTCTCTTTGGAGAGTCCAGATCCTCTCCTTGCGCAGGAAATCCTATCCTTTCTGGAGAAAGGCACCATTGAACTGGTGCCTGTAGCGTAGAGGAACAAGGGATGGTATTCACCTTATTTTTTTTTATCCCGAAAAAAGACAGGGGATTGAGACCCATCATGGACTTGCGTTGGCTGAACAAGCTGGTCAGGAAGGACAAGTTCAAGATAGTAACTCTTTCTCAAGTCCTCCAGGCCCTTCAACTTCAGGATTGGTTGGTGTCTCTCGACCTCAAGGATGCTTACTTTCATGTGCTGATTCATCCAAAGCACAGGAAGTACCTGAGGTTCGCGACTCTCATTTTCAGTTTTGGGTCCTGCCGTTCGGATTGACCTCCGCCCCAAGGGCCTTCACCAAGCTGATGGTGGTGGTGGCAGCGTATCTCAAGAAAGGGGGGGATTCACGTCTACCCCCACCTGGACGATTGGTTGATCAGGGCACGTTCTCCTGAGCAAGCCCTGGATCACCTTTCCGTCACCTGCCACTCCCTTCACAGGCTGGGCTTCTCCCTCAATTTAGGGAAGTCCCATTTGACACCTACCCAGCGGCTCCATTATATCGGAGCAGTGCTCAACACTTCCCTGGGGTTGTGTTCGCCTCCCCAGGTGAGGGCTCCTAACATTCTGCAGATGGTGGACAAATTTCAACGAGCCCAGAGTCTCCCGGCCTTCGAGTTCTTGAGGTTGCTCTGCCTCATGGCATCCTGCATTTTCCTGGTGCCAGAGGCCAGGATGCGGATGAGATATTTGCAGGGGGCGCAGTTCTCCGGCAGGATGTCCAATCCCGTTCAGATTCCACCCTCGGTCACATAGGATCTTCTGTGGTGGGCCGTAGATGGTAATCTGATGATGGTAGCTCCATTTTGGCAAACGTGGCCGGAGGTGACTATCGTGACATACGCATCCCTCACGCGATGGGGAGCTCATACCAACGAGTTGACCGCCAGCGGCCGTTGGTCTCCGTCGGAGTCCAGACTCCACATCAATCTGTTAGAGCTGCAGGCTGTCGGGCTTGCCATGAAAGTTTTTCTGCCATCTGTGCGGGGGAAGAATGTCCTGATTATGACGGACAATACAGTGGCCATGCACTACCTCAACAAAAAAGGGGAGCAGGGTCACTCCCGTTGTGCAGGGAGGCGATGCAGCTCTGGTTCTGGGCCATCCAGCAGGAAATTTCGATCTCGGCAGTTCATCTGGCCAGAGATGAAAACTCGGCGGCTGACGCTCTGAGCAGGCAGAGCACGGTCTCATGAGTGGGAGCTGGCTCAGGAAGTTCTGTTGGAGATCTTTGCCCTTGGGGGAACCCCACAAGTGGATCTCTTCGCCACCAGTGTCAACCGTAAGTGTGAAAGAGTCTGCTTGCGGTAATTTCCTCCAAGAGGAGCCTTAGGGGACGCGTTTGTAGTGGAGTGGTCCTTCCCACTGCTGTACGCGTTTCCTCCAATCCCCGGCATTCCGCAAGTGTTGCAGAGGTTTGGTTCCCGGATGATCCTCATTGCTCTGGCATGGGTCAGGAGAGCGTGGTACCCGGACCTTCTAGACATGTCCAACTGCCCTCCACGCCGTCTTCCCTACCGAGACGATCTGCTCTCACGGGAGGGTGGTCGGGTTCTCCATCCAGAGGTCAAGTCTCTCAGCCTTCATGCTTGGCACCTGAAAGGTTGAGGTATAAGGATTGGGACCTCCCCGAAGACGTGATGGAGGTGTTACTTTCGGCCAAGTGGTCCGCAACAAAATCCCTGTACCGTTTCTGTTGGAGAAAGTTCTGTGACTGGTGCAGGATACAGAATGTGGATCCTTTTCAATGTTCCATTCCTTTTGGTTTTGTCCTTTTTGCTTTCCTTAGACCACATGTGCCTGCAAGTGGGTACCATTAAGGGTTACTTGGCGGCGCTGTCTATATTTAAGCACTTGTCTGAGGAATGTTCTTATATTAAGATTCCATTGATTTCACAGTTTCTAAAAGGCCTAACAAATGTGTTTCCACTGTCGATGGGATCGGATTTGAAATTGGTTTTAAAGTTCCTGATGGGAGCTCCGTTTGAGCCCTTACATTCTTGTCCGTTGCGACTGTTCTACTTTAAAACTGTATTTTTAGTTGTGGTTACTTCTGCACGCAGAGTGAGTGAGTTGCAGGCACTTTCCGCCAAACCACCCTTCACTTTGTTCCATAAGGACAGGGTTGTCCTTAGGGTGCGGCCTTCTTTTCTTCCGAATGTTGTGTCAGAATTCCATTTGACCCAGAAGGTAATTCTTCCGGCGTTTTATCCTCCGTCACATCCTGGTAAGGAAGAGGAGAGGCTCCATAGGTTGGATCCTAGTAGAGCTTTGAGTTTCTATCTCACGGATGTCCCGGGTCAGAGTGTACGATTAGCTCTTTGTTGGTTATACTGGAAGGCGTTTAGGTCAGGCTGTTTCCAAACAGACCTTGTCCAGATGGATCATTTTGACGATCTCTGAGTGTTACCGGTTGGCGGGAAAGGACCCTCCAGTAGGCTTACGGGCTCTCTACTAGGGGTATGGCGGCCTCCACTGCTTTACAGAGGGGCATTCCGATTCGCAATATTTGCAAAGCAGCCACATGGGCCTCTGTCCATAATTTTGTGAGACACTAATCCTTGGACTCCATCCAGGGGCAGGATTTGGCCTTTGGTAAGGCAGTCCTGTATTCAGCAATTTGATTGGGCATTCTAAAATTCTAAATTTGTAAATTCTTTTCCCACCTCCATACGTTGGTACTGTTTTGGGAGTCTGTCAAAGATGTGGAATATGTCGGAGGACACAATCCCCTCGAAGAACAAGTTACTTATCCTATCTGGTAATGTTCTTTCAATGCAATGTTCCTCCGGCTTATTCCACATCGCATCCTCCCAGCCTGCCCTTCTACAGAAATTCTTATGCAATTGCAGATTATGTTTCCGCAAGACTTTCTGCAGTCATACTGGCAGGAGATTGGTGCCACACGTTCTGGGAAAAAACTACAACTGAGGCTATGGGTGCCGTGCATCCTATATATAACATCCGGTGACGTCGACCCTCGACAGATGCCCTCGAGGGACAACGTATCAACGTCATCGACGCAGGACGCCTTTGCCGAAAAAATGTCCAAACCAGCACAGCTGTGGTCATTTCCTGTCAAAGATGTGGAATACGTCGGAGGAACATCCCATCGGAAGAACGTTAACAGATAGGGTAAGTAACTTGTTCTTTGCAGTAGCTGCATTTTAGCTAGAATTTTCTTAGTTTTGCCTAACAGGAGTATGTTGCAATAATCTAGCTTAGATAAAATGAAGGCTCTTGGTAGTGTAATACAGTTTTGTGGTGTGAGAAATTGTCGACTGAGGGTAAAAGGTTTGGCTGTGTAGGCTGTAGATGAGGCGAGTGAGTTGATGTGTGTGTTCATGGTGAGGCTTGAGTCTAGGTATACACCTAGAGTTTTGACTTGGTTGAATATTCGAACGGGAGTACCATCTATGATGATAGAGGTATAGTCCTGATGTAGTTGTTTCAATCGGGCTGGGGAACCTACGATGAGGATCTGTTTTTTCGCCATTGAGGCAAAGACTATTTACTGCCATCCAATTCTGGATGATCGAGTAGATTTTATTCATGAGAATAGAGACCAGTTCTTTATTGCCAGTGATTGGGATGAGTATCTGTGTATCGTCTGCAAAATTGGTATAGATTATTACCATGGCATCTAATGCAGCGAAGTGAAGTTTTTTGTGTAGGCATTGCAGAGAGTGGGGGAAAGGCACGATCCTTGCGTAACGCCTATGGGGATTGTTATAAGATCCGCTGCCTCTTCACCAATGCCTACTCTGGAAGTGTGTTCTGATAAAAATGATTTAATCCATGTGGTTGCGTTATTTGAGAATTTAAATTTTTTTGATAATGCTAAGCATAGTTTGTTGTGGTCCACTAAATCGAACGCAGCAGATACATCCAGTAATAGTAATAGGTTCCCATAGTCTCTAATAGCATCCATCTGTTTTTTTTTAAAGTCAAATAGTGCTGTCTCTGTGCTTTGTTTGGGTCGAAAGCCAGATTCTGTCTGGGTGTATGCAATTTTTGTAGCTGTTTTTGAGGAGTAAGGGAACTGTGGTAAATGGGTCTGTAGTTAGTGGGAATAGTGTGTTCCAGTGTGGGTTTTTTCAGTAGGGGCGTGACCCAGGCTTCTTTAATGACTGATGGGATTGAGTTGGTACTAAAAGATGCATTTATGAATTTGGTGATGGGTTATTTGGCTGGAAAGCTATCTCCTTTACAGTTTGATGGTTTGAAGGAAGCAGTGGTCTTGAGAACTTGGTCTTGGGTGACTGGGGCCAAGTCAAACTGGTGTTCTGGTGTTTTTGTTTTGTTATCAGTCAATACCAATCTGTATGAAACTCTTCTTTTCAAGTACAATGCAAACATTCAAATGTTCATCAGAATGCCAACAATGACATTTTACAATACTCCTCAAACCCATCTGGTCATTTTAACATATATAACTAAGTAGTATCTGCTGGACTAGAAAGCTCCAACGTTGTTTCAGTATTGTATTTTTGTAAATTGAAAGATTCTTTCCTGTAGTAGATGACCTTTCTGTGATGTTTGGTGAGTGTATACGCTACGGCTGGTGTTCAAGCTTATGGGTGGGGGGGCTGTTTTGGTGTCAACTGCTAGATATTTATGCTGCCTTGAAATTGAACCAAGCTAGCACACCATTTTTCATCTTTATTTTTCCCCTCTTGCTCACTTTAACTTTGTTTTTAACTTGGCGTAGTAGAGTGTTCGGGTTTTAACTTTCAACTTCCAATTATTTATTTATTTTTTTTTGGTTGGTCATATGTACTTGTTTTTTTATCTTGTTTTTCCTGATCGGTCCTTCACATTGTCTTTGCGGTAATTTTGGCCAGGTCAGCTTGTTGATCTAGTTTGCAAAACTGTTTTAAAAAATAAAGTTGCTTATCCTTAGGAGTATTGGTGCGAAAATGGGCTAGATATCACATCGGTATTCTTGGGGGATTATATAATGGTCAAATGTACACACTGGACACTTTGATTAAACATTACCTGATTGAGGAACACCAGCACCCTTCGTGCTCTTGCTCCTATGTCCCATCCTCTTTCTTCATTGCTGCCATCCTAGGCACATCAAATATCCTAATATTTCAAAAAAACCTTTGTGTAACTGGGGCCCATCTGTGGCGATAGGCTACATCCACGCTTAATCCGTCCTCCAGCTTTTCTAGTCGGTACTTTTTTCTGAGCAAAATGCTGGATGGGGGGGGGGCGTCTAGAGTCTCGAGGACCCATTTCATCTGAAAAGACTGAAAGGCCCAAACATTGTCCTTGGATGCCAGACAAACGTCTATACATACGGAGTCCGACACAGAAACTGAAAGGAAAAAAGAGAGGGCTTGAAATGGGAGATGGTGAGGGAAGAGACCAGCGATTTATTAAAGAGACAAAACTGCACATTTTTCAGGGTGAGGTCTATTCTGAGCACAAACTGAGTTGCAAACAATACTTTATAAACTTTTATGTGAACGTGCAGCGCTAGGAGTTTAGTGACCCCCTGCTCTCCTTAGAAAATGCTTTGAAACTGCACCTGACACAGACCTGATCCATGGATCAGGTTGCTAGCTGGCAGTGCCAGGCTGTTTTGTCGAGGGGGTGGGGGGGGGGGGGGGAAGGAAATGGGAAAAATAAAGAATGTGCCTATGGCCTTGGGTGGAAGAGGAATGTGCAGTGGTGCTCACTTGGCACAGCTGGCCTCCCAGAGTTCAGTGCGAACTGTAAGAGTCGGACCGGCTCAATGCCTGCGAGTGAAGGCTGCAAGTGCTACCGTGCTGCCTGCCCATTGTTCTTTATATATAGGGTGACCAGATTTTCAAAATCAACCTGGGCGGTCACATACAATAGAACTTGCCCTCTCCATCACTCAACCCAAATAATTCCCCTATCACAATATTTCCTGTACTGGTCATGCATTTAATTTGGACCATTTTGACTGAATGGAAGCAAGTCACTGGAACAGGAACCTTTGTTTTCACTGAAATTGCATGGTTGCGTGCGCCTGTTTCTGTGCCACAATCAGTTAATGCTTGTCGATGGTGCGTACAAGCTTGCGGGTTCGAGCCCCTCGCAAGACAGAATTCTAAAACTGTTTTGATGTTAATTTGGTTTATAGTTAATGTCCACTCCGAATATTTAATAATTCCTATAGTTGTGCTGCATGTGCCAGTGCTCAGCCCGCCTGTAAAAAATGTGCTGGGGCTGGGCACTGGAAAAAAGCACTGCCTAGTACCATCCCAGAAAAAAACGTTCCTTGGTGCCACAGTAGACTATTCTGTAAGAGCGCCATGATGCCCGAGGGCCGCTGTGCGCGTTATAAATGCAAATAAATAAAATAAATACACTCGGAACCAGCACTGGCTTAACCATTGGGGGACAGAGTGCAGGCGATTCTAGCGCAGACCCCCAGATAACCCATGCAAGCAAAGGTAACTATGTAAAGTTAATTATGCGGTTGGACATGCCATGCTGAATATACATTGTCACACACGCACGTCTAAACATGCGTACACTACAGCAGTTGCTCTCGGGGACATTGCTCTCAGAATGCGATTCGGGCGATTTACTGGTTATAACAAAGGTCGTCGTAGAGGCTCTGCAATGATGGACAAGGGAAAACCTGTTAAAAGGCAGACCATTCAGATAACCACCAATCCAAATAACTCTGACCACAGACGCCTCACTGCTGGAGTGGGCTGCGCATTGCCAAGAATTAACCTTCCAGAGGGCATGGTGACAACAGGAAAGGAAGTACCATATAAACTTACAGGAACTCCGAACCATCAATTTGATGTTACCATAATTTCCGTCAAGGTTAACCAATAACTGTTTGTTGGTCAATACAGACCTCACAACGGCAATGTCCTACATAAACAAACGGGGTATGGGAGGGAGAAACGTACACCATAGCTCTGTCCTGACTAGCACAAAACATGGAGTTGGTACATCAAAAGAGGCATTTACATACAAGCGCGCCATGTTCCAGGGAGAACTGCCTAGCGTACAATGTAAGTAGGGTGTTGCAACAGAATCACGAGTGGGATTTAAACACAGACCAGCTCAGATTTTCAAGAAACTGGGTCATCACAGAGTGAACATTTTTAGCAACTGCACAAAACGCGAAATTAAATGTCTCACCTTTGCCTTCAGGTACCCACAGAAAGGGTCACTAGGGGAACGCACTATGGTTGAACTGGTCAGGGACATTTGTTTATGCTTTGCATCCCGACCCGACTCCTACGCAAGGTGGTACACGAACTACTATACTAACCGTTTACCATGATTCTAATCGCATCAATGTCGGCATTACAGACATGGTACCACATATCCTGAAAAGGGCCATACAGCTCCCTATTAGTTTAGATCGGACACGACTTGCTGACACATTTCAAGGACAGCTGACTCATCCTTGCCTGCATACTCGGAATTTTAACAGCTTGGCTCCGGGAATCCTAGTTTGGACACTTTAGAACATCCACGCAAATGCATGGAAATTTTAAGGGAGGCAAGAAAACGCAGCACAAGACATTAGTCCAATAAATGAAAGCAATTTTCATTAGTGCAAAGTAGATTGACCACCAACTGCTCACCACCAAATACAGTAATATGTTGCATGTCTCCAGCATGGGGTCTGGCATGGATTCACATGCTCATGAATATTCCTTGTCAGGCTGGGAATCCTTGGTAAAAGAAAAATCAGGTTCACTTTCGTTTATAAACTGTCTTTCTCCTATAAACCAATCACTGAGTTCTGGATCATACTGCCCCCAGCCAATGACTGCCCTCCCCCAACCCCTCCTCTGGCAGCCATCTTCATATTTTTACCGCATGTTCAAGTGTTGGGAGTCCTCGTGTTTAGCTCTTAGTTTTCTGCGTTTTTCGCGCTTTTTGGCTAGGGAAAACTTATTTATATTCAATAGCGCCTGTTTGCGCCATGGTTTATTCATCCGATTAACGGGGATCCGTTTTTCGGCATCTTTCATCGCCCCTCAGGGGCAAAATCATTGAGTGTTCCTCATGGAAGTTTCCAGAAGGCCATTGGGCCTACACCGCGCCACATAATGTCGGAGAAGGACAGGGCTTCCCTCTTCAAGCTCTGCACCAGCTGCGGTTTGCAGAATGTTTTCACCGGCGACAAGCATCCCTAGTGCCTTTGTCTTCACCCGATGCACAAGGAAGAAGATTGCGAGATCTTCCGTGGCTTTACCAAGTGCACGATGAAGGATCAGCACGTCAGACTGGCGGCATGGCTCAAAGCCAGGGCATGCCTCCTCTGGATCCCAGCTAGAGCGAGCTTCTAAGAAGTCCTTTGAGCGCACTCCATCCGTGGGGTCCCAAGACCAGGCCAAGCACTGCGTGTCCGCTTCCGTCGGGGTCAGCACTCAATCTGGTCCTGCGACAGTCAGTGCGCGTTCATTGTCTGTCAGCCTCCGTCTCCAGCCATCGCGCCAGTTCTTCGTCAAAGAGAAAGCTACCCTGGGAAAGCTGCGAGAGAAGCTGGAGAAGGCCACGCAGGACAAGGTGTCCAACCTGCCCATTAAGGCCCAGGTGATCAGGCCAAATCGTCCTCTTCTATCGAGCTGGTTGCTGCCGCCCTCTCAAAGGCGAAAGGGACTGACCCCGTGCAGGGTACTCCGGTGGCGGTCAGAGTGGCTCTTCCTCCCAGGTGGGAGGCTTAGGCCAAACCAGTGGAAAAGACCACAGAAAAAAGGATGCTGGACCTTATCCCGAAGCCAACCCCTCAGGACCCGACCCCTAAAGCGGGTGGAGGGTGTGGAGGAGCTCCAGGGCACGGATATTTCTTCTTCCAAAGTGGAAGACATAGTCTCTATCCTCACCATTTAAGGGGAGCTGGGTTGCAAGGGTGTCCCCCGCTCCCCTTAAATGGTATAATGGGTATGGGAGATGTGGGGGGGGTCCCCCGCGTCCTTTACATGGATTGCGATGGCAAAACTGCAGCCTTTTTGCCGCAAAATTGTGTCCACTGCCATTTTTGGCAAATGGAACAGTTGAACTATAGGGACAGGGACTCCATACTTTGCTTAGTGCAGGAGCTGCCGCAACTACACTATCGGGGGACCCCAAATTTCCTTCATTCAGACTTCGTGCTGGCCACACAGCCTGTCAAACATTATTCTCAGCAAGACGGAGGCTGTGTCAGAGAAGTTTGAAATATGCCATGCTTTTTCCCTTCCAAACTTAAGTTTTCCATGAAGGCAAGACAGTCCTTTTTTTGTTTTCACCAACCTGGCAGAGGTGACCTAATTTCTGTATACTTTGCAGAGGAAGGCCTACTGTGGGAGTAGTCACGAAGACTTGCCCACCTAATGGATGTTGGAACTGTGTCCCTTGTTTAGTTCTATGCATACTGCTTGTGTTCCTGGAAGCGTTGGAGGGTAGAGCACTGTGTTCCTGGTGCATGGTGGTTTCTGCTTGATTGTTCCTGTCCTATTCAGCGGTTGGCAACGTTAAGGAATGTAACTGATCAGACCAGTCAGCCCAGTGTGGAGTTGGGTCATCAAGGCGGCTCCTTTGGCCCCCCATGGCGGCTGCCCACTGTCATGGTTGTAGGTTTTTGGGAGGGGTTTACACTACGAATTCATGTTTGGTAGTGAGGGAGGGACAGTGGGGCGGGAAGGGAGTTTGGTTGATCTGTTGGGCGGGGTTATTTGTTCCAACAGTTTTGCATATAAAGCTGCCCGACACAGGGTGGAAACCCCGATGAGGTTTTCCAGCGACACACAGACGAACCATAATCTGCCAAGTCTCTCCCTCTGTGACTGGAATGTAAGGGTCCTGAACAATGTGATTAATGTGGGGAATATCCTGGCGTATCTGGAACGTCAAGGAGTCAAGATTGTGCTTCTTCAGGAATCTTACCTGGCAGGTTCTGGCAATGAGTGCTTTATGAAGGCTTGAGGCGCCCTTCCTTGGTATAACTCATACTCTCTTCTCGGGGTGATTACGCTGGTTTATAAGCCTCTTCCTTTCACAGCCTCTGGTTATGAGGTTGATTCCAAAGGCCGATATGTCATTGTCTCGGGCAGCTTGGCGTGGACAAAGATAACATTGAAAACGTATATGCGCCCAATATTGATTTCCCCCACCCCCCTGCCCCCTGCCTCCCAGTTTATTGGTGTTCTCAGGGCCTAATCTATTTGGGCACCCACATTATTTGAGCTGGAGACTTTAATAAAATTCTGGACATTGCCAAAGACAGAACTAGAACGTACCGGGGGTCTCCCTCTGGGGCGACTTGGGAGATCTGCAATAGTATTGAACAGTTCTTGCTGATAGATCTTTGGCGCACATTGAACCTGGACCCTTGGGAATTCTGACATGCACTTGAGGATAGACTTCATCCTGGTTCCCTGAGTGCTAGTACACCAAATGGTGCCCCGTTGAAGTGGTCTCTCTCTCTCTGGTTCCTCGGCTCATTCTTCATCCGCCATAGCGTTTTTACGCAACGGCACTCCAAGATCCGGTTCATAAAAATGAGATGGGCAAGGCCATAGATTCCTTCTTCGAAAACGAACCTGGGATCGGTCCCTAATAATAAGGCCACAATCTGGGAAGCTTTCAAAGCTTATCTCAGGGGTATATCCGTTGACCTTCAGGGTGGCATCTTGAAGGGCATTAGAAGGGAGCTTGGATCCCTGCAGCTTTAACTTGAGAACCTGGAAAACTCTTGCCCACTTTGAAAGCTAAATTGGATCAATTTAGGTGCACCGTGGCTAGGGAGGTCCAGTTCCTTAGCGGTCCACTACAGGCCCGTAGATCTGCAGAGGGAAATCTGCCAGGGGCCACACTTTGACCTTCCTGATATGGGGGGTTGAAGGAAGGTTGCAAATGCTGCCTCGCCACGTCGGAAGGGGTCCAGGGGATCTCAGTCCCGGAGTGGTTCTCGCTACTCGTCCTCGCTGAGGCACTCCCGGAAGGGCCGTCACCGTTTGCCTCCCGTATCCTCGTCGGATGATGGCTCTGTCAGGAAAGTGGTTTGCTCCGCTAAATCCTCTACTCCAGAGGAGTGGGAGGCATTCGGGGAGAAAATGTTGGAGATTTTTCAATCTCAGGGCACTGCCCCATCCGCGCCTTCAGTTGAAGCCGGCCGGGAGCGGTCTCAGTCCGCCGTTCACGCGCCTTCGGGCCCGGGTGGTCGGCGCGATAAGCATCGGGAACCATCAAGGTCCCATTTGGACAAAGTTCAGGTAGATCACCAGAGACGTGCCAGATCCAGGTTGCGGTCCTCGTCCCTGGCGAGACCGTTGAAGCCTGGGAAGGTGTCGACCTCGCCGGCGCCGAGCCCATCGAGTGTGGCTGTTGGGGCCTTGCCCTTGACCAGGCCCTCGGCACCATTGTCGATGTCTACGCCAAAGCTGTCAACGCCATCGGGGCCTACAGGTCTGAATTTGACAGTGGAGGCCTCTAGAGCTGTGGATCAGAGAAAGTCTTTGGCTAAGACTGTGAGGGCCCCTGTGGAATCCAGGTTTACTCCTGTACCTAGGAGGGAGTTCTTTCACTCTCTACAAGATATTTGAGGATGAGGAGAGGTCTGATGTGGAGTTGGAACCTTTTGGTGCTTCTGGTGACACTCCTGCGGCTCCTGACATGGTCTTTTCTGAGGACAGTCAGCTGGAGGATCTGAGGCAATCTTTACATGATGCCAGTGGCCTGGATACATCTCCTGAGATGGAGTTTGGCAGGCCTGAGCCTGGGGGTCCTGCTGAATCCTCCTATAATAGGTTGATGTTAAGGTTTACGGAGTGCCTGGGGTGGTCCGGCCCTCAAGTTGAAATCGATCAGGATGACCTGATTGACATATTAAATCAGGGTCTGTCTATTGACCCAGTGTTGCCTTTTCGCATGGCGTTACAGAAAAGGGTGGCTGCTACTTGGAACACCCCGGAGTCTCTTCCGGAGGTCAACACTGCCCATCCAGTAGCAACCACACTACCTATCCACACACCCCACTCTGGGCTGTTTGCTGGTTCAGGTGGCCATGGCCACCTCGATGCAGGCGGCGTACCCTACCATCCCTCCAGATAGGGATGATAAGCGCTTCGATGGATGGTCACGCAAGGTATTTTCGGCTGGCAGTATGGCCCTTAAATCGGCCAACTCCACCTGTGCCTTGGCCACATTTTCGCACACTCTGTGGAATTGTCTCTGGCGGCTGAGCATATTCCTAAAGGGAAAGACGGGGATGGCTTCCTTGCTATTTTGCAGGATGGCACGGATGCCATGTGTGAATTCCTTCAGTCTGGGTTGGACGCAGTAGATAGTGTCAGCCGGTCCATGGCCACGAGCACCGTGATACGCGGTTTTGCGTGGTTGCGGAAGTCAGGCTTGGCACCGGAGGAGGACTGAGACCCATCTTGGACTTGCGTCGCTTGAATAAGTTCCTCAGGAAGGACAAGTTCAAGCTGTCACTCTTTCTCAGGTCCTTCAGGCCCTTTGACTTCAGGGTTGGTTGGTGACGTGATGGAGGTGTTGCTTTCGGCCAGGAGTCCGGCAACCAATTCCCTGTACCGTTGGCGTAAGTTTTGCGACTGGTGCAGAGGACACAATGTCGATCCTTTTCAGTGTTACATTACGATGGTTCTTTCTTGCTTTCTTTGGCCCATTAGGGTCTTCAAGTGGGTAGCATTAAAGGTTACCTGGCAGCGCTGTGTATTTTCAAGCGCTCGTCTGAAGAATGTTCTTATTTTAAGATTCCTTTGATTACCCAGTTTCTAAAAGGGCTCACAAATGTGTTCCTGCCGTCCCCTTTTCGGGTTCCGGTTTGGGATCTGAATCTAGTCTTGAAATTCTTGATGGGTGCTCTGTTTGAACGTTTGCACTTTTGTCCGTTGAGACTGTTGACCTTCAAGCCAGTTTTCTTGATTGCAGTTGTATCTGCTCACAGAGTGAGCGAGTTGCAGGCACTTTCGTCTAAGCCGCCCTTTCTGTGTACCACAAGGATAGGGTTGTACTTAGGGTATGTTCTTCCTGTCTACCTAAGGTAGTGTCTGAGTTTCATTTGAGCCAGAAGGTGGTACTTCCTGCTTTCTATCACCCTTCTCATCCTGGAAAGGAAGAGGAGAGACTCTATAGGTTGGACCCTAGGAGAGCTTTGAGCTTGTATTTTTCTAGGATGTCCAGGGTCCGTGTGGACAACCAACTTTTTGTGGGATACACTGGACACCGATTGGGCCAGGCTGTTACCAACCAGACCTTGTCTAGGTGGATTATCTTCACCATTGTCAAATGTTGCAGATTGGCTGGCAAGGACCCTCCTGAGGGTTTGTGAGCTCACTCCACCAGGGGCGTGGCTGCAGCCATACAACAGGGGAGTACCTGTTAAAAATATTTGTTGCTGCAACGTGGTATTCCATCCATACCTTTTGTCAAGCATTACTCCCTGGATACTTTCCATGGTCAAGGTATGGCCTTTGGTAAAGCAGTGCTCTATTCTGCCATCTGATTGGGTTTATCCAAATTCTTCTCCCTCCTCCGTTCACGGATACTGCTTTGGGAGTCTGTCAAAGATGTGGAATACATTGGAGGACACAATCCATTTCAAGAACAACTGGTAACGTTCTTTCGACTGGATGTTCCGCCAACATATCTCGCATCACACTCCCAGCCTTCCCCTCTGAAGAATTTCCCATGCTATTGCAGCTTACGTTCCCACAAGGCTATGTGCAGTCATGGAGGGCTTGGTGTGTAGTTATGGCACACGTTGTGGAGGGAAAAAACATGAACTGAGGCTACGGGCGCCGTGCGTCCTACTTATAAAATTCGATGCCATCACCCTCGACTGAGGCCTTCGAGGGACATCGACCCGACGCCATCGACGCAGGACGCCTTCTGCCGAAAAATTTCCAAAGCAGCACTTTTGTGGACATTACATGTCAAAAATGTGGAATAATTTGGAGGAACATCAAGTCGAAAGAACATTACCAGTTGGTAAGTAACTTGTTCTTCCCTCTAGAAAACCCCCAGAGCGGACGGTCCGAGTGCAGAATTTTCCAAATGTTTAGCCCAAACTGTCAACTTTTCTGTCGGAAGTGCGGGGAATCTGGGAGGCTCCTTGATTCTATGAATGAAACTCTTATATAGTTACTGATGAAGATCCCACATTATGCAGTTCCTATAGGCCCATTTCTCTTAATTTGGACACACTGATCTTTGCCAAGATTGTTGCCAACCGCATGGTCAAGCTAATTTCTCCATTGATGCACAAAAATCAATCTGGGTTTCTTCCTGGTTGATCTACTGCCTTGAATCTGCATCAGCTGTTCACGGTTTTGTCACAGGTTGACTCAAAGGTACACACGGTTGCAGCCTTTTGGATATGGAAAAGGCCCTTTTACTCCTCATCTTGGGATGTCATTTTGCTGTATTTGAGAGGCTATTACTGCTAGAGTATCTTTTGAGATGTATTCAGTGGCTGTATTCGGATCTCCGACTGGTCACGTCTGGTTGCTGCTTGGCTAAATTCAGCTTTGGCAGGGTTACCAGGCAGGACTGTCTTCACTGATGATCGTAATTACCATGGAGCACCTTGCTATTTTGAATCGGGCTGCAGCACATCCATAGGGGGCTTTTGTTGGGTGCCAGAGGGAAATAATCTCCCTCTATGCAGATGATGTGCATTTATACATCAAGGTGCCCCAGGACAACATTCATTTCTGTCTCTGCTCCATAAATTGGTCCGAATCCATCCTCTTCCCTCGAACAGACGCCACTCCAAAACCTGACAAACTGAGGACCATTTATTTTTAAACGGTTTTTATTAATTTTCAAAACAAACAAACAATACAAAACAAACTGGCAGCGCTTTTTGCAACAATCACATGAACATCAATTAGCCAAGACCACTGCTCCCCGAATCCCTCCCCCCTCAAGAGCTTGTTTGTCCTTCACTTTCCGTATCTGCTATGTGTGGCAGGGTATCACCTCCTTCTGAGTCTGCAGAATCCGTTATTGTTCCAAACAGTCCTGCTATTAATACTCTCCATGCCATCAGGGTACCCACTTCTTCCTCCCCACTTATGCTACATGCCTCCTGCCATACCACCGTTTCAGCCACCACCCATTTCTGCAATTCCCGCCACTTTACCTCTACCCGTGGCTTATGACACTACTTTCATCCCATGGCAATCCTCCATTTTGCGAGCACATATGCCAAGTCCTTCAATTTCCCAACATGTTTAAGTTTCCGTGGTCTGGGAAGCCCTCCCAACAGGCAGGCCCAGGCCGTATCTATGTTGAGCGTGACCCCTTTATCCACTAGTTTTTGTGCCACTTCCCCCCAAAAACCTTCGATCACTGGGCAAGACTAGAACATGTGTGTCATATCAGTGTCTTCTTTAACGCATTTTGGGCATACTTGCCTTCCTGCATTTACAAACTTGGATATTCTCTTCGGGGTCATATAGGCTCTATGCGTTATGTATAACTGTATTTTTTGCAATCTGGCGTTTCTGGACACCTTCTTGTGGTATTCCATAGCCCGCTCCCACATCCCATCGGTCATCTGTGCTCCCACCTCCGCTTCCCAGTCCAGCCTCAAATGCGTCAAATCCTTCATCACCCGGGTCATCACCATCTCATACAATCTAGAGATCTCGTGCCCTCCTTCTGATGTGTCATATATTGTCCCCATAATGGCGTCTAGCTCCTCCGCCAGTACAGTCTCTGGCCAGGTTTTACGAATAATCTGCACTAGCCTAAGATACGTGACATATTGGCCTCTGTGCAAGCCTGCCTCTTCGCCCAGTTCTTCGAAATCCTTAATGATCCCTTCTTGCCATACATCATCTCCCAATGTGACCAGCCCGACCGATTCCCAATAGGTCCTGATTATCATTCTTAGTTGGCTGTCTTCCCCTGCTAAGGCCACTAGCGGCACTTGTGGGGAACACGGGTACGGGTTCTCCATCAGTCGGCATACTCTACGCCACATCTTTCACCCAAGCAACATCCTACCCGGACGTTCTTTCATTTCAAGTCTAGGCAACCAGATAATCTCCTTTAGGTAGAACGGAGTGCAGTCCTGTCCAAACAGCCTAAGTTCAGGAGTTAACTCATCAGAAAGCCATTTGGTTACATATTGCAACTGACCAGCTACATAATAGGTCTCAAAATTTGGCAGCTTAATGCCCCCTCTATCATAGAAGTTCTGCAGCTTCCATAGCGCCACTCTATTTCGAGTGCCAGGCCATAGGAAGTCTCTGCACATGCTATTCAGTTTGATAAACAACTTTTTGGGTATCAAGTACGGTACATTACTGAAGAAATGTAACCGCCTGGGCAGGACCACCATTTTGAGCATCGGCTCCCGTCCCATCATCGCCAGCGGCAACTTCTCCCAAAACTTCATACTTGTTCGGATTTTTCCCACAGCCACCTCGGTATTATGCAAGTGTTCCTCATCTACCGTGTGATACACATCTATTCCGAGGTAGCGGAAGGAATCAACCGCCCATGGTACAGACAACACTGGCAACTGCTCCAGAGGGGCTCCTCTGTAGCTCCCCAATGGGAACATGCTCGATTTTTGGGGGTTCACCGCTATGCCGGACAGTTCTGCATACCTTTCCATAACCTCTAGAATATATTGAAGATTTTCCTCCGGATATTTCAGATATAGTAGCAAATCGTCAGCATACAAGGATATTAGATGTTTCTCTCCCCCTACCTGGATGTCTATCATGTCATATTGTTGCCGAAGGTACACTGCCAGGGGCTCCAGGGCCAGAATATATAACATCGGGGACCAGGGGCACCCTTGTCTGGTGCCTCTGCTAAATTGCCACAACTTCGCCCACCTAATGTAGCCCGGCCCCATCCCGTATTCCCTCAGGGCCTCCAGCAAACACGACCACCTGACTGAATCGAAAGCTTTGACTGCATCTAAGGACACAACCGCCATTTCGCCCTCGCTCTTGCTCCCCCATTCAACCACCCGGTGGAGTCGCCTATGGTTATGGGTTATGTTCCTGTTGGGGACATAACCTGTTTGGTCCGGATGTATCAATGTACTAATAACTCCGCAATCTATTAGCCAGGACCGCCATCAATATCTTGCCGTCCTGATTCAGCATTGACAGGGGTCTCTAGGAGCCACAGCTATGCCCTGGTTTGTTGGGCTTAGGGGGCGGTATTATGATCGCTTCTCTAATCGATTCCGGCAACCGGCCCACCTCAAACGATTCATTAAGCATTTCTAGCATGGGGGGAATACCTCCTCTCTATATGCTTTATAAAATTTGCTAGGAAGTCCGTCCGCTCCCGGGGTTTTACTGGTGGGCAGCTGCCTCACCACTTCATCTTATTCCTCCAAAGTAATCAGTGCATCCAGCTCTTCTCTTTCTTCGGCACTAATCTTAGGTAATCCAATATCTCTCAAGGTTTCCCTTCTCTCCTCTCGGCTGCCCCCCCCTTTGTCCTCATATAGTGCCCTGTAATAATCCAAGAATGCCTCATTGACTCCTTCTTGGGTGTCTGCTACCTCTCCATCCTCTCTGGTTATCGTCCTAATAGGGGGCCTAGGGGTTTCACTCTTGTATAGCCACGCTAAGAGGCAGCCCGTTTTATCCCCACCTGCATGCTGCCTCTCAACATACTTCTTATAGTTAAGGTTGCAGAGCCTTTCCCAAAGGTCCGCACACCGCTGCTGTAGTTTAAGTACTAGCTCCGCATCCCCCCCCCCTCCACTATTGAGTTCCCTTTCCAGTTCATCCTCTGCTCGCCCTAACTCCGTCAGGACCCCACCCTGCAGGCCCTTTGATTTAGCAATGGCAGCACCCCGCAACACCACCTTAAAGGCTTCCCAGAGCGTGCCCGCCGAGTCCACACTGCCAGTGTTCTCTTCGAAATAATGTATAATCTTGTCTCTGATATCCTCTCTGAAGACCGGATCCTTGAGCGCCTCAGCACGGAGGCGCCATGTCGGTATCCGCGCCCTGGGGCGGCAGTACTGCCACCCCAGGACCAGAGGCGAGTTGTCCGACAGGACCCTCGCTTTGTATTCTATTTGGGTGGTCTCTACCACCACATCTGGCGTGACAAAAACATAATCGAGTCTCGTATGCAGTTATTGCGGGGCTGAGTAATGCAAATACTGCTCCCCATTAGGATGTTTTTAGTCTCCAAACATCTGCCAGCCCGAAGTTGTCGAGCAGCGTCTGCAATGCCCTGGCTGCTGGGGTGGGCCTATCAATCTTATCAGATCTGTCTACCCTGGGGTTCAGCACACAATTAAAATCCCCCCCCAAATAACCGCCCCACCCACAAACGTACCCAGGTTGGCACACAGAGTCCTAAAATATGCCGCAGTGTTTTGATTGGGGGCATACGTATTTACAATGCACACCTCTTTATTCTCCACCAGCGCCTTCAATATAACCATCCTCCCCTCCGTATCCACCACCTCTTGTGTAAGTTGGAGCGGAACGTGCGGTGCCACCCAGACCAACACTCCCCTAGCCTAGGCAGAATACGGAGAACCCACTACAATACCTCTCCAATTCTTTCCCACCAGCTCCAACTTTTCCCGCGTCAGATGCGTCTCCTGCAACAGTGCAATATCAATCTTCTGTCTTTTCAAATACATCATGACCTTGTTTCTCTTTAGGTAACTATTGAGTCCCCTGACATTCCACGTTACGATCTTAAGATCCCCCATAGCTCACAAGTATCATCCCTCCTTCCGTGCAGCCAATCCCACCTGCCCATGCGATACAGATACAACCCTCCAGCTCTTTCTTGTAGCCTCATATACAAACTCGAACTCCCCATAACTATGTACACCCCAAACTCCCCACCCTCCACCCATCGCTTCCCCAACACCACACTCCCCAACTGCTGCCCAGCTCCATCCATGGAACTCGGGCACCCCCACATCTAGCCCTGCAAGCACCAACTAATGCCCAGAGCTCAGTAGGGTGAAGTCGCTTTAATGGCCACTTAACTAAGGTTACTAAATGGGGTAAAAGATCTGCTCTGCAAGGCTCCCCTAAAAACAGCAATAGTCACAGTGCTCATAACATGTTGTTTAACGGTCTGGCCTTCTCTGCCTAAGGCCGCTCAAATGACTATAATCAAGTCCCAGAGGCCTATTCCGTGCCATCTTGTGGCGCCCTCCTCGTGCACTACTTATCTCCTCCATCTCCTCTTCCCGTCCGAACGTCTGGCTCCTGGGGGCATCCCTGCGCGTCGAGCCATCCCCAAGTCCTGTGTTTATGAAAAACTTTCAAATTCGCCGGGTACAGCAACATGTATTTATGGCCCGCTTCTCTCAATCTCTGCTTTACCGTCCCAAAGTTCATGCGGCTACGCTGCACAATCAGGGTATAGTCCAGGTAGGCCGTTATGTTTGCCGCCCCTCTTTTAATCGTTCCACCCTTGTGGAAGTGTTCTAGTATCCTCTCCCGGTAGTTAAGGATTTTGGCACTGGCCTAGGTGGGTTTCCCGGCAGCGGCTTCCTGGTCAAAGATCTATGCGCAGCTTCCACCGCGAATCCCTGAGATAAAACTCCTCTGGATATCTCCTGCAACAGCATAGATTCCATGAACTCCGTGGGATCGTGAACCTCTGATCCTTCTGGCAGGCCCACGATGCAAATGTTATTCCGTCGGGCGCGTCCTTCCGCCTCCTCTGCCCTGTTCTCCAAGTTGCCCACTCTCTGCACCAGGGCATGCAATTCGGTCTTATGGGAGGCACAATCCGCGGTGTTCGGGCTCACCTCTTTCTCGAGGGTCTTGGTGCGCTCCGCCAGAGACCTGACGTCCTGTCGAAGTAAATTCACCTCTTCCTGCACCTCACCGACCTTAAGGTCCAATGCCGTTTTCAGCTCAGTAACGGACAGTTCTCAAGTTTAGCCTCCCAGGCCCCCTTCAGGTCCGCAATCGCAGCCAGGACCTCCTGGCTAGTGCCCGTCACAGACATGCCGCCTGCAGGCGACTTATCCTTGCTCTTGGAACTTTCCAAGACCAGGGGACATCTTGGCAAAGTCGTCCAACGTGGGCTGCTTCGCCTTCGGTCTCACGTTTCTATTAGACATGATTCTGCAGCCGCTGGGCATGTTCCAGGGGGCCAATCTCGAGACACCCAAATACGCACAGTCCGCTCCTGTCACCCGACCACTGTGCGGCCTACTCCTTCCTTTGTTCCGGTCGTTGATCGGCCATTTTGTTTCGTCTTCTGTCTCAGGCGCTTCTTATTTTTTTGGCACAAAACTCCACCGCCATTCCTCCCGCGCATTCCAAAAGTTCACCAAGCGCAGTTAGTCCGATCACACACCAACATGTGTGTTTTCAGCAGCCATAGGCACGTTCTTATGCACTATTTCGCCAGGATCTCGGGAGCTCCTCCAGATCGCTTCCTCCTAGATGGCCCTCGTAGCCACGCCCCCTCAACTGAGGACCATTGATGGGAACCGCTAAGAGTGAAATATGTTGGCATCACAGTCCGCTGGGACCACTCTTCCTTTATCCTTAGTAATCATATCCCCCTGCTAGAGCTAGTAGATCGTAAGATGATCAGATGTCCACTACTGTTGTCCACCTGGGGAAGGAGCTCCATGACCAAGATGTCCATACTCCCTAAATTCCTTAAATATTCCTGTCTATCCTGGCTGAGCTTTCTTTGACCGCCTGAGGTCTCTGCTGATAGAATTGGTTTAAAGTACCAAAGGACTGCAGGTAAAGTGCAAGGTTTTCTCCCAAACCTAGGAGCAGGGAAGAGCCTATGGCTCTGGATATGCAGTTGTTTTACCTGGCGGCCCAGACTCGGTTTGCGACATGTATCCGCATGTCAGGATTGACTGAAGGCCGTACCCACTTCAGTCTCTATTGTTGTCCCCCATGATGCCTGATCCCTGCAGGATCGATAGTGAGATCCACAGCTGATGATTGGATTAAGATCCACAAGAAGGCAAACCTTTCCTTTACTTACGCGCCTGAAATGAGTTTGTGTTGCATAGGACATCTTAAGCTTCGTGTGATGTGTGTGGATCAAGGCAACCTGGTGGAGGCTTGGTGTGCAACATCTGGATGATATGTACCCATCAGGTTAATTCGTTTGTCTCTAGAAAGTTATTTGTGGACAAGGTGTGGGGAGCGATTCCCGTCTCGTGTTCCAGTACATCGGAATGAGAGGGGCATTTTTGCAAGTGGAGCACCTCCTTCCCTGTAGAACCAGAACCATCTCCCTTATTTAAATACATTTGTGCTTTGGTTAGATGCACGAATGTGGTCTCCACTTTATATACGATGATTTAGGATCTATCCCCCCTGCTTAGCTTAGATGGTGAAAGGGCTTAAATTTGATCCCTCTGGGTGTTGGGACTGCCCCAGGTGCCCGGTGTAAGGGGACCATTTGTTTCATTTAATGTGGTCATGTTTGTTGGTTCAGCAATTTCAATCACTGGTGCTATAATGCACTAAGATATCCTGGGCGACTGCGATCCCTAGCGTCTGCCTCCTAGACAAAGCCTTAACAATTCTGGGGGGACTGAGAAAATTGTTATCCAGACTCCTTATCCTGTCAAAGCATGTATCCTCATGTCCTGGAATACTATTAATGACCCTATGGAGGCGGCTTGGTTAGGGGATCTGGTATGGTGTCATGAGACTGAAGTAGGATATAGTAATCACTGCCCATTTTGCCAACATCCACAGTATATTTGGAGCCCCTACAGACAGTATTTCCTGCAGTTGTCAGATCAGCATATGTCACGATCATCAACACCTAATTGAGCTGTTGATCTTTCGTGGAGGGGAGAGCACGGAGCAATCTGACTATAGTTGGGGAGGTTTCAGGGGAGGGCCTACAGTTGTGAGCCTAAATTGAGCTGTATAGCTCTAGGTTATGCTCTAGGTGGTGTAGATTTAATATCTTGTACTCGATGGTGTAACTCCCTTGTCATGAACAATGATATACATGGTTGATGCAATGGTTTGTAACAGTTGAATTGTATTGAAAATTCCTTAAATAAAATTGTATAAAAAAGATTCACTTACTACACCAGACTAATTTCCGATAAGGTGGGTGGTCTTAACTCTAAGGTTTTTCACTTAGCTATTTCAATGTCACATGGTAGTACCATAAAATGCATATAAATGCATATTCCTTGTGTGCAATTTACATTGTTTATAAGTGCACCACCTATTTTGCCTAGTTGACTTTCAGCCTAAACATGTGACATGTACAATTTAGTTTCTTGCAAAATGTAATGTTACGTATGCATATTGGTTCCATAATGTTAATATTTTTTCTATTCTCATTTAGGTTGTCTTAGCGAAAGAACTGTCAACTTCACGAGAATATGCTAGTAAGTAATCTGGCCTTTTTCTTGAAAGTCTATTACCAGCCATCCCATATCTAAACTGATAAAAAGGGACTTGTTTGGTGGGTGGGGGTCTTGCGGAGGGGGCACTACAGTAAAAGAAGACTGGTAAATGTATCTTTTATTATTGTCTTAGACTTGTGAATAAGAGGTCCATGTTGATGCAGTTTGGCTACCACTTATGTGGAGAATGCTCCATTTGGTCAAGTATTCTAAAGTTGGAAAGAGACTCCGTCCCACAAGGGAAAACTCACTCTTGTTGATTTTTCCGTTTCACTTTCTTCTATTCATTCCTTCCTCTTTTACTTGCTGTCACTATTTGACATTACTCACTATCCTGTAATTTGAAAGACTAAATTGTTTACTCTATTACATCCACTCATTTGCATTTCACCCTTGCATACCTTCTTTCACTCTTATTAGGGTCCGGGGTTTGGGTTTCCCAACTGTATTTCGCTACTGTTCTCACTGCAGTACTTGCATTTTGAATGGATTGTGTCCTTCCATGCATTCCTCATCTTTCTGTAATTACACCGGCGGCCTGTTGATGTTGCTGGGGTTCACCAGATGTATTGTGAGAGGCTGCAAATCATCTTCACTGTGGTTGCCCTGTTTTTACTGCCTTTTGGATTTCTGGGAAGCACTCCAAGATGTCCGACACCATCTAATGTGGAGGGTGTGCTCCCCCCACCAGACCCACTGTGTTTCCTATTGGCTAGCCTGTGACCAAATAAGCCAATCACAGAGCCGGCCCCCTTCCCAAGGCCAACCACTAAGGCCCCTGTCCGACCGAGCCTGGGTGGGTGTAGAAGGGCTTGGAGGGCCCCTCTCCTTTTTACCCCAAAAAGCATGGAGCGGCAGACAGGTGGAAAGCCTGGTACAACACAAACTTGGGCTGCAACTCGCCACACCCTTCAGATCAGCAGTGAGTAATGACTAAGCACTGGGGTCTACCTCTTCACTGATCTCTAATAGCCGTTGGACCACAGTGTGCCTACACCACTACCTTCTTGACTCATTCTCACTCATTCCTACCGACATCCCAATTTGTCCTCGTAAAAGTTGTTCTAACAATTGTTTGTGTGTGTTTTAGAGTACCTTGCATCAAAAATCGAATTTAGGTGCCCTATATAAGATTTGCGTGCCTTGATTGCTATCCCAGGGCATTTGTTTCTTGCTTTCCTTGACTACTAGGCTGCTCGGTGAGTCGTGCATGTGCTGTGCAGCCCTCTGGTTTCTTACTCCTTTCCTCTACCACTATGGCACTCCCCACCCTCCATCTTATTTTTATTTTTTTTTAAAACTCTTTATTTCTTAATTTCAACAAGATAGAATAAACAGAATTAACATCATAGTTCATTGAATTGCAAAATACACAACAGCGGAAGACAAATATAACAGAATTCCAAACCATAAATCTGTATTCCACCATACTAAACTTAAGACTAACTGAAAACATAATCAGATGCACCAAACAAGTGACAACAGACAAGTAGGACCACACAAAACAACCACACAGACAACACAAACCCCCACCCCTATTTTTGTTACTTGAAAATAGACCAATGCACTCCACTCCAGAACCCAATCTAGCATCATCCATAAAGATCAATAAAGCTCCCCCACATTTCTTCATAAAGGGTTTCCTTGTTTTGTTTACAAAACCTCGTTTTCTCAAATCTTGATAAAACTGTAACATCTAAAATCCATTCCTCCATCGCCGGCTTCTTCCGTGCTTCCAGACCCTCAACACCTGTTTACCCGGCACCAACAAGACTTTGATTGCCCCACACAATATCACCCAACTCTCATCCCGTCCACCACTGTACAATAGTACGATGACCGTTAAGGGATTGCGTGGGTAAACAATGTCCCAAATTTGGTCGATCCTATCAATAACCTCCCTCCGAAAACTCACCACCCTTTCACAATACCACATCATATGTACCAAGTACCTTGTTCTTTCCCACAACCCCAACACCGATCATCACCAACTAATCCCAATTTACACATACGTACTGGGGTCCAATATATTCTGCCCAATAACCTTTGATGTATATAGCGTAACTGCAAATCCACTTTGGCAGTCGTCGGCACTCTCCAAATCTTTTCCCATTCTCTTGGCGTAAGTTCCCTACCCAACTCCTTTGTCCATTATAACCTTAGCTTTTCCCACAAATCGGACCATTGCCCATCAGGTTGCATAATCTGCATAAATGTAGACACTTTTTGAAATCCAATTTCCAAAATATTAAAATTCTCTGGCTTCTTCAAAAATGGAGCACCTGATAGAGTTAACAAAATATCATACCTTCTTAATTCACTGTTCCTCAACCCACATTTCTCAACTAAACTTGCAAAAGATACTACCCTTGCATCACTCCACACATCACCAATAGTCAAAACACCCCTCTGAACCCAACTTTTCCAATTCAGTACCTTATTATTAAACTGCAGACCAGGATTATGCCAAAGGGACACCTCTTCATAAAGATATAGACCTTGTCCAGATCCCACTATCCACGACAACAATGCTTCTTTAGTAGCCAATACTGACTTCAAACACAGCACCTTCCTAGGCAACTTTCCAAAAGAAAACAAACATTTAATATCGTAAGGTAAAAACCGCTGCAACTCAATTTGTACCCACCACGGCACCTGGTTCAGAACTTCACCAGTGTAATCAGACACATTCTTTAACAAAAAAAACACTACCATAATGATTTAACACCGGGTAGCCAAAACCCCCATCTTTAACTTTCCGGGCCATAATATACTGGGGAATCTTGGCCCTCTTCCCAAATCCCCACAACAAATTCTGAAACAATCTGTCTATACGTGCAAACGCTCCCTTTGTAGAATGCAAAGTCAGAGATTGAACAACATACAGAACCTTTGGCAGCAAAATCATTTTAATAGCATTAATTTTAAGAAAAGAGTTAGATTTACACATCCCCATCTCCTAATATCCCGCCTAAGAACCTCAATGATTTTATCCACTTTATAATTTACTAACTTTCTAAAATCTTGAGTAATATAGACACCCAAATATTTCACACTAGAATATTCCCATTTACAATGCCACCCCAGCAGATTCTCACATCCATGCGAAGCCCTCACCGGAAATACCACCGTTTTATCCCAATTGATCCGATACCCAGATATCTTACCCACTTACTCAAAGACCTCCTTCAATATATGACCCCCTACCACAGGATCATTCAAGATGACCACTACATCATCCGCATAAGCCATAGCTTTAACTTCCCTATCTCCCACAGCAAACCCTCTGATACACCTCGTCTCACGAATATACGCTAAGAAGGGCTCCAATACCAAATTAAATAACAGTGGCGACAAAGGGCAACCTTGGCGCGTGCCTCTAAACAACCAAAATGACGTAGAAAACCCCTCGTTCACCCACACCTTTGCCGATATGCCATTCTGAAGTGCTTGAATAGCATTAATAAAGAAAGGACCAAAACCTAATTTCAACAAGCCCCAGTTCACCTTATCAAAGGCCTTCTCAGCGTAAGAAAAGATTAACAAAATATCCTTTATCTCTGAGTCTGGCAGACTCAAAATGTCTAACAGTTTTCAAATATTATCATATCCATACCTTCTCCCCATGAATCCTGTCTGAGATCGCTCTACTAACTCACACACATATTTTTTGAGCCTCACTGTCAGTATTTTGGTAAAGAATTTTAGGTCTACATTAAGTAAGGAGATGGGCCGATAATTATTGCACCTAGTTGCATCCTTTCCAGGTTTCCGGATCACCGTGATGATTGCCTCCTTCATTGAATCGCATAACTTCCTCTCCCTCAAAAAACAGTTCTATAACTCACATTAAACCGGTGCTAACACTTCACCATATTGTTCATAAAATTTCACTGTCAAACAATCCATCCCCGGAGATTTACCCTTATTCATTTCCTCAATTACTGACAAAACCTCTAGGATGGTAATGGGGGCCTCCATACAACATCTACCTTCCTCAGAAAGCAAGGGACGGGCAATTTAACCAAAATACCTATCAAAATCATCCCATTGCGAGGCAATATTTTCCATATACAATTTAGCATAAAATGAACGAAAACATTCACCAATTTTACCTTTCTTAATCACCATATTTCCAGATTCATCATCAATTTTTTTGAATATACAACCTCTCTGAATATCTCTTCAATCTATTTGCCAATAACTTCCCTGCCTTATCCCCTTGCTCCCAGCACTTATACAATCCCCTCTCAACTTGAGTTCCTCATTTTTCAGTACTTCCTTAACCTCCAATATCCTAAGCCTAATTTTCTCCTCTCTCGACAAAGCATAATTTCTTTGCAAATCTCCCAATTCCTTTTCAAGCTCTTCCAATCAAGCTTCTTCCACCCTACGCGTTCTCGCAGTCCAGTTCATCAATTCCCCTCTAACCAAAGCCTTGAAAGCATCCCGCACCACCATATTGTCTGCCGTGCCATCATTTATCTCAAATAAATTTGGTATAAAACTCATTAATGCATCAGTGGAACCTTTATTATTTAACACACAAGATTTCAACCTCCATCTACTAGACCCCAGCCTCTCAGCGGATAATCTCAGCTTAGCCATAACCATTTAGTGGTCTGAAATGTGTCATTCTCCCATAGACACCTCTTGTACATTTTCAATTAGCCTATCAGACACTAATATGTAATCAAGCCTAGAATAAGAATTATGTACCGGTGAGAAAAATGAGTATTCCCTTTCCCCCCAATGAAAATTCCTCGATACATCAACTAAATCATATACTTCCAGAGAATCTCGAAAATCTTTACTCTATTTCTGTCCGGTAAATTGACACGTCGAGGATCTATCCATTTTGAAGTCCATCACACAATTAAACCCCCCCTCCACCCAAACAACCATTTCACCTCCCATATCACCAAGCATCGCCTTCAGCGAAACAAAAAAGTCCCCTCCTCCCGCACATAGGCCATATATAGATCCAACTGTTAACAACATACCCTCATATTTAAGGTCAATTAGTATAATACACCCCTCACCATCCATACTCACTTTTTCAACACACGCATCCAAATCCTTCCTTAATAAGATTCCAACACCCCTCGTATGTCTTGAATTAGTCGGAGAATCAGGTTACAACCTAGGGGGCACTAGAAGTAAAATGCACAGGGTGAAGCCCTAACAGGCTCATGTTTTAACACAAAAAAAGGAGGACAACACACAGTATAGAATTACGGAGAGGCAATGTGAAAGTCCCTCAAATACAGTAAACAAGCACATATACAGTGACCGGGGAGATACTGGGTCATTAGGAAAGACAGAAGGATAGAGAGAAAAGAACTTCCTGTCCCTGTCTAGTCCCAATCCTAAGGGCAACTTTCCTTAGAAAGCGCTGGTGCAACGCCTACAAAAAAAGGGGATAGTAAAAGAAGGCAAAGAGAAGCCATTTTTGAAAAACCATAACAATGTAGAGCTTGTTGGACTCCTATATATCCCTGGTCACTGGGATCCTCTTGAAGGACTGAATGCAAACATAGGGGGTGTTAAAAAAGAGTAAACATAGGACTGAAAAAAGGGAGGACCGAAATGTCTACTCTGGGTCAACACTACTTTAATATCCCGTAGACAAGTCTGGCCATCCCAGGGTAGCTCAAGATTAAGAACTAAAAAGAAGCTCGAGACTCTACTGCAGTTTGTAACTAATATTCTTCAGAGGGGGTGTTGCGCTCACCTGGCTCCCACAGAGGCGTTGATCTGAACTGGACTGCTGCAGTCTCCACCAATGTGATGCGTAGGGCCAAGATGACAGACTGGACTGGCCCACCTAGCTTCGTTTGCTTGGCCCGTAGGAATATTCATCTGATGGTTTGAAAAGATGAGCTCTCCATCCTGCATTGAGCACAGGGGCGTGTTGATAAACAGTTGCTTCACTGGCTCGAAGGAATTGGTGAGTTCCAGAACAATATTGACTCTGCCGTAAGTATGTAGTTCGTAAGAGTTTAAATGCCTGACTTTCACTCTTGTCCGATTCCTTGCAGGTTGCAGCTTGACCCTAGTGAAGAGTTCCTCGTGGCAACCGGTAATATTCTGGTAAGGATTTGTATTTTCCAACACAGTTCGATAAAATAATGTCAATGTGTAACCTGTTGCTTTCTCCCTTATTCAGGCGCTGAGAGAAAGTATGAAGTCTCGGGGAATAATACCTCCGGTGGTAAAATCAGGTAAGTCTATTGTGGTGAGGAGGGTTCCCCTTGTTAGTCCCTTTGTTTCACCCTGCTGTCCTTTGTTTCCCCTTAGGGGCCGGGGTTCAGCGAAGATGCAGTGGAAGCTCGCCGACCCGTTAAGAGGAATAGTACCCCCGGTGGTAAAATCAGGTAAGTCTATGGGGGGGTAACTAATATTCCTCTGTGTATTCCCTTGGCTCACCTTGCTGTTCTTGTTTTCTCCTTAAGTGCCGGAGTGCGGCGGGAACATACAGGAGGATGCGGTGGAATGTGAAGATGCTGCGAAGGCCGGTGAGTTCAGCGCGGCGCTGCAGCAGGCAAGGCGACACGCATAAAATAACTTCTTTCTTCCAGCTCGAAGGCGTGATGGATCGGGAATTCAGGTAAGGATCAAAGGTATTGCTCTTGTTCTAACCTTTTCTCCTTCTTTCTCCCTTTTTCTAGGAGCTCCAAACCCGAGGCGGGCGTGGCAGAAGACTGGATGCAGACTTGCAGGCTCGGTGAGCGTTACACTGCTGGATGCAGAATAACGCGAAGCGTGTGCTGCTCTTTGGCCGTGGTTTAAATAGCCTCCAAAGTAGTCCCAGGTAAGTATTCCTCCCCAGCCCCACCCGAGTAAAAAAGAGTCCCTAGGAAAGTAGTCCCTTCCAAGCCTCTTTTGGCTTGGAGCTCTTGCAGTATGGTCTGCATCAGGTAAGTTTGCAGCATGGTCTGCATCAGGTAAGTTTTAATCTATGAGCCTGGCGCTAGGACTGCACCCAAATAGCCCCTAGCAGGGGTTGTTGGGCTTGCTTGGGATAACTTGATGCCTGCTTCCGGGGTTGCTGGACTTGGTCTGGGTCCCCGGGGGTAGGGATCATGACATTGGGTGAGCTAGGTTTTAAATGAAGACAAACCATGCCCGTGACACAGAATCACCAGTACATCAATTAGATGCGTTTCTTGCAAAACAGCCACATCAATCTTCTCCCGCCAAAGTTTAGACAGCACCTTCTTTCTCTTTCACACACAATTCAACCCTTTCACATTCCAAGTACACACTGAAACAAGCCCCTTCAGAGCACACTAATACACTGTATATCCTCACATGCATTCGTAGTTTTTCAAACATTTACAATCTTCCATTTGAGCATGCTGATAAATGCCAAAACCATCCTATAAAGTCGAGCAAAATATGGAACGTATCATCCCCCCCCCCCACACACCACACATGCAAAAAAAGACAACATACACACATACAAAACAGAATCGATTGTAAGAAACCCAACATATCCTGGGTTTCAACAAAACACCATTATATACATAATCATAACCTATTCCAACTATCTCCCATCTTTTCTAACTGTTAAACTATCCTCTATCCCCCCTCTCTCACAAAGTCTCGAAGAAAAAAGCATAACCGATATATCCTGATCACTAACCCTGATCTACCTATCGCAGGCACATATATCAGTGCAACTTCCAGACAGATCTTTACCGATATCCTTTTCTCTGTCCCTTCCCCAGATCTATGGACTCCTCATCTCTATTTTCTCTCCTCTTACATACTCTCCCATTAATGGTGGCATCAAATGGAAAGTCCTCTTGGTGGGCTTCGCATCATCCAGGTGTAGAATTTCTATCACACTGGCACGATCTTGGTTCTGGGTTCTCAACCCAACCTCCTCCTCTTTGACTGGTGCTAGCTATCCCTCATTAACTTCCTCCCTACTCCTTCCTCCACTCTCTCTGCCCCCTAGCCCTCCTCCAACTGATGTACCACGTCTCTGTACCCCTCCTCGGAAAACCTTCAAAGGTGGAGATATCTTGCATCTAGCCACGCTTAATGCTCGTTGTGCATTCAACACTCTGCCGACATCTGCCTCCTTCTTGAAGACCTTGAACTTGATATCCTTGCTCTTACCGAGACGTGGTTCAAGGCTAGTGCAGTCACTGCTTTTGACTCCCTTCTCCCTAATGGCTACAAGATAATCTCCAACCCTTGCCATAACCGTGCAGGTGGTGGGGTTGCCCTTCTTGTCCCCGAGTGGTCCCTTCTACTCTCATACACACCCAGCCTTACTCTTCCTTCGAGAGCCTGGTTTGCAAGTTGGTCATCTCTCCCACCTCCTCTCTGACCATTGCCACCATCTACAAGCCACGTGGCTCTACCATCCTGTTGCGCTCTGAATAGGACTTCTGAATAGGACTTCTGAATGGATTTCTCCCCCATCCTCAAAACCACCATTAAACTCCTTCTCATGGGTGATTCTTAACATCCACCTTGACTCCTCAATCACAGCATCCACTCTCTTCCATGACCTCTGCACCTCACTCCCCCTCTCCATTCTGTCTTTTGGTCCTACCCACTAGGTTGGGCACATTCTTGATGCCTTCAGCCACACAGATCTTTCACCCTCCTCCCCACTCTCCTGGTCAGACCATCCTCTCCTCTCACCTGTGTCCTCTTGGACCTCGGACCATGCCCCCCAGTCATGCCAACCACATTCACGATCATCCGTCCAATGAAACGATTGTCAGTTGCTGCCTTCGCATCTACCTTCATCCCTCCTCTTCCTCCACTTTAGACACTACCTCTGACTCTGCTCTCAGCAACCTCCATCTTGCCATTACTAATACCTTTGACATTCTTGTCCCAGTGATGAGGATCTGCCTGAAACATGCCTCGAAGCGTAAAAACCTTGTACAACTCTGAACTTGCAGATCTGAAAAGCAAGTGCAGAGCTGGAGAGTGGAAGTGGCAGACCTCAGGCCCACCCTCCGATAAACTGGCCTGTTGCCTGCTCAGAAAGCAATACAGACTCCATCCGCACCAAGAAAAGGCCCCATATACAGGCTCGCATCTCTGGTGCATCCAACAACACTGTTGAACCTTTTAAAATCCACAGGGAACTAGCTAGCCCCTAAAGTCTACTCCTCACCTCTTCCCTCACAGGACCTTTGCGACGCACTGGCCACACACTTCCCTGCAAAAACTCAGGACATCTTGAGCACCCTTGAGTCCCTCTCCCCCTCCCCTTATCCTGCCCCATTGCACCCTTTGGCCTCCCATCCTCCCTCTGCCTTTCTCCTATCACACCTGATGAGGTACCAGAGTTGTACGATCCATAAACGTCTCCTCCATACAGGTGTCCTCCTGCTCCTCCAGAACCATTAAGGACCACATCGGCTCCCTTGCCCCTTCACTCACTGATTTCTGCAACCACTCTTTTGCCACTGTATCTTTCCTCTCCTCCATCAAGCACTCCTTTGTGTGCTTGCCCCTTCCTGAAAAACCTTCTGCTGACCCGTTTTGTCCAGCCAACTACCGCCCCATATCTATCACCCCCTTCCTTGAGAAACTCTTGGAGAAGCTGGTCTTCCCCCAACTGATATAGCGCACTGACCTTGTTGGTTGCCTCTATGACCATCAATCTAGATTCCAAGCATCCAGAGGTACGGAAACTGCTCTTCGAATGGATTGTGTCCTCCCATGTATTCTTCATCTTATTATAATCTCTCTCTCTCTCCAGCTTCGCTGCTTCTGAATTCTTTTTGACGGAGGGTGCTGTATGCAGAGGCGCTGTGTCAATGTCCCTCGAGGGCCTCCGTGGACGTCATCAGCATAAATAGCGCATGCAGCGCCTGTTGGCTTCAATTCCGTTTTTCCAAGTTTACTCTTCGAGTAATTATGGCACGCTTGGGTTTTTCAGAAAGTCTTCATCATCTTCTCCTTCGACACCAAAAAATTGCCACACCTGCGAATCGAAAGTATCCATCACGGATCCTCACTGCGTCTGCCTATGGTGTCTGGGCTCCGGGCACCGTACCGACTGTGGGTCCTTTCAGGCCATGACAGAGAAAGGGAGCGCATAGGTAAACTCTGGCTCAGAGAACCCAGTCTCCCTTCATCCAGCTGGTCTTGGCGTCGGTTGCAGGGTATCGGGCCAGCCAAAGCTCTCCAGTGGTCGTGCCATCGACCAAGATGGCTGTGCTTCAGCCTCCATCTTTCTCCCCACCTGAGCCTCTTGCTCAGTCAGGATGACCGCCTTTCAGCCTCCAGCTAGCGGTCCTCTCTTCCTCCATGCCACCGCTGGTACTGCAGCTTGGCATGGCTCCGCCCCTCCAGGACAATGTCTCTGCAGAGGCTCACCTGTGCACAGGGTGGTTCTCTCCTCTCTCCGTAGGAGTCTCTCCCTGGTTTGCTGTCCTTTTGTGTACGTCATCAGCAAAACATAAACGTGTCCGTCTTCTTTCATTATGGCATTTAGACGACGCTCAGAATTACCTGAAGCCAAAGGAGTAAAAGTTGGGTACTTGTTGGTTATAGGCATAACATGAGATACAAGTCTTTTTCACCACCCATATATGCAGAGATGTTGTTTTGGGCTGTGAGTTCCTGATCAGAATGGAGTCCTTGTCCCCAAGAGGGTAGTCACTGCTAGTGAGCTCCCACTTGCCTAAACCCCTAGGGACGGTCTTGCTTAGTGGGCTCACCTTCACAGACTCAATGGGGGGTGACGGGACCAATTTTACAGATCAGTCACATACCCCTCCCATTAAACTAGAGGCTCCCCTATTGATTGGGAAGTGGGAAATTACTTAAAAGGTCCACATTGCCTGTTTCTATCCCCTTTCAATGTTGCACCGAGAAACAAAATGGTTGAAGAGCTAAAAACCACCTTGTGACTTGGACATTACAAACTTTTCTCAGGGTCATCCAGGTTAGGGGGCAGTGTTCCGACTTGTGACCAAACTTCTTTCTTGTGACATAATACTTCAGGTTCAGGACTCACCACTTAATAGCTGAGGCTTCAAGTTCTACTCTGTCACATGGCTGTTCTCTGGGGAACAACGTCCAGGTTGTGTTCAAGATGGGGTGATCCAAGCTATCCTGTTTCTGTGACAACACATCTCCTAGTCCAACCTTTCAGGTGTTTGTCTGAAGAATAAACACTCGGTTGAAGTCTGGAATCTTCAGTACAGGCTCCCGACACAGGATGTGTTTGAGGCTTTCTAAGGTTCTTTGATCTTATCTTTCCGAGACAAGCCTTTGTCGGTGTGGGTTCTTGAGCTTGTCGGTAAGATTGGCTGTCAAGGTGTAATCATTCGGTATGAACTGTCTGTAATAGCCTTGTTAGGCAAGATTGTATGTAGTAACCCTGTTGGAGACTACACCAGCATTTTCCTCTTGGCAATAGGTAACCCATCCTTTGGTATAGGTCTGTACTGCACAAGAGGTAGAATGACTGCGCAGCCAGACTTGACTTAAGAGGAGTCAATGTGAGCTATAGGGTTGCAACATAGTTTCACAGTGACAGGTATTCAAATATCAAATAACACTTATACTCTAGGTTTCATGATTTAAATAATTATTTATGGTGGCCACCAGGGGGTGCATAGGCAATGGCAACCTGAGTGCAGAGCTCCAAAACACCGGGCCGTTATGGGAACTGAGCCCTCACCCCCCCCCCCCCCCCCCCCAATCCCCCCCTGTCATAAACCGGTAGAAGTATCGCTGGGAGAAACACCCAAGAATACTCCAGGCGCAATCCTGATCGACAGGCCCCCCCCCTCCTGCAAAGTGGAGAACGGGTACAACACGAAGTACGGAGAGGAGAGGTGGAGCCTCCGCCCGTGGGGCTGGGTGCACGCAGTGCCGAAAAGAGTCCGGCCGAGGTGGCAGCTGGCGTGAGGGGCACTGAGCCCTTCACATCTGAAGATAGTGCAGCGTTGGGCACTCCCCTGACCCTCCGCCCCTCACCCTTCGTGACGGCTCCCGAGGGAGAAGCCGAAGCCCATCCATGACAGCATCCCAGTGAGGGACGGAATGGAAGAGTGAGCCCAGAACAGCTGAGGAGCACCTTCGGAGGGCCAGAGGTGGGTGTTAGCGGGGCGGACGGAGCAGTATGCTCGGGGAGGGTTGGCGGGGAGCGCTGTAGGGTCCATAGAATCATGTGTGCTGGAGGCAACACGGTCAGCCCCCCCACCTCCCTACCCCCCTCCCTGGGAGTGCCTTAGAGTACGGCAGGGAAGGAGGCCCATAGGGAGAGGGAGATCCACGGATATATATGCAGACCAGCGACGGACAAGGAGTATTACACCAAGCTTTTTCTGCCAAGGCATAATGAGCTGTACACTGCACGTTTATTTACTGAGTGCGCCCACGGGGTACAAGAAGGATCAATATTTCTGATGTTTGTTAATCTGCTTAGAATCACATGCTGTGCATATGGTCAGACTTTCAGTGGTAACCGCAAAGTATTGCATCTTGTCTTTCGCGGACCGAAAGGGGACGTTGGCATAGGCGTGTCTGTAACACTATCCCTATCGTGACGTGCAGTGTACTCAAAATCCCTCACGCGTCGAGGTCCCTCAGATTGTTTTTTTCCGTCCAGATAACTGGTCGCCCTATAGCGGAGCGCTTACAAAAGAAACATTGTTTATCTTATACCAACTTTTGAGTTATTCCCTGTTAAGTCACTTCGGTCACAAGAACATCTTCGACGAAGTAGGCGGCGGATTCATCTACGACGGTGGTATTCGGCGCCTACGATCCAGCAGCTGGAATTTCCACATGGTCTGGCCCTCTGGCCGACCTGTACAGTAGGGAGAGTGGGGTTGGGTGGCCATATTTTCGGTTTGTCTTTCCTCCTTTGCCCTCTTCAGGTCTGGTCATCTTCCCCTTTGGCTATGGAAAGGACTCCTTTTAGGTTCTGCCCTAAGTGTAGGGTCAGATATCCTTGGAAGGACGAACGCAGGACGTGCAATGCCGGTCTCCCCTTACCCCTTAGATCACGACAAAGTGGTGTGCTACCTGCAAACTCCTTTGGCCTAAGACCCTTAAGGCGCCGTGTAAAGCGGTGGGCCACGTACGGTATGTCGCGGGTGGAACCCCCTTCCCCCACCGCCACACCCGCCGAGAGTGACGGGGGCACCTCAGATGACCAAACATCCGTTGTGGATGTGATTGACCCCGAGGCGGACACTTCTAGGTCCCCCCACTCCCGTGCCCGACCCTTTAAGCCCTGACTCTTGTCTCACTTCAGGGACAACACCCGGCGACAGGGGCGTACAAACACATCTCACTAAGAAGACAACCCCTACACCGGTTTCAACATCCTCGTTGAAAAAGGTGAGAGCGCCAACAGGGCCGTCGAAGATTTCGACAGTTTCCTTGGATCGCGCAGATCCAAAGCCTTACCCGCATCCGCAGCAGTTTTGCGACTGGGCAATCTAAAACAAGTAAGGGAGCTACTCCAAAAACTTCACACGTCGAAGCACGGAAATCCGACACTGCGACGGTCCCGAAAGCTACGACTAGGCCTCTAGTCGAAAAACCGACCACTAGGTCCTCTAACGCCGCGGAAGGTAAATCTGCCGATAGACCTACCGATAGACCATCGGAGCAATTGTCTCACGCTGATTCGGCGGTTATCGAAGACCGCATCGAGAGGATTACAGCGGCGGTGGGGCTTATCCCGGTTCCGCCTAAAATCATGGGGCAAGCCGCGGAAAAATGTACAGATGATGTTTGGGGCCCCGATTCTCAAGATACATATGAAGATAGCCAAGGGACTCTTTCCGACACCCTAAGAGGCTCTTTTCGGCACCATATGGCGGAAAACGACGTTTTTCCACCCGTAGGCCCGCCTGGGTCTTCCAAATGGACTAAAGAGAAATTCTAAGGGTGTATGGATCGGCTGGCGAGAAATACCCGTTTTTCTGATCATCCATCCCCAAAAAGTTCTCGTGGAGAGCCTAACCCTCACATTTCTTCTCACTATCAAGAAGAGCAGCCTTCTGTCTCATTCCAGCATGAAGACATTGTCCACATGGACACCTATCGGGACATTTACAATGAAAAGGAAGAGGCTTCATTTCTACAGAATTATGAAGAGGAACAGCAGAGTGCCACAGACAAGTGGGAAGAGACCCAGCAAGAGGGAAAAGACCCCTGGAAAAGGGCTGGGGTGCCCCTTGCCACAGGGGAGGCACCTCCGGACAAGGAATCCAAGAGGCTGTATGCTTTAGGCAAACGAGTTACCTCGGCTGCCGCATACACTACGCGGATAGCAAATAATACCATGCTATTGGCCAGTTATGCTGACCCTCAGTGCAACCTGCTCCAGGAAGGCCTCCAAGAGGTTCCAGAACCCATCAAATCCAAACTTCTCTCTATTATAGTTGAGGGAAGACAAGTGAACCAGAATGTGATTAAAAACACCCTGGAAACGGCTGAAACAGCAGGCAGGTCTCTGGCGCAAGGGACCCTACTAAAAAGACACGCTTGGTTGCGTACTTCAGGGTTTAAACCCAAAACGCAAGCCTCTCATCAATAAGCCTATTGAGGAAGCTTTCCTCTTCGGGGAAGCAGTTGATGAGGCCTTGGAAACAGCCAAGAAAGAGCATGAAACTCTTAAGTCTCTGCAACAGATCACTCAAAAACCATCCCCCCAGAGAGGTAATAACTCTCGGCAGTCCTTTCGAGGGCAGTCCCGTGCAGGTCAAAACAACCATAGCACTGGAAATTTCAACACAAGACACACTTCAGGAAGCCCCGCATACTACGCTTCAAGGGGTCAGCGATGCGGCAGAGGTAGAGGCCCCAGTCCTAGAGAAGCCACAGCCTCTGGTCAAAAATGACCACCAGATCCAGGTCCCCTCCCATCTCACCCAAGTCGGGGGGCGATTAACATCTTTCCTCACGGCATGGGAGGGGATAACTTCAGACCAGTGGGGTCATAAAGACGGTCACCCATAGGTACTGTGTGGAATTCGCCCGACCTCCACAATTCAGACTGCCGCGCTCACAGCACTTTTCACCGGATCATCTGGAGATCCTGAATCAAGAGGTCGAAGCGCTGCTGGGAAAGGATGCCATAGAAGCCGTCCCTATTCAGGTAAACAAGGGTATTTATTCAGTGTACTTCCTTGTACCCGAAATGGACCTCATCATGCGCCCTATTGTAGACCTGCACCCAGCGAACAAGTTTATAAAACCCCAAAAGTTTTGCATGATAACACTACAAGAAGTCATCCCACTGCTGAAACAGGGGAACTACATGGCAACAATGGACATGAAAGATGCATACTTTCATATTTCAATGTTGTCAGCGCACAGGAAATACCTAATGTTCATGATCAAGGACAGGCATTACCAATTCAAGGTACTCCCCTTCGGCATTTCCACAGTGCCAAGGGTGTTTACCAAGGTCCTGGCAGCGGCTGAGCACACCTGCGCAGACTATCCGTCCCAGTTTACTCTTACCTCGATGACTGGCTCATCACAGGGGACTCATACAACACATGTTTTTTTGAACACCCAAAAAACAGTAGATCTTCTCGTCGGTCTGGTTTTCTCAATCAACGAGAAGAAATCCAGTCTAGTCCCCAGTCAAACAAAACAATTTCTGGGAGCTCTAATTCAGACGAAAGACGGTCTCGTCTTCTCCTCCAACGAGAGGGTTCAGAACATGCTTTTTCAGATTTCTCAATATGTAGCCCGTTGGTGCGCAAGACCATGCGCTTGCTAGGAATGATGGCGTTGTGCATATACTTGGTTCCCCATGCGCGCATGCACATGCGTCCCATGCATGAGTGGCTCAACAGCCAGTGGTGTCAGGCGAGCGGACAATGGGAAGATCTGGTAGTTATCTCACCAGCCCTCGTTCTTTCTCTGCAGTGGTGGTCAAGAGAAAACCTCTTGAAAGGGAAAACCTTCACCACCCCTGCCGTGGAAGCCACTCATAACAAACGCATCTCTCACAGGGTGGGGAGCTCACCTGCTTCAGCAGACAGCGCACGGAGTGTGGCCGCCTCAAGTAGCATCCAACCATATAAACTTACTGGAGCTATTAGCAGTGTTCAAGGCATTGAAGGCCTTTCAGGTGCAACTGCAAGGGAAGACAGTGCTGATTCTCACCGACAGCACTACAGCCATGTATTACCTGAACAAACGGGTGGCGGGGGGGGGGGGGCACTCACTCTCCAGGCCTATCCAAGCTGTCCAAAAACAGTTGGATATGGGCTCTCAAACACAAGATGTTTCTGTTATCCCAACATGTTCCAGGGGAACTCAACCTTCTAGCAGTCGTGCTCAGCAGAGATTTTCCTCTGCCCGAAGAATACGAATGGCGTCTGCACGAAGACATTGTGTCCAACGTCTTCGCAGAATGGGGCTTCCCAGAGATCGACCTGTTTGCAACTCAGGAGAACGCCCAACGCCAAGACTACGCCTCCAGGTACCCCCAGAACCGCTCCAAGGGGAACGGTCTCTGGATAACACGGTCAGGGAAATTGGTCTATGCTCACCCCCGCCCCACCCAAATCTCCCCCACCCCCCGACTCTCCTTCTCAACAAGATAGAGCACAAGATGCACCAGGAATCAGTTACCATGATACTGGTGACCCCCATGTGGGAAATGTCCCTCTCCCCACCAGTGAAACAACCCTGCATGTACGACATGTTGTCTCAGGACAGGGGGGAGACCCTACACTCATGACCACAAACTCTGAACTTAGCAGCCTGGCTCCTGAGGTCATGGAGTTTGGACATCTACAGCTCCCTCAGAGGTGCATGGACATACTCGGGGAATCTAGGAAACCAAACACACTGTGCCAGCAAATGGAAACGTTTTATCATTTGGTGTAATTCCAAGAGTGTCAATCCCATAGATTGCTCACCCGCACACATTGTACTGTACCTAACCCATCTATTGGACACTGGGTTAGTCTTCACTTCCCTAAAGGTTCATCTGGCTGCCCTGTCAGCCTACACCACATCACAACAAAAGGTGTTGTGGTGGAAGATGCCAGTTGTTATTACGGCCTTTATTGAAGGGTTGAAGAGGATTTATCCTCCTGTTTCTCACCCAGCTCCTGGGTAGGACCTAAATTGAGCCTATGCATAAAGCAAATTCTAAAAGACCTGACTTATAAAACGGCCTTCCTAGTGGCTATCACTTCTATCAGAAGGGTTAGCGATCTACAGGCACTTTCTGTTTTATACCCCTTTGTTACATTCCACAGGGATAAGGTAGTTCTGCGCACGCACCCCAGATTTGCGCCTACATTTATCTCTAAGTTCCATGTGAACCAGTCGATTGAGCTACCTACTTTTTTACAGAATCCTTATAGCATGGCCGAAAGAAGCCTACACACACTAGATGTGCGCAGGGCAGTCATCTTTTACCTGGAAAGAACTAAACCACTGTGGAAAACGAACCAATTTTTCGTTTCAGTGGCAGCTAGTAGAGAAGGGGATCCTGTCTCTGAATCGGCTATTTCATGGTGGATTGTCAAATGCATCACACTATGTTATACTCTTGCTAAGAGAGAACTGCCCTTCAAGCCCAGAACACACTACTCGAGGCACTGGGGCATCCATAGCATCCATAGCATTCATTGCAAATGTTCCCCTTGAGTCCATTTGCAAAGCGGCAACGTGGAGTTCTGTACACACCTTTACAAAACCCTATTGCCTAGACACTCATTCTAGGTCTGATTCTCAGGTGGGACAAGCAGTACGAAGACCTCTTTTCTCTACTTTTCCTTCTCAAAACCCACCTCCAGCTCCGGGTACTGCTCGCTAGTCTATGCACAGCATGTAATCTAAGCAGATTAACAAACGTCAGAAGACTTGCATTACTTACCGTAATAGCATTTCTGATGATTGTATCTGCTTAGATTCACATGCGCCCACCCTTCCTCCCCGCTTGGAGTGGAAGGAACATAGACGACTTACTACTTTCTCTCTTTTTGTACTCACTCACTATAGCCTTGGGCTCCCTCTAGCAGAAAAAATACAATCGGAGGGACCTCGGCGCGTGAGGGATTTTTGATACACTACACGTCACGATAGGGATAGTGTTACAGACACGCCTATGCTGACGCCCCCTTTTGATCCCCGAAAGACAAGATGCAATACTCTGCGGTTACCACTGGATGTCGGACCATATGCACAGCATGTGAATCTAAGCAGATACAATCATCAGAAATGCTATTAAGGTAAGTAATGCATGTCATATTAACTGATGGAGAAACAAGTGACTCCGTGATTTAGTCTCTGGTCCTACTACAGACACGGGGTCATCAAGTTTTGGGCATGCAAAGGCTGCTCACTTTTAAAATCCACAAGCAGAGGTCAAGCGAGGAGGGTGGAGCCTGTCGTGGTCCGACTGCTGAAGCCGGAGGGAGGGGTGCCCCCCTTTTCAGGGGCATGTGCCTGCCTCCCCAGGGAGACTGAGAGGCTGGGAGACTGAGGGAGGTGTCTATCTTTGCAGCCAAGCGGACTGGGCCAAGCCCACTGGTAACTGGGGACGTGAAAGCATAACGAAATTGTGGTACCTCAGCTGGTAACCCCTCCTCGAAGCGCATGTGGGAAGAGGGTGAGCTTTATATAATAGAAAGCGGTGCCCGCTTTCAGAGCCACCAACAAGCGGATTCCTCCCAGAGGTGGTGCGATTGAGAAGGAGCCTAATGGTACTCTTTGAGGAACAGCGGCCCCTAAATACTTCTCCGGGAAACGCGTTGCAGCACAGGGCCGGCCCTCAGATGGCCCCTGATTCACCACACGCCAACTGCACAGTGAGGACCTCTGGCGATGGGGGGCAGTGAAGGAGGGAGACAGCCTGGAGTAACAGGGAGGGGTCCCTGAGTAGGTAGACATGGGGATTCTGAGGATAAAAGGAGAGAGTGACCCCTGAGCATAACCAGGGCCCCTATACCTGCACCTACCCTTCGCCTGCAGTGAGAGGATACCCTGCAGCCATCGAGGAGAACTCTGAAAGAAGAGCGCCCCCCCCCCGGCAGTGGACGTGAGCGATCTGTTAGTGGCAAGGGACCACCTGCCCTTCTGAAGGTGGAGACAAAGTACTAAGCTGGTCCAATTTCGGGCAGTGTTCCCCCCTCCCGGACCGTGGACAGATGTGATATCCCCTGAAATGAAGGCATTTTGAAGGGGAAGCCGTGAGGAGAGCATCAACCACCGGCCCCCATTGACCACATAGGGGGACACCCAACAGATGACCCTGGAGGCTAGCAGGAAGAGGCGCATGGAGGCAAGGCTGAAGTTGGCCGCCTATATAAGTACACATAAAGTGGTCTGGGAGTTTGTGATAAAGCACAGCCCAACATGGCCACTGCACCTGAGGAATCTACAGCAACTAAGAAGGATGTTGCTGCACTAATGGAGGAAATAAGAAATATGAGGGCGGACGTTGGGAACATGGTGGATAGAATCACCCAACGAACAGACAAAATGGAGGAAAGACTTTTAGAAGTTGAGCACAATCAATCCTCTCTCTCGACACCCTAGAGACATAAATGGACATGTGGATTACTGAAATGGAGAGATGCGAGGAAGAGGTCAGGATGAAGATGGATGACCTGGAAAATCGTGAGAGGCGGAACAGCCTTGGACTTTTTGGTATCCTGGATCGAGACGTGGAAACAGAGCTCGACCTGACGAGAGAATTACATGAGGTTGCAAAACTGGTCTTCGAGGACGACACCATTGACAAAGCTAAGATTGAAAGAATTCACTGTGCGGGCGGGGCTTTGGGATGCCCGAGGTCAGTCCTCGCCAAGTTCCATAACTACGCCAACTAAGTGAAGATTCTCGAAAAAGCAAGGCTGAGAGGCCCCGTCACATACTGCACATCTAGAGTAAAAACCTTTCAGGATCTATTTTCCCTGGCCTTAACCAAGAGCAGACTGTGTTGGCCCCTGACCAAAGGGCTAAATGAGAAAGGAATGAGGTACAGGTGGGGAGAGGTGGGGGAGAGGGAGATCCCTGTTTTCTATCTCCTTTGAATTTGATGGCCATAATTACAGGTTGACGACGGAGGAAGACTTTCGGAAAGTCATGAGGGAGTTGCTTGGAGAAGCCGACACTTCGGAGAATCATGGAGACCAGGCGGAAGGCGACACAGTGGCTGATCAAGGGACCTATGAGAAGACTGATGCAGGGATACAGGAAATATAGAAAATATAGAAAGTTAAACACATTGCCAATGGCAGACACTTGATTCAGAATGGAAACCATCTGAGATGTGGACACAGGACCAGGGCGATACTCATCAGGATGTTTTAGGGTGATGTATGATCAAGCGGGTTACTGCTGTGGCTGGCTAATGCTGTGTATGTGTTATGGGCAAGGGCCTTTATTGAAATAGGCTGTGGGCTGAAAATGGTGGTTTGGTACAGGGGTTTGGGTGGGGGGGTAGGTAGTTTGAGGTAAATGGGGAGATGGTGGTTTGGTATAGGTGGTGGGGGGGGGCCTCAAAGTTTTTAAGAGATTCGGTGTGCACGGGACCGGTAGGGAGCTGGTTCCAACTTGGGTCCGATCTTACCCTGATGATGTCAACTGGGGGCAATCAGGGGGTGGGGGGTTGGGCGCTTATTTTGGAATGTGGTGCGATGCAGGTATCCTCAAAGTGGTGTTTACCGGTTGTGGTGAGACAGAGTTATGTGTACAGGCCGCCCAGAGCGCTTAGGGGACTCGGTGTGGGAAAATAGGATAGCTGTAGTCCTAGGTGACAAGGGGGGTGGCCTCCTGAGGGTGGGGACACTGAATGTAAAGGGGTTGAACTCCCCTACAAAGAGGTCTCTGGTTGCTAGGGAGTTTCGTAGAGCTGGCTTTGATTTGATGATCCTTCAGGAGACCAAATACACCAGAGGGGTTGAACAGAGGGTCCTGGCCAGGGCACTGGATCAGGAATACTGGGGGTCATCAGGCCCCCAAAGAACGGCAGGGGTTGGAATCCTTATTGGTAAAGGGCTAAGAATGGAGGTCACAAAGGTCTGGGCCGATGAAGCGGTTAGGGCCCTCCAGGTTTCCTGGACTATAAACAAGGTGGGGTTCACATTTGCTACAATCTATTGCCTGAATCAGGGGCAACAGAGGTTTCCTTTGAAAACTCTCCCAAATATAATGCTCAAAGCTTCGGGCCACATACTACTAGGCGGTGATTTCAGTATGTGGGCAGATTTCAGGATTGACAGACAGACCCGGGAGGGAGGGACAGAAGAAGTGCCCAGACCATCGCACGGTGAGGTCTTAAGAATGTTTGAAGACTATGGACTACGGGGCATATGGCGTTACTTGCACCTGAAGGAAAGAGGGTATACCTTTTACTCTGCCCCACACAGCACTTTCACAAGAATTGATTATATGTACATCTCAAGGGGTCTACGGGAGGAAGCACTTAGCTTGAAGATTTCTTCAATCATGTGGTCGGACCATGATCTGGTTTTAGTGAACCTGAAATGGCCAGGGATGGTACCCAGGGGATCTAAATGGAGATGCAACAAATCCCTATGGTAAGACCTGGTGTTCCACAAGGAGTTGACCAAAGAGATTGTTGAATTTTTCAAAATAAATAATACTGGGGAGGTCTCTAGGAGAATGGTGTGAGAAGCGGGGAAGGCGACGTGGAAGGGGGACCCTGATCAGGGAAGGGGCTCAGAAAAAACAGGAGCGGAAATTAATTGAAAACGGGCAGCGGGCCGATATGACCCAGTTAGACAAGAGGGTAAGGGACACCACTGAGTGGAGGGAAGAAAGGGTCATGGAGGTAAGGGGGAAGCGGGAAGAACTACGACTCCTTGAGGTAGGTCAAATAATCAGGAAATTGCAGTTCCTGAAACAAAATCTCTATGAAAAAGGAGACGAGGCAGATGCATTACTGGCTGCGAGACTGAGAGCACAGCGAGCCGAACGGTGGGTGACGGCAATAGATGGGGTGGAGAAAACGCAGGACCAAGGGAGGGATGGAATCCAAGAGGGTATCTAGTCAATTCATCTCAACCCATTCCTTCAAATGCTATACCATCGAATTAGAAACATCGAAAAGCATTTCCATCGAAAATGCCTTTCCATTGACTATAATTCGATGCTATAACCGAAACTGGGGTTCGGGTTAGATTAAGGGTCACATTAGGGTTTAGGGTTGGGGCTAGGGTTATATTAAGGGTTACATTAGGGCTAGGGTTGGGCTCGGGTTAGATAAAAGGTTACGTTAGGGTTAGAGTTGGGGCTAGGGTTAGATTAAGTGCTGGCCAGTACCGAAATTTCAGCACTTGACAGCTCCATGTGCTGTTTTAACGTTACCAAAAAATGCATTGAAATGCTATCTTGTGCATTTCCATTGAAGCCAGTCCATTTTATATTTTCAATGGACTGGTTTGATGGAAAAGCACTTTTACATTTAATGCCTGTCTGCATTGGTAAACAATGCTTTGGTTTCGATGGTGTGGCATTTCGGTGCTTCAGTTTCGATGAAATGACTAGGAATAATCCAAGAGTGATTTGCATCCTTTTACGAAGATCTCTACAAAACAGGTGCCAATTCAGATACCGTAGAAATAACAAAGTACTTGGAGGGAATTTGTATGCCCAGGCTCTCCCTGGAGGATGCCCAAGCAATGGAAACCCCAATAACGGCTGAAGAAATAAGGAGGGCGGTGGTAAAGGTTCCTACAGGGAAGGTTTTTCGGCAGGCTTTTTAAAATCTTCTTACCCTCCTTATCCCGTTCATGGTACAATTATTCAATGATATCCTGGATACGGGGGAGCCCGGGAAACTTACTCCCGAGCAATGATTGGTCATACCAAAGGAGGGCAGGGACTCCCCCCCCCCCCCCCCCCATCCCCCCAAAGGTGCGGTTCTTACCGCCCCATCACCCTCCTGAATATCGACGCCAAAATGTATACATCAGTTTGGCGGCAAGACTAGAGACCCACACGCCCCATTTGATCCACTCTGACCAGGTGGGCTTCATAAAGGGACGCCAGGGCCGTGTGGACACATGTAGGGCAGCCTTACATTTTATCCATGAGGCGTAAGATATGGGGGGGGGGCATTCTCCTCTCGGTGGACGTGGAAAAAGCCTTTTATAGGGTAGAATGGGGCTTTCTCAAGGAGGTACTGGGCAAAGTGGGTTTGGGCTAAAGGTTCAGATGGGGCATCATGGCAGTCTACGGATACCCTCTCCCCCCGCCCCCAGGCTTTCGTGGCAGTTAATGGTGGTTTTTCCCACTGGTTTACTCGAGGTAGAGGTAAGAGACAGAGTTGCCCTCTCTTGCTCCGAACCTATTTGCGCTCTCCCTGGAACCGGTAGCACAGATAATCTAGAGAGATTCCAGGCTTGGTTTGAGGCAGGTCTCAAGCTGGTGGGCAAATTGTGGAAGGATGGAACCTTTGTCACTATAACTGATTTGGAGGGGGAGCTGGGTTTGGGTGCCCTCTCGGCCTTCATACCTTCAGTTGAAAGGGGTGCTCACAAGAGGAAAATCGAGAGACAGGATTCAGAGGGACCTTACTCCTTTTGAAAAGCGCTTAGATAAAAGAACGGAAATGAAGGGCCTGATATCGGTCTTGTATAGAGAACTGGTGAATGCAGGGGGGGGGTCCACAAAAAAATCTGGGACTGAAATTGGAAAATGACACAGAGAGAAATGGACCCAGCGTTGTGGCTGAGATTGCGTAGAGGGGCCTCTCAGACATGGTTCTCGAGCCATCCAAACTGCATGCCATCAAGCTCCTTCATAGGTGGCAATATGACCCCGTCAGGCTCTCAAAGATGTTTCAGACTGTGATCCCAGAGTGCTGGCATCTATGTGGGGAAAGAGCCGACTACTGGCACATGTGGTGTGGATGCCCACAAGTGAAAATGTTTTGGGATGGCGTGTTGGGTTTGATCAAGGAACTTGGTGTGCACCGATCCAAAACGCCATTCTTAATCCTGTTTGGTTTGGAGGAAGTTAAGGGAGAATTGGGCATGGTGAGGGGGTTTGCATCACCCTTGCTGCTTGCAGCTCGAGCCTGCCTGGTGATGAAATGGAAAAATGCCCGAACTCCAGTTAAGAGGGATTGGGTCAATGTGGCACTGAATATATGTACCATGGAAAGGATCACTGCAGCACTACATGGAAGGGCAGCACCCCATGAGAACATGTGGGGGGAATTCATGAACAAATACTTGAATAGTTAAAGCAATGTGAGGTTAAGTATAAGGATGGAGGCATTGGGGCAGGTGCTGTGCTAACCAGGGGTAACTGGGAGGAGCTACCCATCAGGAGATTCCCCATCAATTGGATTATAGCCCAAGAACTTGGAAAACGCGCTGGAGGCGGCCACGAACATGCATGTAACTCATTACTTTATCTCTATCCAGCTCTAGACAACCGAAGATTTTTGGTTGAGGGTTCCTTGAGCTAGAGAAGGCACCTTTTAATAGGGGTGGGGCTGTGTGGGTAAACGTGGGTTCCCTTGTTTGTAAAAGTTTGCTGTTTCTATACTGTGAAAACCCTAAATAAAACAAAATGAATTAAAAAAAATGTATTTATTTATTTAACGCTCAGTTTTAAAGTATGCCTTCTTTAGAAGGGGGCAATTGGCAACAATAAAATACACTTAAAAAATACACTCCTTCAGTTTCAGTTAAGTAAGTAGATAACCTTTTGGGATGTCACACACACTTCCTACACCCTGAGGTGACTTTAATAGTTAGGACAATGTGGACATTGATATATCGCGTTGACACTTAAATGCAATATTGAGCTTATGGAAAAAGTAAAAGGAAAAGGTTATGCAAGGTAATAATGGTTAACAAGTTTCTCCAAACAGGTAAGTACGTTAGAATCCCCCAATGAAATATAGGTTAACCCTTTCCCAGCCATACAAGTAAATTATGTACGACTTATTTAGGGACAGATCAACACAAAGTCAGAGGGTAAGAAGAGTCTACAGGGAGCCAGGCCAGCATATGTCAGTTGTGCAAAGTCTAGGAAAGCTGAGGCACTTCTTGAAGATAGCACAGCAGCTTTGCATAATGTTAGTTTTGTAGCAAAAAGAATCACTGTAGGGCCACAAGCTGGGAGGCTTGTGAGGGGCAAAGATGCAAGCAACTCTGCAAAAGGCAGCCAATGCAAGTCTCCAGTGAGAGATAGCAAGCTACACACAACGAGAGGTAAGTACCCCTAGTTACACAGTACCTTAAGTCTGAAGAAAGGGATCTATCTGGCTTCTATTCCTGTTGTAGGCCTGCAGATCCTGTTTTTCCTGGGCCTCAGTCGTGGGGTCAAGTGGGCGGACGTCTGGGGACTCCTGCACCACGATTTGAAGTTCAGCAGCAGCAATGTGCACAATTCAGATCAGCAGCACTTTGCGGTTTCAACTACTTGCAAATAGCATCACTGCAGTTCTTGGACACCTTGTGGGCTCCCCTTGCTTCTAGGGTGCAGCACTCTGAGTTGGCTCAGGCTTGGAAAGTCCTGCTTCGAGGGAGTCCGGAGGATCTTCCTGGAGCAGGGGTTTGGCTTAAAAACAATGCACTCGATTCTGGTCCCTTTACACTCTGTTCCAGCAGCAGTGAGTACTGCTAGCAGGGAGAGGGGTAGCAGTCAAGTTCGTCTTGGCATCAGTTGGTCTCACAAACCCAAGGGAAGTAGTTGTCAGTTTTGGGCTTCTCTAATCGATTCGAAATATGGAGCTTCAGCACTGCAGTAGGGCTTCACCGGGCAAACCAACGGCCTAGGAGGAGGGTGCAGCAAGCTCTCTTCCAGTTTTTTCTTCGATTCCTTCATCCAGTCGTCGAATCTGCCTTCCTTACGAAGACCTCACCTTTTATGCTAGTTTCTCCCATTCTTTTGCAGCCTAGCTGTCACTCACAAAGCATAGTAACTGTCCCCCAAGGACAGCACACCAGCCAATCACCTTTGGGTGCATTCCTCTAACCAAGGAGACTAAACACTGGGAGTTTCAGGAACCTCCCTCGCTTCCTGCCCTGCCAGACATGCTGAAGCCAGAGGGGGGCTGCACCAGTGAATCCCACCAAAGACAAAACGAACAAAGGGGCCAAACCTGGTTTGGCACGCAGAGTAAATCTCAAGAAGGACCTTACAGACAAGAAATGCCGAATAAAGATGACCGGGCCATTTTGACAAAATGGGCACCCATGGGTGCAATATTGCAGCCGAGGATTCAGCCTGCAGTAAAAACGCACAATGGTAGGATAAATAAACCACTGCCACCAGCAATTCATTGTAGTAACGCAAACATAAAAAATGTTACATGAGTAGGTAGACAAAGGGGATACTAAGTAACCACCCAGCACTCCACATAAGATGGTGTGTACTGGACCTACAAAGAGAAAAAGGTAATTAAAGTCCATTTCACATTACTACTCTTCGAAACAGTTTAGCCAAGAGAAGGTATTTAAACCGTAGAAGAAATCCAAAGGACCTCTCTGAGACACTACACTGAAGGTGCTGTGTGTCCCGATACAATAAGATGATGGCTACGGAGTTTGTCAGACTCCAAAACCAAAAGAAACACAGGGTTCAAATCAAAGAAAAATACATGAGTGAGAAAAAGGTCTCTCACTCCAGGATCAAAATTAAAAGTCCTAAAGTCTAGCAAAAGAGCTCAGGGTCACTAAGGTAGAAGGGAATTATCCTAGAAAATACAATTCTCCCTAACATGCCTGTCAATCTGAGGAAATCGCCAAGGTCTCTCTTGGTTTTGGACATAGCTGTTGATTTTACCACTTTGACCTCTCTGTCTGAGGTTTAATCAGTCCATTTCCTAGGAAGTATCCCAGATACCTTGCAGTGGACTGTGACAGATTACGTTACTTTGGACTGGCTATTAAGCAGCTGTCTGGGGGTCTTTTATGTTGACATGTGCTCTGGCCAGGTTTTACTTTGTATAATTTTATCCTCTAAATGGGCTCCGGAGAAGCTAGAGTTAAGGCCTTGGGATATTAACCATCAATCGTTGGAATGTAACGGGAGCACTGTGCAACCCAAAGGGGAGTAACTTAAATTGAAACAGCCCCAATGGTGTGGAAAGAATAGTTTCTCTCTATCTGTTGAGTTTGAGGGTACCTGCCAGTAACCTTGGGTGAGGTCCAGAGTGGGTGGGTATCTAGATGACCCTAACTTCTGAATAAGCTCCTCAATTCTGGGCATTGGTTAATTATCAGAAGTGTAGATGACATTTAATTTCCTAAAATCTATACAAAATCTCCATGACTTGTTTTGCGTCCAACATGATGTGGGGGTTTTGAGGGGTGTGATAAGAGATAGGGAGGCACTAAAGACTTTGGTTTGGAAAGATCAATAATTTTTCATAACTAGGTTTGGATAGGTGTTGGTTTTCAATAAATCTTCAGGTGCACCGTGGCAAATGTCACGGGGCCACTTGGGACTAACAAGAGAACTGACGAAAAAAAGACATGTATTGCTACCAGTCAGCCCACGGTGCACTCCAATAGGAGAAGAGAGCCTCCCAATCTATTAGTGTAGCTAGTAGATATTATACATCTTCTAATTTAAATAATTTTTAAAAAAGTTGCATCATTCAAAACATACTTTCAATATTGTCAATAAGAAAATTAAAAAACACCAATTCTTTGAAAAAGGAAAAATAACCTTTTACTGTTTTTTTATACATTTTAGAAATCCATTAAACAAGAATATTTGTAAATATAATAAGTCAATGAACAAAAACTCAGGATTTTTATAACCAAACAATTCCAAAATTTGTGTCACCAAAAACACTTAAGTTCACTGTCCGAGTTCAAAGGACAATTCTTCCTTGAAGCATAACATAAATCACAGTGCAGCCCGCCTTCCTTTGGCTTATTATTAGTGTAGAGCCCTGTTGCCTCCAGGACATTTTGTATATGAACAGAAATGTGAAAAAAGTTCTTTTAGTTGAGGTTCACCAATCCCAAATAGTACCAAATTAGTATTATTGCTTTGTTGCCAGCGCGTTTCGGACTATCCATCAGTCCATCTTCAGGGTAGGTGATACTATTGGTGCCAAAACATAAGTTCATGCACACCTTCAAAACCAAAGGCAGAATGTGAAGAAGGACCAACTATTAGGGTTGTGTTCAATAACTGATACTATAGTTTATAACTGCTAAATTGCAGAAGACCCACCTCGTATTTCTTGCTGGTGGGATCTCTAATTCCAGACCTTTTAGCAGACCCTGCTACCCGGATGTCACTGCATCCATACACAATAGTGTGCCGTAATTTCACTCTCAGGCTGGTACATTCAGAGACAGATGATTCTAAAGTGAAAGTAGAAATTAATATAACTTGAATAACTAAGGTAGGGAGTTCAGGACGTTAAAATGGGCCCTTATATTTTCATGCATTAAATTTAATATTTCCATTTAAATGTTAGACCAATCCTACATCTAGCCACACTTTCTAGTTCTGTCGAAAAGTGATAAATCCGTATGTACAATGTGTAGTGGTTACCCTCATCTCCTTATCTCAAAAGGAGAGGTATCTAGTTAATGGACAACGAGATAAATGGTCATACATTGTCATCAATCTATCGGTATGCTTGTAGACTAATATGCCTATGCCGCTATAGCTATTCTTTGGTATTTCTAATTGTGGTTTCCAAGAATCATAGATCTCATATGGCGAATCGTTACTTCTCCAGCATGGGGTCTGGCATGGATTCACATGCTCATGAATATTCCCCGTCGTCAGGCTGGGAATCCTCGGTAAAGAAAAATCAGTATCAGTTTCGTTTCTGATCTGTCTTTCGTAGTAGTAACCAATCCCTGATCTCTGCGTCATACTGACCACAGCCAATGACTGCCCTCTCCCTAAACCCCGCCTCTGGCAGCCATCTTCAGATTTTTACCGCACGTTCAAGTGTTGGGATCCTCGTGCTATTGCTCTCGAGCGTTAGTGCTTTTTTCGCGTTTTTTCTTAGAAAAATTTCTCTCTTTTCGGTCAAAAGAGCCTCAAGCTCCACCGTTTCTTTATCCGATCAACGGGGACCCGTGTCAGATTCTTCTACGCCCCTCAAGGGTGAAGATTTCGTCGAGCACGCTTTTGGAGGATTGCAGAAGTTTCTCAGCCCCTTCTTGAGCATGGCCCAGGAGAAGGAAAGCTCGACGCCCGGAAAGCTGTTCAGGGTCTGCCCTGGATGCCAGCTTCAGAATGTCTTTAAGGAGGACGAACACTCCCTTTGCCTTTACTGCCTACATGAGGACAAGACGCACGTGGAGGAGGACTGTGCGTTTTGCGGCAATATGTCGGAGCGGACCATGAAGGACCGCCATCAACGTCTCACCAACTGGCTGGAAGGAAAGAGCCCGTCAGGCGAGAAGAAGAAGAAGTCCGAGCGGTCTTCTAAGACCTTTGAGGGCGCCCCGGCGACGGGGGTCCAACAGAAGGCCAAGCACCGCGAGTCCGCTGGCACCGGGAGCACCGAACGGTCGGGCTCTACGGGCGCCAGGCAGGGCGCATCCTCCCCGGCGCCATCAACCACGAGCCAACGCTCTGGCTCGGGTAAGTGGAAGGCCGAGCACCCGGCGAAACTCCTGGAGAGACCCCGGTCGTGCCCTAAGGCCCCGTCGGAGGGGGAGCGAGGTGGTGACCCTCCCCCCAAGGAGAAGGCGGTGAGCGCACCTAAGGTGGTGAAAGCCTTGATCCATCCGGCCAAGGCCTCTATCGAGACAGTCGCGGCGGCCCTGGCTCAGCCTGTGGAGGCTACAACAGTGGTGGCGACCTCGGGGCCCAGAATCTCCCTGCCACCGCGGAGGGAGTCCTCTTTCATGCCCATCGACAGGACCCCTGTGAAACCTCCGACGGAGAAGAAAAAGGGGGGGCAGGAGGTCGTCGTGGACTCAGCCTCAACCTCTGAGGAGGAGCTGATCGAAGTCTTAGGCCAAGGCTCTGGCGTGGAAGAAGGCCATCCTGTCTGGAGGAACCCCGACGTGGAAGACGACGAGGGCGTCGAGGGTGCCGACGGGGCTCCTGATCGCCCGTCGGAACTCCCTCAACCAGTGCCACAAGACAACTCGGCGGCCATTTTGTTGGCTATACAGTCCTTATGCTCGGAGATAAGGACGAGACTGCCGTTACCACCAACGGAGGAACCGCTCCCGACAGGGGACCCGGAGCCAGGCCCTTCTGGGAGCCCTCCTCCTAAGAGAAGGATTCATCCTCCACCTCCTTTTCAGCAATCGCGCCCTGCTCAGCCCTCCTCCCCGTCCACGACACGTGGGGATGATACAGGGACTAACACGGCCGCGACTGGTACAGATGACGAGGTTTACGACGAGGATCTCCCGTCGTCACCTCCCACCCGGGCTTCCCCGCCCGACGAGATTGGATCATTTCACTCCCATGATCGCCAGGGCATCCAAGCTTTTCCAGCTCTGCCCGGAAGAGAAGAAGGAAGGTTTCCTTTATCAACGGTGCGAGACCAAGAGGAAGACGGTCCTCGCTGTACCTCTACTAGACGATATTTGGGATGAGGGCCTCGCCCTCCTCAAGAACCCATCCACGATGCCGGCTAGAAGGGATCGGTACGAGAAGAAGTACCGGGTCCCGGACGCGGCCCCCTTGTGCCTTTGGGCACAGCCGACCCCGGACTCCGCGGCGGCCAGGAAGAAAGCGGGGGGGGGCACTGCCTCTACGTCAACCTCCCCGCCGGACGGCGAGGGAAACAAATTAGACACGATGGGACGCAGAGTCATCTCATCGGCAGCGACGACGATTAAGGCGGCCAACGCCTTGGCTATCGTAGCCCGCTACGACAGGGAGTTGTGGTACAAACTGGCCCCCCTGCTGGACTTCCTACCAGACGACAAGAGGGCGGAAGCCCTAGAGATCTTGCAGGAAGGGGAGGTGGCGTCGGACCACGCCATTACGATTGCGACGGACATCCCTGACACTGGATTTCGCCAGTTGGGCAACGGCGTGTGCCTTAGGCGGCGTGGATGGCTCAAGGCTACTAACTTCCATCAGGACGTGCAGACCAGAGTCTTGGACATGCCGTTCGACGGGAACAACCTGTTTGGGAAAACAGTGGACGATTCCCTTCAAGCCATCAAGGCGGACACGGAGATGGCCCGGGCTCTTGGGGTTCTCCAGCAACGGCGGCCGCCCTTTCGGAGCGGCGGAGGCAAACAGGGTGCCTCCAAAGGTTCCAGCGGCGGATTTTCCACCTACCGTCAAGCGGCCCGTTTGTCGTCACAGGAAGCTTACAGGGGACGAGGCAAGTCAGGCGGACCCCGCCGTCATCGCCAAGGAGGACAAGGCGGCAAAGCCTCGTCGAAGCAGGACTGAACCAGCCGTGGGGTCGGGCCCCCACCGAAGCACCCCGGTGGGAGGCCGGCTGGCGAGCTTCGTCAGCGCATGGGAGTCCATCTCCACCGACCGTTGGGTGTTGGACGCCCTGGCTCAGGGTCATGCGCTCGAGCTTCTAAAGAGGTGCCCGCGCGTCCCCCCAGTGGCCAGGAAAGAACATCACGTCCCTCAACTTCTCTTGGAGGTAAAGGCGATGCTCAAGAAGGGCGCCATCGAGCTCGTCCCAAAGAGGCTTCGGGGCTCCGGAGTTTACTCAAGATACTTCCTCGTGAAGAAGACGACGGGAGGATGGCGTCCCATCCTGGACCTACGACGACTGAACAAATTCATCAAGGCACAGAAGTTCCGGGTGGTCACCCTCCAACACGTCCTGGGTCAACTGGAGGAGGGCGATTTCCTGTCGTCGTTGGATTTGGAGGATGCCTACTTCCATATTCCCATCCTAAAGGGACACCGAAAGTTTCTCAGGTTCGTGGTCCAAGGGCGTCACTACCAGTTCAGAGCCCTTCCCTTCGGATTGAGGTCGGCACCCAGGGTGTTCACCAAGTGCCTCGCACCGGTGGCGGCGCAGCTGCGCCGAGAGGGGATCCACGTCTACCCCTACCTGGACGACTGGCTCATCCGAGCGAAGACGAAGGAGCTCGCTGCGGAGCACACGGCAAGGACCGTCCAACTACTCACGGACCTGGGATTCTCCATAAACTACGCAAAGTCCCACCTGGTGCCCTATGAAGACGCACTGTTTCTGGGAGCGAGGCTCAACACAGTGTCGCTTCTGGCCTCTCCGTCGGAGGAAAGGACGAGGGCCATCTTGGGCAAGGTGCAGCGCATGCTGGGTGCGGACGCGGCCAGGGTGAGGTCCGTCAAGTCCCTCCTCGGAATGATGTCGTCTTGCATTTATCTCATCCGCCTGTGCAGGCTTCGGATGCGCCTGTTGCAAGAGTTCCTGGACGCTCGCTGGATCCAGACGACGGGCGGCTTCGAGGACAGGATCACACTCGACGAGAGTTTCCGACGAGCGATCCAGTGGTGGGGCACCCACGCGCATCTGACGGCGGGCATGGACTTCCATACCCCGGGCCACCAGAAGACAGTGACCACGGATGCCTCCCTGGAAGGGTGGGGAGCGCACACCGAAAACCTACACCGAGGGGTCTTTGGCTGCCGGCAGAGAGGTCCCTCCATATCAACGTCCTGGAATTCCGTGCAGTGTTTTGGGCCCTCAGGTTCTTTCTTCCGTCCCTCAAGGGCTAGGTGGTGAGGATCTTCACCGACAACACCACCACCATGTTCTACATCAGGAAGCAGGGCGGTACCAGATCCCCAGCCCTGTCCAAGGAGGCGCAGGATCTGTGGCATTGGGCCGTCGCCCAAGGGATGTTTCTGGTGCCGTTTCATCTGGCAGGAATAAAAAACACCATCGCCGACTCGCTCAGCAGAGAGCTGCGCTCGTGCCACGAGTGGGAACTACGACATGATCTAGTGGACCGCCTCTTCCGACGGTGGCGCACACCCCAGATCGATCTGTTCGCGAAGGCAACGAACTCCAAGTGCCGGAGGTTCACCAGCAGGTTTCCCCAGCTGAGGAGCATGGGCGATGCTTTCTCGTTCCCCTGGGAGGGCCTGTTTCTATACGCGTTCCCTCCATTGCCGTTGTTGATCCGGCTCATCAACCAGCTCAAGAGGTCACGGTGCAGGATGATCCTCGTCGCACCTGCGTGGCCGAGGCAGATATGGTTCCCGGACCTTCTGGACTTGTCAGCGTCCCCGTCAATCAAGCTGCCAGTGGACGCGGATCTTCTCTCCAGGGAAGGAGGCGCCATCCTCCATCACGACCCGAAGTCGCTGAACTTGCAGGCCTGGCTCCTGCAGCGTTAGAGTTTGGAGGCTATGACATACCGGCCGACTGCAGAGAGGTTCTTGCAAAGGCCAGGGCGTCCTCAACTCTTAAATGCTATGGACACAAATGAAAGAGGTTCTCTGTCTGGTGCCACGCACAGAAGATTAACCCTCTACGGATTACGGCTCCCCAAGTACTGCCGTACCTACTGACGCTGGCCAAGGTTGGACTGGCGCACGCGTCCATCAAGATTCATCTTGCTGCGATCTCCCGATACACCAGAACCACGGGACGGACGTCTTTGTGGTCTCATCGTCTGGTGACAGAATTCATGAAGGGACTGTTCAGATCGTTCCTGCCGGTGAAGGCTCCGGCCCCGGCGTGGGAGCTCAACGTGGTGCTGACCAAGCTCATGGGACCTCCGTTCGAGCCTCTGCACTCGGCTCCGTTGAAGTTCTTGTCGTGGAAAACAGCGTTTCTTGTGGCCATCACCTCCGCATGACAGGTGGGAGAGATCCAGGCCCTTTCCTGCAAGCCCCCATACTTGACTTTTCACGACACAAGGGTACTGCTCAGGACGCACCCCTCCTTCATGCCCAAGGTGCCGTCGGACTTCCACCTCAACGAACCCTTGGTGTTGCCTGTTTTCTTCCCGTCGCCTTCGTCGCCGGCTGAAAGGACTTTGCACTCGGTGGATGTGGCTAGAGCGCTGAAGTTCTACGTGGACCGCACAAAGTGTTTTCGGAAGACGTCACAACATTTTGTGAACTTTGGACCTGTCAATCAGGGGAAGGCTCTCTCGAAGGGCTCCATTTCCAGATGGCTCTCTGGCTGTATCATGTACTGTCATCGGTTGGCAAACCGACCGCTGCCTGGCCGTCCGAGAGCCCATTCCACCAGAGCGTTCACAGCTACCACGGCATTCCAATCTGGTGTGCCCTTGATGGACATCTGCAGGGCTGCTACGTGGAGGTCGACGCACACCTTCATGAAATTCTACTGCGTCGATCGTGATTCCAGGGAGGAGTCCAGGGTCGGCCAAGCAGTGCTGCGCAACCTGTTTGCCTAAGGTGATCCTGGTGAGGAGGTAAAAATTGCTTAATGTTGAGTTTTGGATATAATGCTTAATGTTGAGCCTTTGCCACCTCCCGTGGTTGTGCATGTGTGTACTGCTATGTATACTTTTATTCATGAGCATGTGAATCCATGCCAGACCCCATGCTGGAGAAGGAACAAGTTACTTACCTGTAACTGTTGTTCTCCAGCATGGGTCTGGCACGGATTCACATGCGAACCCTCCCGCCTACCCCTCTGCGGCTCTTCACTTGGTCATACTGCCACTTCACGTGCTACCAAATCTGAAGATGGCTGCCAGAGGCGGGGCTTAGGGAGAGGGTAGTCATTGGCTGTGGTCAGTATGACGCAGAGACCAGTGATTGGTTACTACTACGAAAGACAGATCAGAAACGAAACTGATACTGATTTTTCTTTACCGAGGATTCCCAGCCTGACGACGGGGAATATTCATAAGCATGTGAATCCATGCCAGACCCATGCTGGAGAACAACAGTTACAGGTAAGTAACTTGTTCCTTACCTTTTAGTCAAATCAGATTTGACAAGCGAAGCTCCTGGCGCACGGCGTGAGAGTGTATATCCCTCGTCCGGACGAGAAGCTTTTTGTAGTGATGTTATTCCTTGTTACGCATGCGTGCGGGGAGTCGTGCGGACGTATGGTACCGGCCCCTGCTCCCCTGCGCATGTGCATAGCTAATGCCGCGGGCGCTGATTTCACGCGCCAGCGTATTGAAGATGTTCGGTCTCATAGTGGAATGTATTCCGCATGCGTGAAGGAGACCACTAGAGTATCTACCTCGCGCGCATGCGCAATCAGATTCAGGTAGGTTCCTCATCTCAAAGAAGGCACAGCACTGTATTTTATGGCCAAAGTATCCATGAATCATGAAGAATCAGTTATACTGCGATTACAAGGCAGTTCCCTGTCTGTAGGTAACTGTAAAAATCTCTTAAATCTCGGAGCCACACAAGATCAAATGTGATGACCTCATGCGCTTATTCCTAGTAGGTACCCAACAGTATACACAGGTACAAAATCGCAATCTCAAGATTTCAGTCATCAAAGTACAGTCCCTTTTTGTTAAACGTAAATGTTTAGGTGCTAAAAATGAGCAGCCGTCAAATTTTACAATGTACCACACGTCAACAATGTGTGATTGAGGGAGTGTTAAATCTGTTGGCCTAAGGTGAGTCAAATTCCCCACTATCCGCACGGTCCATAAAGTAATTTGGCAGTATTTACTTACTCACAGATTGAGGGTGAATTGCCCCTGTGCCGGGAAAGGATATGATTGCATGTACCGTTGCCCAGCTGAGTGGGGATGACGCAGACAGTCTGCTCGGGTCCCCATGTCCACCGGGCAATGGTCTACATGTGATGGAACCAATAGTCAGAATCTCAAAGGTTTGTGTTTGTATTAGATGTACTTATCACATGCCTTCCTGCCTTCATGTTAATTCAAAAAATGCTTCTGAATCACTATTGACATTCCCATTCTAAATCATTATTCCTATGATGTTATGTCCTGCATATAGGGCTTGTGCCTTGTGCCACATATTCGGGTGCATTCACGACCCCCTTAGACATCATAATCAAGCCAAATCTCAGAGTATTTAGGCATAGCACATTAGATCAAAATCCACATTCATCCCCCTAGAGCTAAGACGATCTAGTAAATTGATCCACATCATTTCCCTCTGTTGTAGTGTTCTCACTATGTCACCACCTGTAGGGCTAAGTTTAATTTGTTCCAATATCACACATTTAATTTGTGCTATTGAAAGTCTAGCTTCTGAGAAATGCATAGCTGCTGGTGATTTTTGACTTGTGTTCTGACCAACGTATCTTTGCCTTTCTAGTGGTCATGCCTACGTAAAACATGCCACACAGACATTTTAAGCCATAGATCACATTGGATGAATCACATGTGCATGAATGTTTCAAGGGGATAGTTTTCCCTGTATGTGGATGTCTGATGGTATTACCTTTTATTATATTACTGCAGTGCTGACAGTTTAAACACGGGACAGTTCCTTTGTAGGTCGGTATTGTGGTTCTTGTGGTAGTAATGTCTGCTCTCACCAGACTGTTAAGTAATGATTTGTTGTTCCTGTAGGCAAATGTCAGAGTATCCGGAAAAAGTTGTTGGAGCTTTGGGTCCATTTGTAACATATGCCAATATTTCTGAATAATTCCTTTAATCCTTTTGCTGTGTGGTGTTACATATATCAATTTTTCTTGATCCTGGGTGGTTTTCGGTGTCAACAAGGTTTCTCTTTGAACTAGATTCACTTTTTCTTTTACTAAGGAGATCAAGGTTCTGTTATAACCCCTTTCGATGAACTTAGTTTGCAAAGTAGATTGTCTTTAGTATTCTGCGGCCTCTGAGATGTTCCTTTTGTACCTTAAGAACTGACTCAACGGTACACTGTCTAATGTTCTTTGCGGGTGAAAACTTGTTGCTATGGTTTGAGGGGATGACAACGGAATCTGAGGAGACTATGTTGGCCTTTAGCATCTCATGGATTTCTGTCTCGATATTCCTCCTTTCCTCCTGGATCTTGTAAGGTTTTAAATTCACTGTTTGCCCGGCTGGTGTGCTTATATAGTGGAAGAAATTCTGCCCTATATCTGGTTGCTCGGAGAAAACCTCTGGAAACTGGTCTAAAAGGTTGGGAAGGTATTCTTGTTGGGAGAGTGGTAAATGCTTGGACTAATTGTGGTCACGGTCTGGGTCGTTAAGGTGGGTGGCGATGGTCACCGTAGTCTCCTCCACGGGGTGGACGTTACACTCTTTCAATAGGTTTATGTGATAGACAGCAGAAAACCTGAATCTATCTGGTTGGGCCACTGTAATTAAAGGGACCCTTTCTTTCAACAATTTAGTAGGGACTGTACCCCTTTGAGATAATCTGGTTCTCTGAGGTGGCCAGGAGGACTAGGGCAGATTCACCAACGGAAAAAAGATCTGGCTACTGCCTTTCTATCATGTAAGTATTTTTGATGTTCTTGGGGACCTACTTTGGTGGGGTTGACAATTTACATTACAGCAGTCGTATGGGATTTTGACTTCTGAGGTGTCTGCGAAATGGGTACGATGGCTACCTCTCTCCCCTCCCAGGTCCCTTTCAATATATCCAGTAGGTTTCAAGGTTCTCGTCCATAGAGTAACTCAAAGGTACCCCAGAGACACCCGAGGGTTTTTTCTAACAGCAAAGAGAGCCCATGCAAAGTCCCAATTTCTACCATCAGCCTCTACCAACTTGTGGAGGATCATTTTTAGGGTTTGATAAAACCTCTCCACAATCCCACCCGTTTGGTGATTGGGGATGATAAACCGAGCTAGATAGGGTTTTGATGTGGCTGGGAGCGGAGCAATTACTCTGCCCTGAGACCGTAGCCGCTTAGCAAACCTATCAGAAACTCTCTCCCACACTCTCAAATCAAGCTGTGTTTAGACTGACGCTCACATTGCATTATTAGGCCCCAACTGTGTCTAGGTTGGTACTCTGATTGCATTGTTGGGTGTGGGCCTCTCCCGCTGGATAGGACTCCCGAGTCTAGCTGTGTGTGGTCTTGTGCTCACTTGCATCGTCGGGGGCGGCCCTAGCTCTTTAGGAGTTTACCCAACTGCTCCAATTGACTTCCAAATCTACTGTTCTTGGACTGATACTAGAATTGCATTGCTAGATGTTGGTCCCTCCGACCGTATGGGACTCAGGTCTGGCTGTGTCTGGGTCGACACTCAAACTGCATTGTTAAGCCTTAACTGCGCCGGGCTGGTAATCAGGTTGCACTGCTGGGTGCAGGCCTCTCACCCACTATACAGGCCCTCGAGTCTAGCTGTTTGGTCTCGCGCCCTTTGATAACACTGGGTGTGGTCCACCCACAACCCGCAGTCAACCACTCAAACGGCACCTCTGCACCGAGCACCAAAATCCCCCAGACCAGTAAGGGGCGCTGAGAAAGAGCACAAGACAAGGCCACATTGGACACAAACGCTCAAATCCAACACACCCCTAAAGCAGCACCCACAAATGAAGGAAACACACCACCAAAAACCAAAACGACCAGAACAAACTTCCAAAGGGAAAAATCCTTCTCACACCTTACCTCGCAACACCCCCCTGAACCCGGATACCCCAAAAATACACAGACATCACAACACACAAAGAACAGTCCGAGACAAACGGGAAAAAGACGGGAGCACCAAACAAGAGAATGGGTATACGCCAACCCCGTACATCACAAGAACAGACGGACACCATCAACACCCACGGCAAACCGGACAAAACGACGAGGAAGCCCTAACAACCAACAACCCAAACACCAACCTAAATGACCAGTTCACTGAAGAAGCCTTTGCCGATCTTCACCTAACTGGCATGAATAGAGAAGCACCGCTATTGAACAGCCAAGCTTTCAATCTAGCAGACTGCTTCAATAAAGATGCAGCCTTTGCTGATCCTCATCCTTTCCCAAACAACGCCAACGAAGATGCACCACAACCAAACAGCCGCAAACCAAAACAAGGAACGACTAACAAACAAAACCACACCAAAAAGATCCACTGCAACCTAATCAATGCAAGGCCAATGTCCAAACATGCCACTGAAAATATAAGCTCTGCTCTGTGCGACAGAGGGATCGACATCCTATTTGTAACAGAAACATGGCTAGACGACAACTACAAGATCACCCTCACCAACTGCCTTCCTGAACACTTCAAATGCGTCCAAGCAAACAGAAAAAATTAAGAGGGGAAGGGGGCTGGCAATCGTCCACAAGGAACACCTGGATATCAAACTGGAAGACCCACTAAACATCGATAAATGCGAATCCCTAATCATACGTCTAGCAGTAAGCCCCAAAACAAACCTGAAATTCATACTGATATTCAGACCAGCTTCCTATGATGCAATCTTCGTAGACGCCTTCACAGAAGCAATCACCGTCCTAGCCATCAAACACAATCACCTGATCGTCCTTGGAGATTTCAACATCTGGTTCAAACAAGAAACCACGACCATACAAAAATCACTAACCAGCCAATTAGCAGCAATGAATCTGCAACAACTAGTCAAAGGAGCAACCCACTTGACAGTGCATACACTCGACGCAATCATCGCGAACAAACCACTCCTTACCACGGCACCCCCGATTCAAATACTCTGGAGCGACCACCTCATCATCCCCTTCGTAATCAAAATTAACACACCAATAAACACTCAACCAGACAAAACACCAAACACCATGAAAAGAAACTGGAGAACCATGAAAAACTCCAACCTAATTGAACTCCTGGAGCTCAGCAAACCACACCCAACTTTCATGGAAGAAGTAGCCCCCCTGCTGCATTCCTGGATTATAACTACTATAGGCAACATCGCCAAAGAAAAGCCTTCCACGCCTTCTCATAAACGAGCAATGGCAAAATGGTTCCCCCCACTGCATAGCACCATGAAAAGGAAAAACCGAAGACTAGAACATGATTGGAGAAAACAAAACAGCGCTGCGAACAATCAAATTCCTACAACACAAACGCGCATACAAAAAAGTAATATAAAAAGCGAAGAGGAAACGCTATGACAACCGAATCTTTGAAGCACCAAACACCCAAAAAGAGCTCTTCAAAATCATAAATGAAATAAAAAAATCCCCCGGGATGTAACACACCAACTATGTCCACGAAACTATGCAATGACCTGGCAGACCACAAACAGTCACCAGCATCCAACAAACCATACAAAGCCGACCTCCCGATCTAACAACAATCCCAACCTACACTCAGGAAGAACACCCGAACAAACTACAAAGCTTTCTAGAAATAACAGTGGAGACATTCGTCAAACTGGTGAATTAAAGCAATAACCCGGGGTCTCCCGAAGACCCCTGCCCGCCAGACATATACAAATCAATTCTTAAACAAGGAGCGCCCATCGAATATCACAGGAACGTCCTCAACCTTTCGATCGCAACTGGGAAAGTGCCACAAGCCTTCAAAACTGCATACATCAGGCCACTACTTAAGGATACAGCGGGAACCGTAGAGGACCTTTCCAACTACAGACCCATTTCCAACATCCTGTCCACAGCCAAGCTGCTCGAAACGTACATGTACAAAAAGACCCAAGAATTCATAGAAGAGCACAACCTACTGGACCAGGCACAAGTTGGCTTCAGACCAATGAGAGGATTGGAATCCGCTCTCCTCTCAATATGGGACGATCTGAAAATGAACGCAGGCTCGGACAACATCACTGCCTTGATACTCCTAGACATATCAGCAGTATTCGACACAGTTAACCACAACACCCTCATAACAAGATTGGAAGGTCTTGGAATAACAGACACCGCCCTACTATGGATCAAATCTTTCCTAACAAACAGAACGGAAACCGTCTGGATGAAACACTTCAAATCCACCCCGAGAGATTCCACCTGCGGACTACCCCAAGAATCATCTTTCTCCCCCCCCTACTATTCAACATGTACCTATATCTACTTATCAGAATCCTCAGAGGCCACGGCTTCACCTGCTACCACTAGGCCGACGATACACAAATAATCTTCAAAATACAAGACAACCTGGAAATAAGCTCAACACCAGAAGACTGCCTCTGCGATGTATTTAACTGGATGAACTCCAACTGCCTCAATCAACCCAGGCAAAACAGAAATGATTGTCACACAAAATGGAGGAGAAAACCACTTCATCCCTCGGCCGAGGGAACTCGGGACAACACCAGCTCATCGCTGATTGTAAAAAAATGTTTTAAAAACCTGCTGTTTCTGATGGACAGTAATCTCATGCTGGAGCCATAGGTAAACGCTCTCCTCAAGAAATATTTCTTCCTCCTGCGAGCTGCAAGAAGATCTTACCGTTCCCATCGTTCGCCAATAAAACAACCACCATCATCGCCCTTGTCATGTCCAGAGTAGACTATTCCAACAGCCTCTACTTAGGCATGCCTGAACGACTTCTAAAATAAAACTAAAATGCATACAAAATGAGGTAGCCAGACTGCTTCTGAAACTACCCCGAAGAGAACACCCCCCACCAGCACTGAAAACACTACATTGGCTACCAATAAAACAACTAATAACATTCAAAACAATGTGCATCACGCATAGAGCAATAAACTACCAAGGTGCTAAGTTCCTGAGAGACAAACTGCGTCTAGATCAACCAACAAGAACGCTTGGATCAAGCATTGACATCCGCCTGGAACCGAAACACTACAACAAAAGAAAACTTGGAGGATTATCCTTCTCATACCAAGCGTTGAAAACCTGGAACGACCTCCAAAAGTACATCCAAACTACTCAAAACTTGGCTCTTCACCTCATAACTAGAAAGCCCGTACAAGAGGGGCGTGGGGGAACACGCACGCACGAACGCACTCACTCACGACATACCAAACCCCTTACCGGAGACAGCCGTAATAGGACCAAAGACCGACCACATAGCAATACAAAGGACTGAAACACCCGGATGACCCATCAAATGGACTATAACCACCCACAAAAGACCTAATCACGGCAGATGGCAAGGGAACGGGAGACCTCATACCATTAGCACCAATCCAGAGGGCGAGAAACAGAATAAGCACCCACACCACACAATGTCCACCAAGATTCAGCAGGAAGCACAAGGCGCATCACAGTAACTACAACTAAACAATAACCCTAGGAAGTCACCACACGGAAACCAAAGAACCAACTAAAGATAGTCATGAAAAGACGAAACTAACGACTGAATACACAGCCTGACCTAGACAGATCCACTAGGATGCCCCATCAACAGCACTCGGACCCTGAACCATTCAAAGCCTCAACCGACCAGGGCCACATTAGACAGCATGATAATAGATAGTACCAACCCAGTTCCACACTCGAAGAAAAGGCTCAGACACACCGATCGCTCCATGGTATGAAATGGTAAGCACTCCATACAATACTCAGTACAATAAAGCTGGATCAGTGCAGTCACCAGCACAGCGGGACGGCCCATAAGGAACCCACAACAGCCCCACCCACAGGGATACAGCCTGAACGGGACCAGAAGTACCGGACATCAAACCTGGCATCAGGATACAGACCCCACTAACCCAACCCTCGACTTTCTGCATACTTAACCCACACAAAAGTCAAACAACCATTTCTCTCCCAGCAATCCGCACGCACTTTACCACACCACAGCAAAAACACATAGACGGCACCCACAGAACACGAGGTCTCGCCGGATCCGATACTTGCACCAAAGCCCAGCACTCGGTGTAGAGCAAGCTGAAGCTGCCAACAGCACACCACTTCTCCCACTCTCCTACTCCCCTCCTCACGACTAACCCTACCCGCCCTCCTTCCTGTTTACAGATTCACCAGAGCGCCTGCGGACCAATTCCGTTGGTGACGGTGCGTTATATAAATACCTTTTAACATAACATAATGTGTAGAATTATTTCTTTACACTGTTCATGATCTTCGACATGAAAGTACCCTGATCCGTCAGGATTTCTTTGAGGAATCCCACTCATGACAGGAAAGGAAGGGAAGGGAAGGGAAGGGAAGGAGGTGTTTTAGGATCTGTTGACTAGTAGAATTCCTAAGAGGAAACATTCTGGTTTATCGTGTAGTCAATGGTCACTAATATGTACCTATTGCCCAATTTAGAGTTTTCCAATGGGCACACTAAGCCCATTGCTATTCGGGGAAAAGGGCACTTCAATAAGAGAAAGTGGTTGTAATGGGGACCTGGGTAACCCGAGCGGCTGTATATTTTTTTGGGACAGATTTTGCAGGTGCAGGCCTAGTTCTTCACATCTGCTAACGCTGGGCCACTAAAATCGTGCTATTACCAGGCTTTGGGTCTTCACTATCCCCTGATGGTGGCTGTGAGACGGGAGTGAGCCAGCTCCAACATTTCTCCAGCATGGGGTCTGGCATGGATTCACATGCTCATGAATATTCCCCGTCGTCAGGCTGGGAATCCTCGGTAAAGAAAAAACCAGTATCAGTTTCGTTTCTGATCTGTCTTTCGTAGTAATAACCAATCACTGGTCTCTGCGTCATACTGACCACAGCCAACGACTGCCCTCTACCTAAGCACCGCCTCTGGCAGCCATCTTCAGATTTTTACCGCACGTTCATGTGTTGGGATCCTCGTGCTATTGCTCTCGAGCGTTAGTGCTATTTTTTCGCGCTTTTTCACAAAAACTTCGATTCTTTCGGTCAAAAGAGCCTCAAGCTCCACCGATCCTACATCCGATCAACGGGGACCCTTGTCGGATTCATCTGTGCCCCTCAAGGGTGAAGATTTCGTCGAGCTACACTTCGGAGGACTCCAGAAGCTTCTCAGGCCCGGTCTCGGAGATGGCCCAGGAGAAGGGAAGCTCGACGCCCGGAAAGCTGTTCAGGGCCTGCCCTGGATGCCAGCTGCAGAACGTCTTCAAGGAGGACGAACACTCTTTCTGCCTTTACTGCCTTCATGGGGACAAGACGCACGTGGAGAAGGACTGTGCGTTTTGCGGCAACATGTCGGAACGGACCATGAAGGACCGCCATCAACGTCTCGCCAGCTGGCTGGAGGGTAAGAGCCCGTCTGGCGAGAAGAAGAAGAAATCTGAGCGGTCTTCTAAGACCTTTGAGGGCGCCCCGGCGACGGGGGCCCAACATAAGGCCAAGCACCGCGAGTCCGCTGGCACCGGGAGCGCCGAACGGTCGGGCTCTACGGGCGCCAGGCAGGGCGCACCCTCCCCGGCACCATCAACCACGAGCCAACGCTCTGGGTCGGGTAAGAGGAAGGCCGAGCACCCGGCGAAGCTCCTGGAGAGACCCCGGTCGAGCTCTAAGGCAGAGGAGGAGCGTGGCAGTGCCCCCTCCCTCAAGGATAAGGCGGTGAGCGCACCTAAGGTGGTGAAGGCCTTGATCCATTCGACCAAGCCCTCTATCGAAACGGTCGCGGCGGCCCTGGCCCAGCCTGTGGAGGCTGCACCAGTGGTGGCGGCCTCGGGGCCCAGAATCTCCCTGCCTCCTCGGAGGGAGTCTTCTTTCGTGCCCATCGATAGGACCCCCGTGAAACCCTCCGTGGGGAAGAAGGGGGGGCAGGGCGTCGTCGTAGATTCGGCCTCAACCTCAGAAGAGGAACTGATCGAGGTCTTAAGCCACGGCCTAGGCGTGGAACAAGACCAGCCCGTCGGAATGGGCCCCGACGCAGGTGACGACGACGACATCGTCGAGGATACCGACGGGGCCCCTGCTCGCCCGTCGGATTCCCCTCTGCCAGCGCCGCAAGACAACTCAGCGGCCATTTTGTTGGCTATACAGTCCTTATGCTCCGAGATAAGGACGAGACTACCGTTACCGACGGAGGAACCTCTCCCGTCGGGGGATCCAGAACCGGGACCTTCTGGTGTTCCCCCTACCAAGAAAAGAAGGATCCATCCACCGCCTCCTTTTCAACCATCGCGCCCCGTCCAGCCCTCCTCCCCGTCCACCCGAGGGGATGATACGGGGACTGACACGGCAGCGACGGGTACGGACGACGAGGCATACGACGAGGATTTTCCGTCGTCGCCTCCCCCCAGGGCTTCTCCGCCCGACGAGATTGGATCGTTCCACTCAATGATCGCCAGGGCATCCGAGCTTTTCCAACTCTGCCCTGAGGAGAAGAAAAAGGAAGGCTTCCTTTACCAACGGCGCGAGACCAAGAGGAAGACGGTCCTCGCAGTGCCTCTGTTGGACGACATTTGGGATGAGGGCCTTTCCCTCCTCAAGAACCCTTCCACGACGCCAGCGAAAAGAGACCGGTACGAGAAAAAGTACCGGGTCCCGGACTCGGCCCCCCTATGCCTCCGGGCGCAGCCTACCCCGGACTCCGTCGTCTCCGCGGCAGCCAGGAAGAAAGCGGGGGGGGGTGCGGCCTCCACGTCGACTTCCCCGCCGGACGGCGAGGGAAAGAAATTGGATGCCATGGGACGCAGAGTCATCTCGTCGGCGGCGACGACGATTAAAGTGGCCAACGCCTTGGCTATCGTGGCCCGCTACGACAGGGAACTCTGGTACAAGATAGCTCCCCTGCTGGATTTTCTGCCGGACGACAAGAGGGCGGAGGCCCTTGAGATCCTGCAGGAAGGTGAGGTGGCCTCGGACCACGCCATCACCGTGGCGACGGACATCGCCGACACTGGGTTCCGCCAGATGGGCAACGGCGTTTGCCTTCGACGTCGCGGATGGCTCAAGGCTACGGACTTTCGGCAGGACGTCCAGAACAGGGTCCTGGACATGCCCTTCGACGGGAACAACCTGTTTGGGAAGACAGTGGACGATTCCCTTCAGGCCATCAAGGCGGATACTGAGACGGCCCGGGCCCTTGGAGTGCTGCAGCAACGGCGGACGCCCTTTCGGAGCGGCGGAGGCAAGGGCGCCTCCAAAGGTTCCGGCGGCGGTTTCGCTTCCTACCGTCAAGCGGCCCGCTCGTCGTCGCAAGAGGCCTACAGAGGACGAGGCAAGTCTGGCGGCCCCCGCCGTCGTCGCCAAGGAGGCCAAGGCGGCAAGGCCGCGTCCAAGCAGGATTGAACCGGCCGTGGGGTCGGGCCCCCACCGAAGCACCCCGGTGGGAGGCCGGCTGGCGGGCTTCGTCAGCGTGTGGGAGTCCATCTCCACCGACCGTTGGGTGCTGGACGCCCTGGCCCGGGGCCACGCGCTCGAGTTTCAAAGAAGGTGCCCGCGCGTCCCCCCCGTGGCCAGGAAAGAACTTCACGTCCCTCAACTTCTCGTGAAGAAGAAGACGGGAGGATGGCGCCCCATCCTGGACCTGCGACGCCTGAACAAGTTCATCAAGGCGCAGAAGTTCCGGATGGTCACCCTCCAGCACGTCCTGGGTCAGCTGGAGGAAGGAGACTTCCTATCGTCGTTGGATTTGGAGGATGCCTACTTCCACATTCCCATCCTAAAGGGGCACCGAAAATTCCTCAGATTCGTGGTCCAAGGGCGTCATTACCAGTTCAAAGCCCTTCCCTTCGGACTGCGGTCGGCACCCAGGGTTTTCACCAAGTGCCTCGCACCGGTGGCGGCGCAGCTGCGCCGCGAGGGGATTCACGTCTACCCCTACCTGGACGACTGGCTCATCCGCGCCAAGACGAGGGAGCTCGCCGTGGTCCACACGGCAAGGACCGTCCAACTCCTCACGGACCTGGGATTCTCCGTGAACTACGCCAAATCCCACCTGGTGCCCGCGCAAGTCGCACTGTTTCTGGGAGCTAGGCTCGACACAGTGTCCCTTCTGGCCTCCCCGTCGGAGGAGAGGTCCAGGACCATCTTGGGCAAGGTGCAACGGATGTTGGTGGCCGACGCGGCCAAGGTGAGGTCCATCAAGTCCCTCCTCGGGATGATGTCTTCCTGCATCTACCTCATTCCCATGTGCAGGCTCCGGATGCGCCCGTTGCAAGAGTTCCTGGATGCGCGCTGGATCCAGACGACGGGCAGCTTCGAGGAAAGGATCAAGCTCGACGAGAGTTTCCGACGAGCGATACGGTGGTGGGGCACCCGCGCGCATCTGACGGCGGGCATGGACTTCCAGACCCCAGCCCACCAGGTGACTGTGACCACGGATGCCTCCCTAGAAGGGTGGGGAGCGCACACCGAAAATCTGCACGCAAGGGGACTCTGGCTCCCGACGGAGAAGTCCCTGCATATCAACGTCCTGGAGCTCCGTGCAGTGTTTTGGGCCCTCAGGTCCTTCCTTCCGTCCCTCAAGGGCAAGGTGGTGAGGATCTTCACCGACAACACCACCACCATGTTTTACATCAGGAAACAGGGCGGAACCAGGTCCCCAGCGCTGTCCAAGGAGGCGCAGGACCTGTGGCATTGGGCCGTCGCCCAAGGGATTCTTCTGGTGCCGTTTCATCTGGCAGGGATAAAAAACACCATCGCCGACTCACTCAGCAGGGAGCTGCGCTCGTGCCACGAGTGGGAACTACGGCAGGATCTGGTGGATCGCCTCTTCCGACGGTGGGGCACACCCCAGATCGACCTGTTCGCGACGGCGACGAACACCAAGTGCCGGAGGTTCGCCAGCAGGTTTCCCCAGACGAGGAGCATGGGCGATGCTTTCGCGTTCCCCTGGGAGGGCCTGTTCCTCTACGCGTTCCCTCCCTTGCCTCTGCTAATCCGGCTCGTCAACCAGCTCAAGAGGTCACGGTGCAGGATGATCCTCGTCGCACCTGCGTGGCCGAGGCAGATATGGTTCCCGGACCTTCTGGACTTGTCGGCGTCCCCGCCAATCAAGCTGCCGGCGGACGCGGATCTACTCTCCAGGGAAGGAGGCGCCATCCTCCACCACGACCCGAAGTCGCTGAACTTGCAGGCCTGGCTCCTGCAGCGCTAGAGTTTGGAGGATACGACATACCGGCCGACTGCAGAGAGGTTCTTGCAAAGGCCAGGGCGTCCTCGACTCTTAAATGCTACGGACACAAATGGAAGAGGTTCTCTGTCTGGTGCCACGCACAGAAGATTAACCCTCTACGGATTACGGCTCCCCAAGTGCTGCCGTACCTGCTGACGCTGGCCAAAGCTGGTCTGGCACACGCGTCCATCAAGATTCATCTTGCTGCGATCTCCCGATACACCAGAACCACGGGCCGGACGTCCTTGTGGTCTCATCGTCTGGTGAAAGAGTTCATGAAGGGGCTGTTCAGATCGTTCCCGCCGGTGAAGGCTCCGGCCCCGGCGTGGGAGCTCAACGTGGTACTGACCAAACTCATGGGACCTCCGTTCGAGCCTCTGCACTCGGCCCCGTTGAAGTTTCTATCGTGGAAAACAGCTTTTCTCGTGGCCATCACCTCCGCACGACGAGTGGGAGAGATCCAGGCCCTTTCCTGCAAGGCACCGTACTTGACTTTCCACGACACGAGGGTAGTGCTCAGGACGCACCCCTCCTTCATGCCCAAGGTACCGTCGGACTTTCATCTCAACGAACCCTTGGTGTTACCTGTGTTCTTCCCGTCGCCTTCGTCGCCGGCTGAGAGGACTTTGCACTCGCTGGATGTAGCTAGAGCGCTGAAGTTCTACGTGGACCGCACGAAAGGTTTTCGGAAGACGTCACAACTCTTTGTGAACTTTGGACCTGTCAATCAGGGGAAGGCTCTCTCGAAGGCTTCCATCTCCAGATGGCTCTCCGGCTGTATCATGTACTGTCACCGGTTGGCAAACCGACCGCTGCCTGGCCGTCCGAGAGCCCATTCCACCAGAGCGATCGCAGCTACCACGGCGTTCCTATCTGGTGTGCCCCTGCTGGACATATGCAGGGCTGCTACGTGGAGGTCGACGCACACCTTCACGAAATTCTACTGCGTCGACCGGGATTCCAGGGAGGAGTCCAGGGTCGGCCAAGCAGTGCTGCGCAACCTGTTCGCCTGAGGTGAGCCTGGTGAGGAGGTAAGATGCTTAATGTTGAGTTGATGTGATGCTTAATGTTGAGCCTTTGCCACCTCCCGTGGTTGTGCATGTGTGTACTGCTATGTATTCTTTATTCATGAGCATGTGAATCCATGCCAGACCCCATGCTGGAGAAGGAACAAGTTACTTACCTGTAACTGTTGTTCTCCAGCATGGGTCTGGCATGGATTCACATGCGAACCCTCCCGCCTACCCCTCTGCGGCTCTTCACTTGGTCATACTGCCACTTCACGTGCTTCCAAATCTGAAGATGGCTGCCAGAGGCGGTGCTTAGGTAGAGGGCAGTCGTTGGCTGTGGTCAGTATGACGCAGAGACCAGTGATTGGTTATTACTACGAAAGACAGATCAGAAACGAAACTGATACTGGTTTTTTCTTTACCGAGGATTCCCAGCCTGACGACGGGGAATATTCATGAGCATGTGAATCCATGCCAGACCCATGCTGGAGAACAACAGTTACAGGTAAGTAACTTGTTCCTTATCCTCTGGTGACTACGGTGAACCACTATTTGTGTCTGGTGAAAACCATCCTTCCCCACGTCTCCTCGATAGAGTAACCCCTTTTTAAAAAACCTGATCGGTTAATGGGACAATAGCTTCAGCTTCTCTCGCCTCCTGTTTGTCTCTAACAAGGTCAGCCTCCTCAAATCCCATTGACCCTCACTGTTTCCAGCAAGATCTCTACTTCTTGGGGTACTGGGACATGGGATTTTTCAAGGCTCCCATGGGCTATGGTACTGGAATACGGGATTTCTCAAGGATCCCTTGGGCTATGGCTTCTTCCTCTCTAGCTAGATAGGCAGTGAACCCATACTTAAGTAGGATCACCTTGACCTCCCTCCTATAATCGGGGTCCATTACACCAGCAGCCACTTCTAAGGCATGTTGCCATGTTAGTCTGGATTCAGTAGCTAGTCGGCTGTAGGTTCCAGGTGAAAGGGGCAGTCTCAGACTGGTTATCAAGCTATATACACACAAAGGTATGCAGCAGGGTTCCCCCTGTTGCCGAGTCTGGCACCCATTCCAAAATAGAAAGTTCACTTAAGGGGAAAACATACATCACACACTAACTTGTTTCACCAAACCAGGATTTTGTCAGATATATATTTATTTCTGAGGCTTGTAAATCTACTTAAATCACATGCTGTTCATAAGCTGACATCTAGTGGTAGCCGCAGATTATTACATTTTTTGTTTTCGAACTCGAAAAGGGACGTCGACAGGGCGTGCTAGTTATACTATCCCTAGTTTGACGTCCACTGTACCCATGGTCCTTCACATGTCGAGATCCCTCAGATTGTTTTTTTCTGCCATCGTAGTGTGACACAGATCGCGGAGTTCCTTCTTGGCTGACGCCATTACTTAGTCAAGTTTAAACTTAATTTTTCTTTGTCCTTTCGATAACCGTATACTGCAAGATCTCCAGCAATGGCTTCCAGGACAAGACCATCCATCGATGACGGGGACTCCCATCTCGACAAACTTTTGCCTGCAGCCTTTCAAGGCCCCAACGTGCTTCGCCCTTGGACAATAGGGAGAGGTTCATATTCCAGTCTCACTTGGAGAATGCATATTCCCCTATACTCCCTTTTTTTTTACCAGGCTGCCATCTTCATACATGATTGAAAACACTCCTTTTTAAATTCTTTTCTTCCTGTAACAGGAAGTTTCCCTGGAAGGATTCACAGAGTGTGTAACCTTTGCATCCCTAGGGACCACGCTGAAAAACAGTGCAAGTCTTGCAAACTGCTCAAGCCTAAAACTTTAAAGGACTGCAAGACTAAACGCTGGGCCCACCACGACATGCAAGCCAAGGCAGCCATGGACGTCGAGGGAGCCTCCAGCGATAGCTGCATTGGCATCCTACGTGACACCGAGGGCGATCGGGATCCATCCTATTCCTGGGTGCGAGCTCCCGACTCCAACAGGCAAGCCGGCGCTTCTGCTACGGAGACACCTGGCAGCTCAAGCACCCCCAGTTCACAGTACACCAAGCACATCCCCCACGGCCGAAAGTCAACCACGTTGTCGGCCGATAAGCCACACGCTGTGTTGAAGGGAAGGTCTGAGCATTCCCTGTCCTTTGGGCCATTGCAGTCATAATCACCACATGACAGGCCCCTGAAGACACCAAAGTCAGTTTCCAGCACTGCGTCTAAATCTGGGAAGTCCTTGGGTTCCAGCGACCAGGTGTTACAAAGTCACAAGGTATTAAAAGTAGAGATTACTCTACCCCCGAGGACACCGTTTCAAGGGCAATACATCAAACGGACACCTGCCCCAGACACTCCACCTACACCTGCTCCCTCTGTGCTGCCAAGATCCTCCCAATGGACCCCAGAACATTTTGATAGGGTCATGAGATGAATGTCCAGTGTTATACATTTCGTTGAACGCCCTGAACAACTCCACAACCTTCAGGGCTTCCCACAGGGCGAGGCAGCAAGCAAACAGCTGCCACCAAGAAAGCCCGCCTGGAATACCACACAAGCTACTACTTCGTCATATCAAGACTTGGGTCAAGACGCATTATTCTCCAGCATGGAGTCTGGCATGGAGTCACATGCTCATGTATATTCCCTGTCGTCAGGCTGGGAATCCTCGTTAAAGAAAAAATCAGTTTGTTTCACTTCTGAACTGTCTTTCTCCTAACAGCCAATCACAGGTCTCTGGGTCATACTGCCCCCAGCCAATGACTGCCCGCTATGTTTACTCTATTTTTAAAGTCAATCGAGCCTCAAGCGCCACTGATTAACAGGGACCCGTTTTCGGATTCTTCAGCGCCCCTCAAGGGTGGAGTTTTGTCGTGTTTCTTCTTGGAGGATTCCAGAAGCTTTTTCAAGGCTTACCCCGCATGGACATGGCAGAGGAGGAGGACTAAGTGCCTCTCTTCAAGATTTGCCCCGGCAGCAACCTACGGAACATCTTTTCAGACGATGGACATTCCCTGTGCCTCTACTGCCTACAATCGGACAAGTCGCATGAGGATGACTGCGTGGCTTGTCGGCAGATGATGCTGCGCATGAGGGCCGGCCGACGCAAGTGCCTCGAGTGGCTGTAGGCCAAAGCCCCTGAATTGGGTGAGTCCCGGGAGCATGCTTCCCCTGCCTAGAAGACGAAAGCTGAGCGGTCTTCTAAGACCTTTGAGGGCGCCCCTCCCGCGGGGGCCCAACATAAGGCCAAGCACTGCAGGTCCACTACCTCCGGGAGCGCCGTTGCGACCGCTCCTCGGCGGCGAGGGCGAGTTCAGCATCTCCAGCACCTTCGACCATGAGCCAACGCTCAAGTTCTTCGAAGAAGTCCGACCATCTGGGTAAGCTTTTGGAGAAGACCCAGCCTGGCCCGACAGAGGGAGCCAATGGGAAGCAGGGCTCTGACCCTCCCCCTAAGGGGAAGGCCGCAGGCTCTGCCAGGACCTGAAGGTCCAGGTGCATCAGACGAAGGCCTACACCTCCATCGACATAGTAGCAGCGTCCCTTGAGAAGGCCGCCGGGGCGGATTCGCAGGGCAAAGCCCCTAAGGCGAGGGTATACCTACCTGCCAGGAGGGAGTCCTCATTCCAGCCCATCGAAAAGACTCTGGAGAAGGTGATGCCCATAATTTCACTGAAAGTCTCCCCTGGTCTCAGAGAAGGGGGGGGGGCACGGTAGTCCTCCAGGGCATGGACATTTCCTCGGAGGAAGAGCTCACCAGCCTCCCGGACCTCCAGGAGGGGAGATGTGTCGAGGGGGGGTGATCCCGACGAATCCGACGAGGAACAGCAGGGCAGTGACAACCGAGCAGATCAGCCTAAGCTGCAAACGCCCCAGTCCCCGTCGCCTCCAACCACCTGGGAATATCTGAGTGGACATTCTTACGGCTCTGCATACCCTGTGCTCGGAAATCCGAACAAGCATGCCTCTTGCTCCGTGGCCCCAACCGCGGCTCTGAGGCCATTGGAGGAACCACCACCCAAGAGGAGGAGAGTTCACCCCACCCCTTCTGCCTTTTCACCCTCCGCCTCCCTCTCCGCCACAGAGGGATGACACGGAACCGGACACAGCAATGACGGGCACTGGCACAGGCGACGACGGCAGCCTGGAGATCTCCCGTCTCCGCCAGCCAGATCTTCACCGCCCGACGCGATTGGCTCGTTCCACGCAATGATCTTCAGGGCCTCAGAGCTGTTCCAGCTCGTCCCGCAGGAGAAGAAGAAAGAGGGTTTCCTTTACCAGCACTGGAAGGCGAAGAGGAAGACCGTACTTTCGATCCCGTGATTGGATGACATTTGGGACGAGGGTTTGTCCATCATGAAGAACCCTTCTTCGGCTCTGGCAAACGGGGATCGCTACGAGAAGAAGTACAGAGTGCCGGACTCTGCGCCCAAGTGTTTATGGTCCCAGCTGTCTCCAGACTCTGTGGTTTTGACCGCGGCCAAGAAGGAGGCCGCTCACGCCCTAGTCATTGTGGCGCCTTATGATGGGGAACTTTGGTTCAAGACGGCCCCCCGCCACCTGGACTTCCTTCCCAACGTCAAGTGGGCTGAGGCGTTGGAGATTCTACAGGAAAGCGAGGTGGCTTCGGACCACGCCTTTACAGTGGCCACAGACATTGCTGACACAGGATTCCGCCAAATGGGCAACAGCGTTTGCCTTCGTCGGCGAGGCTGGCTGAGGGCCATGAATTTCCACCAGGATGTTCAGTCGAAGGTGTTGGACATGCCCTTCGATGGGGACAATTTGTTTGGAAAGACTGTGGACGAGTCTCTCCAGGCAATCAAAGCAGACACTGAGATGGCTCGTGCCCTGGGCATGCTTCAGCAACGGCGGCCGTCCTTTCGTCTAAAGGATTCGGAGGAGATGTCTTATCCTACTGTCAGCCCCCCCTGCTCATTGGCCCAGGAGACCTACAGGGACCGCGCCAAGTCTGTAGGTGGACGTCGTTGCCCACAAGGCGGCGCTTCGACGTTGAAACAAGATTGAACAGGCCGTGGAGTTGGACCCCCACCAGTGAACCCCAGTGGTAGGCTAGCTGGCGAACTTCATCAGCGTGTGGAAGACCATCTCCACTGACTGTTGGGTGCTGGATGCTCTCGCCCACAGACGCAACCTAAAGTTCCAACGGAAGTGTCCAAGAATACCACCAGTGGCCCGTCAAGAAAACCACGTCCCTCAGCTGCTGCTGGAGGTACAGGCCATGTTAAGAAGGGGGACGATTAATCTCATCCCGAGGAAGCTTCGGGGCTCCAGAGTGTACTCTCGTTACTTCCTTGCCAGACAGAAGACCAGCGATTGGAGGCCCATTCTGGACCTCTGCCGTCTGAACAAGTATATAGAGTCCCAAAAGTTTTGGATGGTGACCCTTTAGCATGTGCTAGGACAGCTGGAAGAGGGAGATTGTCTATCGTTGCTAGACTTGGAAGATGCCTATTTTCACATCCCCATACACAAGGGACACCGCAAGTACCTACGCTTCGTGGTTCAAGGACAACATTACCAGTTCAAGGCCCTTCCCTTTGGGTTTCATGTCGGTGCTAAGCGTTTTCACCAAGTGCCTGACGCCGGTGGCGGTGCAGCTGCGTCTACGAGGGATCCACGTGTACCCTTACCTGGACGATTGGCTCATCCGGGCAAGCTCAAAGGGCATCGCCGTCGAGCACATGGTGAGGACCACCCATCTCCTGATGGATCTGTCAGCGTCCTCTCCTGTCAAACTTCCTCCGGTCGCAGATCCTCTCGCCAGGGAAGGAGGCGCGATTCTACACCACGACCCAAGATCGCTGAACCTGAAGGCCTGGCTCCTGCAGCACTAGAGTTTGGTGGCTATGATTTCCCAGCGGATTGTAAGGAGGTGCTTGCAAATGCCAGAGCTTCAACTACTCTCAAACGCTACGGGCACAAGTGGAAGAGGTTCGCTGTCTGGTTTCGTGCTCAGAAGATCGACCCTCTACGAGTCACTGCTCCGCAGGTGCTTCCGTATTTGTTGTCGTTGGCCAAGGCAGGACTGGCCCACGCTCCCATCACGGTGCATCTGGCGGCTATCTGCCGCTATACCAGATCTCAAGGATGATCATTCTTATGGTTCCATCGATTGGTCAAGGAGTCCGTCAAAGGACTATTTTGCTTGTTCATGCTGATGAAGGCTCAGGCCCCGGCGTGGGAGCTCAATGTGGTGCTTACTAAGCTCATGGGTACTCCGTTCGAGCCTATGCATTCGGCGCCACTGAAATTTGTGTCGTGGAAAATGGCTTTTCTTGTGGCCATCACCTCCGCACGACGAGTGGGAGAGATCCAGGCACACTCTTCTAAACCACTAGACGAGGGTAGTTCTACGGACGCACCCCTCCTTCATGCCTAAGGTGCCGTTGGACTTTCTAAACGAGCCCTGGTTGTTACCTGTATTCTTCCTGATGTCTTTGTCGCTGGCTGAGAGGACTTTGCACTCACTGGGTGAGGCTAGAGCGCTGAAGTTCTATGTGGACCGCAGAGTTTCCGTAAGACATCAGAACTTTGTGAACTTTGGACCTGTTTACCATGAGACGGCCCTTTCCAAGGCTTCCATTTCCAGGTGGCACTCCGGCTGTATTGCCCATTGTCACCGGTTGGCAAACCGGCCGTTGCCTGGCCGTCCGATAACCCATTCGACCAGAGCGTTGCTGCAACTATGGCATTCCTGTCTCGTGTGCCCCGGCTTGAAATCTGCACATCTGCTACGTGGAGGTCGACGCACACCTTCACGAAGTTCTACTGCGCCGACAGGGATTTCAGAGGGGAGTCCAGAGTTGGCAAGGCATTGCTGCGCAACCCGTTCGCTTGAATGTGAGCCTGGTGAGGAGGAAAGAGATGCTTAATGTTGAGTTGCTTCATGTTGAGCCTTGCCACCTCCCGTGGTTGTACATGTGTGTACTGCTATGTATTCTTTATTCATGAGCATGTGAATCCATGCCAGACCCCATGCTGGAGAAGGAACAGGTTACTTAACTGTAACTGTTGTTCGATTGGCTTGTGTCCTCCCACATGTTCCTTATCTTTAATAAATCCACTTCCAGCTTGCGGGCCTCGGAAAAAATGTTCACTGTAGAGGGCACTGCGCGTCAACGTCCCTCGAGTTGGTGTTCCTTGAAGGCTTCTGTATCGGCACTGATGTCACCATAGGTATAAATTGCCTCGCGCAGCGTCCGTTGCTCAGTTCCGTTTTTCCGTGCTTCGTAAGTCTCGGAGACGCAACACTCGGTTCCTCAGTAAACTCTTCAAAAACTGTCAAAATCTTCATCGTACTATGGTATCTTCATCTGCTTCATCGACGCCACGATCGGGCTTCAAAAAGTTTTCGAGATAGTGGAAAAAAGGTCATTAACAGATCCTCAAAGGATCTGCTTGTGGTGCCTGGGATCACAGCACCAGTGTTCAGAATGTGAGGAGTGTGTCCTTGACGGCAAAAGCCTTGAAGGAGCGTAGGGGGAAGCTGGAAAAGGGTAAGACCGTTAAATCCTCTACCCCTTCGAATTCGAAATTGTCCTCGGATGAGTCGAGACATTCGTCTCCTCACCATCGAAAAAAAAATACCCGCTCGAGATCTCGAAGTGGTTCTCACCAGTCAACTAGAGCGAGACATTATAAGAAGAGGCATCAAAGATCTTCTCCTCCTTCATCCCCTAATTCTCCAGAAAGGGTCACCCCCCTCACTAAACACAGCTCTCCAGCTAAGTGGGAGGAATTTCACAAACAAATGCTTAGGGTCTTCGAAAACGTGGCCTTATCCCCCTCGGAGATACCTAGAGGTGATAACCCTCTGATACGCTGTGGGTCGTCGAAACCAGCAAATATAAACCCTCGAGAGCGTCTTGAACCCTCAAGTAAATACAAGGATTCTTCAAATAATACTGCGTCTTCGACGCCATCGTCGACCCCGATGAAAGAGAAGCCCTCGAAGCCTCAGGCCCCAACTGCACCATCTGCACTAGGGGCGTCTAAGGATCTGTCCAAGGCGTCGAAAGGGGCGTGAATATCGACGACACCGAGTAGAATTCCGATTCTCTTGACGACATCAAGGCCATTTTCGAGTATTTAGACACCGTTTGTAAGTTTGTCGAGACCTATGGCGTCTACATCGACCACTACAACTCTATCCCAAGCAGTGTCGACCAATTTGGCACCCTCTTCTCTTGAAATGGGCTTTACCCCTTACCCACACTCTAACTACTTCAGAGCGTTATCCTCTATCTATGAGGAAGGAGAAGACTCTGATAATGAGGCCTTTTGGTTTACAGACTACAAGAGTTCCTATTCCAGAGGAACTAATATCTGAGGAAGTTAGATTAAGAGATCTTTAAGAATCTTTACAAGATGCCAGTGGCATAGATACCTCTCCAGAGGTGGAGTTTGCCAGACCAGAACCTGGAGAGCATGCAGAAATGTCTTACAGAGCCCTTATGGCAAGAATTCTGGAGTTTATGGGGTGGACAACACCTGCACCCTCTTTCCAACAGGATGACCTAACAGACATCTTAGATAAAGTGCTTCAGGAAGACCCTATAGTCCCTTTTCATGCAGCATTGCAGAGAAAAATAGCTGAAAATTGGGAAACACCAGAGGTTATCCCGGCAGTAAACAAAAGGCTCTCTGCGAAGTACAGAGTGTCGGACTCATACCCTGTATACATAAGTTAACATCTAACCCCAGAGTTTAGTAGTGCAGGCTGCGACGTCGTCAAGTTGTAAATCGGCATACCCCACTATACCACAAGATAGAGACGACAAAAGATTTGATGCCATGTCTAAAAAGATCTATGCAGCATGGCACTTCAGTCTATTAACGTCACTTGCACGCTAGCGAGATTCAGTTACACCTTTTGGGAGTGCGCTTCGTTGGCGGCTGACCATCTCCCAGAAGGGGAGGAACTAGACGCATTCTTGAATATCAAGGATGGGAAGGATGCGATGTGCGAGTCCCTCCAAACGGGTCTCGACTCTGCTAACAGCATCAGCAGAGCCATGGCGGCGAGTTCCGCAATCCACAGACATGCGTGGTTGCAGAAATATGGTTTTGCTCCTGATGTACAAGCAAGGCTTCTGAATATGTCCTTTGACGGCACCTCACTATTTGGCAAGAAAGCTGATGACAGTTTGGAGAAATTGCAATCATCAAAGGTGGCAGCAAAATCCCTTGGGGCTGCAATTCGTCAAACTCCAAATTGCCCCACAGGTACGTCCTGGAGGGGGACCCCCTTTCTTTTTTACTCCACATTCGGAAAAGGCAGAGGGCAGCCAGCTCAAAGGGAGCCAGAGATGATTCACCTGTGGTGGACGGGTCAAAGGTACCAAGTCCACATCAGCAGGTGCTGTTTTACCCTCAGCATCTGCGTCAGCCTCTCCTAAACCCCTCTGAGGTCTCCCCACACAATACACCAGTAGGAGGCAGGTTAACTCGACATCTGACGGAATGGCAGGCTATTACGTCAGATGCTTGGGCATTGGAAACAGTTGCTCAAGGTTACTGCCTGCCTTTCCTACTCACTCCTCAGTCATCCACCGGGGAACAACTCTTTGAAGTTTCCAGACCTGTCCCTTATGCAGGAAATGTATGACCTGCTAGAGAAAGGTGTCATAGAACTGGTACCTGTAGTGGAGAGGAACAAGGGTTGGTACTCCGCCCTACTTCCTAATGCCAAAGAATTACAGAGGATTAAGACCGATCTTGGACTTGCGAGAATTGAACAAATTCCTCAGGAAGGACAAGTTCAAGATGGTAACCCTTTCTCAGATCCTTCAGGCCCTCCAGTTTCAGGATTGATTGGTATCTCTGGACCGTCAGGATGCTTACTTTCATGTGCCAATCCATCACAAGCACAGGAAGTATCCGAGGTTCGCCATTGGCAGCTCTCACTATCAATTTCGGGTTCTGCCATTTGGGCTGACCTCCCCCTGAGGGTCTTCACCAAGTTAATGGCAGTCGCGGCAGCAAGTCTAAGGAGGGAAGGGATTCATGTCTACCCCTACCTGGATGACTGGTTGATCAGAGCATTGTCCCCGGAACAAGCTCGGGTCCATCTAGATTGTTTGCCACTCCCTCCACAAACTGGGCTTCTCCTTCAATTTAAAGAAGTCACAGATGATACAATCACAGAAACTCCAGTTCATTGGAGCAGACCTGGACACATCCCTGGGAAAAGCCTCACCTCCAGAAGTTAGGGCTCAAGATATTCTACAGATGGTCACCAGATTTCAAAATGCCCAGCGTCTACCAGCCTTCGACTTTTTGAGGTTGCTCGGTCTCTTGGCATCCTGCATTTTTCTAGTGCCAGAGGCTCGCCTGAGAATGAGATCTCTACAGTGGTCACTAAGGACCCAGTGGTCACATTTCTCAGGAAGAATGTCAGATCTCCTACAAATTACGAACAGAGTAGCATGAGACCTTCAGTTGTGGGCCTGTTGGGAGAACATCTTGAAAGTAGAACCGTTTTGGCAACCATGGCTTGAGAAACCAGTAGTCTGGGACGCTTCACTCACGGGGTGGAGAGCCCATGCCAACGACTTAACCATCAGCGGACTACACATCAACCTATTCGAGCTGAGAGCGATCAGGCTAGCACTGGAAGCTTTCCTGCCATCAGTACAGGGAAAAAAATGTCTAATAATGACGGACAACACAGTGGCCATGCACTACCTCAACAAAAGAGGAGGCGTAGGGTCACTGCCACTGTGCAGAGAGGCAAGGCTGCTCTGGTTCTGGGCAGTTGAAGAAGGAATCTCTATCGGTAGTTCACCTAGCCGGGGAGAAGAACACGGCGGCGGGCGCTCTGAGCAGGCAGACCGCAGTCTCCCATGAGTGGGAGCTAGCTCAGGAAGTCCTTCAAGAAATCTTCGCCCTTTGGGGAACCCCTCAGGTGGATCTGTTCTCACCAGTGTCAACCGGAGCTGCGATCAGTATTGCTCAAGGGAGTTTTCCCCGAGAGGAGCTCAAGGGGACGTGTTCCTGGTGGACTGGGTGTTTCCACTTCTGTTTCCTCCAGTCCCCGTCATTCCTCTAGTGATCAGGAGGTTGAGGAGATTTCGGAAACCCATGTTCCTTACTGCCCCAGATAGGGCCCGGAGAACGTGGTACCCGGATCTTCTAGACATGTCAATCTGTCCTCCGATTCGTCTTCCACAAAGAGAGGATCTTCTCTCGCAAGAGGGAGATCGTGTTCTCCATCCGGATATCCGAACTCTCAACCTTCAAGATTGGTTTCTGAAAGGTTGAGATACAAAGATTTGGACCTCCCGGATGACGTAAGGGAGGCGTTGCTTTCAGCCAGGAGGCCAGCAACTAAATCTTTATACTGCTGCCGTTGGAACAAATTCTGCAGCTGGTGTAGAGATGAGAATATTGACCCTTTTTCATGTAGTACACTGATTGTGTTCTCTTTCTTACTATGTTTGGCAAATTCAGGCCTTCAAGTTGGCGCAATCGAGGGTTACCTCGCCGCGCTGTCAATCTTTAAGCGCACGGCTGAGGAACCTTCATATTTCAAGTTGCCCATAGTCATTCAATTCCTGAAAGGATTGACTAATGTCTTTCCCCCAACTCCTTTTCAAGTTCCCCTGTGGGATTTAAATCTAGTCTTAACATTTCTAATGGGTACTCCATTTGAACCTCTTCATTCCTGTCCATTAAGGTTTCTCACTCTAAAAACAGTCTTCCTAGTGGGTTTAACTTCTGCTAGAAGAGTGAGCGAATTACACGCTTTATGTTGTAAACCTCCTCATACAGTCTTTCACAAAGATAAGGTAGTTCAGGTTAAGCCAAATTTCCTCCCAAAGGTAGTTTCAGAATTTCATATCACACAAAAAATAACCTTACCTTCATTTTACTCCCCTCCTAGGTTTACCTATCACGAAACTAACCATCTCAAGAAGGATAATACTAACTACCATAGAGTGCTATAATTTGACAGGAAAATAGCCTCCTCAGCACCTCAGGGCTCATTCAACCAGGGGCATCGCAACCTAGAAGACAGGCCTGCGGCTCTGTTGTGGGGACGACACCTGGTGGCAAAAGCACTTCCTCTTCCCACAGTAAGCACACACCCCGCGGTGATGAGTCTGCACCGCCGAACAAATGCCCAGATTCGGCATCTAGGGGGAGATCAGTAGATTCACTGTATTCTGGGCACTCAAAATCCCGGTCGCCCCATGACGGGCCCTGTAAGACAAAGGACTCCGCCCATAAATCTCCTTCTGGCGAACGTTGACAGACAAGGCGGAGGCCCTTTCAAATGCCGAAAGTCAACTCTTTTCGTAAAAACAGCAGGGAAGTCCAAAAATACAGGGTTATCACACCTGGTTAAAAAACATGTCCCAGAAAGCCTATTAAAGGCTACTCTTTCCAAGAAGTATTCTTCCAAGAGTTCTGATCATAGAGACAAGTCTCATAAAAGCAAAGACCAGTCTCATAGGGATAAGGCTACCCCTACAGATAATGACTGCCCCACAAGAAGAGGATGAGGGTCCCTTAAGTGAGGCCTTACATAATAAGTGCCTACCCACACCAACACCTCAGGTCCCTGCCATATCTTACCTGTGGTCATCCCCAGCTCAGCCCTATGGACAGCAGAGTGATGTCCAGAATAACATTTTTTGCAAATTTCTTTGAAAAAAACCCCTCATGCAGTACAAAATGTTCAGATCACACCTCCCACTACTAAGGCTTCAAGCTCTCAGCCCATGTCTTCCACCAAATCAGCCACTGGCTTCATACCAGCCACCAGCAAAAAGATCACGCACATCTGCTGACCTTTGACATCCATACAGGCACTGAAGGGGATTGGGAGCAATATCAATACTATGATGGTGGTGATGAGGATGATGAGGCAGAGGTGTATACTATGTCTTCTCCAATCCAACATGATTCCCCAGTACCTGACTCTCCAGTAGATAATCAGCCCTTATTCAATAACTTACTGATTAAAGCAGCTGAGCACTTCGGTATTCAAACTCGGGAGACTCAGCAAGACATGGATTTTGTCGAAGATATCCTGGGAGACAAGAAAACTGCCACCAAGTTCATACCCATCTTAAAGTCTGTCCAGAGAAGAATTGAACCTTCACTGGAGACACCCAATCAAACAAGGGCAGTAAACATGCGGATAGAAAAACTGTTCCGCCCGGGTCTGTCTGATCCTCTATATATCAGGGGACAGCTTAAGCCGGATTTGCTAGTTGTCACAACTACTCAAAAGAGGGCAGGTACTCCACTAGCCTCTTCAGAGGCTCCCCCAGACAAGGAGAGCAAGTAGCTGTATACCATGGCGAGGAAAGTTGCAACTTCGGCTACGTTTCAAACTAGGATCGGCAAAGATTCCGCACTGTTGGCGAGCTATGACTGCCATAAATGGGAAGAGATTACGGCCTCATCGACTCTGCTCTAGAGCCTCTAAAGTCTATACTTGCCCTAGTAGCAGCAGAAGGCAAAGCCACTGCCAGCAGCTTGCTAAAGAACAACCTCGGCGCTGCAGATAATGCGGGCAGTATTATTGCGGAAGTAACCATTATCAAGCAGGATGCTTGGCTTTGCCAATCTGGATTCAAGCTTGAGACCCAGCCAACATTACTCAACGTGCCAGTGGAACCAACCGTGCTATTAGGCAAAGCGTTGGAGGACGCTCTGAAATCAGCCAAAGAGGAATACGATACCCTCAAATCCCTTGCGCAACTCACAAACCTGGCCATAGAGGCTCCGGATATGGAAAAAAAATCAAAGTTCATCATGGAACAACCAGGGTCAAGCGTCCCGGGGTTCTCCAAGAGGCCATCATAGATCCCGCAGCTGTGGGAGATCCTCCACATCTCGAGGTGGAGGAACACCTCCCAAGCAATGACAGCCAGCTACAGGTCCCCTCCCATGCCTCCCCAGTAGGGGGACGTATTTCACACTTCACCCATTCATGGGAGGGAATAACCACAGACAAGTGGGTGTTATCTACAGTAGCGGGATGTTATTGTGTGGAGCTCCTGGAAAGACCATCAAACCCCCCCCCCCCGTCCTCCCCTACGGCACCAAAGGAAGAACTCATCCTGGTAGAAAAGTCAGCGCGCTGCTCCTCAAGGATACCATCGAGATTGGGCCGTCCAACGAGGTAAACAAGGGTATTTATTCAACATACTTCCTTATGTCAAAAAAAGATCTAACCATGCACCCAGTATTCGACTTACGCCCTGCAAACACTTATGTAAAGCCACAAAAGTTCTGCGTGACAACGCCACTAGAGGTAATCCCCCTGCTAAAACGGCAGGATTACATGGCAACATTTGATATGAAAGATGCCTATTTTCATATTTGAATGCTCCCAGCGCACAGAAAACCCTTGCGGTTCAAAGTAGCAAACCAGCACTATCAATTCAAGGTGCTACCCTTCGGAATAGCTTCAGCTCCAAGGGTATTCACCAAAGTACTGGCAGTGGTGGTGGCGCACCTGCGCAGGGAGGCAATCCTAGTGTACTCCTACCTGGACGACTGGCTGATCACAGGAGAGACTCCACATCTTTGCAGACAAAACACGAAAAGAGCCATAAATCTTCTTTCAATTGGACTTCTCAATAAACGAGAAAAAGTCAAGTCTTGTACCAAACACAACAAAACAGTTCCTAGGAGCTGTATTAGATACAATAATAGGCTTAGCCTTTCCATTCATGGAAAGAGTGCAGAACATACTTCGGCAAATACCCCAGTTTCAAGCTTGTCTCCAGATAAGCGTATGCAATGCGTTTGCTAGGCATGATGGCATTGTGCATATATCTAGTCCCACACGCACATCTGCGAATGCGACCAATGCAGGAGTGGTTGGCGAAACGGTGGTCTCGGGCAAGTGGTCAGTGGGACAATCTAGTGGTCGTTTCGCCAACACCAGTTCAAAACCTACGCTGGTGGTCGAGAGAGAGTCTGTTAAAGGGAAAACCCTTGCATGATCCTGGAGCACAAGCGATTTTCACAACAGACGCACCCCTCTCCAGGTGGGGGGGCTCATTACTTTCACCACACAGCACATGGTCTGTAGACCCACATCACGGCACAGAACCAGATGAATCTGCTGGAACTTCTAGCAGTATTCAAAGCACTTCAAGCATTTGAAGCGCAACTGACGAACCAGTCGGTTCAGATTCTAACAGACCGCACAACTAGATGTTCTACATCAACTAACAGGGTGGCAGACACTCTCCTCCAAGTTGGCGTACAAAATATGAAAATGGGCGCTCAGATGGGGGATATCCCTATCCTCACAACACATTCCAGGGGTACTCAACACTATAGCATACCAGAGAAACATGAGTGGCAACTAGGCTCAAGCTTCGTAGACCAGATCTTCTCTCAGTGGGGTTACCCCACACTAAACTTGTTTGCTACAGGAGAAAACAAGCAATGCCCAGACTTAGCGTCTAGGTTCCCCCAGCCAGACTCCAAGGGGGACGCTCTATGGATGAACTGATCAGGGAAATTTGCGTACAAATCCATTAATGAGCTAAATAGTGAACAAGATGCACAGAGAATAGATGATGCTCTTCCTAGTTGCTCCCATGTGGCCAAGACACTGTGGTATCCGCATCTGCTCAAACTGGCGATGTGTGATCCCATCAAATACCTGTGCCAAACCAAACTGTTAACCGAACACGGGGGAACAACCGTACACCCACAACCGCACTAAATGAACTTGGCAGCATGGCTCCTGAATTCATAGAGTTCGGACCCTTAATCTACAACAGCGGCATATGGATATCCTCAAGGAGGCACGAAAACCAAACACTAGACACTGGTATTCCGACAAGTGGAGGAGATTTGTAATTTGGTGCCAGTCAAAACAAATAAACCCAATAGAATGTACTCCTTCACACAATGTAAATGATATGCTCCACTTGTTAGACTCAGGGTTAGCATTCAACTCTATAAAGGTACACCTGGCGGCTTTATCAGTTCATACCACTTCTCAAAGTAAAGTATTGTGGTGGGAAATTCCAGTCATTTAGGCGTTCATGGAGGGAGTAAAAAGACTCCACCCTCCAATTTCATACCCACCGCCAGGATGGGATCTCAATGTAGTACTAGCAAAGCTCATGGGGCCCCCATTCAAGCCTATGCATAAGTCAAGTCTTAAACACGAGATACAATACTGCCTTCTTAGTGGCTATTACTAGCATAAGAAGAGTTAGTGAATTGCAAGCATTTTCAGTGTAGGACCCTTTCTTTATTATCCATAAAGATAAATTGGTTTTACGTCCTGATCCCCCATTGTCAGTGCAGGATCCTTTCTTTGTCATACACAATGATAAACTGGTTTTATGTACTCATCCTAGGTTCTCCCCAAGGTTCATCTCAAAGTTTCACGTTAACCAGTCTATTGAGCTTCAGGCTTTCTGCCAGAAACCACAAAGCTCAGCTGAGGTAAAACTCCACACACTAGATGTAAGGCGGGTAGTCCTTTACTATGTAAACAAGGCCAGAGCGCTAAGAAAAACGAACCAACTGTTTGTCTCTGTAGCCCCAGGCAGAGAAGGGGATCGCATTTCCAAGAATGTCATCTCCAGATGGATAGTTAGGTGCATACAACTGTGCTATTCCCTGTCGGACAAGAAACTGCCTTTCACGCCAAGAGTTCACTCCACAAGGTGTACGGGTGCTACTTTGGCTTTCATTGCGGATGTCCCCTTAGACAGCATATGCAAAGTAGCTACATGGAGCTCAGTACAGACTTTCACTCAACACTACTGCATTGACACTCATTCCAAGACAGATACACAGGTGGGAGAAGCGGTTCTAAGACATCTGATTGCACATGAACCTTCTCAAAACCCACGACCGTTTCCTAACGCTGTTCGCTAATCTATGTACAGCATGTGATCTAAGCAGATTCCACAAGCCTCAGAAGGGATACATTACTCACCATAATCGGATTTCTGATGCTTGCATCTGCTTAGATTCACATGCGCCCACTCTTCCTCCCCTCGGAGAGAAGGCGCATGGATGCTTATGAGCTTGTCTGATACATATCTGCTTGGATACATCTGTACTCATGCTACACTTCATGCTACCTCATGTCAGATAAATAATCTGAGGGACCTCAATGCCAATGGGGAGGTTGGGGGCGGGGAAGTCATTACAAGTTCCCTGGTCTGGAAAATTCCTGGTATAATTGCATGTAAAATTTTCAGACTGGTGAAACACAAGTTTGCCAGTGGGAGCACTGGCTTGCCACCAGGCCTGACCTGCTGGTAAATCAGGCACCCACCACCAAATAAATACTGGAATTAAAATTACAAATACTGGTGCCGGTAATTCTGGCAATTCCATAGGGATTTAGCACCCTTTCCGACTCTTGCTATATCCCAGTAATGCAGGGAGATCAGTCAGTGGAAACGTTAGCGGCAGTTTGCCAGATTTACCGGCGTGATACTGGCAAACTTGTAATGCGCCTCAGCCTCAGTGGATTGCGGAGTGGCCAGTTTTGGGGGCTTTGGCCTTCTCTACTAACTTGGTAAAGAGATGGGGTCCCCAATTTATATCCGCTGGCCAACATCCCATGGCTGACACCATGTGTGGCCTACCAGAAGGACTACACAGTGTCTCATTATTAAAGGGTGTGTTTTATTATTTTTTTTAAATAAAAGTAAAATGCTTGACTGGCCCTACTGCTTAGACGGATGTTCCCCACTTACTCAACTAAAATTAATGGTGCAGGTCAAGTCCCAAAAGAAAATGGTCTTCAGTCTGAATCCTAACAACTCTCCCTACCACTTAAGAAAACTAACACTAAAGAGGAGGCCATGGCAATGGCCTCCGTTGGCTTCTGCCTGACCCGACACTGACCTCTTTTCATTATCCACATGTAATGATGTAGTTAGTCTTTTTAGAGGTTCTGTTCAATAAAACACAAATGTCCTCTGAATTTTTATCATCGTTTTTATTTTATTTGTGCTTTTAGTTTAACATTTGTGCATACAGCATGATTAATATAATAAACAAGTGAAATACTTAATACATTTCATAACCTAATAATTACATCTTTCCAATGATAAAATCCAATGCATACAATATTATCAAAATATGAACCTAAATGATTCAAATACAATATAAAAACGTTGTCCGATAATAGCCTATTCTGTATAGTTGTAAAATCATCAATTACATTATACCATTTCCCGAAATGTGAGTGTTAGGGAGAATTCTCTGTTTAGGCTGAATTTCCTAACCTAGTGAGTCTCCAGCAGCTTTGCTGGATTTTTGGGGTTTATTTTTTTCTCCTGCCAAGAGTGAGACTTTTTTACCCTCACTATTGGGCATGATTTGAGTGTGTTTGTTTGAATCTAGATGTGTTTAATGGGCTATGGGGTCTTTTACTCCATAGGGCTTCATGTGTTTTTGTGATGTGTGTTACACAGCACCCTCAGTGCAGTGACACAGGGGTGTCATAGTGACCCCCCACTATAGACTCCATACGCTGAGACTGACTACTGTCTCCCAGGGCATGTAAAGTCACCATTGACTTTACTAGTCTTAAATTCTGAACAGAACCAGTACAAACCATCATATTGTGGACGCACTGGCTGGGGCAATTCAATTGCCCGGGGTCTGTTAGTCGAGGGGACACGTCTCCGTCCCCCCTGATCGAGTTTTGGCTGGTGGCAGTGGATACTACTTTTTATATTCAACCGCAAATATTTTCCTATGGGATTTCCCATTGTTTTAGGCTACTATCTTTATTTAATTATTTACGGTAGCCTCGAACATACCGCCGGTTTATTTAATTAATCTGAATTCTCCGGTTGGTATTTTTTGCCAAAACTTGATTCTAAAATGGCGTTTGTGTTCTCTTCTGTGACTCCAACCCAAGTCGAGCCCTTTGTTCCACTTTTTGGCAGGCTTCTCCACAGAAGCCCTCCAAAGTGGTGCCACTCTGTCTGGGGTACTTAGGAGGGGTGGAGGGAAATTTAGGCACCCTGGACTGAGTTGCCTAGGCAACTCAAGTCACACTCCATCCTGATTGGCCCAAGTGGTGAGCCGGCCAGCTCACCACTTAGCATGTTTGAGTGACAGCTAGGCTGAGTGAATGGGGGTTTGCTGCATAAAAGCAGGGCTTTGGGGACTGGAACTCAAGAAGTCACCACAGGACCTAAGAATCCGACGAAGGAGAAGCTGAGCCGACCTGCCACGACACCACTACCGGTGGAGCCCTGCTGGACTGCCTCACCACTTTTCCCAATGACAGAGGAGATCTCTCGCCGGAGAGTCTTCTTCCTTTGTCTGGTGGGGATAACCAGTTTCACCGTCTTTTTGCTTTCCCGACGTACCTCGTGGCCGCCTTGCCCGTGCCAAGCACCCCGGCAACCGGGATACCACGTTTTACCACGACAGCGAAACAAAGGTACCACCTTTAACCGGAAAACTCTGCGGCTGGTTTCTGCCCTGGTAGTGCAACGACCTTCATCTTTCCTCCAAGTCGAGATCTTCTCTTCCCTTGGACGACGACGCAACTTGCACCCACTACCAGGAACAACTGCCACCGCTGGAGGATCTTTCCCACTTAAGGTACCGTGTCCCGCCTGGCTTCCCTTGCTACCGACTGTACGGGGTAGATTTAGCCCCCGCATTCGAAACTGGGTTAGCCTGGAACACCCTGGCTAAACTTTCCTAAGCCTCTCTAAACTCTTTTTGAACCCTCTGCAAGACTTTCTAAGCCTAGTGTAACTGTGTGATCTTGGGCGCATTTGTGCTCTGCTCTCTATAAGAGTGGGCCCAGCCTTTGGACTTTGGCTCACCAGTGACTTTTGCTCTTCTGCCTTGCTTGTAGTGTTCCTGAACCTTTGAGTGGTGTACCTTTCCATATTCTGTCTTCCCCGCCCCCCTTTCTCACAAACTTATTGGAGTGCAATCTAGTTAAGCGCTCACCTCTGTCTGAAAATAAGTGGTGTTTTACTGTGACTTATCCGATAAGGGAAAAGGGGTGTATATATTACAATAGTAACTGTTTTTAGAATATTTTACAATAAGAGTGCTGGAGTGTTTCAAACTGTGTGTTTTTAAATAAATAATTATATACTTTGATACCAAAGCTCCGGTCAGTGTTTGCTTGTATTGTTGTATCTGAGTGCCTATTGTGTATACTTTGCATACTGCCTAACTCTTCTTGAGGGAAGTCTGACTGCTCAGCCACAGCTACCAGGTAAATCTGGGTGGTACAGATTGCTACCAAGTGGGTTTACTGCCAACACCTGTAGTCTTAAATCTTTTGCAGTGGTCCCTAAGGGATCTGCACAGGTTTCTGCCTAACAGTATCATCCTTTTTCAATATCAAAATTTAAAATCTTAAGCAATGATTTAGAATGTAAGATCTAACCAACTATGGTGGTGCTCAAAGCACTTCTAAAATAAACTACGCTTCACTTTTTAGTGCTTTAATCTGATTGATTGCATATCTCCAAACCTTATACACTGCTCAGATTAGTGCTCGGGATGACCTATTGTAAATGGAATACCACAGGATTAATTCATTCCTGTTGGATCCTAATCGACCCATTAACCCATGTACGTTTTCATAAAATTCCTCTTGACTTTCAGTTGTCTCCAACTGAAGGTTACATAATCTACATAGATACGTCTCCTTCAGTATTTTCATTCTAATTCCTAGTCTCATTAAGGTGGGGAGTGAATTAAATCTAACTTTAAGGTCAATTTACCTTAACTTTGGATCATGCCACTCAGTTAATTAGGGGAAAGGTTTAAGCCATGTAAAATTTTGTTCAGAGGATGTCTTATACAAACTTTTTCCTTGTAGATGGCCAATGGAAATCAGCAAGTCCCATTCACACGTTTTCTTAATAAGTTGTCACTTAACAATTGTTTGTTTTTCAGTGTAATCCATAATATAACCAATCTTTGCATAACATTTTTCAAGATCAGAGGTGCTCTCTTTATAATGACAACACACTACTATGCTAGCATCATTTTGGTTACTATACCATCCAAACATTTCGCCTCACTGCGGTGGTGGGCCGTGCCTTTTCTTGCAGCTGCACAATTGTGGAATACCACTTTCTGTGAAATTGTAGTCAAACTATCTAGCTTTTTCGGAAAGCATTAAAAACCTCACCTGTTCTGAGCTGTCAGCAATCTTGGCTAAGATGTGCTGTTCTGTGGGTGGCCACTTCCCTCTCCAGCGCCATGATGCCTATGGGCGACCGTGCACCCTAGAAATGGCCATAACATAAACTGAGTTTCACCCCAATCATTTTGCATTTTGAACATTGGCATACTTTTTCTGATGTTGATCAGTGAACTCAATGACACCAGGCCTAATTCTAAGTATATCACCTCTACCAGAGTAGTTTGGGGTAAACTCAGGGCACGACACCAGATGGTGCCTTCCAGCGCTTTGTCATTTGAGTTTCTCATTTTGCATCTCCAAACCATAAAGTATGTTGAGCTACTATTCAAAGTTCCTGGTGAATTTCTTTCTCCCTATCTCCATAATTTTAGATTTTAATGTATTGATTTCAAGTCCATGAGCCTTTAGTATGCTAAGTGCAGTTGGCACCCTTTGGCGTCCAATGGGGGTCTTAACAAGCAAAATCGTGTCACCAGCATACATTAGCCACCCAGTTGGATTATTCCCTATTTTTGGGGGACATTTACCAATGTAGTACCCAGGTCAGCCACATACAGATTCAATGGTGCTGGAGCAAGGACACATACCTGCTTAAGTCCATTCCTCATGTACTGCGGCAGAAGTCTGAACAGAATTGTCTAATCATATGCAGCAAGTCATTTTCCATGCCCCATTTTTTCAATTTCTCCCATAATCTAGATCTGTCCACACTATCAAATGCTTTAGAATAATCAATATGAGCAATACATATATGTATGTAGATCATATATATATATTTTTTCTGAGGCTTGTGGAATCTGCTTAGATCACATGCTATGCATAGGCTGACATCTTGTGGAAGCTGCAGAGTATTACAGTTGTTGTTTTCGAAACTCGAAAAGGAACGTCGAGAGGGGGCGTGCCAGTAGTACTATCCCTAGTGTGATGTCCACTGTACTCGTGGTCCTTCACGCGTTGACGTCCTTCAGATTGTTTTATTCTGCCATTGTCAGCGGTCACATAAAGCAAAGTTCAATTTCGGCGAACACCATTTTCTTCTGCAAAGTTTAAAAGATAGTTTCTCTTTCTATCCTTTACGCCCAACGTCGTGCTCTTGACGCGGTGAAGAACAAGAAAAAGGACAATCCTCCGTCGGACAAAGTCAACATTCGACGGACACCTTTCGGCCTAGGCCCTTACAGTAGGGAAAGTGGGGGGGGCGGTCATTATACAATGTATTTTTCCTCCCCTTCCCCTTATCGCCCCCGGCTGCCTTCCCCAGACATGGATAAAACACTGTTTAAATTCTGTCCAAACTGTAATCAAAATGTCAGTGGATCGACAAAGACAGGGTCTGTAACCTCTGTTTAAACTGCGACCACGACAAAGGGCATTGTCGAGCTTGTAAGCTCTTTCGACCCAGGACCCTTAAGGAACGCTGAACGAAGCGCTGGGCCCCTCATGCCATGCAGGCCGAGGCTGCCATGGACATGGAGGGAGCCTCCAGTGACGGCAGCGACGCCACCTTTTTGAATGGCGAGGGTGATTGGGAACAGTCATGTTCCCAAGTGCTAGCCCCAGACCATGGGAGACAGGCCGGCGGCTCTGTTGTCGGGACTACAACCGGCGGCAAGAAAACTACATCTTCCCACACTAAACACACAACCTGAGGCGATGTGTCGGCTCTGCCAGACAAATGCAGAGATTTGGCATCTAGGGGCAGATCGGTGGATTCTCTGTCCTCTGGGCACTCCAAGTCACGGTCGCCTCATGACAGGCCCCATAAGACGCTGCCCATAAAACTTCCACAAACAAACTCCGAACGTCGGCTGACACGGTGGAGGTCCTCCCCAGTGCCGAAACTCGACACATTTCGTCGAAACCAGTAGGGAAACCTAAAGATTCAGGGTTATCACACCTGATTCAAAAACATGTCCCAGAAACCCTTAGATGTTCTAATTCCAAGAAATCTTCCTCTAAGAGCCCAGATCATAAGGACAAGTCCCAGGAAACCAAAATCCATAAGGGAAAGTCTCATAGGGTGGAGGACACTGTAACTGCCCCGAAAGAGGAGGGGGGAGGGCCCATTAAGTGAGGCCCTACTTAATAAAGATCTAACCCAAATACCTTCTGTACCTTACTCTGGGGTCTTCCCCAGCTAAGCTAAGTGGTCATCAGAAGACAGACAGTTATGTCTGGAATGTCTTTCTTTGCAGCTTTCTTTGAAAAAAATCCTAATGCTTTAGAAAGTTGTAAAAATACACCTCCGACTGATCAGGCCTCAAGCTTTCATCCCAGGTCTTCCACTATTCAGCCCCTGTCTTCATCGCAGCCTCCAACTAAGAGGTCTCGCAATGCAGACCTTTGACATGCATGCAGACACAAAGGGAGATCAGGAGGAGGATGAATATTATGATGGGGCTGATGGTGGTGATAATAATGACGATGAGTCGGAGGTTTACACTATAGACTTGCCAATTCTACAAGACTCCCCCTTACCTGATTACCCAGTGGATAATCAGCCAGTCTTTAATGATCTCTTAATCGGAGCAGCTGAGCACTTCGGAATTGAGACCCACGAAACTCAGCAGGACAAAGATTTTTTTAGTGGATATCCTGGGGGACAAAAAAGCGGCCACCCAGTTTATACCCATCTTGAAGTCAGTTCAAAGGAGGATCCAACCCTCTCTTGAAACGGCCAATGAAACCAGGGCAGTCAATCCGCAAATAGAGAAACTATTCAGGCCGGCACCACCTAATCCCTTCTATATCAGAGGACAGCTTAAGCCAGATTCACTAGTAGTCACAACTACCCGGAAGAGGGCGGGTACACCTCTAGCCTCTTCAGAAGCTCCCCCAGACAAGGAGAGCAAGAAGCTCTACACCATGGGTAGGAAAGTGACAACTTCGGCAGTGTACCATGCTAGGATCGCCAACAATTCCACATGGTTGGCGAGCTATGACTGCAACAAATGGGAACAAGTTACGGCCCTTGGTGATTCTGCTCCAGGGCCTCTAAGAAGTAAACTTGCCATTGTAGCAGCTGAAGGCCAAGCTAATGCCAGCAGCCTGTTGAAGAATAACCTCGACGCTGCAGGCAATGCCGGACGCATAATCGCAGAAGGAACCATTCTCAAGTGCCATGCTTGGCTTCGCCAATCCGGTTTTAAACCCACTTTGCTCAACATGCCAGTGGAACCAAATGTGCTATTCGGCAAAGCAGTGGAGGATGCTCTGAAGTCGGCCAAAGAGGAGTATGAAACTCTCAAATCTCATGTCCAAGTTACCAATAAACCAACTGGGGCGGAAACAATTTTTGTCATTTGCGCGGACAAAACTCCCAAACCAAAGAGGTTCAGGCTATAGACAAAACCAGAATTCTTTGTGTAACAGCAACCAGCGTCAAGCGGCCCAGGGCTATCCTAGAGGCCAGCGCAGGACCCGCGGCCGGGGGAGAGCCTCCACTTCCAGAGGAGGAGGCACGCCTCCCAAACAATAACAGACCACTACTGGTCCCCTCCCATGCCTCCCCAGTAGGGGGACGAATTTCAAACTTAACCCACGCATGGGAGGGAATAACCACGGACAAGTGGGTGTTATCAACAGTAGCGGAGCTCCTAGGAACCCCATCAAACCTTCCTCTGCGCCAAAGGAAAACATCAAAAGAAGAATAACTCATCTTAATCGATGAGGTCAACGCGCTGCTCCTCAAGGACGCCATCGAGATTGTGCGATACAACAAGGTAAACAAGGGTATTTAATCAACATACTTTGTCCCAAAGAAAGATCTTACCATGCGCCCGGTATTGGACTTGCGCCCTGCGAACACTTATGTGAAGCCACTAAGTTCTGCATGACAACGTTACAGGAAGTAATTCTCCTGCTAAAACGGGGGGAATTACATGGCAACATTGGATATGCAAGATGCCTATTTTCAAATTTCAATGCTCTCAATGCACCGAAAACTCTTGCGGTTCAAAGTAACAAACCAGCACTACCATTTCAAGGTGCTGCCCTTTGGAATAGCATCAGCTCCAAGGGTATTCACCAAGGTACTGGCGGGGGTGGCGGCGCACCTGCGCAGGGAAGCAATCCCAGTGTACCCCTATCTTGACGACTAGCTGATCACGGGAGAGACTCCCCATCTTTGCAAACTAAACACGCAAAGAACCGTAGATCTTCTCTTCCAACTGGGCTTCTCGATAAACGAGAAAAGAAAATCAAGTCTTGTACCAAACACATCAATACGGTTCCTAGGAGCTATATTAGATACAAAAATAGGCTTGGCCTTCCCTTCCTTGGAAAGAGTGCAGAACATGCTTCGGCAAATACCCCAGTTTCAAGCCGGTCTCCAGTTAAGCTTAGGCAAAGCTGTGCGTTTGCTAGGCATGGTGGCATCGTGCATATACCTAGTCCCACACGCACGTCTGTGCATGGGACCGATGCAGAAGTGGGTGGCGAAACAATGGTCTCAGGCAAGTGGTCAGTGCGACGATCTAGTGGTCGTTTCGTCAACACTAGTACAGAGCCTACGCTGGTGGTCAAGAGAAAATCTGTTAAAGGGAAAATCCTTCCACGATCCGGAGGCGCAAGCGATTGTCAGAAAAAGTGTCACTCTCCAGGTGGGGGGCTCATTATCTTCAGCCCACAGAACATGGTCTGTGGACCCAAGTCACTGCACAGAACCATATCGACCTGCTAGAAGTATTGGCAGTACTCAAAGCTCTCCAAGCATTCGAAGCACAACTGACTAATCGTTTCAGATCCTGACGGACAGCACAACTGCGATGTTCTACATCGACAAACAGGGGGCACACACGCTCCAAGTCTGTCCAAGTAAGGCACAGAAAATTTGGAAATGGGCACTCGGATGAGGAATATCCCTATCCTCACAGCACGGTTCAGGGGTACTCACACTCTAGCAAACTTTCTGAGCAGAGATCCCCTACCAGAGGAACACGAGTGGCAACTAGACTCAGGCGTCATAGACCACATCTTCTCTCAATGGGGTTACCCCACAATATACATTTTCGCTACAGGAGAAAACAAGCAATGCCCAGACTTCACGTCCAGGTTCCCCCAGCCAGACTCCCAACGGGAACGCCCTATGAATGAACTGGTCAGGGAAATTGCTTATGCTCCCCCCCCCCCCCCGTCCCTCAACTCCATTTAAGAGCAGGATAGTGAACAAGATGCACAGAGAACAGATGACACTTATCGTAGTTTCTCCTATGTGGGCGAGACAGCCATGGTACCCACATCTGCGCAAACTGGCGATATGCGATCCCATCAAACTCCCATACCTAACCAACCTGTTAACCCAACACGAGGGAACAATAGTGCACACTCTTCCACACTCCATGAACTTGGCAGCATGGCTCCTGAAGTCATTGAGTTCGGATATCTTAATTTACCACAGCGGTGTATGGATATCCTCAAGGAGGCAAGAAAACCTAACACTAGACACTGTTATTTTGACAAGTGGAGGAGATTCGTAATTTGCTGCCATTCTAAACAAATAAACCCCATAGAATGTGCTCCTTCACACTTTAACTATATGCTCCACTTGTTAGACTCTGGGTTAGTATTCAACTCTATAAAGGTTCACCTGGCGGCTTTATCAGCTTATACCATCTCTGAGTAAGATATTGTGTTGGAAAATTCCAGTCATTGAGGCTTTCATGGAGGGAATCAAGAGACTCCACGCTCCTATTTCAAACCCACCACCAGGATGGGATCTCAATGTAGTACTAGCAAAGCTCATGGGGCCCCCATTCGAGCCTATGCATAAGTCAAGCTTTAAACACCTGACGTACAAGACTGCCTTCTTAGTGGCTATTATTTCCATAAGAAAAGTTAGTGAATTGCAAGTATTGTCAGTGCAGGACCCATTCTTTATCGTTCATAAGGATAATTTCTAAATTCCACGTGAACGAATCCATTGAGCTTCTGGCTTTCTTTCAGAGACCAACTAGCTCCGCTGAGGTAAAACACATCACACTGGATGTGAGGAAAGTGGTCCTTTACTACGTAAACAAGACCAGACCGCTTAGGAAAACAGAACTGTTTGTCTCCGTAGGACCAGGCAGAGAAGGGGACGGCATTTCTAAAAATGACATCTCCAGATGGTTAGTAAGATGTATTCAATTATGCTATTCATTATGAAACAAAACATTGCCTTTTACACCAAAAGCTCGCTCAACAAGGAGCACAGGAGCTACGCTGGCTTTTATTGCAAATGTCCCATTACACAGCATTTGCAAAGCAGCTACATGGAGCCAAGTACATACCTTTACTCAGCACTACTGCATTCACACACATTCCAAGACACATACATAGGTGGGACAATCGGTTCTAAAACATCTATTTGCTGTTGCTCCTTCTCATGACCCACCACCTTCTCCTAACACTGCTCGCTAATCTATGCATAGCATGTGAATCTAAGCAGTAGGTTTGCTTGCTTGTTTAAATCTTCAGCGAGTTATGTATAGTATCCCATTGCCTCAAGAAAACCTCCAAGGATGTAAACAAGCGAACGTTCCTCTACCTATCTTTAGGAGCCGGGAATGGTTAATGCTAAGGAGGGGCATTCGCAGAAATCTGCTTGATATCGTGTCACCTTTAGTGCAGTTCATGAAAATCCAATATCTGGGCCCACTGACACACCTTCTAATCTATTTACATCATGGTCATACACATCCCCCTGTTCCCCCTAACTCGTATTCACCTGGTCATTGGCATCAACTTGTGGGAAACCCTTGGCACTCTTTGAGCACATGTAAAAAGAAAAATCTTTCTGGGGACTCCGTAATTGCACCTCATGTATTATAATTGGAATAGCTTGAAAATCATAGCCTAGCCTAAGCAGGCCTTTCACCTTAGATAACCAATTCTTCCAAACCAAGGTACCTATAACTTTGTCCACTTCTCCTCAGTGTCCTGTGTGATTGCCTTAAACAAGGAAACCTATAGAGGCGTCACCACCATCTGGCAAGCCTAATCCTTAAAAGCCTAATCCTTAAGCACTCTAAGCTATCTGCTTCTCATGTAAAACCATGATTCCCTTTCAGAGGTTCCACATCACCTCTGGAAATTCAGTTACGATCAGGCCTTTTGATTTGGCAAGATTAACTGGAAACAATCTATTGCCGCACGTAACTTGGACAACATGCTTGTCTTGTCTACCACAAAGAACATTGTCCACATTTAGGGACTGCTTGTGTTTTTAATTTTCCTAAATTAAAACCCTTCATATTGTCCATGCTGTGAATCTGTGCGGTGAAATATTCCATGGATATTGCGGAGGCAACATTGGTAAACCTTGCCTCATGGCCATTTGTAGAACTATGACTTATGACATCCCCATTTACCTTTATCCTGGTCTTTGGGTTTTGATACCATCTATACTTCATGTTAAATATCTGGTGCCAAAACCGCATCTTAAAAGTCTGAGATGCAAATACTTCCATTTGATGCTATTGAACGCTTTGAACGTGTCCACAGGTAACAGAGTGGTTTTATCATTGATTCTACCTTGGATGAATCTGGTTTAACTTGGGTAAACTAGGCTGGGCAGGACCAGTAGTATAGCTAGGAATTTCGAATATGTTTTGACACCAGTATTCCAAAGCATTATTAGGTGGTATGCCTCATTATTGGCACTCTTCTTTACTGTAGTGTTAAGGCAATGACTGAATCTGCCATTGAATCCAAAGCTCTTCTGACGTCTGCTAATGAATTGAAGAGCTACTGCAGTGTTCTACAACTAAGTGCATCAAAAGGTCAATAAATCCGACTGAGAGGACATCGGGATCAGACTGTTTAATTGCGGCCCCTTGACTGCTTCCCCAATCTCTTCACATGTAACTTTGCGGTCTACTACGTCCCTGTCTGCCTCTGAAATGCATGTAAATCCTACCTTTTTAAAGAAGCTGCGAGTTTCACAAGAGTTTCAAACCTCTGAGCTGTCTAATTCAGAGAAATCCTTTTCGAGTCCTTCAATTTTACTTAGTCACTGTCCATGTTAATAGAGTAACTTTTCAGTCTCTAAGTGCAACTGTGTAGTTTATGAAATGGTATGCTCGAAGGTAATGTGATAATAGCTGGTTAGCCATCTTACCATGACTATAATAAAATTGCTTAATTCTCATCTGGAAGTTAACTGTTTGGTCTTGGAGAAAAGGGTTTAGCTTGCTACTGGAATATATGACAAATCCAGGGATTCAGTCACTTTGCCCAAGGGGGAACCTCTTCCTGTGAGGCTAGGGATGTTAGCCCCCTACACAAACATTCCCCCTATGGTTCGCGCTACGCAGGACCTCACATTGAGTGACTCCCTTCATGAGGTCAAGGACTCGCTTTCCATTGTGGAACTCCCTTTACAATCCTATCGGTCTACAGACACAGACTCCTCTTACATATGCTATTGTAATGTAATTACAAAAGAAAAGTATCAGCCTGGTACTGTGAAGAATAAGAACATGGAAGTGATGAAGAGTGCCTCTTTATCAATCACGGAGATGAAGAAACCTAATGGCTTTATGAATAACACAACTCCAATACAAAGGAAGGACTATTATGAGAAGCTGGGGAAGCCTCAGCATTGTGTGATAAAACTGGAGGACCAAGTGAACCAGGAAGAGAGGTCCGGGAGTTTCAAATTGACCGACAGAGGGAAGCCGGATGGTGTTAGGCCAGCGGCCAGTGGGATGATCTAGTGGTTGTCTCGGCAGCCCTTGTTCAGTCTCTGCAGTGGTGGTCAAGGGAAAACCTTCTGCAGCGGAAAACCTTCACCACCCACGCAGGATAAGCCACTCTCCCCACAGACGCATCTCTTACTGGGTGGGGCGGCTCACCACCTTCAACAGACGGCGCACAGCGTGTGGTATCCAGGAGTAGCATCCAATCACATCAACCTGTTGGAACTGCTAGCACTATTCTAGGCCCTGAAGGCCTTCCAAACGCACCTCGAGGGGAAAACGGTTCTAGTCCTCATGGACAGTACTATGGCCATGTACTGCTTAAACAAACAAGGGGACACTCCCTCTCTAGGGCTGTCTGAGATGTTTTGGGACCGTTTGAAATGGACACTCAAACACATGTTCATCCTCTCACATGTTCCAGGGGAACTCAATCTACTGGCAGACTTACTTAGCAGAGACTTTCTCTACCTGTAGAGAATGAGTGGCGGATATAAGAGGACATTTTACTCAACGTCTTTGCAGAATGGGGCTTCCCAGAGATCGTCTTATTCGCCACTCTGGAAAATGCCCAATGCCCAGATTATGCCTTCAGGTACCCACAGAACCGCGCCAAGGGGAACGGTCTCTCTGTAACATGGTCTGGGAGATTTGTGTACGCTTTCCCCTGATTCCCCTTCTCAACAGAATAGTGCACAAGATGTACCAAGAAGCAATCCCGATGATCCCAGAGGCCGCTATGTGGGCCCGCCAGCCTTGGTTCTCCCATCTCATGGCAATGTCAGTCTCCCCTCCCAGGAAGCTGCTGTGCCCGTACAACATGCGGTCTCAGGGTCAGGGAGAGACACTGCATTCATGCCCTCAAACACTCAACTTAGCAGCCTGACTCCTGAAGTCAGAGTTCTGTCACCTTCAACTCCCTCATAGATGCATGGACATAGTCAGAGGCACGGCAACCTACCACAAGACATTGCTACTCCAGCAAGTGGAAGCGCGTTATCTGGTATAATGCCAAGGGCATCAATCCTTTTGATTGCTCACCTATAGATATCGTCTAACTCAAATTTTGGATTCAGGACTGGATTTCAATTCTCTAAAAGTCCACTTAGCCATGCTTTCGGCATACAACACGTCTCAGAGCAAGGTTTCATGGTGGAAAATTCCTGTAATTAAAGCCTTTATGGAAGGGGTAAAGAAACTTCCTTCCCCTATCTCCAACCAGCTCCCGGATGGGACCTGAATGTTGTTCTTGCCAGACTAATGGGACCTTTTTTTGAACCATTGCACAAGGCTAGTCTTAAAGCACTCCCCTACAAGACCGCCTTCCTGGTGGCGATCACCTCTATAAGGAGAGTTGGTTAACTGCTGGTCCTTTCAGTTCAGGACCCATTTGTCACCATTCACCAAGAAAAGGTGGTTTTGCGCGCACACCCACGCTTTGCGCCCAAATTTATCTTTAAGTTCCATGTAAACTAGTCCATAGAACTACCTACCTTTTTCCAAAACCACACTAACGTGGCCGAAAGAAGCCTCCACACACTGGATGTACGGAGAGCTATTTGGAAAAGACAAAGCTACTGTGTTTCTCTCTTGCCAAGAGAGATCTACCCTTCCCGCCTAGAGCACACTCGACTCGGGAAATGGGGGCTACCATAGCATTCATTGCAAATGTTCCCGTAGATTCTATTGGCAAAGCAGCAACCCTGAGTTCAGTACACACCTTCACACAACACTTCTGCCTGGATACACACTCAAGGTCTGATTCTCCTGTGGGACAAGCGTGCTAAGACATCTCTTTGCTACTGTTCCATCACACATCCCACCACCATCTCTGGTTACTGCTCGCTAGTCTATGCACAGCATGTTATTCTAAGCAGATCCACCAGCATCAGAAGACATGCATTACTCACTGTAATTGCATTTCTAATGATTGTATCTGCTTAGATTCACATGCCACCCTTCCTCCCCTTGTGGAGTAGAAGGAACATATACTTCTTACACCTCTCTTCGGTACTCGCTCACGCTGACTAGAAGGCTCCCTCACAGCAGAAAAAATACAACCAGAGGGACCTCCACGCGTGAGGGATTTTGAGTACACTACATGTGACTTTAGGGATAGTGTTAGTCATGCCCATGTCGACCTACCTTTCGAAAGAAAGATGCAATACTCTGTGATTACCACTAGATGTCAGACTATATGCGCAGCATGTGAATCTAAGCATATACAATCATCAGAAATGCTATTACGGTGAGTAATGCATGTCTTCTTGCCAGGCGAAGCTCCATGCTACCAAGTTTTCAAGGGGGGGTTCAAGAAAAGGTGCTTGATCTACCCTTCAAGGGCAAAGAACTTTTCCATTCCTCCACAGATGAGGAGCTAAATAAAACAAAAGCAAGTTCGCTAACAGCCAAGTCTTTGTTTTAGCATAATCTGTTCCTTCCAAACCGTCCTATCCTTAAAAATCAGACTCCCAATCAAGATCTTTTTCAGGTTTCAGAGGTTTTCAGGACCGGAAGTCACGCCAACCAGATAGTTCCTCCAGTAGGCCTCAGAGCAAACGGAGACAAAGTGGACACATTTTCTCCTGGTCCTTAGCCTCCTCTTCTGCTATAGGTGTCCTTGCCACTGATAAGTCTGCAAAATTATGTTTTTCATTGGTCCCATGAGTCTCCGGTTGGAGGACAGATTTCTTCTAATCTGGAGGCGTGGAAGACTATTAGATGACCGGTGGGTTGTGTCTGTCGCCCGTGTGGGCTTTTGGCTACCGTTTCCGAACAATCCACCTTTTCATCCTCCTTTATAACAGAAAGAGTCTCCCTCTCTCCGGGCTGAGGTGCAGAAGCTCCTGAACCTCAGTGTGGTGAAGCGCGTCCCTCCATCGCAACAAGGGGAAGGCTTTTATCCCAATCTGTTCACAGTTCCCAAATCCAACCAGGCTGGCCTGCGCACTATCCTAGACCTGTCCAATTTCAACCTTCTCCTTCATCAGGAGAAATTAAAGATAACGCCCAACTAGATCACATCCTCCCTTCTGAAGGACGATTGGCTCAGCATGGTAGATCTCCAAGATGCTTACATGTATATTTCAATATGGCCTCAAGACCGCAAATTCCTTTGTTTTTCAGTAGGAACTGAACATTTTCAATATCTAGTGCTCCCCTTTAGTCTCATCTCAGCACCATGGGTCTTTACGAAAAATAACGGTAGTTATTTCACCATTCCTCTAGCTCCAAGGAATCCACATCTATCCATATTTGGACAACTGGTTACTTGACTGCAGCAAACAATCTTCAGCTCCTTCTCCAACTACTGTTCCGACTTGGTCTGCCGGTGAACTGGCAAAAGTTGTCTGTTTCTCAGGACCTGCATTTCTTAGGTTTCTGCTTGGATACCATCAAAGCCAAGATTTTTCTAACCGAGGACAGGATTACAGATTTGTCAGTCACTTGCTGTATGTTTCTCAATTCAATCCACAGGTCAGCCTGGTGATTTCAAAGGCGCCTGGGCCTGATGGCCTCATGTGTTCTGGCCCTTCCTCTGGCGAGGCTTAAGAGGAGACGCACACAACTAGTGATGAGGAGGAACTGGTCACAGGCTTCAGACCCAGACTCCCAATTGATTGCAATCCCCTCATTTATGGTTACAGATCTCCAGTGATGGTCTGATCCCACCAACCTCTCTGTGGGAGCCTCCTTTCGGGAGTCCCACTGCAAGATCCAATAACAACAGACTTCTCCCTTCTGGGCTGGGGTGCTACGTTGAATCATTTCAAGGTTTGCGATCTATTCACGTCCCAGGGCAGGATGTCTCATATCAATTAACTCAAGCTCTTGGCAATTTTTCTGCCGTTGAAAGCTTTTTGGCCTTCCATCTTCGACAAAGAAGTGATAATATGCACAAACAATTTGGTGGCTATGTTCTATGTGAACAAACGGGAAGGTACCAGGCCTCTACCACTTGTCGACCTAGCCATCCAGGTTTGGGAATGGGTGGTGCAGAAAAATATCTGGCTACAGGCAATGTACATTCCAGGGGGAGGGGGGGTCAATATTGCTGCATTCTCTGTTACCAGTCTGGGGTGAGCCACAAGTGGGAGATGAACGAGAAGGTTCTTCTCCACCTTTTTTTCACAGTGTGGCACTCCGACAGTGGACCTGTTTGCGACATTGGCCAACAAAAAGCTTTTGCACTATGCTTCCAGGGAGGGACTTGGTCCCTCTTCCTGGGTGGATGCTCTTGAGATTTCATGGGATAACATGCGGGCATACACCTTCCCTCCTCTGCCCTTGATTCATTGGATGCCGTTGAAACTCGAGTGTCAGCGATTGCACTCTGCTATTCATAGCTCCTTGGTGGCCTGTCAGGTTCTGGTTCTCGGAACTTTAGCATCTGTCAATATCCAATCCAATGAAATTGCCACAAATTCCCAATCTTCTGCACCAGAGCAATCGGCAGATGTGGCATCCCTCCCCACAATCCTTCAGCTTAGTGGCGTGGTTCCTGAATTCAAATCCCTAGCAAAGTTTAGTCTCTCGGAAGACAATATGTATATAATTCAAGCGACATGCAAGCCTTCAACTCTAGCTCAATACAAAAGCTAATGGCTTTGATTCTGTCACTGGTGCCTTGCCAAACAGCTTGACCCTCGGCAAGCTTCTATTGACATTGTCCTTTCGTTAATTTCACATCTAGCGGCCACAGGCATCCACATTTTGTCATGCAGAACTTATTTGTCTGCCATTGGGGCTTAGCTTAGCACAGATGATTGCTCTTGTACTCTGACAAATCCAGTCATAAAGAGACATTTCACTGGGCTTCATAATCTTTTCCCTCCGGTCAAGCCATCTCTCCCTAAATGGGATCTCAATGTTGTCCTCACTGTTCTGTCACAAACCCTTTCAGCCACTGGCTACAACCAAACTCAAGTTCTTCACCTGGAAAGTGGCTGCCTTAATAGCGGTTACATCGGCCAGAAGAATAAGTAAATTACAAGCCCTTTCTTTTGAACATCCTTTCTTGACCTTTCATAAGATTATGGTGGTGCTCCGCACACATCATTCTTTCCTTCCAAAGAGTGTTTCTGATTTTCACATTAACCAACAGATTTCATTGCCGGTGTTCTTTCCAGACCCGGCCTCTGATGCAGAAAGCACCTACATGGGCATCACCTTCGGCTTTTTGTAAGCACTATTGCCTTGATCTCAGTTCCCGGGTTGATGCCCAGTTTGGACAAGCAGTTTGTAAAAAAACTTTTCTGGAAGTAAATTTCCATCCACCCATTTGATTGAGTGCTTGGGGATCTCCCAAAAGTATGGAGGAAAGGGGACGGGATGTAGGAGTATAACAAAGTTACTCACTGCAGTGACCATCTTACTCCTAGTCCATAGTCCCCTTTCCTCCATATGCCGGCGCAACTTTCCCTCTAAAAGGTTTCCTCTTATTGCTTAATTGTCCTTTGACTAGGGTGATAGAGAAGGACTGAAGGGTAATGCGTTGGGTAGGGCTACATCCCTGCATAAAAATGAAATGACAACATTATTTTTGATATTTAAAGTGCTCTGGTCCTGTCCCGAAGGACGGAATGTCCCAAAAGTATGGCTGAAAGTTGACTATAGACTTTAGGAGTAAGATAGTCTTTACAGTGATAAAACCTAGTTATTCTTAAGTGCACCCAGCATCCAGCAGCTCCCTCTTCTACAGCTGAAACTGCCTTAGTGGTTTGTTGAGATCAAACAAGAGCCTACATGGAAAACACCTGCAATATTGTATTTGATTCTATTTCGGCTGCAAAATCTCTTAACTCGTATTTTCTACCTGTGTAGAGTAACTCTTTCATTGGGCCTGAAAAGTCTGTGGGTGGCTCCTCGAAATGAGATGAAGAGTTGTGTGCGAGCTTGGAACAGAATGTCAATTTTCAACTTGTAAAAGTATTAAGAACCTCTGGTAACCAATCCTTTGAGGGCTGAAAATAAAAGTAGACCCTGTGTATTCTTCATCTTCTGGAAACCAAATGGCTCTAAACATGTCCTGCATATAGGTTTCACGGTCTGCTTTCAGGACCTCGAACACCTCTTACCTGAATTTTGTGTCTCTGGGACATGTTCGGTCATTGATTATCCAGCAGTGCTTCATATTGTGCTTCTAGTTCGGCAATTCTACGAATTTTTTCAGATTATTCAAGCACATAGTCTGAATTGTTTTTAAGGGCCTAATCCTTCATTTCTGAAACTTGCACATTCATGTTCAGATCTTCAGTAGAACAAGTAACTTCATCTCTTGATGCTGAAATCTCAGTCTGCTCTGGTTACTGGTTTTATAGTCTCTTAAACCTGTCATTGAGCATCTCTTCATTCATGGTCCGACATCTCACAATCCTGCACCTGCAGCATGGCTTATTTTGCAAGTTTAAGATTCTTTAGGCTTGGATGGTGCCATGCTACCCCAGTGAAGACCCTGTATTCTGAGACAAGTCTGGAGAGCCCACTCCAGCTGTGAAGGGGGAACTGTAATGAATGTAGTTGGCATTATAACTGATATTGTCTGTTCAAATCACGTTTCAAGTTCTCAAAAATTGCTGACTCATCTCCATCTCCAGGCTGTTAAACTACGAAAGGTGACTGAGAAAATCATATACAGCCATGAAAGCAGATGGCGAAGAGGGCATAGTCAATTTCTGCTATATGCTCTGCACCAATGCATTTGAACAATGTCTTTCTTTTATTCCTAACTCCTCACATGGTCCCAGTCTGGCAAGGGCTGCAGTAAATCCCTTTGCTTCCACTGTAGCTCCCTCCGCAGAGCTTGCACTGGAATTTGAGCTTCCCTTGTTACTGCGCCTGCCCAGAGCGTAGCTTCCACGGAAGCACCTTCTTACAATGCACAAGAGCTGATAAAGAAGGCAAAAGTAGACGGTTAATACAGTTTGCTGCACCCCAGTGCAAGGGTACAATGTTCGCATTTCTTTGCTTTCGCCTCAGGTGAGCACAGACCCTGTCACTGTGCCTGGCCTGAGTGCGGCTTCTGTGGAGGTACCAGCTTTTTGTTGCAGATTTTCCCATTGCTAGCGGCAGGGTCTGCCATTTTCAGGGTCTCATCGCGACTCCTTTGTGGTGCATCACGCAGTCCTCTAAATGTTTTCGGACCCACTAGAGGCTTCAGCTGGCACACTCAGTATTTCCAGGACATTTTATCGACTCATAATGTGACTTGGAAGGGTCATCTAACTTCCAAAAGGGTCAGAGGCTGAAATTGTAAAAGTACTGCGAGCCATGATGGATCAAGGATGCTCGACATCTTTGCGGCCATGCATTAAAAAAATAATTTGATTACAGCTCCATACCTAATTTATTCTTGCTTGTCCATGCATATACACTGATTCCAGTTATTGTTTTTTGATAATTTTGGTCCAGGAGCTCCGCCTCCGTTGCCTACTTCTATTTTCCAATCTTTCTTTTGTACTTTCAGTAAATTCAACGGACAAGTTTAAGTTTTATTTGTTGCTGCTAAAAAACAAACTTGTATGATCTCATTCCAACATTCACCTTTTGCAATCTTTTCTCTTGCTATGGGGAACTTTGTCCTTGCAGGCCTTCCTCGGGCACACCTGAACCCTTGAAGGCAATATTGCATGGTCATCATGCCAGAATATTCAAAAAAATAAGCACCCATTTAATAAAAACTTTGCTTGCTGTCTCACATGGATCAAGGTAGTCTAAAATTGATTGCCTGGAACACACAACAGTCCATGAATCTACACTAAGCTGTCTGCTTCCCAAATTGATCATTTCAGGGCCTGCGATGACTCGGAAGCCCTACACATTTCTGTTTTGAAGTCTTCCAATTCAGTTTCACCACAGCACTCGAACCTCTTCAGGCATGCTTGTCTGAAACATGTTTCCATTCTCACGTTTTGTGCTTTATACCATTTTGACCTTTCATGTGTCTCTATAAGATTGATTGTGGTCCTCCATTTAAATTTTTTTTTGTTAAAAAAATGTTTAACCACCAGGGAGTACCTTTTTTAAAATGTGTATTTACATTTTTTGCGTGATTTGATCAATTTATTTTCTATTGTATGTGTAATTGCTGTACAGGGCTAGTTAAATAGTTAGAACTATATAACATTTTATGTACAATGATTAAATGAAGATAGAAGCTCGTGATTTTTCTTAAGCCATGCATCCAAAGGCTGCCTGGGAGTTGGTTGGTAACGTGTTAAGAGCTACATTACATAAGATCAGATACTTCTCCTGGACCCCTATGTACAGCTGTAGTTGAACCTGAAGCTAGCCCCACCTGATGTGGAGTCAGCTGGTGTAAGGAAGCATGGGCTGTCCCACTCCAAGAGTGAATCTGTGTGCCATTTCGCTACCGATAACGGTAGCAGGTGTCACCGTGTCCCTATTAATGAATCCTCTGTGGCTGACTTGAAGGCTCTTTGGACGGTCTCTGACCATTTTTGAAGACCTCCAAATCTGCTCAGTGGCCTCACTGCTCCAGTGTTGGACATTGCTGCAATACTTAAGGTCAACCATTGTACATGTTCAGGATCCATCATCCAGCCATCATTGCTACCAGGCGCTGCAGTCATTTCTTCCTCTGGCACGGCTTGGAATCCGGTTAGGTGCACTGACGTCTATTGCTGTCCCAGAGGTGCACATACTGGGACCAATTTCGTAGGCCTCATGAACTTGATCCCTGCTGGTGATATCAGTACCCCAGGTGGTGAAATTCTTTCCTGGTGAAAGTCACTGAACTAGAGGCTTTGGCATGGTTTGAGTGGATATTTGATGTGTCGCTACCCATCATCTCCTGAAGGGCTGAAATGATCACTTGCTCTTTACACCTTTGAGTTAGAATGTGCTACACACAGAGGAGATGTCTCTGGATTTGCAGGGTGCCACGGGTTAGACTATCCCATTATCTGGACTTAACCAACAATAGGTCCAGGCATTCAGTGCCTAATATATTTCCAAACCTTCCTTTGGACAGTCCATTTCAAAGGCTGATTTCCTTCAGAAGCCTTGGAGAGCCGAATTTATGGGTGGCTAATGCTTCTTTTACACTGCCTCATTAATCACATACTTTGTTCGACATGGTCTGTGAGGCCACTTGACATATGCTTGATTAATGTCGGATGCCCTTGTTCAGTAAAATTTCTGATGCCAAAGATGCTGCTAAAACCGATTTTCAAGTGTGATCTGTACACTGTGAATTGTTTGGACAGACCCTTGGACTTGAAAGATGGCCGGGAGACACTGCTCGATGCTCACCTCTGGTAATTATGCAAATTGAGCAGACTTTCATGCCCCATCAAACTCTGCATCCGTTTGGTTCTAAGAAAGAGAATTGAGAAGGAAGGGAGGGAGGTAGGGCCTTCCCACACTTCCCTGCTCATTCCCAGGCAATTGAATTCCATGGCTACTGCAACCTGTTGGGCTTACAAGTATTACCCTTACAGGCTGTTTGCTTAATTTCAGCAGACATATAATTGTGTTGGACAAAGTTAGGAAAGATTTTCCTTTTACAACTTTCTCAGCCATAGTTTCCTATGGAACACCGCTCTTTTTACTCTGCTTCTGATCGTGTCCTGACTTTTTGAAGGGAAACCGATCAGTCCTTAGTCTATCAGAGCTGTATTTTTAACAATGCACACAGCATCTTAAAATGCAGTGTAACAGGGATACTTTGTATCGCTGTACCTTTTTACACAAGAGGTTTTTTGGTTACTTTTATATGTGTCTAAAGACATGGTGGTAATAGCAGTTACATTTTTACTGTGTTTGCATTATTTTTGGTGTGCACATTAGCGTTTACCCTGTATAGCTATTAAACGTGTCTAGTGTCCTAAAATGGCTGTGCCACAAGGTTTTCGCTTGTTCTTTGTTCATATTGCAGTTTGGCCTTCTTCCTGCCCTCTCAGGTCAGGAAAGTCTGTATAAGGTCATGCACTTGCCTGGGAAAGCGCGTCTTTCTGTGTGCGCATGTCTGTCTACACGCATTTGTCTGTGCGTGGGTCCCACAGAAAGTGGCCTGGCACAGTCTAGTTTCAGTCAACATCCTTGGTGCCAAAAAGTCTGCTACTGTGGCGAACGTGAAACCAGTAGTTGTCCCTGATTGCTAAACTACTAGCTGTTCGAATGGTGCAGATCCCTACCATTGGTGGACTTGCCTCCAGCTCAGATTTTGGATAAGAGGACGTCTGCAGCTATTCTTCAGCTCTACGTTGGAGCGAGGAAGAATAGCCTGCTGAAGGATGTCTCCTGAAGTAGTCCAGCATCCCTTCTTGTGTCCAGCCAGGCGAAGACCTGATCCTCTGCATTATCTCCGAAAACCCTCAATCTGTGTCCTGTTAAAGAGTGATTGTTTCTCATTAACTCATCTGGTAGGGACAGGGAAATGTCCTGACGGATGCCCTCAGCTGGCCGGATGATGCCTTATGAATAGAAACTGTACCTCGAGATGACTGTTTGCATCTTTGATGCAAGGTCATCCTCGGGGCGATCGGTTTGCATCTTGCTAGAACTAGAAATGTCACCTCTTCTGCTCCAGAGACCCCAGCCAGATCTTCTCTTGGGATACGCTGGCTGTGTTTTGGAATTTTGATCTTCAGATAATGATATTGGCCTTGTAAGTGGAGAAGGTATGGAGCCTCTGCAATTCTTGCAGAATACGATTGGGCAAGAAGGACCTGGTGTCCTGTGCTCCAGCATTCATTTTGCTTGTTTTTTTCTGATCTTTGCCTAGAATTGCTTAAATATAGGAACGGTAAAAGATACTTACAAGCTATCACTCTGTTCAGGGGAACCCACAGAGCAGTGTTAAACCTTTCTTTTAAAGGGTTGTTAAACTCCTTTCCTCTGAAGCCTTCCATTTCGGGACAATAACCTGTAGTTTTCCGTTGAGACTATGTAGATCATTTCCAAAACTATCATTTCAGCAGGGCTCAAAATGTTCACTGGCCTCGAGCCATTGGCTTGTGGCAATATTCCCATGAGGAGTAAGAAATCTTCTCTGAGCAAAAGAGGACCCTGTAAGATCATATCTGTTTTCTAAATGTAGCCTATGACTTTAACCACTGGTAAAAGGATCCTAGTGTATTCTCATCCGCATCCCTCTAAAATGGAAGATAAGTTGTTGTCTTCATTTAGAGAGGATGCTCTATAGCACAGTTTTGCAACCTAAGACTCAAGAGGTTTTGGACTGCAACTCCCCAAATCCCTCATTAACAGTACTGTTTAGCTCCCTCTGGAGTAGTAGTGCACCATATTGAGAGCCACTGGTGGCAGACCCTTGCTCTATGTGTACACATGCCACTATGTTATACATTTACCAGCTGCATCATTAGCAGCACAGTTGTCAACCATGATGCTGTCATGGAGCCAGTATGAAGCCACACCAACACCACCTGCTGGCTTTTCAAAGATATTTGGGTTCCAGATGGCCTCTCCATTTTCAAAAGATGACAAATATGTGAGAGAATGTTCATATATTATAGTAAACTGCCAAAGGTAAGTAATTGTTGAATTCATTGCTAGTTTGGCATAACCTTCTTATGTTCCTAGTTCATTGATTCACTCCGTCTGCCATGTACTTGCTCTGATGTTTTCCATGTATACGTTTTCTCAAATTAAGTAAAAAATTAATTTGCTAAAAAGATACTTAGCACTTGAGCTCACATTGTAATAAAAATCATATGTTGTGTGTCAAACCTGCTCAACAAGGATTTTTTTTTTACCATTAGTCTTTTTTTTGTGTCCTTGTTTTTACAATGTAGTGTGTATTTTCACTCTTAAACTCTTTTATATGCCACTGTTAATAGATTGGTGTGTTTTCTGCATGTCAATAATTCACCACCACACAAACATCATCAAAAGATTTTCTTTAGCAATTTCCACGTGCTTGTATGTGCATTCATATTTACTGTGATGTTCCTTGGAACCGTTTTCTAGGATATGGCCGCCATTGAAGCACTGTATTGCAGCTACAACTCTGCACACAGTCATAAACTGAACTTGATTCTTGGTATCGATGGATGCTCATTTTTAAAAAGAATTGCATTGTCCTACGGTGTTGAGCAAAAAAACGTGTTTTCCTTTTAATTTTAAAGTGGAAGTGAATTAGAGTACATTATTTTTATTTTTGTTTTGCAGTAAAGATTTTAGAGAAGCGTCACATCATAAAAGAGAACAAGGTACCATACGTCACGAGAGAGAGGGATGTAATGTCACGTCTGGATCACCCATTCTTTGTAAAACTCTACTTCACATTTCAGGATGATGAAAAGCTTTGTATCCTTTCAGTTCGTGAATTTGAATGTCTACTACAGTGTATGGTAGTAATGTTAATTATGGAAAAAAAGAAAACCACATTGCTGTTTCATGGAATCTGATATTCAAGATTACTGACTGGAAGAGTTATTTGCGTACTGCTAGACTGTTTTGCAAATACATAGGAACGTTATGATCGGACTGCTCTGTATGCATTTCAGGGTCCGAAATGGCTGGGATCTTTTTAGCTCCTGGCTATCACCTAAAAGAGCCTGGTTTCCTGTACACCAGCTACAAAGAGCTACTTTTCACTGTGCATAAAAATAATTAAACTTCTAGAAGGATTATTGGTCATATATACTGCACACAAAGTTATTATTGCTGCTCTTTTGGAAGTTAGATTTCTTGCATACTATGTATTAGTGCCTCGTTGTGCAGCAGAGCGTGAATGAGCAACTTCAGATCTCAGAAAAAGAGGTGTCAGCCAAGATATAAACATGGCAACAACGAGACAGTAAGATATTAATGCAGCAACAGTTTTAGCAGGAGAGTTCTGATGTAGCGGCATAGCTAGGTAAACACTAAATGAGGGTAACAGCAAGACTGACAAAAATAAAAATAAAATAAATCAAAAAGGGTGAAGGTATGGGTAAGGAGAGAATCCAAAGTTGCTCAGGTGAACCATGAGTCTTCAGCACTTTGACTTCATCATTGAGCATAGGCCAGCTCCCAAACATTGCAATGTTGATGGGCTCTCCAACTGGGATAGCTGACTGGAACAGGAGACTCATCCTACGGTGGACTAGTTTCCCCTGTCCCTTAGTCTGGTGGTGGTTAGCGTTAGGAAGGTTTTCTCTTTATAGCAACTTTCCATTTCTATGGACCCCTATATTTTTTTCTTTTCAACTCTGTCCTGACTTTTTACAGTGAAGTGAAGCCTTCAGCTTCACTCCACTTGTGCTCATTGTTATGGGGGGACTGACCAGTCCTTAAGGCTATCAGTACTGGGTTTCCATTTTCTTTAGACATGTTATCTATATTTTTGGTAACTTTTTATAATTGCACAAAGCATCTTACAATGTAGTGCGATTGGCTTTCTTTTGTATGACCCTAGACTACACCATTTTATGGGTACTTTACATGTCCCTAAAGACAAAATCTTGGCAGCAGTTGCATTTTGACTGTTTTTGCAATACTTTTCGTTAGCCTTACAGCGTTTGTCTACTAACTGTGGCTAGTGCCCCAACATGGCCATGCCACAAGGTTTTTGCTAGTTTTTTTGGACATCTTGATCTGTGGCCTTCTTGCTTGCCCAGTCAGGAAAATCTGTTTATGATCACGCATTGCCCGGGAAAGCCTTGGTTTCCGCATGCTAGTGCAGGGCCGTGTGTGTCTTCCCAGGAAGTGAGCTGGGACTGTCTGGTCCCAATCAACAAACTGTTTTCTGGAAGTCTGTGGGTGGTGTATGCATGAGTTTTATCATCGGTGGCCCTGATTGGACCACTGCTGGTGTTTGTATGAGAGGCAGATCTTCCTTTGGGTGGGCTGAGTTTCTGGATAAGAGTAGTCCTGCAGCCATGTCTCAGATCCTGAAGAAATCTTGCAAGGAGCCAAGTATCATACCCAGCTGTGAAGACTGGTTGACCGTCCTATGAAGGCCTGGCAGCCAACTCTTGCTGCAGTCCCGGTGGAGCCCTGTCTGGCTGGTGATCTTAAAGCCTTTGGTGGTGCTTTGACCCTTGGAGCGGTGGTACCAACCATTCTCGACCTCTGCTCAGTGCCCATCCATCTGGAGTCTTTGGAAGCATTCCTGGGACCATCCTGTGGACTGACCAACTCCAGTTTGGGCTCCAGCGGTCGAGGCGTTGTGGTTCTGAGCTTCGGCTTGGAAGTCCCACCTGTGAAATTTAGGCATTTCAGCTTCAACGGGAACAGAGATGGGAGGCTGACTAACCGCAACAGCGCTGTACCTTTGTGTCACCATTTATGTGTGACAATTGTCAAAACTGGCTTCCTTGTGTCTGGTCCACTGCCTGTAGGAGTGCTGCATCCGTGTGAGTTGCATTCATCGACCAGAACAGGTGGCACCAGCTTGTGTCCAATCGGGAACTCTCTTGCACCCACGTATCCTGGGCTCTGGTGACCAAAACCAACGACTGGAAAACCAACCTCTGACAACCCTTTAAATACATGCAAAGTCTGAAGAGAAACCAGAGTACACGAGTGCGTTACAGCAATGCTAACCCTCGCCCCCATCTTGACCTATAAAAGTTTTGTACACTTTGTTTTTCTTTTGTTTGGCTTTGGCAAAACGTGTTGCTGAAAACCCTCTTAAAGATGGGGACCATTTTATTTACTAGAATAGATACTCTGGGAACTGTTTTCCCACCCACAAGACCTCCCACCTAACTTTTTCCTGGCTCACAAAACTACTGAAAACTTTGTGGACTTTCAGGGTGCACAAGGCCCCAGTCAAATTAGTGTTGTACTTCTAAAGTTAGGGTTGCATTCTTGTGGACTGCCATTGCAAATCTCACCATTCTTTTTCTTTCAGTACTGTGGTGGCATTGTGGTTTTACTGTACTGGCTACTGTGAGTGTTGTGATATTGTTACTTGCTTAGTCATTTTTATAGTGTTTGATTGGCCATAAATAAATATAGTATTTTTATAACTACATGTTAAAGCGTATTCTGATGCTAATCTGCTTAGAATCACATGCTGTGCATACAGTCCGACATTCAGTAGTCACCACAGAGTATTGCATCTTGTCTTTGGAGAATCGAAAGGAGACGTCAACATGGGCGTGCCTGTAACATTGTCCGTGACGTGTAGTGTACCCAAAATCCCTCACGCGTTGAGGTCCCTCAGATTGTTTTTTTCTGCCCAGCATACTGGTCGCCTTATGCGGAGCTCGTCCAGAGCCATTGCTGACTGTTCCATCGACCTTTAGTCGAATATATTATTATTCAAGGTCACCCTGACCGTCCTTCCGGCTGTTCCAGATCTCCGCCGAAGCCTCCACAGATGGTGATCCAGATGGCATTGCCGACCACATGGGCGGGCCTTCCAGCCGGCCTACACAGTAGGGAGAGTGGGGAAATCTGAGAACGCCTTTCCCTTTCCTCCCTCTTTCCTCTCTGGTCTTCGTCACTTTACTTATCTGCTATGCAGAGGACTCCCTTTTAGGTTTTGTCCCATTTGCAAGGGCAAATTTCCTTGGAGAGATAAGCATCTATGATGTAACTGTTTCTTGCCCCTCGATCACAAAGAAAAAGGTTGTGCGGCTTGCAAGCTCCTCCGTCCGAAGACAATGAAGGAGCGCTGTGTCAAGCGGTGGGCGGCCTACGGGATGTCGAAGGTCGAGTTCTCCCGCTGCCGCAACTGCCGATTGAGACGAGGGCATCAGTGACGATCAGGCCTCCGACTCGTGGGTCGTTGACCTTTCGGCAGAGCGCTCTCGCTCTGTCGTCTATCCCCAGCCCCGCCAGGCACTGCTCAGGCACTGCTATGCGGACTGTACACCCCGGCGACAAAGATGAACACTCTCAACTCACTAAACACACAACCCACGGCCAGTCTTCGAGGTCGAAGCGGACCACAGCACCAACGGGCCCACCAGAAGTTTTGGCTGTGCCCGCCGACTGTCGGGATCGGCAGCCCTCCCCACAGATGCGCCTAGCGACCAGGCACTCTAAATTGAAGGGCGCTACCCCCAAAAGTCCAAGAACCGTCAAGAGGCATCGTAAGAAGGCATCCGCCGATGATATGTCCCGGTTCTGCCGAAGACTATACAACCGCGGAGGACGTTACCGAAAGCATTGCGAGAATTGTTTCGGCGGACGCTTATAAGAGACAGTCAAAGGATTTGCCGACACTCACAGGAAAGCCCAAGGATTCGTCGAGATCCAAAGATAGGCTGAAGGAAATGCCGGAACCCTCCACCAAGCCTAAGGAGAAGCACAGGGACACGCAACTTCTGGCGGTCCCCCGGAAGAGTTTTCGGAAGGTGAAGAAGGTATTTCTTCAGCGTTAAAACAAAAATCTGGACTGCTAGCGTGAGAGGATCGTATACAAGAGCCCTTTCCACCTCTAGACCCCTCTAGGTCTTCTGTTTGGACTAGGGAGAAATCTGAGAATTGTATGGCGAGGCTTGACAGGTTTGTTAACCCTCAGAATAATCCACCCCCAAAAGACCACAGGAAGAATGCCTTTTCACCCCTGTGGCTACATTTGCAAGACTCTTTGATCCCTCTCAGGAGGAGGATGTGTACACTTACGACCTCACTGAGGTGCAGGTCCCTGCGGACACTCAGGATGATGATCCTTTCATTGACCCTGAGGCTATGCATGACCCCATAGAGGAGTATTGGGGGGGGGGGGGGCTTGGATATGTGACCCTCCGCCTTGGCAGTCTCCAAATACTTCACCAGATCCTGATGCCCTGTGTTTAGATTCCCTGCAGACCACTCCCACTAGATTGCCCTCTCCAGTGGATGATCAAATGATGTTTAATGCCATGTTGCGCAAAGCAGCAGAACATTTCAAGATCGCCACCGATGAAGCGGTTCCTGAGGCTGACTTCGTAGAGGGCATTCTTAAAGAGAAACCGCCACCAGCCAGGCTATTCCTCTTATAAACTCAATTAAAAAAGCCTCTGGCTCCCACCTTATCAACACCTGCCCTCACAAGAGCAGTTAATTCAAGGATAGAAAAGTTATTTCAGCCTTCCCCCTCTGATCCCCTTTATATTAGAGGTCACTCCACTCCAGACTCACTGGTGGTGACCACTATGAGGAAAAGGGGAGGGGTTCCCCTGTCAACCGGGGAAGCCTCCCCTGACAAGGTGTGAAAGACTCTACGCCCCAGGAAAGAGGGTCACGGTTGCAGCGGCTTTTTCTGCGCACAACGCTAACTATATTACTTTGTTAGCCAGCTACGTGGATGCTCAATGGGCCATGTTACAGGAAGGCCTGCAGGAGGTTTCTGAACTGCTACAGACTCGTCTTTTGTCCACGGTGACCGAGGGCAGAAAAGTAAACCCAAGTATACTCAAAAACACTTTGGATTCCACTGAGACAGGGGGGTTGATCGTTGGCTCAGGGTACCCTCCTAAAGAGACATGTGTGGCTAAGAAACTCTGGGTTCAAGCCAGAAACTGAAGTGTCACTTAATAAACCGTTGGAAGAATCCAACCTATTTGGGGAGCAGTCGATGAAGTTCTCGAGACTGCAAAGAAGGAGCATGACACTCTTAAAACGCTAGATCAAATCACACAAAAGCCCTCCACAAGGCGGGGAACTGGATCCAGACGCCTTTTTCGTGGCCACCGCTTCCCTCAAAACCAGTACACCTCGGGGAAATAATTGGTCCTCTCCACAAGGAACCAGCGGATACAACACCATGTATCCCCAAACGGATCAGCAGTGTGGGAAAGGAAGGAGCCAGAACTCTAGGAACTCTACTCCCATAGGCTAACAGGCCTCAGGTTCAAAATGACCCGAAGATCTGGGTCCTTTCCCATGCCTCCCCAGTCGTGGGCCGGCTAACATCGTTCCTTCAGGCATGGGAGGGGATAACTACAGACCAGTTGGTACTGAAGACTGTGGCCCAAGGGTACTGTATAGAGTTCTGACAGTCCCCAAAGTTCAGAAGCGAGAGTCACTGAGTACATGGGTTGGAGTAGGCCTTCACCAATTTACGAGCAGGATGCCATGACACTGATCCTGGACCAGGGTCCCCAGAAGGACCCAGTTTTGCCTTTTCATAACCTTCGGAGAAAAATTTAATCAATTTGGGAGGCTGTTAAAGAGCAGGCAGGACACTGTCAGGTACATAAATCAAATAACCTTTAATTATGGGTACAATTAGGAACGCACACTTTCCACGGCTTCTCTTTCTTCCGTGTGGTTATGTCATGAGGGCAGACTTATGTGGACTGCTGCCTCCTGTCCGAGTCCCAAATAAATGAAAGTAAAAAGGCTATGAACGTCCCAGAAAACAAGAACCACCGCTTTCGCATGGTCCGGTGAGTCGTTATCTGTCCTGCGTTGCCAATACGCTTCCGCTGCCGGGCTCACCGTCTGGTCTCAAATGCAGAAAGTAAAGTTCAACCAAAGTCGTGTGTCTTTGCTCTCCAACTTCGTTCTGTCAATTTAGCAGGACGCGAGTACGGGCACCTCCACCATTGGTAGCTCGCCTCCTTAATATGACCACTCGTAGCCTGCAGCATCCTCAATCCATTCCCTACTCTGCAATCAAAACGGAGAAAAGAGAACGCCCAGCATTGTCCGTTTCCTTTTTCCCTCCCCTCCTCAGGTGTTCCCCTCTTCTAATTGCCAGTGGCAATCCCCTCCCTCTCCCGTCTTCGTTCCTCCATGCTCCCCGCTCCTCCACTACTACTGGCCGGGAATCTATGCCGAAGTAAGCAGATATTGTCAGAACTGTTCCACTTGCCGAAAGACCCACATCCCTCCTAGAGCTCCCCTGCAGAACTGCCCATAATCCGAGAACCCTTTCAAAGAATCAGGATGACATTTTGGGGCCCTTAGAGCCTAGCAGTTGGGGATACAAATATCTGTTGGTAGTAGTCTACTATGCTACAAGGTATCCAGAGGCATCTCCATTAAGAGGGACCTCGGCCAAGCAAGTTTGTGATGCTCTGCTACCATATTTGGCCAGAGTGGGAATTCCCTAGGAAATCATTACTGATCAGGGAAGCAACTTCATGTCCGTAGTAATGAGGGAAGTGTGCAAAACATTGGAAATTAATCATCTGAAAACCTCTGTATTCCGCAAACAGATGGGCTGGTGGAGAGATATAACCCGGCCATAAAGCAAATGATACGTCGTGCCACCAGCCCCACTGGGATGGGGCCCTAGACTGGGTTTTGATTGTGTTACGGGACATTCCAGAATCCTCAACAGCATTTTCCCCATTTGAACTGTTATTTGGGAGGCAACCAAGATCCATACATGGGCTGTTAAAGGAAACATGGGAGAACCAAGAAGAGACCAACCTAACCGATTATGTGAAGGATCTACAGAACCATCTTGGAAAACTTCAGAAATATGCACAAAAGAATCTTGGACGAGCCCAAATCCAACAAGAAAAGTATTATGGCAAAGGGGCCAGGCTTAGATTCTGGATAAGGTGCTGGCCTTATTACCCACTTCCGCAAATAAGATTTTAGCTCAATGGAAGGGCCCATATTGGATAACAAAAGTGTTGGGTCCCGTAAATTATGAAGTGGAACAGCTGGATAGTTGGGCCGAAACACCGAAATTACCACATAAATATGCTCAAGTTGTGGAAAGATGCCACGCCCATTTTGTGTATAACAACCTCCAATTTGTCAGTAAACGAGAAAATCCTTCCCCACAATCCTAGTGGTTTATAGGATGTAACGCTAGGAGAGAATTTACAAACGGAACAAATAGCGGAGTTGTTTTCCAAATTGTAGCCTGTGGCTGGGGTGTTTTCTGGACTCCCGGCAGAACAAACCAGCTTCACACGCTATAAAGACTGAACCAGGGAAGATAGTGAGACTCGGACTATATAGAATACCAGAAGCCAAAAGGGAGGATATAGCCCGAGAAATCAAGGAAATATTAAAACTGGGTACAATAGTACCCTCCAAGAGCGCCTGGTGTTCCCCGGTGGTTCTAGTACGAAAACCGGATGGTAACACCAGATTTTGCTTGGATTTCAGACATCTAAATGCAATCTCGTACTATGAAGCGTATCCGATGCCAGGGATAGATTAGTTGATTGAAAAACTAGGGGCTGCATCATACTTGAGTACACTGGACTTAACCAACGGGTACGGGCAGATCCCTCTCAACCAGGACGACCAAGAGAAAGCAGCATTTGCCACCCCACAGGAATTGTTTCTGCTCACTTATTTGCAATTTGGGTTGCATGGGGCTCCAGCTACATGGACCAAATCCTAAAACCCCATGACAACTATGCAGCTGCATACCTGGACGACAGTCATATTTAGCAGCACTTGGGAGGAACATCTGTCTCATTTACTGCAGGTGATCAAGTCCTTACAAAAAGCTTGGTTGAAAACAAACCCCAAAAAAACAAAAATGGCTGCAGAAACAACAAAATATCTGGGATATTCAGTAGGGAAAGGGTTGATAACCTCGCTACTGGACAAAGTGCAAGCTTTGAAAACACTTCAAGTGCCCACCACCAGAAAAAAGGCCTGAGCCTTTTTTGGGATTTGTGAGATATTACCGAAGATTTCTTCCTCACTTTTCCACAATAGCAGCCCCCCTAACGGATGCCCTGAAAACCAACCGGCCATTGGTGATCACGGAAGAAGCCACAAAGGCATTTCATTCCCTGATTAATATGATTTCCAGCCAACCGGTACTTCATTGTCCAGACTTCACTTAGAAATTCTTCTTGCAGGCCGATGCATCAGGGTGTGGGCTTGGGGCCTTTCTCTCAAGGCTCGCAAGCTGATTTACGGCCAATAGCCTTTATCAGCAGAAAGCTATTGCCTCATGAACTCCTGTATTCCACCTTGGAGAAAGAATGTTTGGCAATTAAATGGGCCACCGAGACCCTACGGTACTACCTACTGGGAAGACACTTTACAATATTCACTGATCATGCGCTGTTACTTTGGTTGACTGTGCAAAAAAGATTCGAACCACAGGGTGCTTAGGTGGTTTCTCACTCCACAGCCCTACACATTTGTGACTGTTCACAAACCGGGAAAATATCAGTTGGTGGCTTGGGTCCCTTTCCCTTGAGGGGAGTTTGTGAGGATGAACTTCGGGGCTCCAAGGGCGTGACAGCAGAAGGTAGCACTCCGACTCGTGCGACCAGAGAAAAACCTACAGGGCTGGCCGTGCTGGCTTTGTCAGACAACCGAGAATACGGTAGCACGATGACTCTTGGTCGATGGCAGTCTGTGTAGGTCAGGATGAGCAAAAGCAAAACATACGAAGGAAGTGGATTAAGGGATTTTTCAGTATTGCAGGAACCAGGACTCAGAGTGGTGAATCCAGGACTACATATCCTAGCATGCCTTTCATCTTTAATCGTGCAGTGATGGTAAAAACAAAAAACAGAAAATACTAAACGCCTACAAATCTGCACTTACTCCCAGAAAGCCTACACTTTTGGGACAAGAAGAGGGGGAGAGTGGACTGGGTAGTCTGCAGTAGTCTTTTTATGGTCATGTGTTCAGCCATATGCCTCCCTGTAGTGTGGTTGTGTGCTAACTGCACCAACCTCTCTCTGTACGATTGTTGCACCAGCAGCTGCTCTTTCTTTTGATGGTCCGTGCCTCTGGTCACCCAGTAGAGGAGACCTTGATTTTCTTTAAAATATGGCGTTGTGACTGGTGTGTTTGGTAAACCAGTTTCTGTACGAAAAAAAGGAATATGTTCATCAACCTTCAAATTCACTACGGCTATGTCGGGACATTGGTCTTTCCCCTTAGCTTTGGCCATTCTTTTCTGGGCTCGGGTTAGGCATGTCTTTGTAGGATGCCTTTCCAGTTCTGTCCCGTAATAAGGGGCTTCTTGCAACCATTTTTCAAACATAGGTAAGTCTGTTCCTATCAGAACTGGTGCTGGGAGTGTGGGGATGACTGCGGCTCGTATGGGAACTTGGTCGCCCTTTAACCCCAATGTGATGTCCCGTGTTGCATACTCCTTGATATCCCCATGCACACATTTTACCACTTATTTTCTCACCTTATTGTCCTCGGTGTTGCTGACATGTGGCTGGATAGCTGTCTGGCTGCTAGCGCTGTCCATCATCGCCTGTGCCGGATGTCCGTCTACCGTCCCCTCTATTACACAGGGCAATCTTTTCCTTTCACTTTCTTGTGACTGCAGTGTCCCTGTTAAGCAGAGTTTGTATGCAGTACCCTTTGGGACCACTCCACACAACTATGACTACAGGTGTAAGCCAAACCAACCTTTGGTATAAGTCTGTACTACACAGTTTTTGGTAGCGGAGCTGATCAGCCAGGCTTATCTCAAGAGGGAATTGAGCTGTAATGATGTTACAAAGAGGTCTACAATCACAGGTGTTCAAATAAACTCTTACACTCAAGGTTTCTTGGTTAAACACTTATTAATTTATTCAACAGTTATAAAACATTCACTAGAAGGAGGCAGTTAAATATCATACACAAATGTACTTCAGTACTATGCTCGTTAAGTTTGAGGCATTCAGACTAATTTGAAGGAGGAGCAAAATGGCATTCATAATACTTTAAAGGAGGAGCAAAAAGGAATAGGTTTAGAACATAAAAGGATTACAATTATTCTTAGACAGTACAGATACTTTGGGTTCACCAGAAGTCAATTCAATAGGCTAGGCCAAAGTCAATGGGCTTAGTCTTCAATAGGGTAAAACGGTTCTGGTAAGTAAACGGTAAAGTCTCTGTAGAAGTTCTCAGAAGTAGTTTGTAAAAAGAATAATTATATGTTGGGTCACAAGCTGATTTGGCCTGCTAGCTGTGAAAGTTTCAAGCACTTTCACCGCGAGAGGCAAGTACTCTGTCTCGTTTCACAGTACTTTACAAATGAAGAAAAAGATGCAGCTTCTGTTCCTGCAGATCTTGCTGTTCTTGAGCCTCAGTCGTGGGGACAAGAGGGAAGCCGTCGGGGGACTCCTGCACTGCACTGGGACCTGTCAAAAAGCTGGCACTTGGCTAATCTTCGATTCCGGTAGCTGTAGTAAAGCACATAAACTGGTGTCCCTCTCCCTGGTTTTTCGGTTTCCTTCAGCACTCTGAGGAAAATACAACCCGCTCCGAGAACGGTATCCAGGTGGCTTGGTGTCGAGTTGATTGGTCCCACCAACTCAAAGGGAGAAGTTGTCCTTGTAGGGCTTCTCTGTCGAGATGAACATAGCAATTCGGACCTGCAGCAGGGCTTCACCGGGCAAATTAACAGCCCAGGAGTTGCAGCAGCCGTCCTCTTCAAGCTCGTCTTCGGTTCTTTCGTTCCAGTGGTCGACTCTGCTTTCCAAGCCAAGAGACTTGCCTTTTATCCAGTTCTCTCCCATTGATTCTAGCCTGGCTGTCATTCACCCAGCAGGGTGGCTGTCCTTGCCGGACAGTCAGCCAGCCAATCATACCAGAGTGCATTTGGGTCTCTTAGGAGACCGAGCACAGGGAGTTTCGCGCCCCTCCCTCACTTCCTGCCCACCCCAGACACTCGGGCGCAGAGGCAGTCTTCAGTCCTGAAGCCCGCCAAAGGGGAACGAACAAAGGAACCAAACTAAGTTTGGCGCGCAGAGCAAAACTCTAGATTGACCTTTCCACAAACAAATGGCGAAAAACAGAAGACCTGGGCCTGTTTAAACATAGGTGGCTCAGATGCCATCTTGAAAAACATGGCTCTGCGATGTAATGCTACCGGTGTTCGCAGTTGGGAAATATCATGGTAGTTCGTTGTAAAACCACTGCAACCAGCCATTTTGAGAGGAAAGGGTAGAATTTGACTTCTACATGACTATCTAGAGACAGGGGATACTAAGTAATCCCTCCAGTACTCTATATAGTAAGATAGGGTGGGCTGGATCTAGGAATTTTAAAAGACTAGTAAAGTCATTTCACTTTACCTTCTCTGGGAAACAGTAGTTTATCCCAGGGAAGGTATTTAAACCTTGGGAAAGCCTGGAAAGGTTTCCCTGTGCCACTGCACTGAGGGTGCTGCGTGACACATGAAAAGATGATGCCTATGGAGTTCTCTAAAACACCATAACCGAACAACACAAGAGTAAAACACATTTCAAAACACATGAGAGAGTGGGGAAAAGGGCCACACTCTCTACAGGTAAAAAATCCTCAAAATCCAGCAAAGTTGCTAGGGCTCTCTAAGGTGAAGGGAATTAGCACGTCTGAGAATTCTCCCTAACTGTTCCAATTTCCATGGGTTCTGTTTTCGGTTTCTTGGAGCAAAATCTGGCTATGTGGCCCCACTCCCCACACTCAAAACATTGGGGAACCTGAGGTCTTGGTATACCGCTTCCACTTGCCATTCTTGATTCTTGCCTAATTGTAGGCTCTGAAGTGGGACCTCAGTAAGGCTCGTGGCAGGCTACCACGGGCTCCGGCGGCTGCTTTCCAGTGGTCTCAGAAAAGACAGGGGTGTACCTGCTTTTTGGTACACCGTGGCCACGTCCATTGCCTCTGGCAGTGTCAGGTGGTTGTGCTGTCTGACCCACCTCTGTATTGGACTAGGTAAGGCCTCCACAAATTGCTCCAACATGATTCTATCCTTTATTTGTCCGGCAGTGGTGGTGCTGGGTTGTACCCACTTTTCTGTTAGGTCTTGAATTCTGTAAAACAGTTGCCTTGGGCTTTCCCCAGGTTTCAAACGAGTTTCGTGGAACTTGATCCTATATGATTCCTCATCCATCCCAAGCCGCTCCAAGATAGTCTTTTTGGCTCTGTATATGGGTGTCCCCTGTGGGATTTGGAGCCTGATATGCCCCTTGTTAGAACTCCTGTTAGCAGGGGCGCTAGGAAGAAGGCCCATCTGTCCTGGGGCCATTGGGCTGCCCTAGCAATCCGCTTGAAATTAACAAAAAATAACTGGGATCATCCCCTGCTTGGTATTTTTGCAAAACTGTAGGAGGGATGGCTGGTTGGGATCTGTTGGCGGCCACTGCTTCCCTCAGTATTCTTAGAGCTTCTCTTCCTTGATCTTATGCTGCACTCTTCCTGTATGGTTTGCTGTAGGGCTTGGCAGTCTGGTTGGGCCTGGTGCCTTGTGCCTGTATCAATTGCTGCAATTGCAGCTGCCCTTCCGCTAAGGCTTTGATTACGGCTTCCATGTTTGACATGTTGGTGTTCCTCTTGAATCCCACTGCTACCACCATTGTTAAAGAGCAGACAGGACACGGTCAGGTATGTTAATCAAATCACCTTTAATTCTGGGTACAATTAGGAACACAAACACTTTCCACGTCTTCTCTTTCTTCCGTGTGGTTATGTCGAGAGGACAGACTTATGTTGACTGCTGCCTCCCGTCAGGGTCCCAGATAAATGAAAGTAAAAAGGCTATGAACGTCCCAAAAAACTTGAACCACCGCTTTATCGTGGTCGGTTGAGCCGTTATTTGTCCTGGTGTTGCCAATACGCCTCTGCTGCTGTCTGGTCTCAAGTGATGAAAATAAAGTTCAACCGAAGTCGTGCGCCTTCGCTCTCCAACTTCGATCTGTCAATATAGCAGGTCGCTTAAGGGCACCCCCCACCGTCGGTAGATCGCCTCCTTAATATGCCCACTCGTAGCCTGCAGCTTCCTCATTCCATTAACTACTCTGTAATCAAAACGGGGAAAAGAGAATGCCCAGCATCTCGATAGTCAGAGTTTTTTCAGTTTCCTTTTCCCTCCCCTCCCCTTCTCAGGTGATTCCCCTCTCCTAATTGCCTGTGGCGATCCCCTCCCCTTCCCGTCTTCGTTCCTCCATGCTCTCCGCTCCTCTACTTGTTCACCCAATCCTCTTTCCCCCTCTTCGTGTCCCAAAGTGTAGTCTTTCTGGGGTATGGTAAAAGCAGATTTGTATTTTCTGGTTTCTATTTTTCCTATCGCTGCACAATTGAAGAAAGGCATGCTGGGATCTGTAGTCCAGGAATCACCACTCCGAGCCCTGGTTCCTGCAACGCAGTGAAAAACCTCTTTATCCACTTCCCTCGCTGGCCGTATGTTTTGCTTTTGCTGGGCGAGATACGTATATCAAAGATGAGGAATACGTGGGAGGAACATCCAGTCAAAAGAAAATTACCAGTTGGTAAGTAACTTGTTCTTTTGTTCCCTTGTCCTTCATTCCTGCTCCGGTTCCACGTTCATCTCTTCCTCCGTCTGTGCTGGAGCGTCTGGGATTCGTGTCCTGTTCATCCTGCGAACTTCGCTTCGCTAAGGCGGATCCCAACTCTTTGCATGTAGTGCTTGGTCCCGGAACAACGCTGGGACTCATGCTTCTACTGCAACTCCCTCTCCGTCCGGGCACTCCAGCATCGGCTTGTCAGGTGGGTGTAAGTGTTCTAATGCGTTCCTCCACCACATTTACAGCTGTTTCTTGAAGAAAAAAGCAGATGACCAGTAAGTTTGTTCCTTTTTAGGGCACCCCAGCCAGGGGACTCCTTTCCAGGGTCTTCTTGGTCTGGCTCAAAGAGCTCTTTTACAAGGGGTATCCCTGAGGTGTCCTGAAAGAGTCCAAACAGACTCACCAGAGTTTCCTCCAAGGTCCCCTGTAAAGGGGCTGCCAAGACCGGATCTTCATCCAAGGTTCCCCCTCTGGGGGCTAAGATTAGGCCCAGTTCTTCTGGTGCTGTTTTCACCAATGTCAGCCCTATGGTTTCCACATCTGGAACGAAATGTACCGAGCCTCGGCTCAAGGTCCCTTTCAAGTTGGCTGAAAGTACCAGGGTTGTCCCTAAGGTTCCCCTTCTTGGGGATATATTTGAGGAGCCCCCTTGGGTGGTTCTGGCTTCAGGGAGTTTCTCTAAGCCTTACCAAACTCAGACCTTTGGTAGAACCGATCCTGCTGAGGGGGCAAAGAAGGAGGCTAAACACCATAAGTCTTCCAGTACTGGCTCTGCCGAGGTACCCCTTCTTGGGGCTAATTCATCAGCAGTCGCCAAGCTGTCTCATACACACTCTAGATCTGCTAGCACCGGCTCTGCCGAGGTTTCTTGTCATAAGGCTAAAATGGAACATAAGACCCCTGATTCCCCTGTGGTGACCACAGCCTCACTTACATCTGTAATGCAGTTCGCCTCAGGCGAGACTAAATGCAGACAGAACCCCCGCGGTCCACGGCAGCTGTTTTGACTACCTCTCTTACACCACCGCAGCTGGTGCTGAGGGGCCTGTTTTTGGGGCAGAGAAGGTACGTCGGGAAAGCAAAAAGACAGTGAAACTGGTTATCCCCACCAGTCAAAGGAAGAAGACTCTCCGGCGGGAGATCTCCTCTGTCGTTGGGAAAAGTGGTGAGGCAGTCCAGCAGGGCTCCACCGGTAGTGGTGTCGTGGCAGGTCGGCTCAGCTTCTCCCTCGTCGGATTCTTAGGTCCTGTGGCGACTTCTGAAGTTCCAGTCCCCAAAGCTCTGCTTTTATGCAGCAAACCCTCATTCACTCAGCCTAGCTGTCACTCAAACATGCTAAGTGGTGAGCCGGCTCACCACTTGGGCCAATCAGGATGGAGTGCGACTTGAGTTGCCTAGGCAACTCAGTCCAGGGTGCCTAAATTTCCCTCCACCCCTCCTAAGTACCCCAGACAGAGTGGCACCACTTTTGAGGGCTTCTGTGGAGAAGCCCGCCAAAAAGTGGAACAAAGGGCTCGACTTGGATTGGAGTCAGAGAAGAGAACACAAACGCCATTTTAGCATCAAGTTTTGGCAAAAAACACCAACCGGAGAATTAATATTAATTAAATAAACCGGCGGTATGTTCGAGGCTACCGTAAATAATTAAACAAAGGTAGTAGCCTAAAACAATGGGAAATCCCATAGGAATATATTCACGGTTGAATATAAAAAGTAGTATCCACTGCCACAAGCCAAAACTCGATCAGGGGGGACGGAGACGTGCCCCCTCGACTAACAGACCCCGGGGCAATTGAATTGCCCCAGCCAGTACGTCCACAATATGATGGTTTGTACTGGCTCTGTTCAGAATTTGACTAGTAAAGTCAATGGTGACTTTACATGCCCTGGGAGACAGTAGTCCGTCCCAGGGTATGGAGTCTATACTGGGGGGTCACTATGACACCCCTGTGTTACTGCACGGAGGGTGCTGTGTAACACACATCACAAAAACACATGAAACCCTATGGAGTAAAAGACCCCATAGCCCATTAAACACATCTAGATTCAAAGAAACGCACTCAAATCATGCCCAAGAGTGAGGGAAAAAGTCTCGCTCTTGGCAGGAGAAAAAAAATAAACCCCAAAAATCTAGCAAAGCTGCTGGGGGACTCACTAGGTTAGGAAATTCAGCCTAAACCGAGAATTCTCCCTAACAATATCCCCGCAAAAATATTGCGATACAAAAAGATTGCCATATTTTTGCAGTGATATTGGGCCATGGCCTCTTCGGGGGACACCCCCGCAACCACGAATTATCACCCCCAAAAATATTGCCTATGACGAGACAAACAACCATTTGTAGGGCGATATTTTTGGTGGGGATAATATGTAGGGATACCTTTTTAAAACTGACTGTTAAAATAATTATTTTAATCAAGAAACCTTTGAGTATAAGCGTTATTTGATTACCTGCCACTGAATCCCTGTTTCAACCCTACAGCTCACATTGACCCCTCTTGAGATAAGCCTGGCTGCTTAGTCACTCTACCAACTTGTATAGTACTGACCTCTACCAAGGGTTGGGTTACCTATTGCCAAGAGGACAAGGCTGGTGCAGTCTCCCACAGTGTTACTTCCTACACTCTTGCCTAACAGCAGCGATGCAGATCCTAGGTTCCTGAGCCTTAATCGTGGGGATAAGAGACAGGACATCTGGAGGACTCCTACGGCAGCAATTTGGAGGTTGTTGGCAACTGCAGACTCTTTTCGGATTAACAGTACTTTGTGTTTCCAGTGCGCGGTAAACAGCACCATTGCAGATTTTGGATACCGGTTGGGCTCCCTTCGCTCCTTGAGTCCTGCACTCTGGTGAGGGGACTCGAGCTCTTTTCCTCCTGCTTCTGGAGGGTCCTTAGGGGACTCAGGCTGCTTCTGGTCGGATTGCAGACGTTGCATTTGACTATGGATTTCTCGACCCCTGGCACTCGGTTCTTGCAGCAGCGAAGTAGTACAGCCAATCGGGGAAGATGGTCCAGCGCAGGTAGTCTTGGGGTTAGTTTGTCCCACTAAACCAAGCGAAGAAGTCGCCCATTCCTGATCTTCTCTTGTCGATCAGAAAAAGGAGTTTCAGCACAACAGGGCTTCACCTGGCAATTCAAAGGTCCAGGAGGATGCAGCAAGCTTCGTTCACGGTTTCTTCGTCGGGTGTTCTTCCCAGTTGTCGACTCTGCCTCTAGTCCCAAAAACACTTACCTTTTTAAGCAGTTTTCTCCCATTCATGCACAGCCTAGGCTGTCACTCAAAACAGCAGGGTGGCTGTCATGAAAGGACAGACAGCCAGCCTGCCTATCAGGACTGTTTGCATTCAGGCACGCCTAGATGCAAAGGACAGGGGAGTTTCAGAAAGCTTCCCTCACTTCTACCCTTTCAGACACACTGGAGCCAGAGGCAGGTTTCAGGACCGAAGCCCCCAAAAGTCAAAACGAACAAAGGGCTCAAACCTGGCTTGGCACGCAGAGTAAAACCCAAGAAAGACCTCACAAACAGAAAATGACGAAAAAAGAAGACTGGGTGCATTTTGACAAAATGGTCACCCATGGGTGCTATACTGCAGCCGAGGGTTCGGCCTGTGGTAGAAAAGCACAATGGTAGGAAAATTAAACCACTGCCACCAGCCGTTTTAAAGTAGTGAGGGTAACATAGTTACATGAGCATGTGGGTAAGGGGCTACTAGGTAACCCCCAGCACTCCACATAAGATGGTGTGTGCTGGACCTACGAAGAGAAAAGGTAAGTTAAGTAAATTTCACTTTACTATTCTTGGGAACAGTAGTTCTCACAAGAAAAGGTATTTAAACCTTATGAGAGATCTAAGGGATTTATTTTTGACACTGCACTGAATGAAGGTGCTGTGTGTCACCATAGAAAAAGTAGATGCCTATGGAGTTTCAGACTCCAAAAACAGTGCAAGGACATAATCCAAATCCGGTGAAAACACAAGAGTGAGAAAAAAAGTCCCACTCACTCCAGGGTTAAAATGAAAAAGTCCTAAAGTCCAGCAAACGAGCTGGGGGTCTCTAAGGTGGGAGGATGTTGGCAGTAAAATGAAAATTCTTCCGAACAGGGACTAGTCCGTTTCCCATGTGATAAGAAAGAGAAAAATGGGCCATGGAAGTAAAGTAGAAGCCTTTACTTGCCTCCGAAAAGTCAGGACAGGGTTCAAAACTAGCAAAATAAAGTGTCTAATTGAAATCTATGGATGGAAAGCTGCTAAAAGAAAATCTTTCCTAACATTCATAATTGTAATTTTGTTGTATTTTATAATGAAAATATAAAAAAGCCTCCTACTCATTTCTCAAGCATAGTATTCTCTTCATATGCTCTATGTACTTGTGTTCAGTATTTTAGATTTCTCTGAGCAAATATTTGGTTGTGTTCAATCATATGTTTTTTTATGTACTGTGGTGAAAACCATGTTATATGAATTTTGCTTTACTTCTTAACCACTTTCTCAGATTTTGGTCTTAGCTATGCTAAAAATGGAGAACTTTTGAAATACATTCGAAAAATTGGCTCATTTGATGAGACCTGTACTCGGTTTTATGCTGCTGAAATTGTATCTGCATTGGAATACTTGCATGGGAAAGGCATTATTCACAGGTAATTTCTTTAGCTTTACACGTTTGTTTTATATGTGCATGCAAACTAAAGATACCAATAAGTGATACACTTTAAGGATTTATTGTCGTATTACTTGGAAATGAGGCGCATATTAAAAGCATTTCTACTTGTATGTCTTGCTTCTTTCTGTTCCCAGCTTTTTGGAAGTCTTGCCCTGCTTGGCCGAGCTGAAAATGTCTTATTCAACTCTAATTTATAAAAATCATAGTACCTAGGTATTTCTACATGTTCAAGAAGCATTCCAAATCCCTACTGTGCTTGACTTGTATAGTAAACTCATTGTTTTATGTCAAATGGTTGTATGCTTCATCTGTAGTTCAATTAGTGCACATTTCTTCTGATGGTGTGAATGTTTGGCTTTTGCATTTGTGGTTCTACTCCCCATTCAGGAGTAACAAAAGAAAATACTTTTGATTTCTAGCTGGTTTCTTTTGGCTTGCTTGCGTCCTTCTAAATGCCACCTTTATTTTAGTCAGAATCATTACTGCAGGATGCGGACAGGGGTTGGAATGTCAGAGTTGCCAAGTACTTGGCTGCACTACAGTGCTTCGGTGAGCAGCCATTTTTATGGTTCAGCCTTTGCTATGTTTCTATTTTGGCAGAAGGTTCTAGTTGGGCAGTTCCACAGCATCACCTCAGACTTTGCATCAAAAGCTTCACTTAGGAGCTTGTCTTGGGCCCATGTTCGTTTCAATCTCTTTATTACTCCCACGTCATGGGTTACACAGTTCTGCTGTTTTAATTGAGCACCTCTGTAGATTGTCCTTCGGTGAGCCTTGTTCATCCTGCCTGCCCCACAGGTTCTATCGTGCCATGTCCTTTCGCTGTGCCTCACATGTGGTATGGCTGCGGGCTCGGCAGCACTGTGCTTGGCTGTAGCCATGGTGACAAATGCTTGAACCGTGGACACAAAGCAGTCACACCATGTTAGGTAAGATTTGCATAGAACTGGTAAATCTTCCTGACCTGGGTCAACCCCTGAACTTTTTGCTTTATTAGTGGGATATTTTTCCATAATACTTCAGTGAGTGGGAACGTTGTTCCACACTCCCATAATCGTTTATGGGTGTCCTTTTTAAGACTCTCCATAGTGTCTTTTAAAGTTATCCTCTTTAACAACTTATTGGCAATACGTGCCTGTTGCTGTGTTGCCCTAGAGGCTCCCCTTTTAACTTTCTTGTGCTAACCTTGAGTGAACTACAGTTCCCAAGGGTTGAAAGGATCTTTGGAACCCTTTTACATTTTGTTAAGTGAAACTGGCACACCCCACTTTTTGTGGAGTTCTGGGGAGATGCAATGTATCCCCTTTCACACTGAAACTGTAACAATTCTTTTATAGCGACAAGCTTATCTTCAATGGCTGGTGGCAGTGAGAGCTTGTATTAATTTCGTGCACCTTTACCACGTGCTGTGTTCACAACTGCGGTAAAGGGACCTAAGGGTGTCATTCTTTTTACCAAAATGGCCTCCCGTGTTCTTTTTTCGCCATTTTATTGTTTCTTGTCTCTTGTTCCTTCCCCTGACATCCAGGGCGGGAAATTCCTTTGTGTGATTTTTATCGTCGGCGGGAGTCCCCTGTACTTCCCGCCCAGGCTCCAGTCCATCTGTGAGAGCAGGAAGTGAGGGGGAGGAGTCAAAACTCCCCAGCCCTTTGTCGTACACTTTGCTTGAATGGGGACAAATCCCAGTGAGGGACTGGTTGTCCTGATGGGACAACCAGACCGCCCCTTCTTGTAAAATGCGAGGAGAGAAAGCACAGGTTGTGTTGTAATTCCTGATCAATACTGCGAACCTGGAAGCTGAAGAAAAGCCGACCACTGGAACCGAAACCGTAGAGGAAGATGAAGGCAACGCGGGTGAAACGATTTCCAGTGACCAGAGATCCTGCTGTGTAACCGTAGCCTGCTGTAGCCCTTCCTTCCAATCGACCTGTGGACTCTGAAAATTACAACCCCGAACCAGAGCCTGGTGAGACCCACTAGATTCAAGACCTGCATTTTGTGCCATTCCTGCGACCTTGCGTTATTGCAATACCCTGGGACCTCAAGCCATTGTGCGGTGCACGGTCTTCTTAATTCCGCATCTTGCTTAAACTGGCGGATCTCTGGAGACACAAATCAAATGCGAAAAGTCCCCTCAACAGAGTGCTAAACCTTTGTAACAACGAGAATTCAACTGTGTTTTTCTGTCTTTTGTGCTCCTTGAAAAGGTGCCAAAACTGCATTCAGTCGCGAGGGAAACCTTGCCTAGAGCCTTCTTCATCGATCCATGCTGCGAAGTCCCTTCTGAGGTCTTGTTTTCAGTCTCCACGACAAGGAATCCACTGACCGGGTATTTGGCTGCAGACCCTGAAGTTCTCCTGCTGCAAATCTTCTTCAGTGCTGAGGTACTGTGTTGGCTTGGGTACGTGTTAGCTAGAATTCGCAACATGTGCTAATTCCCTTCCCCTTACAGACCCCCAGCAACTTTGCTGGATTTTGAGGACTTGATTTTTTTTTTACCTGGAAAGAGTGAGTGCCTTTTTTTCCCCACTCATGTATTTTGATGTGTGTTTTACTCTTGTGTTCTTTGATTATGGAGTTTTAAGATGACTCCATAGGCATCTTTTCATGTGTGTTACACAGCACCCTCAGTGCAATGACACAGGGATGTCTTTTTAGACTTCCAAAAGGTTTAAATACCTTCTCTGGAATAAACTACTGTTTTCCAGAGAAAGTAAGGTTAAATTGACTTTACAAGTCTTTTTAAATTTCTAGACCAAGCGCACACTATCTTCCTATAGAGTGCTGGAGGGGTTACCTAGTATGCCCTATGTCTAGAAACCCATGTATCACTCAAATGCAACCCTTTCCTATCCAAATGGCTGGTGGCAGTGGTTTTACAACAAACTACCATGATTTTTCCTGACCGCGAACACCGGTAGCTAAAAATCCCCAGAGCCATGTTTTTCAAGATGGCGCCTGAAGCCCCTTTGTTTAAACAGGCCCCGGTCTTCTTTTTTCCCCCCATTTCTTTTTGGAAAGGTCCTTCTAGAGTTTGTCTCTACGCGCCAAACTAGGTTTGGTCCCTTTGTTTCCATGCCTTTGGGGGGCTTCAGGACTGAAGACCGCCTCTGGCCCCTGAGTGTCTGGGGTGGGCAGGAAGTGAGGGAGGTGTCCGAAACTCCCTGTGCTTAGTCTCCTAGGAGACGCAAATGCATTCTGGCGTGATTGGCTGGCTGACTGTCCGGCAAGGACAGCCACCCTGCTGTGTGAGTGGCAGCTAGGCTGGAATGAATTGGAGAAAACTGTTTAAAAGGCGAGTCTATTGGACTGGAAAGCAGAGCCGACCACTGGAACGAAAGAACCAAAGACGAGCTGGAAGAGGATGGCTGCTGCAACTCCTGGACGTGGTTTGTCCGGTCAAGCCCTGCTGCAGGTCTGAATTCACAAGCTCATCTCGACGGAGAAGCCCTTCGTGGACGACGACTTCCTTTGAGTTGGTGGGACCAAGCAACTCGTAAGCCACCTGGATACCATTCGCTGAGCTGGTTAGGATGAACCAGAGGGAAGGACACCAGCTTGTCTGCTTGACGACAGCTACTCGAACCGAAGATCTTCCATTTTGCCAGCTTGTTTGACCCACCCATGTGCAGTGCAGGATTTGATTGACGTCCTCCATCTTGTCCCCACAACGAGGCTCAGGAACAGTGAGATCTGCAGGAACTGGCAGGAACCAACATCTTTAGCTGCATCTTTTCTTCATATTAAGGTACTGTGCCAACCCGATTGAGAGAACTTACTTCTCGCGGTGAAAGTTCGTGAAACTTTCCCAACTTGCAGGCCTAATCGGCTTGTGACCCAACATAAGATTCTTTTTCGTACAAACCACTTCTGAGAACTTTGGCAAAGCCTTTACCGTTTACTACAAGAACTGCTCTTTCCTATCCAAGACAGTAGCCCATTGACTTTGGCCTAGGCCTATTGAACTGAATTGCGTCCTCTAGTGAAATGAAACTATTTGCACTGCCTAAGAAAGGATTTGTGATCTATTTTATTAACTTGTGCCTTTTTCCTTCCATTTAAAGTAACTGAAGTGTCGTTTTGCTCCTATTTCAGGGTAGTCTTATTTACTTAGAAACGTATTGGTATGGAACTGAAGTATATTTGTGAATATTAAGTTGTCTCCTAGTGAATGTTTTCTAAATGATTGTGTAATTAATACGTTTTACCAAGAACCCTCAAGTGTTAGTGCCTACTTGAACCACTGTGTTTGTGAGACCTCTGTGTAACTTATTTTACTGCTCACATTCCCTCTTGAGATGAGCCTGGCTGCTCAGCGCGCTACCAAAAACTGTAGTTCAGACTTATACGAAAGGTTGGATTTGCTTACACCTGTAGTCCTAATTCTATGTGTTGATCCCACAGGGTACTGCATGCAATTCTGCCTAACATGTTTGAGCTGTTTTTGTCCAAGTTGCTATTGTAAGTACTTACCTCTGAGTCCTGGGTTGGGGGCATCATTTCAGATACTTACCCTTGGGTGTCCCTTTGGGCTGGGATCAAGATTCTTTGAAAGCGATTACCTACTGTGTTTCCCTTTGACTAACATTGGGTCTTCCTGCTTTGCTGCGTGTTTTCTTGCAGCTTCTGGTTCTTCATATGACCACTGGTTTCCCTTCATCTAGGTCTCCATTGGTCTTCTCTGGTGTTTGCTGTTGTATCTGAATCAGGGGGGTAAGACAGACGTGCCTTCTTTTTCCCCACACATGCAGTAGTCTACTGACTTTGTTCTATCTGTAGAACGTTTTACTTACCCTGAAACTCTTAAGTGAATTTGGGGCTGGGGGAGGAAGGAGATTTTTGTGTACCCACAAGAGACTTGGGGAGTTGTAGGCCAATAACTGGATATTTGAGTTGATCATGAATTTGATAAGTATGTTTAAAGTCTTGCTCTCAACTTCTTCTCTCGCTGTGAATGCATTTCTATAATGCAGCTAATTTTGGTGACCAAATCTAGGACGTTATCTGTTTCAGTCGTGGAATTTCTAAGATATATTGCCTATTCTGAGGGGGAAATACCACTCAAATTAAAACTTTCCTCTAAATAGATTTGAAACCCATCACTACTCACTAAGCCCCCTTCATGCACTGAGACCCACCATGTCCTGTACCTGGTTATTGCCCAATTTCGGCAATCTAAATGGCCGCTTTGCAACACCCTGAGATGCTTTGGTGACTTTTTGTAACAATGCCTAAAATTCCAGCTCCTGGGCCAATAACTTTTTTTCTTCTTACTTCTAAAGCTATGGAGACTGGGAACACTCTCTCCTCCAACGTAGCCTTCAGCACTGCTGGGATAAAATCTGGGGCAGTTGGCACTAGGCAGGATACAGCCGTCGCCCGCCAACAGTGTCGTGTCAGACATAGGCTTTACCTACGCACACCATTTTGCCCCCTCATCACCCCTTTTAGATGGTCTGAGGTGGGAACCACTATAGTGGCCATGTCTCCTTCAATAAAATCCGAATGGGTGTTGTGATGCTTAAATGCAATGTACTTTTCAACTCTATAGTTAGACATTTCCTACGGTTAGAGCCCCCTGGCTAGAAGCCACGTGACCACAAACTCCCCTTTGCTGTACTATCTTAAGTCAGAATTTGCAACTTCTGCTTTCATTATAGATGCATCTTGTGCTGTCCTAGATTTGCTAGTCTGGGTCTACAGTATTCATAATAACTTACGGGACACTTCCGAGCCTGGTTTTGGGATATTCTTCTGGTTTTTCGACTTATATTTTTTTAAAACGTCTTTGCAAAAACCTCAAGTTTCTGGTTTATCGCTGTAATAGGCCTCACAGGGTCCAACATGGTGGGTGAGCATGAGGAAACATTTATAATTGAGCCATTTAGTTCCACATGCCCATCTTCAGCAATTGAACAAAACAGCAGATCTCCCACAGCCACAACATTCCCCTCATCCAAGAAATGCCCCGCAGCCACTTGGCAATCCCTGGTAACGAGCAAAGGGCACACATCACTTCTCGGTAGAGCCCTAGTAGTAACTAAGAGGGGCGATTTAACTACCTATACATTATTCTGTGGTCTACCATATGCCATTGTAAAGCCCTCCAGGAAGGGCTTTTTTAGTACTTTGCTCCTTTAACATTGATCTTACTTCCCGAAGTTCATACTGTAGCGTATCATGACCTTTCTCCTTAGAGTTAAGGATGCATGAGAAAACAGGAAGCGAAAAAGCATCCACGACTTGATCACCAAGTTGAAAATGGTCTGTGTGCCTAGTGTGCAAACCAAGGGCCTAACCCTCCACCCTCCTTTCGTCCATCGGAGCCCGGTGAGTGCGGCTGCTTTAATCACAATTCTTCCACCTGTCCTGGTGGCATCCTTGGTCCCCTGGCCCCTGAGGTAGCCCCCTTTGTCTCCCACTCCCTCCCCTCACCCACTTCCTGATTCCCCGGGCCTCCCGTGCCCGCCCACCCCCTCCCATTGGTCCATCCAGCCTTGCAGAGCGAGTGTAGTGACTCGCGTGCCTGCACCGGCTCCTTTCGTCCATCGGAGCCCGGTGAGTGCGGCTGCTTTAATCACAATTCTTCCACCTGTCCTGGTGGCATCCTTGGTCCCCCGGCCCCTGAGGTAGCCCCCTTTGTCTCCCACTCCCTCCCCTCACCCACTTCCTGATTCCCCGGACCTCCCGCCTCCCGTGCCCGCCCACCCCCTCCCATTGGTCCATCCAGCCTTGCAGAGCGAGTGTAGTGACTTGCGTGCCTGCACCGGCTCCTTTCGTCCATCGGAGCCCGGTGAGTGCGGCTGCTTTAATCACAATTCTTCCACCTGTCCTGGTGGCATCCTTGGTCCCCCGGCCCCTGAGGTAGCCCCCTTTGTCTCCCACTCCCTCCCCTCACCCACTTCCTGATTCCCCGGACCTCCCGCCTCCCGTGCCCGCCCACCCCCTCCCATTGGTCCATCCAGCCTTGCAGAGCGAGTGTAGTGACTCGCGTGCCTGCACCGGCTCCTTTCGTCCATCGGAGCCCGGTGAGTGCGGCTGCTTTAATCACAATTCTTCCACCTGTCCTGGTGGCATCCTTGGTCCCCCGGCCCCTGAGGTAGCCCCCTTTGTCTCCCACTCCCTCCCCTCACCCACTTCCTGATTCCCCGGACCTCCCGCCTCCCGTGCCCGCCCACCCCCTCCCATTGGTCCATCCAGCCTTGCAGAGCGAGTGTAGTGACTCGCGTGCCTGCACCGGCTCCTTTCGTCCATCGGAGCCCGGTGAGTGCGGCTGCTTTAATCACAATTCTTCCACCTGTCCTGGTGGCATCCTTGGTCCCCCGGCCCCTGAGGTAGCCCCCTTTGTCTCCCACTCCCTCCCCTCACCCACTTCCTGATTCCCCGGACCTCCCGCCTCCCGTGCCCGCCCACCCCCTCCCATTGGTCCATCCAGCCTTGCAGAGCGAGTGTAGTGACTCGCATGCCTGCACCGGCTCCTTTCGTCCATCGGAGCCTGGTGAGTGCGGCTGCTTTAATCACAATTCTTCCAACTGTCCTGGTGGCATCCTTGGTCCCCCGGCCCCTGAGGTAGACCCCTTTGTCTCCCACTCCCTCCCCTCACCCACTTCCTGATTCCCCGGACCTCCCGCCTCCCGTGCCCGCCCACCCCCTCCCATTGGTCCATCCAGCCTTGCAGAGCGAGTGTAGTGACTCGCGTGCCTGCACCGGCTCCTTTCGTCCATCGGAGCCCGGTGAGTGCGGCTGCTTTAATCACAATTCTTCCACCTGTCCTGGTGGCATCCTTGGTCCCCCGGCCCCTGAGGTAGCCCCCTTTGTCTCCCACTCCCTCCCCTCACCCACTTCCTGATTCCCCGGACCTCCCGCCTCCCGTGCCCGCCCACCCCCTCCCATTGGTCCATCCAGCCTTGCAGAGCGAGTGTAGTGACTCGCGTGCCTGCACCGGCTCCTTTCGTCCATCGGAGCCCGGTGAGTGCGGCTGCTTTAATCACAATTCTTCCACCTGTCCTGGTGGCATCCTTGGTCCCCCGGCCCCTGAGGTAGCCCCCTTTGTCTCCCCCTCCCTCCCCTCACCCACTTCCTGATTCCCTGGACCTCCCGCCTCCCGTGCCCGCCCACCCCCTCCCATTGGTCCATCCAGCCTTGCAGAGCGAGTGTAGTGACTCGCGTGCCTGCACCGGCTCCTTTCGTCCATCGGAGCCCGGTGAGTGTGGCTGCTTTAATCACAATTCTTCCACCTGTCCTGGTGGCATCCTTGGTCCCCCGGCCCCTGAGGTAGCCCCCTTTGTCTCCCACTCCCTCCCCTCACCCACTTCCTGATTCCCCGGACCTCCCGCCTCCCGTGCCCGCCCACCCCCTCCCATTGGTCCATCCAGCCTTGCAGAGCGAGTGTAGTGACTCGCGTGCCTGCACCGGCTCCTTTCGTCCATCGGAGCCCGGTGAGTGCGGCTGCTTTAATCACAATTCTTCCACCTGTCCTGGTGGCATCCTTGGTCCCCCGGCCCCTGAGGTAGCCCCCTTTGTCTCCCCCTCCCTCCCCTCACCCACTTCCTGATTCCCTGGACCTCCCGCCTCCCGTGCCCGCCCACCCCCTCCCATTGGTCCATCCAGCCTTGCAGAGCGAGTGTAGTGACTCGCGTGCCTGCACCGGCTCCTTTCGTCCATCGGAGCCCGGTGAGTGTGGCTGCTTTAATCACAATTCTTCCACCTGTCCTGGTGGCATCCTTGGTCCCCCGGCCCCTGAGGTAGACCCCTTTGTCTCCCACTCCCTCCCCGCAACCCTCCCCCTCCCAGACCATATCATTTCCGTGCCAGTCCCTCGTTCCCCCTACACCCACCCGTGATAGGCCCGACTGTTTCCTCCTTTGACCTGATTGGGGCAGACGAGAAGCTCCCGTCTCATTGCTAGTCCTCCCAAGGCAGCCCTCTGCCTGGCAGCCCATCAGCTAAGGACCTCAAGCAAAGGACGGCTCCTACAGTGACGGCTCCACTTCGTATCTGCAGGTATCCGCAGGAGAAGCAAGAAGCCAACAATAAGTAAGTGTGGCAAGGACGGGGACAGAAGCAAGTACTTCTCGCCATACTACCCTACCACTTAACCTAGAACCCCATATCTCTAATAAATTCCATTTGGAAACTCTGTCCTATACATGTGAATGTTGAATTTAGAAGTGTGCCCAATAGCCTCTCATCGAAAATTGAATTTAGTAGTGCACCCAGTAGCCTCTCATTGAAAGTTGAATCTAGAAGTGTGCCCAATAGCCCCTCATTGAATGCTCAATATCCTAATATAATGGGGACTGAAGCAACTACTTCACGCCATACTACACTACCACTTAACCTAGAACCCCATATCTCTAATAAATTCCATTTGGAAACTCTGTCCTATACATGTGAATGTTGAATTTAGAAGTGTGCCCAATAGCCTCTCATCGAAAATTGAATTTAGTAGTGCACCCAGTAGCCTCTCATTGAAAGTTGAATCTAGAAGTGTGCCCAATAGCCCCTCATTGAATACTCAATATCCTAATATAGTGGGGACTGAAGCAACTACTTCACGCCATACTACACTACCACTGATATAACAAGGCACCAACAATGAAAGTCGAATCTAGAATTGCATTGAAACCACGCCCAATAGCCTCTCTGAGGAAAGTTGAATTTGATGAGTTCATGATTGCATTTTGAAGTTGCGCCCAATAGCCTCTCTGAGAAAAGCTGAATAAGAAGTGTTCCCAATTGCATTCAGAAACTGCACCCAATAGCCTCTCTGAGAAAAGTTGAATCTGATGTGTAAATGATTGCATTTCGAAGTTGCGCCCAATAGCCTCCGTAAGAAAAGCTGAATTAGAAGCGTTCCCAATTGCATTCAGAAACTGCGCCCAGTAGCCTCTCTGAGAAAAGTTGAATCTGATGTGTAAATGATTGCATTTCGAAGCTGCGCCCAATAGCCTCCCTGAGAAAAGCTGAATCTGATGTGTAAATGATTGCATTTCGAAGCTGCGCCCAATAGCCTCCCTGAGAAAAGCTGAATTAGAAGTGTTCCCAATTGCACTCAGAAACTGCGCCCAATAGCCTCCCTTAGAAAAGTTGAATTAGAAGTGTTCCCAATTGCATTCAGAAACTGCGCCCAATAGCCTCTCTGAGAAAAGTTGAATCTGATGTGTAAATGATTGCATTTCGAAGCTGCGCCCAACAGCCTCCCTGAGAAAAGTTGAATTGGAAGTGTTCCCAATTGCATTCGGAGACTGCGCCCAATAGCCTCTCTGAGAAAAGTTGAATCTGATGTGTAAATGATTGCATTTCGAAGCTGCGCCCAATAGCCACCCTATGAAAAGTTGAATTAGAAGTGTTCCCAATTGCATTCAGAAACTGCGCCCAATAACCTCTCTGAGAAAAGTTGAATCTGATGTGTATATGATTGCATTCTGAAGCTGCACCCAATAGCCTCCCTGTGAAAGTTGAATGAGAAGTGTTCCCAATTGCACTCGGAGGCTGCGCCCAGTGGCCTCTCTGAGAAAGTTGAATCTGATGTGTACATGATTACATTTTGAAGCTGCGCCCAATGGCCGCCCTGTGAAGGTTGAATGAGAAGTGTTCCCAATTGCACTCAGAAACTGCGCCCAATAGCCTCCCTGAGAAAAGTTGAATCTGATGTGTACATGATTGCATTTAGAAGTTGCGCCCAGTAGCCTCTCTGAGAGTTGCTGAATTTAGAAGCGTACACGATTGCTTTTAGAAGCAATCTTGAAGCTGCGCACAATAACCTCTCTAAGAAAAGTTCAACTTAGAAGTGTACATGATTTCATTTAGAAGTTGCGCCCAATAGCCTCTCTGAGAAAAGTTGAATTTATGAGTGCTCTCAATTACATTTGGAAACTGCGCCCAATAACCTCTCTAAGAAAAGTTGAATTTAGAAGTGTACACGATTGCTTTTAGAAGTTGCACCCAATAGCCTCTCTAAGAAAGTTATATTAGAAGGCCCTAACTGCACCTAGATGTTTCTCGCAATCGCATCTTGAAACTGCGCCCAATAGCCTCTCTGAGAAAAGTTGAATTAGAAGTGTTCCTAATTGCACCCTGAAGTTTCTCCCAATTGCATTTAAAAGTTGTCCCCAATAGCCTCTCTGGGAAAAGTTGAATTAGAAGTGTTCCTAACTGCATCTAAAAGTGTTCCAAACTGCATTTATAAACTGCGCCCATTAGCCTCTATGATAAGTGGAAATTAGAAGTGTACTCGTCTGCACTTAGAAGTTGCGCCCAATAGCCTCTCCGAAAAAGTTGAATTTGAAGTGATCCCAATTATATCTAGAAGCTGCCCCCAACAGCTCTCTAAGAAAAGTTGCATTAGAAGTATTCCCAATTGTATCCAGAAAGCACCAAATAAGTCGTAGACTAGTTGAACCCGAAAGTCTCCCTAAAAAGCGTTAATCATAAACCCTTGAACTACAATCAGAAACCCTCCTAAATCAACCCAAAGCTCGCACCGATCATGAGTGCAGTCACTCCCCCCACTCCTGTCAGAAACGCCTCCCGTGGACCACCTCCATTCTCCGATCTGCCTTCCCTTCCGCCCCCCACTTCCCTTATCAGCCCACCCTCGTCCGCAATCCTTGCCACCACCCTCTCCAAACACCAAGCCAGGGGTGCAGGATGGCGAGCAACCCACCCTAAGACCACGCATCCCCTGAACCCCACCGCTGACCTGCCAGCAGTGACCACTGTGCCCACTCCCGCCCTCCTTACTATCATATCTAACACACCCGATCCTCCAATCGCCCAACCCCCTCCATGCCCCCATACCCCTACCACTTTCACCGGCCGACCGCACCATTTCCCATCCCTAAAAACTGCACGCCTTGCACTAGCAAGAACCGAAGCCGCTTCCCTCTCCCCCTCTGACCCCCCTACCCTCTCTCACACACCAGTTGCAGCAAAGAAACTAAAGAGGAATCGTGCCTGGTCCCCCACAACCTCTCAGCTCTCCTCGCCTCCCCTATCTCGACCCTGCACCTCTCTCCCACACTCTCCTCCTTCCCCCGTGGCCTCTCCTTTCCTGAAACCCCTCTCCCTCGATTTCTCCTCGACTGCAACTGAAACTCCTAACCGCCCACTCCCCTTCCTCAAATCCCCCACCCCGAACCCGATCAACCTATCACAAGCAACCACCCAACCACGCCCGAAGCCTAAATACTTCTCTGCTCGCCCACTTTTCACCAACCTTAACCCCCTCCCTCCAGCCTCTCCGCCCCCCCCACCCAAGCACCAAACCCAACCCTGCCCGCAGATGTAAACTGTATCCTTTTTAACGCGCGATCTGTAGCTAAAAACAGACACTGCATCTTTGACTTCCTCACCTCTGTCAAACCAGACCTAGTCTTCATCACTGAAACCTGGTTCTCTGATGACTTCGGCCCAATCGCCAATGAAGCCTTTCCACCTGACTATTGCCTCATCCCACTGAACCGTCCGTCCAGAGGAGGGGGGATAGCATTCGTCTTCAAATCTCACTTCTGTGCCACAATCATGGACAACCAAACCTCTATTCCATCCTGTGAATCGCTCCTCGTTAAACTATCCCTCTCCCCGTCGCTCTCACACAGCTTCCTAATAATCTACAGGCCTCCTGGCTACGATAGACATTTCGCAAACAACCTTTGTGACTCCATCGCCTCCCTCCAAATCAATCATCCCAACCTCACCCTCCTTGGAGACTTCAACATATGGCTCGACAACCCCACCAACCCTATGACCCACGCCCTTGTCGACGGTCTAGATGCAATTAACCTCCAACCCCACATAAACGGCCCAACTCACTTTAAAGGACACACTCTCGATGCCATCTTTAGCTCCAATACCCTGATTCACCTAAAGCCCCCCACCCCTATCATCTGGTCCGATCATTTTATTCTCTCGTTCACCATCCACTCTCCCAGACCCCTTCCCATACGCACATCTCAGCCTCCGAACCTACGCAAGTGCTGGAAAAAACTAAAAATCACCCCAGACCTAGCCGAGGCACTCCTCCAGTCTCGACCACCTACCTACCGTCCCCACAACCATCTAACGCCTGAAGCCTTTGACTCATGGCTCAATGCATCTCTGACACGACTCACTCCCCTGTGCAAACCATCATCCCGCCTTGGCCCTTTTCCCAGATGGTTCACTCCTGAGTTAAAAACCACTAAACGGCATTACAAATACCTTGAACGCAAATGGCGGAAAGAGAAAACCCAAGAGAGCAAGACCACTTTGGCCAGACAATTGTATCAGTACAAGGCCGAAATCCGGAAAGCAAAAAAAGCCCACTACAACACCCGAATCCTAAACTCCAAAAACCCAAGCAAAGAACTCCACAAAATCATCTCCGAATTCACCAATCCAGCTTGTAACACAACATCCCGACCCCGTCACAATCACTGTGTGATTCACTCTCCCTCCATTTTTACACCACGGCTATTGAAAGGACTAAAACTCTAAACACCAAATTGGCTCTCCTACAACCAATTGACACTCCGCCGCCCGCACCGGCCAGCCCCTCACCTGCGACCTCAACGCAACCAACGCTCGAATCCTTTAGTCCATTATCACCAGAGCAATTTCTCAAACTTCTATCTGCCCGCAAACCATCTGGATCACCACTAGACCCTTGCCCAGCCAAAACTCTTCAAGGAATTTTTGCCTCCACCTGCGCAGGGGAGCACGCAAGATCTATCATAAACGACTCCCTTTCCTCCGGTATATTTCCCGAGGCATTCAAAATGGTATACGTCAAACCTCTAATAAAAAAATCTTCGCTCGACCCTCTCGAGGTCAAAAACTACCGCCCAATCTCAAACACCAGGTTCCTTGCCAAACTCATTGACCGAACCGTCTACTCCCAACTAAATGCCTTTGTTGAAGCCAATAACCTCCTAGACCCTGCTCAATCAGGTTTCAGATCACGTCACGGAACCGAAACCACCCTAGCGTCGATCTGGGACGACCTCAAAATGACAGCAGACGCCGCAGGATGCGCATCACTAATCCTCCTTGACCTATCCGCTGCCTTTGACACGATTAATCACTCAATCCTCCTAGACCGCCTCCACTCCCTAGGAATCCGTGGAACCGCTCTTAAATGGATAGCCTCTTTCCTCAAAGACAGGCACCAAATAACTACACTCTCCGGCTTTACCTCCCAAGCTCGACCTGTCGACACGGGAGTCCCTCAAGGAGCATGTCTATCTGCCCTGCTGTTCAATCTCTACCTGATCACCCTCCCGCCAATAATTCGCTCACACAACATCATATGTTACAACTACGCCGACGACACCCAACTAATCTTAAAATTCCTGAACTCGAAACCCAACTCCCAACCCGACTTGGCAGCCTGCCTCCTTAACATTGACCGCTGGATGACCCAAAGCCACCTCCTGCTAAACCCCGCCAAAACAGAAATCATGGTGTGCGGCAACTCCGATCTTCTTCCGCACCCTCTTCCCTGGCCACCCGCCATGGGCAACTCACCGACACCCTCCAACACAGTGAAAAATCTTGGATGCACCCTAGACTCCGGCCTAACACTCTCGCGCCAAGTCAACAATGTCTCAAAGTCCTGCCACTACCACCTTAAAACCCTCAGGCGCATCTTTCCATACCTCTCATTTCCGAACAGAGTCTCTGCCGTCCAATCAATCGTTATATCCAGACTGGACTATGGAAACCCCCTATACCTCGGAATCCATGCCTACCAGCTGAATAAACTCCAAAGAGCACAAAACGCGGCGGCCAAAATGCTACTTGCGCTAGGTCCAAGAGACCACGTATCCCCAGCCCTCAAGACACTGCACTGGCTTCCAGTAGCCCGTAGGGTGGCTTTCAAAACCTTATGCCTCACCCATCGAGCACTGCATAAAACTGGACCTCAATATCTTCAAGAAAAACTAATACCATATCATCCCTCTCGCACCCTAAGATCAAGCTCAGCCGGCCTCCTAACAATTCCTAAGACAAACTCAATCAGGATAGGCGGAACATCATTCTCAGCCCAAGCTCCAACCCTGTGGAACTCGCTCCCACCCCACATCCGCCTAACTGAGGACTTAACGTCCTTCCGCAAACTACTGAAAACCTGGCTCTTCCCCTGAAACCAACCGGCTTCCAAACTAGCACCATCACACCGACCTTTCAATAAACGACTAAAGTAGATCAAATACAGGGAAGCAGATATTACGAATAAATCAATGTGAAACTAAGGAGATCTGAACCGATGAAATGCACATAGCAGTATGTAAAAGCTAATGTGAACGCAAATACAGAGAAGCAAACAGAACTAAGGAGCACGTAGAACTGATGAGGGCGTATAAAATTAACTTTACTGAACCAACAAACGTATAGACTAGGTGAACGCGTGGCCAGACGATCGTATACAAGCGAACGAGCATATAGTGAGGATGACCGTGGAGGGCGGATGTGTGTCGAGGGCGGATGTGTGTCGAGGGCGGATGTGTGTCGAGGGCGGATGTGTGTCGAGGGCGGATGTGTGTCGAGGGCGGATGTGTGTCGAGGGCGGATGTGTGTCGAGGGCGGATGTGTGTCGAGGGCGGATGTGTGTCGAGGGCGGGTGAGTGTCGAGGGCGGGTGAGTGTCGAGGGCGGGTGAGTGTCGAGGGCGGGTGAGTGCCGAGGGCGGGTGAGTGCCGAGGGCGGGTGAGTGCCGAGGGCGGGTGAGTGCCGAGGGCGGGTGAGTGCCGAGGGCGGGTGAGTGTTGAGGGCCCATGCGTGTTGAGGGCCCATGCGTGTTGAGGGCCCATGCGTGTTGAGGGCCCATGCGTGTTGAGGGCCCATGAGTGTTGAGGGCGGCCGGGTGTGGAGGGCGGCCGGGTGTGGAGGGCGGCCGGGTGTAGCGAGTGAAGACATGTGTGGAGAGAAGACGTGTGTGGAGAGAAGACGTGTGTGGAGCGAAGACGTGTGTGGAGCGAAGACGTGTGTGGAGCGAGGACGTGTGTGGAGCGAGGACGTGTGCTGCGAGAGGACGTGTGTAGCGAGAGGACGTGTGAAGGGCTGACGAATGTGCAGAACGCACGAATTGCTTAACTGCATGACGTCCATATTATACCTAGAATGCATTGATCCTTTAAAAGATCATACCTCATATCACACCCCACGCTTACTCTCTCCTTACACCACCATCCAAATAGAACACAGAGATACTATGATACCATTCGGTATAACTGTTCTCATATCAACATCTGACGCCGCTCACTCCACATCACTCTATTGTAATCACTGCTGGTCTCGCACCCCCAGCCAGGCGTTCTCCTCAGGCCTTACGCTGCCACTCTCGGTCTGGATAATTCCTGCCAGATTCGAACACATACTCCTGACCTCTCAGCCACCACACCTACCGCTATGAAGCAGCTTCCACAGGAATTTTCGCACCAGCTGCACACATACCAGATGCGCACTCGCACCTTTTGGATCCTCTCTCCTCCCTCTACTGACAAGAACTTCGGTTCCCAAGGGCGTTCAACCTACCAGCGCCTTCAGACCATACCAATGGTATATAAGGCGCTATATAAGTGCAAAATAACATAACATAACTTAACAAACGCTTCCTTTGCCATTTGCCACAAGGCAGCAGGTAAAGCTCTCTTGGCCCGATGCCCTGCGCCTTTGACCATCTTCCCAGGTGCTAATTGGGACCAGCACCACCCTCTCAGTTGCTTCCCGTGCCCTCCCCCAGTCCCCGATTTGTTTGTTTCTCCCTTGACCAACACCCGACCTGGGCAGCCCTCCTGGCTACGGTCCCAAGGCAAAGGGCAGCCCCAAAGAGGCAGATGTCTGCAGATGCCAGCAGGGGAAGCTGGCAACCACCAACCAAACCGGGTGACCGCCCCACCTGCGACCGCTCAACAGCCCCAGACAGTATCAACAAGAGCTTGATGAGGACCACACTGCAGTCAGCGAATATATATGGACAAGGTAGGTACAATCTCAGGCACAATTAGCCACGCTACTAACTAGAAACCCGAAATTGGATCTTGTTTAGGTCTGCCGTTTGTGAAACATAGGCCTCTCTCCCACTATCTAGGATTCGACGGCCGACGTCACCTGATGTGATAAGTAGGACGCACGATGCCCATAGCCTCAGTTCCGTTTTTTCCGCGAACGTGTTCGCTTCGTGAATCTCGGTACACCTCGACTCGTTGGAGTTACTGTTTTCTTTCTCGGTCCGTTGAACCTGTTCGGTTGTTTGTGGCGATGTCTTTCTCATCTTCGACCCTGCGTCCGGGCTTCAAGAACTGTGGTTCCAAGATGTCGGTCACGGACTCGCACAACGCCTGCCTCTGGTGCCTCGGGGAGGCCCACGATACGGACGACTGTGTCGACTGCCAGCGCTCACTGCGAAGGCCTTGCGAGAACGCAAGAAGAAACTGTCAGTAGGTCTAAGCCTTGGAAGTCGAGGTCTGCGGGGCTTTCGACCGATGACTCGAGGGGTGACTCTCCGCGTCGTCGTCGGAAGTCCGGTGGGTCTCCTTCCAGGAGTCGGTCTCGCCACTCCTCCGCCTCTTCTAGGCATTCCAGGAAGCGCCGCCCTTGGTCGCCTTCCCTGTCCTCTTCCGAGGACTCCGCCCGTCGGCGGGTCGCTTATCCCTCCATGCAAGCGACACCGGAGGAATGGGCTTCCTTCGGGGAGCAGATGCTAGCGATTCTGAAATCGCAGGGCACCGGTCCGTCTGCGCCTCCGAGTGGGGTCGGTCGGCACCGGTCGAGAGACACCGCCCGCACGCCTTCGGACTCGGGTGGTCGGCACGGCTCGCGGGAAAGGTCCGGCTCGGACAAGGGTAGCCGTTCTCGCCATGCCCGTTCCAGGTCCCGGTCCTCAACGCGCTCCAGACCGGGTGATCCTGTGCCGTCTTCGAAGAAGACGTCGACGCCTGTGGCGCCGAGGTAGTCGACGATTACTCTCGAGGTTCCGTCTTCGAGGGGGTCGTCGACGCCGTCGGCACCCAGGCTGTCGAGAGACACGCTCAGAGCTCCGGCTTTGAGGACTGTGTCGATGCCACCGATGCTGGAGGCGTTGCAGCTGACGTCGACGCTGATTCGCTTGACGACGGCTTTTCATCGACGCCGACTCGCTCAGCGCCCTCAACGCCTTTCGGGGCGGTGGTGTTGGGGGGACCCCGTGGCACGGGGTTTGCCCCTAAAAAGGCTATGGCTAAGGTCCGGCACTGCTTTGGTCCGCAGAGGTCTTCCTCTCCCCTCCTGGAGTACATTTCAGAGGGTGATGAAGGCTCCGATGGCGGTCTGGTTCCGGTTTCGGTTCCGGATGAACTTCTCTCGGGCCATAGTCAGTTTGATGACCTGAGGCAGTCACTGCATGATGCCAGTGGATTGGACACCTCTCCGGAGGTGGAGTTTTGTCGGCCGGAGCCTGGCACTCATGCCGATTCGTCATATCGGCGCCTTATGTCTCCGGTTACCGAGTACTTGGGTTGGTCGGCTCCCCAGGGGAGTTTGTTCAGGATGATCTCACAGACATCCTTGATCTTGGTCCACCCACTGACCCGGTTTTGCCTTTTCATATGGCTTTGCAGAGAAGGGTGGCGGCGGCTTGGACTGCTCCGGAGAGTCTCCCGGCAGTGGGCAAGTCTTTGTCGCGAAAATACCATCCAGCCAGTAGCGACCCCTGCTACTTGTCTAGGCACCCCACCCCGGAGAGTTTGGTGGTGCAGGCGGCTACGGCCCCGGCAAAGCAGGCGTTGTATCCTACCATCCCTCCGTATACGGACGACAAACGTTTTGACGGCTGGCCGAAGAAAGAGTTTTCTTCTGGGGGTATGTCGCATCAGGCGGCCAACTCCCATATGTGCCTTGTCTCGTTTCACGCACACTCTGTGGAACTGTGTTGCATTAGCAGCTGATCATATTCCCGAAGGGGGACGAACGGGATGGTTTCCTTGCTATGGTTCAGGATGGCAAGGATGCCATGTGTGAGGCCGTTCAGTCGGGTTTGGACTTGGCGGATTGTGTCAGCCGGTCCATGGCGGCGAGCACCGTAATGCTTGGTTTGCTTGGTTGAGGAAGTCTGGGTTCGCTCCTGATGTGCAGTCCCGGCTCCTCAACATGCCCTTTGACGGTGAACACCTTTTTGGCAGCAAGGCTGACGAGAGCCTTGAGAGGTTGCAGACCTCCAAAGCTGCAGCAAAGTCGTTGGGCGCTGCAGTTCGACAACCTCCGCCTTTTCGTCCTATGGGACAGCAATGGAGGGGAGGTTCCTTTCGCTATTACTCGTCCTTCAGTAAAGCGAGAGGAGCTAGCAGTCAAAGAGGACATCGTAAGAGTGCCAGAGGTGGAAACAAAGGTACTCGAGGTGCCAAGGCCGCTCGGGCAGTTGCCTCTTTGCCCTTAGGCAACGCCGCAGCCGCTACCACTCAGTCATGAGGCCCAGGTCCCATGGTTCGCCGGTTGGGGGAAGGCTGGCCCAGCATCTTGTAGAGTGGCAAGCCATTACTTCAGATGTGAGGGTTCTGGAGATCATAACCCACGGCTACTGTCTTCCTTTTCGGCAGCGGCCTCACGACAATCCACCAGGGAACCTCTCTTTGAAGAGTCCGGATCCGCTCCTTGCAGAGGAAATTCAAGCCCTGCTGGAGAAAGGCGCCATAGAACAAGGGATGGTATTCCCCTTATTTTTTTCTTTCAAAGAAAGTCGGGGGATTGAGACCCATCATGGACTTGTGCGGTTTGAACAAACTCCTCAGGAAGGACAAGTTGGAGATGGTGACTCTTTATCAAGTCCTCCAGGCCCTTCAACTTCAGGACTGGTTGGTGTCTCTCGACCTCAAGGATGCTTACTTCCATGTGCCGATCCATCCCAAGCACAAGAAGTACCTGAGGTTCGCGGTTTGCGACTCGCACTTTCAGTTTCGGGTCCTCCCGTTCGGATTGACCTCCGCCCCGAGGGTTTTCACCAAGCTCATGGTGGTGGCAGCAGCACATCTGAGTAAAGGGGGGGATTCACGTCTACCCCTACCTGGACGATTGGTTGATCAGGGGGAGCTCTCCCGAGCAAGTCCTGGATCACCTGTCAGTCACCTGCCACTCCCTTCACAGGCTGGGCTTCTTCCTCAATTTAAAAGTCCCATTTGACACCAACGCAGCGGCTCCAGTACATCGGAGCAGTGCTCGACACGTCCCTGGGGCAGTGTTTTCCTCCTCAGTTGAGGGCTCTTCACATTCAGCAGATGGTGCACAATTTCCAGTTTGCCCAGACTCTCCCAGCGTCCGAGTTCTTGAGACTGCTCGGCCTCATGGCGTCCTTCATTCTTCTGGTGCCAGAGGCTCGTCTGCGGATGAGATCTTTGCAGTGGGCGCTCAAGCTCCAGTGGTCTCAGTCCTCCGGCAGGCTGTCTGACCCTGTTCAGGTGCCGCCCTCGGTAGCCCAGGACCTTCTGTGGTGGGCCGTCGAGGGCAATTTGATGAAGGGTGCCCCATTTTGGCTGCCCTGGCCGGAGGTGACGATCGTGACGGACGCATCCCTCACGGGATGGGGAGCTCATGCCAACGAGCTGACAGTCAGCGGTCGTTGGTGTCCGTCGGAGTCCAGACTCCATATCGATCTGTTGGAGCTGAAGGCCGTCAGGCTAGCCCTGAAGGCTTTTCTGCCGACTGTGCGCGGGAAGAGTGTCCTGATTCTGACGGACAACACAGTGGCCATGCACTACCTCAACAAAAAGGGGTGGAGGGCAGGGTCACTTCCGCTGTGCAGGAAGGCGATGCAGCTTGAGTTCTGGGCCATCCAGCAGGAAGTTTCGATCTCGGCAGTTCATCTGGCCGGAGACGAAAACGAGACGGCGAATGCTCTGAGCAGGCAGGCACAATCTCTCACGAGTGGGAGCTGGCTCAGGAGATTCTCCTGGAGATCTTCGCCCTTTGGGGGACCCCTCAAGTGGATCTCTTCACCTCCAGTGTCAACCGGAAGTGCGAAAGGTTTTGTTTGCGGGAATTTCCTCCAAAAGGAGCCTTGGGAGACGCGTTCGTGGTGGAGTGGTCATTCCCACTGCTGTACGCGTTTCCTCCAGTCCCCGTCATCCCTGAAGTGTTGCGGAGGTTACGGAGGTTCGGTTCCCGGATGATCCTCATTGCTCCGTCATGGGCCCGGAGGACGTGGTACCCGGACCTTCTCGACTTGTCCATCTGCCCTCCAGTTCGTCTTCCCTACCGAGACGATCTGCTCTCACGGGAGGGGGGGGGTCAGGTTCTCCATCCTGAGGTCAGATCCCTCAATTTTCACGCTTGGCTTCTGAAAGGTTGAGGTATAAGGATTGGGACCTCCCTGAAGACGTGATGGAGGTGTTGCTCTCGGCCAGGCGGCCGGCAACTAAGTTTCTGTACCATTGCCGTTGGAGAAAGTTCTGGGACTGGTGCAGGGTTCAGAATGTGGATCCTTTTGAATGCGACATTCCCATGGTTTTCTCTTTTTTGCTTTCTTTGGCCCACTGGGGCTTGCAAGTGGCGACCATTAAAGGTTACCTGGCGGCGCTGTCCATATTTAAGCGCTCGTCTGAAGAGTGTTCCTATTGTAAGATTCCTTTTAATTTCGCAGTTTTTGAAAGGGCTCACTAATGTGTTCCCTCCGTCACCTTTTTTGGTGCCAGGTTGGGATTTGAACCTTGTTCTTAAGTTTCTTATGGGTGCTCCGTTTGAGCCTTTACATTCTTGCTCTTTGAGGCTGTTAACTCTGAAAACTGTGTTTTTAGTTGCGGTTACTTCCGCTCGCAGAGTGAGTGAGTTACAGGCACTTTCAGTTAAGCCAACCTTCACTGTATTTCACAAGGACAGGGTTGTCCTTAGAGTTCGTCCTTTTATTCCGAAGGTAGTTTCGGAATTTCATTTGAGCCAGAAGGTTGTTCTTCCGGCGTTCTATCCTCCTCCACATCCTGGTAAGGAAGAGGAGAGGCTCCATAGGCTTGATCCTAGGAGAGCGTTGAGCTTTTATATCTCGCGCATGTCCGGGTCAGAGGGGACGATCAACTTTTCATTGGTTACGCTGGAAAGCATTTGGGACAAGCTGTGACGAAACAGACTTTGTCTCGTTGCATCATTGTAGCTATCTCTGAGTGTTACCGCTTGGCTGGTAAGGACCCTCCGGCTGGCTTGCGGGCCCATTCTACCAGAGGAGTGGCTGCGTCTACTGCCCTGCAGAGGGGAGTTCCTATTCGTCACATGTGTGATGCAGCCACCTGGGCTTCAGTACTTACTTTTGTACGTCACTATTCCCTCGATTCCATCAGGGGGAAAGATCTGGCCTTTGGCAAGGCAGTTCTCTATTCCGCAATTTGATTGGGCATGCAAAATTTGTATTCTAAATTCTTTCCCACCTCCTTGCTTGGTACTGCTTTGGGAGTCTGTCATAGATATGGAATAGGTCGGAGGACCCAATCCCCTCGAAGTACAAGTTACTTTCTTACCTGGTAACGTTCTTTCGATGGGATGGTCCGACGACGTATTCCATATCGCTCCCTCCCTGCCTTCCCCGCTGCAGAATTTCTTTTGCGATTGCAGCTTGCGTTCCGCAAGGCCTCATGTATCTGACTGGCAGAAAACTGGTGGCACACGTTCTGGGAAAAAACTATAACTGAGGCTATGGGCGTCGTGCGTCCTACTTATCACATCGGGTGACGTCGGCCGTCGGAGGAGGTCCTCGGGGATGGCGCATCGACGCAGGACGCAGACGCCAAAGATTTTCCAAAGCAGCACAGCTGTGGACATTACATGTCATAGATATGGAATACGTCGTCGGACCATCCCATCGAAAGAACGTTACCAGGTAAGAAAGTAACTTGTTCTTCTCCCTCTATCTAGGAGTACGCATCTGACACGTTCCTCCCACTAGACCGACATCTTGCCACACACTGGTCAAACCAGAGCAGCACGCTGGCGCACCAGTAGACCCGAGGAGACCAATGTTATGCAAGGATTGGAGTAGTAACCCTGTGGGAGACTACACCACCCTTGTCCTCTTGGTATTGGGAAACCCACCTATTGGTACGGGTCTGTACTACACAAGTTGGTAGTGTGACCGAGCACCCAGATTTATCTCAAGTGGGGTAATTGTGAGCTGTAGAGCTGTAGCATCAAAATCCACAAATACAAGTATCCAAATAACACTTAAACTCAAGGTTTTCTAGTAAAATAATCATTTAACGGTCCGTTTTAAATAAGCATTCTTTAAAAAGAACAATTTGCAACAATAAAAATACACTTCAAAATATGTTCTCAGAGCCAAGACAAGCAAGTAGACACTCTAGAGATGCTTCATAAACACTTCCTACACCCGAGGTGACTTCACTGACTAGGACAGTAATGGCATTTATATATCACTTTTGTACGGTAAATTCTGAGGTTTTTCAAAAAGGAAATGTTAAAAGAAGGAAACAGGTTAAGAGTTTCACGGAGCATGTGAGCACTTTTAAGATCACCCAATGAAGTCTAGATAAAACCTTTCCCAGCAATATTAGTTAAAAACCTATCCATCACCTATGAGGGACAGTTAGAATCAAAGTCAATGGACTAGAAGAGTCTGCCAGGAGCCAGGACAGCCAAAGTCAATTGGAGAAAGTCTGTGGAGCTGAGGCACTTCTTAGATGGCAAAAAGTCTTGCACAGAGTTTGTTGTAGAAAATCACTGTTGGGCCACAAGCTGTTATGCTTGCAAAAGTTGGAGCTAAGATCAACTCTAGAGAAAGCAGCTACTGCAAATCTCAATTGAGAAAAGCAAGGTACAGACAAAGAGTTAACCCCTTAGTCAGAACAGTATGTTAAGTTAGAAAAAGAGTATATCGCTGGCTTCTGTCTTATTGCAGCCACACAGATCCTGTATTTCTGGGCCTCAGTCGTGGGGACAAGAGGACATCTGGAGGACTCCTGCATAGCAGTTCAGAGGTGGGTGGCAGCTACGTGCTATTTTCAATTCAGCTGCACTTTGCGGTTTCAGCTACTGGCAAAGAGCACTACCGCAGACCTTGGACACTGGATGGGCTTCTTTCACTCCTTGAGTTCTGCACTCTGGTGTGACTCGAGCTTGGGCCGTCCTACTTCGGGAGGGTCCTCAGGATCTTCCTGTAGCTTTGGTCTGACTTAGACGTTGCACTCGACTATGGATTTCTCGACCACTAGCACTCTATTCCAGCAGCAGCAAAGAAGTACAGTCAGTTGGGGAATGTCTTCCAGCAAACTTCGTCTCAGGGTTATTTTGTCCCACTAACCTAAGGGAAGAAGCAGTCCTTTCCGGAGCTTCTCTTGTTGATTCGGAAAAGGAGTTTCAGCACAGCAGCAGGGCATCACCAGGCAGTTTAACGGTCCAGGAGGATGCAGCAAGCTTCTCTTCATGTTTCCTTCGTCAGATATTTCTTCCAGTGGTCGACTCTGTCTTCAGTCCAAGAAGCCTCACCTTTTATGCAGGTTTCACCCATTCATGCGCAGCCTAGCTGTCGCTCACACAGCCGGGCACTGTTCAGCAAGGACAGCCATCCAATCGGGACTGGGTGCATTCAGGTAACCAAGGAGACTAAGGACAGACGGAGATTCGGGCACCTCCCTCACTTCCTGCCCTGCCAGACACCCTGGAGCCAGAGGCGTGTTTCAGTACTGAAGCCTGCCAAAGGCAAAACTTACAAAGGGCTCAAACCTGGTTTGGCGCACAGAGTAAAACCCAAGAAAGGCCTCACAAACAAGAAATGGCAAAAAAAATGGCCATTTTGACGCCCTGGTTACCAATGGGTGCTATACTGCAGCTGCGGATTCAGCCTGCGGAAGAAAAGCACAATGGTAGGAAAATAACCACTACCACCAGCCATTTAAAGTAGAGCGGGTAACATGAAAAAGTTACAGTAGAATGTGGGATAAGGGGCTACTAGGTAACCTCCAGCACTCCACATATGATGGGGTATGCTGGATCTACGGAGAAAAGGTAAGTCAAGTCAATTTCACTTCACTATTCTTGGGAACAGTAGTTCTCAAAAGAAAAGTTATTTAAACCTATGAGAAATCTAAAGGATTTCTCTATGACACCGCACTGAAGGTGCTGTGGGTCACCATACAAAAAGTGGATGCCTATGGAGTTTGTCAGACTCCAAAAACACATAATCAAAATCCAATCAAAATACTTGGGAGAATGAGAAAAAGGGCTCCCTCTCTTCTGGGTGAAAATTAAAAAGTCCTCCAGTCTAGCAAAAGAGCTTGGGGTCTCGAAGTCTGAAGGGAATTGGCACAGAAATAAGAATTCTCCCTAACACTTGTCCCCCCCAGACTAAGGGACATGAGGATTTAATCCACTCCTGGTTGAATCTCCTCATCCAATCGGTCATACTTTCTGGAGAGACCATCAGCATTTTGGTGATTACACCCTGACCTGTGTTCTATGGTGACATCAAACCCCTGCAGGCTGATTGACCACCTTAACAATTTTAGATTCTCCCCTTTCATCTGCATTAACCATCTCAATGGTTGGTGGTCTGCCTGAATAACAAAAGTGGACCCATACAAGTATGGTCTAAACTTCTTCAGAGACCGCACAATGGCAAAACACTCACGTTCAATAGTTGGCCACCTTGTCTGATGGTTCTTCAGTTTTCTACTGATTAAGCAGATAGGGTGTTCCCTGCCTTTCTCATCCAGGTGACTCAAAACTGCACCTATCCCTGTGTTAGACGCGTCTGTCCGTACAATGAAGGATTGGTTGTAGTCGGGAGCTCTCAAGACTTGAGCTTGACAAAGGGCTTTTTTTCAGTCCTTCAAAAGCCTTAGTGCACTCCTCATTCCACTTGAACTTCTTGGGGAATGTGGGTGCTGAGATCACATCTAAGGGAGAAGCTATGGGTCTTATAGTTCTCTATGAAGTTCCCGTAGTACGCAGTGAGGCCTAGAAGGCTCTCAGTTGGGTCTGACTAGTCTAGGTGGCCCAGTCTTGTACAGCGTTTACTTTGCTAGGCAATGGCCTTATTCCACCTCCTCCTACCTCATGTCCAAGGTAGACCACTTTACTCTGACCAATTTGACATTTTCTTGCTTTTATGGTCAGATGGGCATGTTCAAGAGCCTGCAAAACATATCATAGGTGGTGAAGATGCTCTTCCCAAGTAGGGATGAACACTGCAATCCCATCCAGAAGTCCTCCATCCCATTCAGAACTTGATTCACCACCCTCTGAAATGTAGTAGGTGCATTTTTGAGTCCATAAGGCATAAGCCTTAAACTGGTAGAGGCCTTGTGGGGTAGAATGCAGTTGTCTCCTTGGCACAGTCTGTCAGAGCTATTTGCCAATAGCCTGACATCAGGTCAAATGTACTGAGGAACTTGGCGGAACCAAGTTTGTCCACTAGTTCATCTGTCCTGGGTAAAGGATTGGCATCAGTCGTGGTGACTGCATTAAGAGCTTTATAATTAACGCAGAATCTCAATTCCTTGGTTCCTGCTTTAGGCACTAGTCCAACTGGACTAGCCCATGGACTTGTAAATGGCCCAATAACCCCAAGATCAATCTTCTCCTTGACCTCTTCTTTTATGTGGGATCTTACATGATCTGACATGCTGTAACCCCTGCTTTTGACAGGGAGACCGTCACCAGTGAGAATATCAACCTGGTCCCAAGGGGTCAAGCCTACAAATGGAAAAACAAGCCAGGGAATTTGGAGACAGATCTGATTGAACCTACAAGGGTGAAAGCAATGCAAGAAGCAATTGGCTCTGCAGTAGCAATTACCTTGGCTCCTTTCTTAAAATGTATGAAAACCTGAGTGACAATTATGGAGATCAGGCCACATTAATAGCACTGATGAACAGTAAGATATATGTTGAATCAGTTATGGAGGCATTCAAGGAAAAACACAGTAGAGTAAAGGAAATGTAAGGTATAGTCCTCAAATCATTGATTGACCTTCCATAGGATGCAAAGTCAGACAAGCGCATATTTTTAGATGGAATAAGAGAAATTGTAGCTAAAATCCATCCTCGTGTGAAGGAAAATTCATCAACTGACCCAAAAAGTGCTGAGATAAATGAAGACATAAGAAATGAAGTGCCTAATCTACCAATCTCTGGAAGTTTGGGAAAAGAAACTTTCGCTCAGATAAATGCTTGTTCGACCAGCCAAACCGGAACTGCTGTGGCTCAAATACAACAACATACCAGTACTTCATCATTAGACTGTATTGACGGAACTAATAACATAAAAAACATTGTCAGTTATTGATCTTTGAAACATTCATGTATTTAAACGGACGTGCAAGACCAAAAACATTTAGGAAGCAGGATGCAAGGAGATTTTTTCCTGCTCTGAATTTTTTTTTAAGGAAATCTTCCCTACCAGCTGGAAACCCTAATACAGGGTCTTCTCACTGAAAAGAAATAGTACAAATAATTCAACAGCCAAACCACATATTTCCCAAGGTATTCCAAAAATCTTGAATACATCAAAGCAAGCACTTGGTGAAAGCGATGAAAGCATACAAGAATTATTGGACTTATCTGTATACGAGTCGAAAATCTGGAATCCGAAAGGCAAATAACTGATTTTAACACTTTTGATGCAAATGAGGTTTGTCTACCTTAAGTTCTAACTGAAGAAGAAGCTGAGTTTCTGACAATGAGTGAATAAAGAGACCGATGCAACCTCAAGCAGATCGTTTCAGATAGTACCCTTCCTTATAGCATTGTATTGAAGCCCCTTCTTTCTAAATCAACGATGGACAATCCACTATCAAGTGCTAATACTACCAAATCAATGAACGGCTTTCCCAATCAAATGCCACCAAAAAAACATGAATACTTGATTCAATGAAAAAAAGGTGATCAGTCAAGACTTAAACACTATGATAACCTTGGAAAGAATTGTGAGAGCCACAGATGGTCTCATTCTTAATAGATCTATAATGAAACTCTTGCAATATATAATTGATAACCATTCAATCAGAAGAAATACTGACCGTGAGTTTCCCGAATGAAACCAGAAATTACATGGCAGAACTAACTCTCAACTCGGTGCTCTTAGCTTCAATAATGACTGAAGCAGCCGAAATACCCGATTCTTCAGTCAAGCTTGGAGACAAAGTGCCAAATACCAAAACATGCTTAAGGAAAAAGATCACCTAAATAAAATCAAGATCACCATTAAAGGTAGGTCTCCTACAGAGAAACAATCTTGCCAAAACTTAGGATCATTGGAAGACCCAGACAATGGAGCTGGGTCGCTGGAACTCTTGCAGTGAAAAATGGAAAGTAGCATAAGACCAAAATTGATGAAAACTGGAAGATCGGAAGTTGGAACACCACTGGGTACTGGCATCTCTTCAATGAAGACAACATGGTTAAAAGAGCCCCCTCTAGTAGATTGGTTCTTCGTATTATGCAATCCTGCAAAAGGAGGTGTGAGTGGAAGACCATCGGCTGGCTGTTGATATTGATTAAAAACTGGATAGGTATGTCCGTAATAGAATTCATAAATCTAAATCCATACATTCAGTCAACTTTACTAGGAACAGACTTTGATACTGCAGAAATATGCGATCAATTATTATTGCTGAATGTCGACTGGAACCCAACTAATGGAGAAGGAAATAACTTTATAGATCTGATAACCGATTGGATCGACCATATTAGAGAGAAACATTGTAATACCAATATAATAATATGAGGATTCTTTAATGCTGTTTTGAAAATGAGTGGGATAACGGTCAAAAACAAGTCATAAAGGAAGAAAATGTGTCTGTGGAAAAAGTTGGATGGAAGAAATGGAGGTGAGAGGAATCCGTAGTCTGAATGGTAACACCAGATGCGATATACCGCTGGCAACTACATGGACCAATGGCAAAACAAAAGCAACATTAGACTATATATTCACCTCAGATAATTTACTTCAAAAAATGTTGAGGTTGAATGAGAGATCTGTTTCACACAGCGATCATGATCTTGTTATTGCCACGATATCCAGAGATGAGAAAGTGATAAAATCTGTATGGAATGTGTTATGTTAAAGGTACTTATGTAGCGCACCGTCACCATCGGAATTGATCCCCAGGTGCTTTGGCAGATCTGTAAATGAGAAGGTGGGATGGGTTAGTAAGGTGAAGAGGGAGTAGGATAGTGAGATGAGTGGTGACTGTTGGCAGCTTCAACTCGGTAGACACCGGGTGCTGAGCTTTGGTGCGGGTATTGGATTGGTGTCAGTCCGTGTGTGCTGTTTGTGTGGCTTAAGTGTTGCGGTGTGGTGAATTGTGTGCAGCTTGTTGTGCGAGAGATGGTTGTGAGTTTTTGAGTGAGATAAGTATTTAGAGAGTATGAGCTTATATTGGCTAGTGGGTTATATGGCATTTAACATGCTAACATTCACAGTTCTGTCTAAGTGCAGTACTTGCTGATCTACATAGTTACGTCTAAGTGTGGCACTCGCTAACTTCACAATAATTATCCAGATATGGCGCAGGCTGATGTTCTCAATTTTAAGTGTGGCACATTCTAAGATTCAAGTTCCATCTAAGTAAGGCGCATGCTAACATTCACAATCCTTTCTAGATGTGGCGCTGGCTGATGCGAAGGTAGAAGATGTCCCTATTCTAATAAAGGATTTGAAATTATGGCAAAGAACTAAATTCAGTAGAGTACAATCGGACGCTACTGAGTTTTAAAGAAAACCTTGGAAGGTCGATGAAACCACAATTTAAGCCAAACCATATCTACGATACAGAAGTATCAAAGCAAAAACTTCTTAGGAAAGACTTCTGGATGATAAAAATATCTAAGCAGCAAAAAAAAGAGCTTATACGAAAGAGTAAACAACAATACAAGAATTGGCAAAAGTCACACAAAATAATCCTCCTTCAAAGAGATGCAGAGCACATGTTTAGAGCACTAAACAACACCAACAGTAGAAATCTATGGGAACTATTAAATGGGAAACAAAGCTCAAAATATCCTTGCCTACCAAGTCTGATTCCAGAAAGTACCTGGATAAGTCATTTTGAGAAACTTTAACAAAACAGGAAGTAATCACGGTTCAATGGACAAGCCCATCGACAAGACCCTGGAGAAGGTGATGCCCATAATTTCACCGAAGCAGTCTCCCTTAGTCACAGAAGGGGGGCAGCATGGCGCGGACATTTCCTCAGGGGAAGAGCGCACCAGCCTCCCGGTCCTCCAGGAAGAGAGATGCATCGAGAGCAGGGGAATCCCGACGAGGGCGATGATGAAGGTGACGGCGACAGCGATGAGCAGACGGAGCGGCTCAGCCTAAGCCGCAAACGCCCCAGTCCTCGCCTCCACGCAGCAAACTGGGGATATCTCAGTGGACATTCTTATGGCTCTGCATACCCTGTGCTCGGAAATCCGAACAAGGATGCCTCTTGCGCCGTCTGCCCTGCCCGTGGCCCCAAGGCCATTGGAGGAACCACCACCCAAGAGGAGGAGAGTTCACCCCCTCTCTGCCTTGTCACCCCTCGCCTACCGCTCCCCCACCGAGGGATGGCACGGAACCGGACACGGCAATGATGGGCACTGGCACGGGTGACAACGGCGGCCTGGGGGATCTCCCGTCTCTGCGGCCAGATCTTCAACCCCCGAAGAGATTGGCTTGTTCCACGCCATGATCTCCAGGGCCTCAGAGCTGTTCCAGCTTGCCCCAGAGGAGAGAAGAAGAAAGAGGGTTTCCTTTACCTGCACTGGGAGGTGAAGCGGAAGACCTTACTTTCGTTCCCGTTATTGGATGACCTTTGGGACGAGGGTTTGTCCCTCATGAGGAAACCCTTCATCGGCTCCGCGAAGAGGGATCACTATGAAAAGAAGTACAGAGTGCCGGACTCTGTGCTCAAGTGTTTACGGTCCCAACTGTTCCCAGACTCTGTGGTTTTGTTGGCGGCCAAGAAGTAGTCTTCCGGCTCATCCTCCTCGTCGGCAGCCTCCCCCTCAGACAGTGAGGGAAAGAAGTTGGATGCCATGGGGTGAAGAGTGATCTCATCGGCAGCAACGACCATCAAGGCTGCTAACGCCCTTGCAATGTGACGCGTTAGGACAGGGAACTTTGGTTCAAGATGGCCCCCCTCATGGATTTAGACGGCGAGGCTGGCTGAGGGCCACAAATTTCTGCCAGGATGTTCAATCGAAGGTGTTGGACATGACCTTCAACAGGGACAAGTGGTTTGGAAAGACCATGGACGAGTCTCTCCAGTCCGTCAAAGCGGACACTGAGACGGCTCGTGCCTGGGCATGCTTCAGCAATGGCGGCTGTCCTTTCGAGCTTCTGGAGGGAAATCCCAAAGTTCCTCTAAAGGATTTGGAGGAGGTGTCTCGTCCTACCACCAGCCCCCCCTTCTCATCGGCCCAGGAGAGCTAGAGGGTCCGTGCGAAGCCTGGGGGTGGACGTCGTCATTGCCAAGGCCCCCAAGGCGGTGCTTCGACATTGAAACAAGATCGAACCGGCCGTGGAGTCGGGCCCCCAACCATGCACCCCGGTGGGAGGCCGACTGGCAAACTTCATCAGCATGTGGAAGACCATCTCCACCGACCGTTGGGTGCTGGTTGCTCTCGCCCACAGACACACTCTAGAGTTCAACCGGAAGTGTCCAAGGATACCACCAGTGGCCCGTCGGGGGGGTGAAACGCACCCCTCAGCTGCTGCTGGAGGTACAGGCCATATTAAGAAAGGGGGCTATCCAGCTTGTCCCGAAGAAGCTCCAAGGCTCCTGAGTGTACTCTTGTTACTTCCTCGTTAGAAAGAAGACCGGCGGTTGGAGGCCCATTCTGGACCTCCGTCGTCTGAGCAAGTACATCAAGTCCCAAAAGTTTTGGATGGTGACCCTTCAGCACGTGCTAGAACAGCTGGAAGGGGGGGGGATTTTCTATCGTAGCTGCACTTGGAAGATGCCGATTTTCACATCCCCTTACACAAGGGACACCGCAAGTACCTATGCTTCGTGGTTCATGGACAGCATTACCAGTTCAAGGCCCTTCCCTTCGGGTTGAAGTTGGCTCCACGAGTTTACCAAGTGCCTGGCCCCGGTGCGGCGCAACTACATCTACGAGGGATCCATGTGTACCCGTGCCTGGACGACTGGCTCATCTGGGTGAACTCAAAGGACATCGCTGTCGACCATACGACAAAGACAGTCTAACTCCTGACGGAGCTGGTGTTCTCGATAAACTTAGCAAAGTCCTGCTTGACTCCATTGCAGGACGCACTATTTCTGGGAGCCCAACTCCACACAATGTCGTGCCTGGCGTTTCCATTGGAGGAGAGGATTGTGGCCATTTTGGGCAACTTACAACGGCTGTGAGGTCCATCAAGTCCCTACTCGGCATGATGTCATACATATACTTCATTCAGCTGTGCAGGCTACGGATGCAGCTGCTGCAGGAGTTCCTCGACGTCTGCTGGATACAGGTGGCGGGGAGCTTCGAGGACAAGATCACACTCGACGAGAGTTTCCATCGAGCAATGTGGTGGTGGGGTGTGCGTGCAGTCGCGGATTTCCAGACCCCACCTCATCAGGAGACGGTCATGACGGACGCTTCCCTGGAAGAATGTGGAGCGCATTCCGGAAGTCCTCATGCAAGAGGCCTGTGGCTGCCGTAGGAGTAATTGTTGCAAAATGTGTTGGAGCTGCAGGCAGTGTTTTGGGCCCTCAAGTCCTTCCTTCCGTCCCTCAAGGGCAAAGTGGCACGGCTCTTCACGGACAACACCACCACAATGTTCTACATCCGGAAGCAGATCTCCAGCGCTCTCCAAAGAGGCGCAGGACCTTCGGCACTGGGCAGTAGCCATGGGGATGTTCCTCATCCCGTTTCATCTAGCAGTAATGAAGAACAACATCGCCGACTCTCTCTGCAGGGAGATGCGCTCTTGTCACGAGCGGGAACTTCGGCAGGACCAAGTGGATCTCCTGTTCCGCAGATGGGGCAATCCCCAGATCGTTCTGTTTTTGATCGCAACAAGGTTCGCCTGCAGGTTTCCCCAGCCGGGGAGCATGGGAGACACATTCTCTTTCCCCTGGGACAGCCTGTTCCTTTATGCGTTCTCTCCATTGCCGTTGCTGCTTCGACTAGTCGATCAACTCTGAGTGTCGGATGATCCTTGTCGCACTGGCGTGGCCGAGACCGATATGGTACCCGGACCTTCTGGACATGTCAGCGTCCCCTCCCGTCAAGCTTCCGGCGGACTTGGATCTTCTCGCCAGGGAAGGAGGCGCGATTCTGCACCATGACCCAGGATCGCCGAACCTGAAGGCCTGACTCCTGTAGCACTAGAGTTTGGGGGTTATGATCTTCCAGCGGATTGTAAGAAGGTGCTCGCGAAGGCCAGAGCGTCATCTTCTCTCAAATGCTATGGGCACAAGTGAAGAGGTTCGCTGTTTGGTGCCGTACTCCGATCAACCCTCTACGGGTCACTGCTCCGCAGGTGCTCCCATATTTGTTGTCGTTGGCCAAGGCAGGTCTGGCCCATGCTTCCATCAAAGTTCATCTGGCGGCTATTTCCTGCTACACCAGATCTCCTGGACGATCATCCTTATGGTCGCATCGTTTGGTCAAGGAGTTCGTCAAAGGACTATTTCGCTCGTTCCCGCCGGTGAATGCTCCGGCCCCAGTGTGGGAGCTCATTGTGGTGCTTGCTAGGCTCATGGCCCCCCCCCCGTTAGAGCCTATGCATTCAGTGCCTCTGAAGTTTTTATCGTGGAAAACAGCTTTTCTTGTGGCCATCACCTCCGCAGGACGAGTGAGAGAGATCCAGACCCTCTCTTGTATACCACCTTATTTGACATTCCACGAGACGAGGGTGGTGCTGCGGACGCACCCCTCCTTCATGCCCAAGGTACCGTCAGACTTTCATCTAAACGAGCCCTTGGTGTTACCTGTATTCTTCCCGACACCTTTGTCGTCTGCTGAGAGGACTTTGCACACAGTGGGTGTGGCTAGATCGCTGAAGTGCTATGGACTGCATGAAGAGTTTTCGGAAGACGTCGCAACTTTCTGTGAACTTTTGCCCTGTGAACCATGGGAAGGCCCTCTCCAATTCTTTCATTTACAGGTGGCTCTCCGGCTGCATCACCCATTGTCACCGGTTGACAAACCGACAGTTGCCTGACCGTCGGAGCCCATTTGACCAGTGCGATCGTTGCAACTACGGCGTTCCTGTGTGGTGTGCCCCTGCTTGACATCTGCAGGGCTGCTATGTGGAGGTCGACGCACACCTTCACAAAGTTCTACTGCGTTGACAGGGATTCCAGGGAGGAGTCCAGAGTCGCCCAAGCAGTGCTGCGCAACCTGTTTGCTTGAAGGTGAGCCTGGTGAGGAGATAAGAGATGCTAAATGTTGAAATGCTTAATGTTGAGCCTTGCCACCTTGCGTGGCAGTACATATGTGTACTGCTATGTATTCTTTATTCATGCACATGTGAATCCATGCCAGACCCCATGCTGGAGAAGGAACACGTTACTTACCTGTATCTGTTGTTCTCCAGCATGGGTCTGGCATGGATTCACATGCAAACCCTCCCTCCTACCCTTCTGTGGCCCTTCTTTTGGTCCTACTGCCAACTTACGTGCTACCAAATCTGAAGATGGTTGCCAGAGTAGGTAGGGGCTTTGTTAGAAGGTAGTCATTGGCTTGGGGGGCAGTATGACCCAGAGACCAGTGATTGGTTGTTAGGAGAAAGACAGTTCAGAAGTGAAACAAACTGATTTTTTTTCTTTACTGAGGGTTCCCAGCCTGACAACGGGACGGGGAATATTCATGAGCCTGCGAGTTCATGCCAGACCCATGCTGGAGAACAATAATTACAGGTAAGTAACTTGTTCCTTCCTTTTCAGTTTCAGCTCCAGTGGTCGACTTGTCACTGGCTTCCAGGTTCCGAGTTTCAATGAGGAACTACAGCACAACTAACTTCTGCATTCTCTACTGCATTTTACAGCAATGGGCAGTCTGGCTTTCTAGTCAGGACAGCCAGCCCCTCACTCAAATTGTGTTCTTTCAGTCAAGGATTCCCACCGAAGACAAAACTGTCACTGAGGTCGTTACCACCTAGAATTGCAGGTGAAGACCTCAGAAACAGCTACCCCACAAGAAATGGTGAAAAAAGCAGCCCACTATTGTGGCCCCTCTGTGCATAACAGAGGCTGAATTAACGCCTGCGAGTAATGAAGACTAGAAAGTCATAAAATGTGACCAGGTAAGTACGAAAGGGGATACAATTTTATTCCCCCCTCCCCCATCCCTCAGCACTTCACATAAGGTGGGGTGTGCTGTCTCACTATATTCAGTGTAAATGGGGATGAAAATTTCTCTTTGCTACTTGAGTTCAAGTACATGAAAGGGAAATTAACATGGGAGCCCATAGGGGCAACCCTGCCTAAGCCCAAAAGTTGACGGAAACTAGAACCTGAACCATACACTATGGCGAGACATAAAAAGGTCACCCATAAAAGAGTAAAATACTAGGTGAGAGGGAAAACGGATTCCCCTTCACCTAGGGACAAGGTCACATAATTAACTAGTCAAAGCAAAAGGTTATGGGGTTGACACGGGTCAACAAGATTTATCATTGATATCAAAATCTAACCCAACACTGATCTAGGTTCGACAACCAAAGATAAGGAAAGAGGGAGTTAAGGGGACAAGGGGCTTTGCACCCAATGTTACCCTATGGATGATGGAGGGTCCGGGGGGACAGGCACAATCATTTTTAATAATACAACTGACTCTGATTTTCCAGGGTCACACTGTGGATCGTCCAGGAATCTCTGGGGACACTATCCTCTGTCCTTTGTTTGATTTAGTGGTATGCAGGGATTGCAGATTAGAGTGCTTCTTCTAGTCTGGTTCAACTTCAAGATGCAATAGCAAAACGATGAAGAATCCAGATTGTCACAGTGCATACCCCATCAGGGCACTTCCCAGGATGGAGGAAGTTGAGTTCCAGCAACGGTCACACTTACAGGCGTCGACGGGCGACCTTCCAGGTGCAGTCACAATATCTGCTCCAGCAAAGCCTTCCTTGATGCAAGGTAGCTGACATTTTGGGAGGAGGAGACTTCTGGCACAAGCTGGAGACCACCAATTTTCTGAGGCTTGACTCGGATCAGCGACTGCTGCAGCTAGGGAGCCCCTGCGGGAGCTGGTCAGTCCAGGAACACTTACTAAGAATCTAGGGGGATGCAATTCTGAGCAGGTTTTGGTCCCACTAGTCCATGGGTCGAAGCACTGACAAAGGTCTTCAGAGATCATGCAGGGGAGCGGGGCTTCACCAGACCAGTCAATGCAGAAGGCAATCTTGGTTGGTCAGTGGGCTGCGCTTCTGCATAGGAATCTTGGCTCCAACGTAGATCTGAAGAATGGCTGCCGGAGTCCTCGCCTTATCCAAAACTCGAGAGGGGGGAAAGCAGGTTTGTGAGCACCAATGGTAACCATCTGCCACCATTCAAACAGCCAGTAGTTTTCCAGTCGGGGACAACTACTGGTTTCACATCTGCCCAGCAGCAGAGACTCTGGCACCTTGGGATATGGACTGGAACCAGATAGACAGACAGACAGACACTCGCGCACACTCTCTCTCACTCTCTCACTCTCTCACACTGCCTCTCTTCGGATTTCCTGACCTGAGGGCACAAGGAAGTCCAACTTACAATATAGCCAAACAACAAGTGAAAAACCTCATAGCATTGACATCTTTGGGTGCTGTTAGGAAAGATATCCCTTATGTGCAATTTTCCCTCCAGTTATGGACCACTCACTTTTTGCTTTTGTTTGGCTTACCTTACCTAACCTGACTCTTTCCAGTGGAGCACAGCCTTCAGCTGCACTCCTGGGATTTTGCTCATTTGTTATGGGGAAACTGACACGTTCTTCAGGCTGTCAGTACTGAGAAACTAGGTTTCCCTTATTCTTTGACTATCTTGCCATTTCGTGGTAACATTTTACTATGAACAGGAATCAAAGAAGGGTTTTAGTTCCACTGGTTGATTGCGCTGCTAGGTCCAAAATATAGAACAAACACATGTATAACAATATTAGTGTCAGTAATTCAAATGACTGCACAAAGATAGTTGTCCAATGATTCTTGTATTCAAGTGTTTGTTTTAAGTTGCCAGAGAAGCTTGCCGACACGTGTTTCGACCTTCAACAGTCTTTCTCAAGGCAAAACTCTGTGTCAAAAGCAACAAATAATATGGACCGCAGTCATATGGTGCAAAGCATTTGGCAAAATAGCATTCATTAAATGACACAGAAATACATGACAAAGAGTTGACCATGCATAAGGGGTCAAGAGCATTGATACCAGGGGTAACATGAAACACATTTAGAAAACCAGTATTGAAATCAATACATTACCATGACTCAAGACTGTGGCCAGTGCCGAAAATGGCTGTCTTTTGATCTGTCCTTTGGCCATTTTGTCCCTTTGCCTTCTCCCAGGTCGAGAGACCCGGGGGTTCCTTATTTGGCATGCAGCCTCCTGCGAAACCTCCTGCATGTCACATGTGCTAGTGCACAGGAATACTGTCTGGTCCCAATCCACACTACGGGTGCCAGTATGTCTGCTATACCAGAATGACAGGAACCACCGTGGGCATGATTGGCCCACGCCTGACCTGAATGCAAGAGAGCAGATCTTCCATTGGCTGGCCCAGATTTGAGCACGAAACAAATTTTGTATAAGAGAAGGGCTTCTGCATCCATTCCAGATCAATGAACTGAAGTTCACACCGAACTACAGAAGGAGCCAAGTATCCTGAAATGAAAGAGCAGACCTGTGGCAAGTGCTGGAGATGTGCTTGAAGGTTTGGCACCCAGACCCTGCCGTTTTCTATCCATCACAGAAGGCCAACTACTCTCAGCACCTCCTGCCTACCCTCGAAAAGAGCCCCTTTGGAAGTGTTCCTGAGCGATCCAGTGAACTGACCAGCTCGATCCCGGGGTACATTCTAGGACTGCTGCTGTTCCGAGTTGACACTTGAGACTTTGGGAATTGCTTACTTGTGGTCCTGGGCCCTCTGCTGCAAAAACCTGTCCTAGCTCCTGTGGGGCGCGATTTATGAGAGTGCTCCACGCCGCAAGCATTTGCGGTTCCTGCGTCGCCCTGCTGTGGTGACGGTCGTTGTAGGAGCCTTGCATGCCTGCCCCCGTGCACCCCGAGATATGCTTCAATGGGACGGTCCTTTCTTCTTCGAGAGCTGAGAAAAGGCTACTGTCCCACCACGGACGTTTGTCCGGTCTCGCAGCCGCTGAGAGCGGAGTGACGTGCAACTGTAGGAGTTAAACCTACAAGCAACCTGGTCTAGACTGGCAAAGTTTGGCCTGGACTGTGTTGAGTGTCAGTGAGTACTTGCATCAATTACCGTTGGATCCCTGGCACATCCATTTGTCTTTACGCACGAGAATCCCTGAAAAGAAACTTATCTTAGCTGGGCTAGCCTGTGATCCCTAGCTATTCTCGAAATCCAAAAGTCGCTCTACCTGCAAGGGTAGACTCTCCTCGAATAATAGGGCATTATTCGTCATCGTCTCAAGGCCTTTCTTGAACTGCTACAGCTCCCTGAAGAGGACCTGCTGTTGGGTAAGAATTAGTGCAGTCCAACTGGTGAGTACTCCACAAGACTTATCTGCTTGGGATTGGGCAACCTATCTTTTAATATAGGCCTGTACTACACATGTTGGTAGTGTGACTGGGTAGGCTTATTTTAAGAGGGGTAATGTGATGTGTAGAGCTGTACAATTGAAATCACAAAGTACATGTAGCCAAGTAACACTTACACACTTAGTTATGTATGAATATTTATTTAGACTATACACAAGGTTTAAATAAGCATTCTTTAAAAAGCTTGATCTACTAGTAACATTCAAACATAGTTTGTATTCAGTTTTCAAGAGACAATCAAAGTCGGTTATTACTTTTATTATTCTAACACATTTTCCAGCACACAGTGACTTCTGTAAAGGTCATTATTGCACTTATTTTCAGTTACCAATTCAGTTATTGAGTTCTTTAAGGAAGGAAAGGTTAGAATAAGACTGAGAACATACTTTCAACAGTTTGTAAAACAATTAGAATCTCCTAAAGTGAGGCAGGTAAACATTTTTATCCCAGCAACAATGGTATCCAGAATTATAACCTATGAGGGAACAAGTACTGCCAAAGCCAGTAGGTACAGATGACAGTGCCTTTAGGGAGCTAGGACAGCCAAAGTAAATGGACAAAGTCACAAAGTCAATAGTTAGGATGCACTTCTTCCTTGAAGTCTTGACGAAGTTAGTACGTTCAGAAGAAATCAGAGGTAACTTAAGTGAGCTTCTTTGTAGAGAGCACAAGCTGTTAGGCTAGTGCAGGTGATTTGTGATCAACTCCAAAATGTACTTCGCAAGATAGGAAGCACATCTTATGGCTAAAATGTGAACACCCCATGCCCCACAGTACCTGTGACACTGAGAAAAATGTTCCAGCTAGATTCCTCCTTGCTGCAGCTTGGCAGACCCTTTTTCCTGGACCTTGGTCGTGATTACTAAAGGGAGGACGTCTGGTGGGCTCCTGTGACAGTACTCTGGAGAGGGACTCCTCAGCAATGGATTCCTTTGTTTCAGCGGCACTTCAGTGTATTGGAACCTTTTCCTCAGCGGCAAATGAAGAACAAAAGCTCTGGTTGGAAGATGCTTGCTCTCTCTGTTCTGGACTCTGGTGAGGGGACTCTGAATCAAGAGTTCCTGCTTCTGTAGCCCCACGAAGATTTGGCCGGATTCAGACTTCGCAAGACAATGCACTCCATGGCCACAGGACTCCTGGCATTGGGCTCCTGCAGCTCTGGTGAGGCACAGCAAGTCAGGGGTTGCGCCAAATGGTAGCTTGTCTTGAGGCTAATTGGTCCCACCAACCCAAAGGAGGATTGTCCCGTACGGGTCTTCTAGTCGATGTGAAAACGGGGTCAGCACAGCTGCAGGTCTTGACTGGGCACTTAGTGGTCCAGGTGGGTACTGCTGGCATCTTGAGTCTTCTTTGGATGTTCCTCTCCAGTGGTAGACTCTGCTGATAGTCCCAAAAACCTTGCTTTGTATGTGATTTCCCTTTCATTCACAGCCTATGCTGTCAATCACACAGCGGGGTGGCTGTCCTTTTAGTCAGGACTGGTTTCTCTCAGGCACACCTAGAGACAAAGGACAGGGTAATTTCGGGACCATCCCTCACTTTCTGCCTTTCCAGACACACTGGAGCCTGGGCGGGCTTCAGGGCTGAAGCCCGCCAAAGTCAAAACACACAAAGGGCTCGAACCAGTTTCAACTAACAGAGTAAAAGCCCAGAAGAAACTAACAAACAGAAAATGGCGAAAAAAGAAGACGGGGGCCATTTTGGGAAAATGGACACCCATGGGTGCTGTACTGCAGCTGAGGGTTCAGCTTGCGGTAAGAATGCACACTGGTAGTAAAAGTAAACCAATGCCACCAGCCATTTAAAGTAAGTGTAACAAAAAATGTGACCTGAGAAGTGGGATAGGAATTAACAAGTAACCCCCCAGCGCTCCACATAGGGTGGTGTGTGCTGGTTCCACAAAGAGAACGGTAAGTAAGACCGGCATCAGCTTACTATTCTTGGGAACGGTAGTTCACACAAGAAAATGTATTTGAACATTTAGAGAAGTCCAAGGGACTTCTTAGTGGCACTGGGCCTAAGGTGCTGTGTGTCGATATACAAAAAGCAGATACCTGTGGAGTTTGTCAGACTCCGTAAAACAAAAAAATCCTGTTAGGAAAAGTACATGAGGGAGTGAGAAATGTCCCACTCGCTCATTAGGGAAAATCACAAGACCGAAGTCCAGCAAAAGAGCTGGGGGTCTCAAAGGTTAAAGGGAATTGGTACATAAATGAATATTCTTCCCAACACACGCTTTCGCTCTTGCACACGAACCACACGTTAACGCACTGCTGTACTTTTGAGCACAAGGCTCTGCACTTGTATGGTTGGACTGCATAAGTTAGGGATTGACTCTGAAGAACTGCCTAATGTGATATGTGTGTTAGCTTACCTCTTCTGTTACAGGTTGTAGCTTTGTTCTCACCCTTATCCGCATTAGGCGAAACACATTTGTATGTATGGTAAATAGGTTATGGGGTATGTGGTAACTGTTTATTATTACTGTGGTTTATTCATGTTTAGTTCTAAGGCCTATAATAAATGTATTTTTGATATACACTGGTCACAGAGTATTCTGTGGAGTGTTACTGCGTGTGCTCATTGTGGGCTTCCGATCACTCTCGCCCTTCCTATGACTTAGGCTTGACTGCCTGCCAAGCTACCATAGATTGGTCTGGTTTGTCCAGAAGGTTCCCCAGTTCCACTAAACTAGGGTGGCCTCCTAAACATCTGTCCACCAGGTCAGAGTTTAGAAATCCATTTTAACAGGTGCTAGTAGCCACCCTAAGTAGCCATTTGCAGGAAATGCAAAAAGTGCACAAGTAAAATACATTACCTGTACAAATGTTGGTGCTGACACCAGCTTGTTTTAGGCACTTATAAAAAAAAAAGTAACCAAAAGATCAAAAGTTGGGTATCCCCATTGCACTGCACTGTAAGGTGCTGTGTGCAATTGCCAAAATACAGGAATTCCAAAAGGGAAACAGTTTCTCAGTATTGGCAGTCTTGGGGACTAGTCCGTTTCTTCATAGCAGTGATAAAAAGGCAAGGGAAGTGAAGCTGACTGAGGGCTTTACTTCCCTTCAAAATAAGTCTGGACAGGTTAAAAAAGAAGGGTGTCCCATTGATGTCAATAGGGAAGGCACAAAAGAGAAAATCTTTCCTAACATCCCACCTCCTTTGGGCAGGAGCATTATAGGCCGTTAATGGCACTGGGTGTTGGGTAGAATTCTCAGAAATGTGTTAATTCCCTCCACCTTAGAGATCCCCAGCAACTTTGCTCTATTTTGAGGACTTGATTTTTTTACCTCGACATAGTGTGACCCTTTTATCCCACACTCTCGTGTTTTTTTAATGTGATTTTATACACTGCGTTTCTTTTTGTTTATGGGGTCTAACCAACTCCATAGGCATCATCTTTTACAATTGTCACCAAGCACCTTCAGTGCAGTGCCACAGGGAAGTCTTCCAGATTTCCCACGATTTAAATACTTTCTCAGGAATCAAGTACTGTTTCCAAGAGCAGTAAAGTGACATTGACTTTACTTCGCATTGTACTTGCTAGACCCAGCACACCCTATCTTACAATAGAGTGCTGGAGGGTTTGCTTAGTATCCCCTGTGTCAAAATGCTCATGTAAATTTTGTTTATGTTACCTTTTCCTCAATTGACTGGCTGGTGGCAGTGGTTTCGTTTTGAACTGCCATGGTTTGCATTTACCGCAACCGTTCGCGGACCCGGTAACGTTAACCGCGGGAGCCTTTTTCAAAATGGCATCCAGCCATCTTTGCTAAAATGGTGCTCGGTTCTTTTTTTGCCAGGTCTTTGTAGAAAGGTCCTTCTAGAGAGTTTCTCTGCTCGCCAAACCAGATTTGGTCTTTTTGTTCGTTCACCTTTGGCGGGCTTCAGGAGTGAAACCCGCCTCTGGCTCCTGAGTGTCTGGGGTAGGCAGGAAGTGAGGGAGGTGCCCAAAACTCCCTGTGCTTAGTCTCATAGGAGACCCAAATGCACTCTGTGGTGATTGGCTGGCTGACTGTCCGGCAAGGACAGCCACCCTGCTGGTTGAGTGACAGCTAGGCTGGAATGAATGGGAGAGAACTGAATAAAAGGCGAGTCTTTTGGCTTGGAAGGCTCAGTCGCCCACTGCACGAAGGAACCGAAGAAGAGCTTGAAGAGGATGCCTGCTGTAACTCCCAGTTGAAGCCCTGCTGCAGTGACTACTTGCCAAGTTTGCATCGACAGAGAAGCCCTGTAAGGACGACTTCTCCCTTTTGAGTCGGTGGGACCAATCAACTCCCAAGTAACTCACCTGGACACCCATCTCAGAGCTGGTTGAATTTCCTCAGAGTTGCTGCAGGAAACCATAGAGCCAGGGAGAGGGACAACAGATTGTGTGTGTTGCTTGTAAACTGGCTTAAAGCTTTTGGAAGATCCTCCGGACTCCCACGAAGCAGGACTGACCAAGCCTGACCCCTCTGTCGAGTGCGGGACCTCACATGTGAGGAAAGTCCACCTTGACAAACCGGAACCGCGCTTATTGCTATTTGCTGTACCGCAAGAAGCTGAAACGCGAAATTGCCACTGAAAGTAAAGTTTGCCGGTTGCCAGTTTTGACAGTGCCAGTGCAGGATTCCCCCGACATACTCCCTCTTGTCCCCACGACTGAGGCCCAGGAACAGAAGTCTTCAGCTTCATCTTTTCTTCTTTACCAAGGTACTATAAAACAAGTCTAACAGAACTTACCTCTTACTGTGGAAGTGCTTGTAACTTCTGCACCTCTCAAGTCTAATCCGCTTGTGGCCCTACATTTGATTCTTCTTTTTATCAAAGACTCCTAAGAGCTTGTGCAAAGACTTTTCCAATTCATTACCTGAAGTGCCTTATCCTATACAAAGGCTTTTGCCTATTGACTTTGGCTTAGCCTATTGAATTGAATGACATTTCTAAGTGCTATCTGAAAGTGTTTGCCCTGCTTATGAATATTTGTAATTTCTTGTGTTCTAATAACCTTTTCCTTTTACCAACTTATTAAGAGTATTCTGCATGTCAACAGTAAGATATGAATGTCCCCAGCACCCTTGTTACTGAAGTCACCTGTGGGTGTAGTTTGTGTCTGTGGGCCATCCCAAAAGGGCCTTGTCTGATTCAGAAACTCCAAGTGTACAGTATTGAAGTATATTTGTGTGTTACTATTCTATTGCTCACTTCTGAAGAAGGCTTTATAACTGACTGATAAATAAATTACTTGTTTATGCAAGAAACCTTGAGTGTAAGAGTTTATTTGAATACCTATATTTGTGAAACTTTGTGTAACTCCACTACAGCTCACGTTTCCCCTCTTGAGATCAGCCTGGCTGCTCAACACTCTACGAAAACTGTGTAGTACAAGCTTATACCAAAGGTTGGGTTGCCTATACCTGTAGTCATAGTTGTTTGTAGTGTTCCCAGAGGGTACTGCATTCAAACTTTGTGTAACACTCGGGGACTTCAGTAAGTGCCTAGTTTTGCTTGAGCCAGTAATTGGGGCCCTGACAATGACCTGCTGGGAATGCCCCACACCTTGGCAGTGACTCACTGCAGCAGATATTGTGTAGTCTTTGAAGTTTTAGTTTTCATCTGAACATTACAAACTCACATAGGCAGACAGTCACTCGGTGTTGGGAGTGTTTTCCTAAAGTCTACCAACAGGTGAAACTCTATAAAAATAACCTTTAGTATACAGGCCCCAGCTCTTAATATAAGGCAGTACTACTCAAAGGTTTGGGAGAATGGTAGAGCAGCCAGGCTTACCTTAGGAGGAGGTAGGTACAAGGAACTCAGTAAATTCATAGGCCCAAAGAAACTCTCACACACTTGTAGTTATAGTAAAATAGACATGTATTTTATATACACAGGGCAGTTATTTTCAGCTAAGCAAGTACTGTTTAAACTTATCAACACAATATAAAACAGCAATACTTCAGGTGAGTAAACCACTAATAATGAAATGCACAGTTCATGAACACAGTTTATTGGTAAATAACTCAGAAAATGTTCTGTTGTAGGAATCAGAAGGGTTATTGAGCACCAGCAATAGCAATTCAATACTTCCCTAGACTTATACTTTTTATAGGCCACAAGGCTTTAGCGGCCCATCCCTAACTAGTTAAGTGTACTTAAGAGTCAGTTTGAAGGGAATGTAGGTAAGCCACAGCAGCAGATACATTTCCAGTCCGTAGAATGCTTTTGTTAGTCAAAATGTTATCAGGGACCTTGGAAAGGATGCCCTATAGGCAGACAAGCATTAGGCCTGGGCGAAGGGTATGATTGATCACCGGAGTCGGGACTCCAGTATCACAGGAGCGACAACATGGCTTTAGGTAATCCCCAGAGTATCTGTGGAGTGATGAAGAAAATGCAGCTGGATTCTTTCACAGTTCAACAGCGGTGGCCCCGGGCTCCTGTTCCTTGGTCATGGTGACGAAAGGAGGGCCTCTAGAAGCGATGTCACAGCAGCAGCCGAACGAAAGGACTCTTGACTAGGAATTCTTTGTACTCCCATGTCGGTCTGCAGTTTTGGCACCTTTTTACAAGCGCCAAGGATGAATGGTTACTGCCCAGTCAATCTGCCTCGATTCTTTGGTTCTGCACTTTGACAGGACTTTGAGGAGGGGGATCTTGTCTCTGGAAGTCCAACTGGAGCTCACCAAAGTTCTGGAAGGGTTCGTTCACGGGAAGACGATGCACTGCAATTGGGTCGGAGTTCCCCTGGTATTGTCGGTTTGCAGCCCAAGACGTTCACAGCATATCAGGGAATGGCTCGTTCTGCAGGTCAGCTAGTTGGTCCCACCAGCCAAAGGGAATGAGTCATCCTCTTCGGAACTCCTTTGTCGTTTCAAAAACAGGTTCAGGGCGGCAGTGGTCTCTTTGCGGTTACTGAAAGGGTCTGCAGGTGTCTCTGGTAGTCTTCTGATCCTCTGTTACACTGGTCGACTTACCTTCTGCTTTGGTAACCTCATCTTTTATCAAGATTTCACTCATCCTCTGCAAACTCTCCCTGCAGTTTACAGAAAGGGGTGGGTGACTGTCCATTCTGGACTGCTATCCTCCCAGTGGGAACTTGTTCCTTTCAGGCACTCCGGAAGACAAAGGATAGCAGAGTTTCGGTATCTTCCCTGCTTCCTGTCCTCACACACACTGGAGCCTCATCGGGCTACACAAAGGATTCAGCTGAAGACACAATTCAAATCAGGACCCCCCCGCCCCCCAACCCGCTTTCCAGCATGAGAAGTGCCAAGAAAGGACAACCCCACAAGAAATGGCGAAAAACTAATGGAACCACCAGTTTGGAACAAACGTAACCCTCATGTGATAGCCGCAGCTGTGAATACAGCCTCCAGTGGAAAATAGCACCAAAGTCGGTAGAAGTCCACTGCCACCAGCCATAACTATAGGGTTGTTAGTGTAACATAATTATCACAGGAGCTGAAGGAAAGGGGTTACTCAGTAGTGTGTGGTGATTTCTCATAAGGAAAAAGGCAAAGAAGGATAATAAGTATCCCTCTAATCTTGAACAATAGTTCACAAGAAATATAAAATAATATAAAAAGCAGAGTCCCAAGGACTCCCAACAACATTGCACATAGGGGGCTTTGTGCTCCAAAACTGAAACACAGATGTCTTTAACCAGATAGGGCGGAAAGCAAATAAAGTAAAGCATAAAGAACAGGGATCCCATGATCTTAGCCAGAAAGATTGAATGAGGGGAAAAAGGTTCCCTTCATTCTGAAGAACAAGAAAAATGTCCAAAAGTCCAGCACAATGTCCTGGGGGTCTCACTAGGAGAAGGGAATTAAGCATTCAACCGATAAATCTCCGTAAAACTCAGTATGTTATCACAATCTTCTAAGATGGTGGCATCTTTTGATTTTGGTCTTTTCAGGCTGCTAGCAAATATCTTCCTCAACACAGAGCATCACAGTTACATGTATTATTGTTTCTGGTCAGAAATGTCCGGTGTTTGTAGTGGGTAGTAATCTGAACTAACTTGTTGGGCCACTGGATCTGATTGTCGGTGTCTTCCACCCTTAATTTAAACTTGATTTTGTAATAATAATAATAATGTAGCATTTATACAGCACTACGAACCCTCAGATATGTGAGCGCTGCTTATTACCCATGGTGTGTGGTGCTCATTTATCGACCTTGGAAGGATGAAAGGCTGAGTTTGGCCCTGCGATGGCAGGCTCTGCACATTGTAGTTAATTCAGATTGTGGTTAATTCTTATATGGTGGAAGTAGAACATTGAATGTTGCATACCATTCATTATTTATATACTTGTCTTTTAATCACTAAGGGTTTTTACAAGTAACCTTGCGTCATTGCAGTTTGATTTCTTGTACTTTCCTCACCACTTATTTGAAGAAACGATGGAGACTAGGGGACCACAGTCTGTCTGGGTGCCCTTCTCCATTGTAATTTTTGTCCAACGTAGGCCTTGAATTATATTTTGAAATATTTTTTATTTTGGTTCAATGGATCAGTATTAGTTGAAAAAAGAACAGTTAATTCAACCTTCTTTCCTTTTACCAGATATTTAATTGAATAAATACCCCACCCCGCTTTCCTGGTCCACCTAGTATGAAGTGTTTCACAGTGCTCATCAAAACTGTAAAACATATTGTGTTTACGGAATCGAATATCTGATTCGAAGGACATAACCTGTTTAGGTAGACATCTTTTTGCATATTTTGGGAGCATGACGTATTTCAATATTTGCATTCCGCATTCATCCTTTTAGGGATCTGAAACCTGAGAATATTTTACTAAATGAAGAAATGCATATTCAAATAACCGATTTTGGAACAGCAAAAATATTGTCTTCAGATAGTAAACAAGGTACGACTTTTTTTTTCTTCACTAATAGCTTTATAATTGTACCAATACCGGAAACACAAACCTTTTCAATTGAAGTGCATGAGTACTAGTTGTGTTCTTGTTTTTTTTTTTTTTGCATGATAGTCTGGGTCTTGTTTCTTTGAAGGACCTTTTGACTTAAATAAGAGTTTCAGTTCTATAGTGTTGTGCTCAGTTTACTACTTGTGTTGGGTATGTACAAGTTTCTTTAGCATTTCTGAAACTTTGCAAACCTTCTTGCTGATAATCAAGATCATCTGTATCTTGTTGCATACGGTTTGCTACAGATTCTACTGCAGTTATTTTGAGTTTGTAGTTCCCTTCTCAGAAAGAATCTCTACATAAATAGGTTATATTACATATGTTTTTGGTAATTGTGCTACCTGAAGGTTCCATTATTTATTCAGCTCCCTCACTCTATAATGCGGGTGCCACATTTTGCTAGCCTGCTTAGGGGGATCTCAGATGCTTTGTCCAAGCGGATAAAACTAGAATCGTTTCTAAATGACCTAATTTTCTTTCTACTTTGAGAAGACTGACACGTTTAAATTTGTACATTACACAACATCTCTATCTCCCCTTTAAATGTACTGTAAGGGTGTAATCATATTTGTATTTGAGATTTAATTTGAATGTACCACTGAAACTGAACTTCCAGGAGATGTGTGATGAAATCTGACTTACCCATCACAGCTTGTGACCCCATGCATACCAAACTTCAAGACATTTGTTAGTTACCCTTGAGTGTTAGTTTTCTATTGTTTTGTAATGTCTACTTTTGATTGTAAACATAAATCATCATTTCATACCACACTTGTTACCACTTAACAGTTTCTTGACACAGCGGTTTGTCCACCGGGTGACAAATGGTACCAGGGGTATCAAGACCAGCATTTAAGAATGAGCAGCGCAGGGAAGGCCTAGCGGTACCGGGAATATTGAAGCAGGAGGGCAAAAGGGGGAACTACAGACAGATGAAAAGTGAATTATTGATGAGGCAGAGGGTAGGCAGGAAGACTTGGATATTGCAAGCGTGTAGACTTGTATATTCTGACTTTTTGCTGAGTGAGGTAAGGAGGAAGTCAGCCATTAAAAGGCATAACATTCTACTTGCACTTTAATGGCTCACAGAATATTGTTTTGAATGCATCGTGTCTTCCTACGTATTCCTTATCTTTGATATTTCCCAATCTCCAACTTGCAGCCTCTGAATTTTCTTTTCAGCAGAGGGTGCTGTGCATCGATGCCTGGTCGAGTCAATGTCCCCCGGAGGCTTCCGTCTAGATGTCGACGTCACTGCAGGTATATCAAGCACGCGCAGCACCCCTTGGCCGAAGTTCCATTTTTCCACGGTTCACAGCTTTGGTTACGTAACGCCTAGTTACTGACAGAACTTCTTCGAATTTTCTTCAAAGATTCATCTTCTTCACTTCGAGTTTCCTACTCGATATGGCTTTGTCATCGGCGTTGTCTAACTCCTCAATCCGGCTTCAAGAAGTGCAGTGACTGCGGTGCAAAGATGTCCGTGACGGACCCGCACAGGATCTGCCTGTGGTGGTTAGGGTTGAATCATCCATGTTCGGAGTGCGAGGACTGCCTGTCGATGACGGCCAAAGCCTTGAGACAGCATAGAGGGAAGTTGGTGGCAGGTAAGCCTAAAAAATCCCCCTCTACTCCATCTAAACGTAAAACATCAGACAAGTCGAGATCAACTTCTCGTCGAAAGAGGTCTAAATGTTCCCGTTCGAGAAGTGGTTTGCACCACTCCCCAGCACATTCTTTGAGTACTCCCATTGAACTTCGAGGATGAGATTCGCTTTAAAATGGCTGCCGCATTTAACACCAGAGTGTTAAGTTATGTGAAAGCTACTTGAAAGTTGCCTGCAAATTTGATTGGACAGCGTGTGCCTTTAGCTGTCCAATCAAGGAGCCGGCAGGCGAATCCTGACCTCCCACCTAAAGCCCAGACTGAAGGCCCTGTTAGTCCCCGTTTGTACCACTGTGATGCGTGGAGCCCCGAACCGCCTAAAGCGCTATTCATGAAGGTAAGCCCCTCGTTCCCTCTGGCCATCTGTACAGTGTCAAAGTAACTCTTTAACACTGCGCTTCTTGTTAGGTAAGATTGTATGCAGTACCCTTTAGGTGCACTACAACAACACTGACCTCCTGGCAATAGGAACCCAACCTTTGGAATAAGTCTGTACTACACCTGTTGGTAGCATGTTGAGCAGCCAGGCTCCTCTCAAGAGATGTCATTGTGAGCTGTAGGGGAGTTGCACAGAGATTTACAGTGACAAGGATTCAAATAAACTCATTATCAAAAGTCAAGGTGAACTGAAGAACGTCTTGCAGGTAAGTAAAAAGTATTTCACAATGTTTAAAAAGGTCTTTGTAGAATAGAAGAAATCAAAGTAGGGCCGCAAGCTGATTAGTCTTGTGAGGTAAAGAAGCTAATAGCAACTCTACGGATGCTACCAAGGCAAGTCTCCAGTGAGGACAAGTACGGTTAGACAACAAGAGGTAAAATCTCTTAGACTGTACAGTACCTTTACGTTGAAGAAAAAGTGCAGCAGATGGCTTATGTTCCTGTGCAGCTCTGCAAATCCAGTTGTTCCTGGGCCTCAGTCGAGGGGACAAGAGGGAGGACATCTGGGGACGCCTGCACTGCAATGGGACGGTCACGGACTGCAACCGGCATTCTTCAAACAAGTGGCTGTTCTGTGTTTCAGTTGCTCGTGTCTACCGCAAATAGCAACACTGGGGTTCCTGGCTGTTGAGATGGGCTTTCCTTGCATCTGGGGTCCTGCACTCTGTTGAGGGGGGTCAGGCTCGGTCAGTCCTGCTTCCTGGGAGTCCGGAGGATCTTCCTGGAGCTCTTGGCCAGCTTAAAAGCAACGCACACGATCTCGTGTTCCTCTCCCTGGTTTTTCGGTTCCACCAGGGACTGCAGTGGAAATTCAACCAGCTCCGAGAGGATGTCCAGGTGGCTTACTTTGGAGTTGATTGGTCCCAGCAACTCAAAGGTAGAAGCTGTCCTTTCAGGGGCTTTTCTGTCGATACGAATTTGGAGTTTCAGCACAGCAGCAGTGCTTCACCGGGCAAACCAAAGGTTCAGGAGTTGCAGCAGGCGTCTCTTCCAAGTTCTTCTTCGGATTCCTTCGTCCAGTGGTCGACTGTGCCTTCGAAGCCAAAAAGCCTTGCCTTTTATGCAGGTTTCTCCCATTCATTCCAGCCTAGCTGTCAGTCACCCAGCATGGTGGGACAGTCCTTTCCGGACAGCCAGCTGGCCAATCACCTAAGAGTGCATGCCTGTCTCGTAGGAGACTAAGCACAGGGAGTTTCGGGCACCTCCCTTGCTGCCTGCCCCTCGCCAGACACCCTGGAGCCAGAGGCGGGCTTCACTCGTGAATCTCGCCAAAGACAAAACGAACAAAGGGACCAAACATGGTTTGGCGCACAGAGAAGGACCTTTCCACAAAGAAATGGCGAAAAAAGAAAACCGGGGCCATTTTGACAAAATGGCAGCTTTTGGGTAATTTACTGCAGCTGTGAACGCAGTCCGTGGTAAATGCACACCACTGTAGTTAAAAGTAAACCACTGCCACCAGCCATTCATCAAGGAAATGGTAACATAAAAATGTTACATGAGAAGCTAGACAAAGGGGATATTAAGTAACTCCTCTAGCACCCTATTGTAAGATAGTGTGTGCTGGGTCTAGAAAGTTACACATTTAAGTAAAGTTAATTTCACTTTACTGCTCTTGGAAACAGTAGTTTATCCAAGAGAAGGTATTTAAGCCTTTGGGAATTCTAAGAGACTTCCCTGTGCCTGTAAAAGATGATGCCTATGGAGTCTCAGACTCAACAACAAAAAGAAACAGTGTTCAAAATCGCATTACATTATATGAGAGAGTGGGGGGAAAAAAGGGTCTCTCGCTCTCCAGGTTAAAAATTCAAGTCCTCAAAATCCAGCAAATTTGCTGTGGGTCTCTAAGGTGTAGAGCGACCTACTGCCAAAGCCTTCCCTGATACCACAGAGTGTGCTACTACTTCATAGTGACGTGATGTGCCCAACTCACTGCTTTGCAACTATATCACAGTGTAACATCATCACCCACTGTGGATGCCCATCCGACATGCACCGCTGACACCTACATGATGTCATTGCCCTGTGCTAATAACCGAACGTTGGCTCGAACTATGTCAATACTTGCATCCAAGTGCATCTAGCTCACACCCCTTTAAATCAATTGCATTTTGATTAATTGTTATTTACATCTAGATTGTGCCACTGTTTTGTTAACTGCACCCCGATTAATGGATACTTGTATTTAGACTGTGCCCCTGATGTATTAATCACACCATGATTACTGGATATCTGCATCTAGACTGACTGTGCCTCAGATGTGCTAACTGCACCCTTGTTTATAGATGACGTGGATAGCCTGTGCACCAGATCTATTAACTGTATCCTAAACTGATAAACACTAATACTGCAATTAGCGAAGCCTATATTTATTGTTTTCCTGTCTTACCTTCTGCTGCTGCTTGGCTCACTGCGCCTGACCATCATGGCCTCCGATGCTAGGATTAACATGCTGCTTCTTAATAATTACCCTAATGTGCTGCCTAGGAATCCACTAATTTCTGTAGTTATGTTACACAGATTACCTTCATCAGATAGCATCCCACCATCATCATTTCTACCACTGTGCCGCCGAACAGTACTCCAAACTCAACCATATCCATGTTAAGTAATCTCTGTCCAGTCACACCAGCCCAGTGGTTTAAACAATTTGCTACACAACCCACTCCGAACCAACCGTGCTCACAGAAAAATAGAAATTTAAGATTAGGCTCCAGACTCCTGACAGACTGTCCCTCACCCAAGTACATACATACAACCAAAATAGCTGACACTACCAAACATCATGCTAACATTGTCACGTCATTTATAGATAATTTTGCACACTCTAAATGCAAGCAGGTTTCCCCCACCCAGCTCAAGGGCGCTCTCACCAATGCCAGTTCCTTTCCTGCTCTTGCATTAGATTTTGCCGACCGTATAACCTCCCAGGACTGGGACTTCTTAGCTATTTCAGAGACTTGGCTCCATGCGGCGGCAGGACATTCATTGTCACTTGCTGTTCCAGATTCCATCATCCGCCTTGATAGAGACTCCAATTTAGCCAAAGGCGGGGATGTTGCCTTGATCTTCAAAACCACCCTAGGCCTTAGGCTTATATCTAATCAATCCATTCCTTCAGCTGAATTACTATCCATTAAACTACCTATCACTGCATCCAAAACTATTACCATTCACCTCATTTACAGACCTCCGGGGCCGCTAACTACCTTCGAGGAAAGCCTCACGCTTCTCCTTGCATCTAATACTAAGTCCAGTTCCCAAATTATACTTATGGGTGATCTGAATCTAGGCTACAATGACCCTAAAGATCTTAATGCGCAAGCCCTCGCCAATACAATCTTAGAACTAGGTTTTCTACACTGCGTCAATGAGCTGACGCATAACAAAGGAAGGACTGTAAACTGGTTGGCTGACTTTAACTGCGACATAACCATCCTCTCAAACACTCCATGTGCCGGTCGGATCATCACCTTATCACATTCACCATTAAGGAAGGTACTCAACCTAATCATATGAACCTCTCGCCTCCTATACACACAAGGAATAATCGCAACATTACAGTTGAGAAACTCCTACCATTGTTGCAGCCAATCATAAACACCACCACCTCACACTATGACCCTACGGTCCTAGTTGACCTATACAACCATTCTCTACTCAATGCCATAAACATCATAGCACCTCTTAAACCTTGTTCACCTTTTAACTCGTGGTTCACTCCGTACCTCAGATCGTTACGTAAAATCAAAAGAAACGCTGAAGCTCTGTGGAAGAGTCTCCCTATAGCCCCTAACAAAGATACATTCTTAATAGCAGCCCTCATATACAAAGAGGCTGTATACCAGGCAAAGAAAAACACCTACAACGACCGCATTACTAAAGCCAAATCGAGTACCAAAGAGCTCTTCAATATACCCGGAGTTGGAAACCCCTGTGGCAGCGCCAGACACTTGTACCAAAGATATCACCTGGTGTACTAATATCCAGAAAGCATTATTGGACAAAGTAACTATGCTAAAAGATAAAATAGAATTAAAAAAACTGAGTCTCTTGCCTGACAAAACGCTACCTACCCTATCGACTTCTGACACGAATATCTACAAACCCTTTAACTTCTCTCCCCTCTCTATCCAAGAAGTCAAGGACATAATCAATAAACTAAAACCTTTAAGATGTCAGGGACATCTGTCCGGCTCCTATTCTCAAAGAGTCAGCCAAGAATTGGCTCCCTTTCTCACATCACTTATTCAATAAAAGCACAGTACCCAACAATTGAAAAGATGCATAGGTCCTACCACTACTAAAAAAGCCTACTCTAGACCCAAGTATCCCCACTAACTACAGACCGATCACCACTGTTCCGTTTTCTATTGAAGATTCTGGATAGAGCAGCTAATCTGCAGATTTAAGAACACCTCGACATAAACAACCTTCTAGGTCTCAGGCAATCGGGCTTTAGACCCAATCATGGTACGGAAACGGACCCGATTGACCTCAAGACACAAATTGCAGATTTAAAAGACAAAGGCAAACTTGCACTCCTCCTACTATTAGACTTGTCGGCTGCATTCAACTTAGTAAATCACAAAGTCCTTTGCAGCCATCTAACCTCAGCTGCACACTTCTCTGACAAAGTCAATACTTGGATCCAATCTTTCCTCAACAGGTCTGAGGGTCTTTGCACCGTCCGCCTCAGCTGAACCAGCCCCAGTCACCTGCGGAGTCCCCCAAGGATCCTGTGCCCCCTACTATGTGTTCACAAAGCCCTTGTTTGATGATCTTGACTCTTTGGGTGTCGCCTATACTAATTATGCGGATGACGCCCAAATACGCAACAGAATCTAAAACAATAAATGACATCTACCTCATCATACACGCCTAGATGGCTAGATATGGACTCTGCCTTAATGATTATAAGAGAGAGTTACTCCTTCTAGGATATCAAACAAAAGTCAACAGATTAGATGGTCAATTTAAAGCCTTCAATATTGATGGTAACATCATAAAGGTGTCTAAGGATGTGAAAACATTAGGTATTTACATGGATCCCGCACTCACATTAACGAGACAAATTAATGCGACTGCGTCCTCTACGGCCTACACCTGAAAATTAATTATGGCCTGCAGACCATTTCTAACCACCACAAATTGCATCTCTATATCTAGAGCATTAGTCCTATCAAAACCGAACTACTGCAACGCTCTTTACTTGGGTACCAACCAAAGGAACATAAAAAAGATGCAAGTAATACAAAACAACGCTATCAGAGCAGCACTGAAGATCTCCAGATCTCACCACATCTCTGCATCCAGACGAAACCTGAATTGGCTCCCTGTCAACCAAAGAATCGCTTTCAAAATCCTGTCACACATAAATGTCTTGCGAACCTAATACCAAGATACCTGAATTACTTTGCACCCCCTACCAGATCTGCTCAAGCACACCGTCTTATAATCCCTAAATTCAAACTACAAAGAACTGGAGACAACAGCATCCCAATGCTAGCAGCCCAACTGTGGAACACCCTACCTCAAACTCTTAGAACTGTACCGTCTTACTTTTCCTTCAGGTAAAATTTGAAAAACTGGCTCTTCGAGCAAGAGACTTGGATAACTTGGATAACCTCGCTATCCATTCGTTATCTCCCTACTGTACTGCACTTCATATAAACTATTGCATCTACTACTCAGTATGTAATATTGTATAATTTGTATATCTTCTTTTGTATCTCTATTTTGTTTCTCTCAATTTTAGGTATGCACATTTTTCACCCTGTAATGCTATAACAAATGTTTATGTAAGATATGCAGCCAGATGTCTCAGGGCTTGGCGCGCTATGCAAATAAAGAAACTAAACTTTGAGGCATGGAAAAGAAGCGCCATAGGTGGCCGTCCACCTGGTCGCCCCATTCACCTGGATGGGTAGTTTGTCTGTCCAAATCTAGTACCCCATCTCAGTGGGAGTATTTTAGACTCTGTATGCTAAAAGTGTTCGAGAACGCGGCCTTGCCCCCCTCGACAACATCTAGAGGCAATGCTCCGGTAGAAAGACCTCAGAAGCACAAGAGCTGCGCGTATTCGGACCTGGCCGCTGAATCTCCTCAAGAGCGATGGCATCCTTCAAGTCGAGAGAAAGCCTCCTCAGTCTAAAAAAACGACGTTGAAGGAAACCTCCATTACAGGTCTGAAAAGTGAATCTTCGACACCGTCGGCGCCGATACCGATGGAGAAACCTTCGACGCTTCGAGTGACTACCTTGTCGGTGCCACATGTGGCAATCCCTTCGACACAATCATTGAAACGATCAACGCTATCGTCAAAGCCATCAACGCTATTGTCGAAACCATCAACTAATTTGTCGAGGCCGTGCGTCGATGTCGTTGAGTTGATGGTCCCTCGAAGGCCTCCGTCGAGGGTGACGTCATCGGGTGACATCATCGGGTGACATCATCGGGTGTATAAGTAGTACGTGTGGCGCCCGTTGGCCTCAGTTCCGTTTTTCCACAGTGTACATTGCTTCGGAGATTCGGCGCGGCTCGAGTTCTGTGAAGAAAGCGAAATATTTCTGTCATCGACGCCGACCACGACCCCGAAATCGGGTTTCAAAAAGTGCAAGTCGTGCGGCTCAAAAATGTCGATCACCGATCCGCACTGAGTGTTTATGGTGCCTTGGAGAAGGCCACGACATGGAGGCCTGTATGAAGTGTCAGGCGATGACTGGGAAAGCCTTGCAAGAGAGGAGGGGAAAACTGCAGGTAGGTCGTAAATCCGACCGAAAAGCTTCTAGCGTCGAGTCGAAGTCCCGTGAGGAGAAATCTCCTCGACGCAAGATGAATCGGTCCAGATCCCGAAGCGATTCCCATCGCGCGTCTTCGACGAAGAAACGACACCACAGGTCCCCCTCCACTTCGTCTTCGGACGAATCCCCAAAAAGGATGAAATGTCCCACAAAACATTCATCATCCGAAGAGTGAAAATGATGAAGGTGTTCGAGAAGGCAAAGCCTTGGTCCGCGCCTTCCTCGGAAGCCGGCCGGGAGCGTTATCGCTCCGACACTCGCGCACCCTTGAGCCCAGGTGATCGAAGGAGGAAGGATAGAGAACCTTTTAGGACGCCGAGCGAAAAAGATCGCTCGAGTCGAGTCGACCGCTCAAGGTCACGGGCAGCGTCCGAGACAGAACATACCTCGAAGGGCAAGTCTTCGAAGAGTGCCTTGACGCCCTCGAAGCTGATGCCATTGAAGTCTTGTACTGCGTCAACATTATCGACGCCTTTGTCGACGTCGAAGCCCTCAATGCCGAAACTTCCAGCTCGACAAGATGAGCTAGGAAGAGAGAAAGAAAAGGCTAAAACACCTATGTTGCATTCAGGAGCCATTAGCACTCCTCCTCTACCTCCTCCAGAGATGGTTTTCAAACCTCTACCTAGGAAGGAGTTTTTCAAATCCTTGACCTCAATTTTTGAGGAACAAGAAAAATCTGATGAGGAGAATGTACCTTTTGGGCTTGAATTTGGTACTCCAAATGTTCCTGAATGCCTGATTTCAGAGGAAAGCAGGATGAAGGATCTGGTTGAATAATTGCACAATGCAAGTGGTATTGACACGTCCCCAGAAAATGAATTTGGTAGACCAGAGCCAGGTGAACATGTTAATCCATCATACCGTCAGTTAATGACTAAAGTAGTAGGTTTGGGTTGGGCCAGACCTACAGCCCAATTTGTCCAAGATGATCTTACAGACATACTGGACCATGGTCCTACTGAAGACCCAATTCTACCTTTTCATGTGGCCTTACAAAATAGGGTGGTCAAAAATTGGGAGACTCCGGATTCTATTCCTCCAATGACTAAATCCCTTGCTTCAAAATACCGCCCTGCCAGTAGCGACCCCGGCTATCTGTCTAAACAACCCATTCCCGAAAGTTTGGTCATACAGGCAGCCACAGCTTCTAACAAACTTGCGTACCCGTCTATCCCTACAGACAGGGACGATAAGCGTGTGGATGGCTGGGCACGGAAGGTATTTTCAGCTGGGAGCATGGCATTAAAATCAGCCAACTCCACATGTGCCTTGGCAAAGTTTTCGTACACTCTGTGGGAATGCATTGCAATGGCGACGGAGCACATACCAGAATGGGAAGAAAAGGAAGGATTCATAGCCATTGTTAGAGATGGAAAGGAAGCTATGCAGGAATCCCTTGAATCTGGTTTGGACACTGTTGATAGTGTGGGCAGTTCCATGGCCACTAGCACGGCAATGCGTAGATTTGCATGGTTACCGAAGTCGGGTTTTGCACCAGACGTACAGAACCGTCTTCTGAACATGTCCTTTGACGGGTCTCACCTTTTTGGCAGCAAGGCTGACGTGAGCCTTGAGAGGTTGCAGACCTCAAAGGCAGCTGCCAAGTCGTTATTAGGCAACCTCAGCCTTTTCGTGCGACAAGTCAGTCTTGGAGGGGACGATCCTATCGTTACTACTCCTCATATGGAAGAACGAGAGGAATGGTCAGTCAAAGGGGACAAAGAAAGGCCACTCGCGGTGGACGAGCAAAACGTGCAAAGCCAACTCCTGGTACAGCCTCTTTGCCATCAGCGGCTGCAGCAACCGCCAAAAAGCCACTTTGAGGACTTGCATCACAAAACACCTGTAGGAGGCAGGCTGTCACAGCATCTGTAAGAATGGCGAGCCATTACTTCAGATGTTTGGGCTCTAGAAATAATAGCCCAAGGTTACTGCCTTCTTTTTCTAACGCAACCTCAAAGCAATCCACCAGGGAGACAGCCTTTGAAGTTTTCGGACCCGCTCCTACAGCAGGAAGTTCTAACCCTGCTGGAGAAAGGTGCTATAGAACCGGTACCTGCAGCAGAGAGGAACATGGGATGGTACTCCCCGTATTTTTTGATCCCCAAAAAGGACGGACGACTGAGACCCATCCTGGACTTAAGAAACTCAAACAAGTTCCTCAGGAAGGACAAGTGCAAGATGGTTACCCTTTCTCAGATCCTTCAGACCTTTCAACTTCAGGACTGGTTGGTGTCATTGGACCTCCAGAATGCTTATTTTCATGTGCCGATTCATCTCAAGCACAGAAAATACCTGAGGTTCGTGGTTGGCGACTCACATTATCAGTTTTGAGTCCTACCATTCGGATTGACCTCCGTCCAGAGGGTCTTCACCAAATTGATGGTAGTAGTGGCAGCGCACCTCAGGAGAAGGGGGATTCATGTCTACCGCTATCTGGACGATTGGTTGATCAGAGCACGCTCTGCCGAACAAGCACTGGATCACCTGAAAGTCACCTGCCATTTCCTCCACAGTCTGGGCTTCTCCCTCAATTTCAAGAAGTCACAAATGACACTTCAACGGCTCCAATATATAGGAGCTGTGTTAGACACATCCCTGATAAAAGATCTCGCCTCCCAGGTCGAGGGCTCAAGACATTTTTCAGATGGTTTCCAAAACGCCCAAAATCTTCAGGCCTACGACTTCTTAAGGTTGCTCGGCCTCATGGCATCCTGCATCTTTCTGGTGCCAGAGGCACGTCTGAGAATGAGATCCCTTCAATGGACCCTAAAGACTCAATGGTCCCAGTTCTCAGGTCGAATGACGGATCTTCTCCAGATTTCGAACAAGATTCGTCAAGATCTTCTATGGTGGACTTGTTCAGAGAATATCCTGAAAGGAGAAACCTTTTGGCAACCATTGCCGGAGATCAGTTATGACGGACGCCTCACTCAAGGGGTGGGGAGCTCATGCCAACGATCTTACAATCAGCGGTCGTTGGTCTCCATCGGAGTCCAAACTACACATCAACCTTCTGGAGCTGAGAGCAATCAGACTAGCGCTGAAGGCTTTCCTGCCATCTGTGAGAGAGAAGAATGTCCTGATAATGACGGACAACACAGTGGCCATGCATTACCTAAACAGGTGTAGGGGTCACTACCTCTGTGCAGAGAGGCAATGCAACTCTGGTATTGGGCAATTCAAGAAGGAATCTCTTTAACAGCAGTTCACCTAGTCGGGAAAGAGAATATGACGGCAGATGCTCTGAGCAGGCAGAGCACGGTGTCCCACAAATGGAAACTGGCTCAGGAAGTCATTCAAGAGATCTTCGTCCTTTGGGGAACCCCTCAAGTGGACCTATTTGCGACCGGAGTCAACCGGAAGTGCGAAGGGTATTGCTCAAGGGAATTTCCCCCGAGAGGAGCCCAGGGGGACATGTTCGTGGTGAAGTGGAATTTCCCACTATTGTATGCGTTCCCTCCGATTCCCGTCATTCCTCAAGTCATCGCGAGACTGAGACGCTTCGGGAGATGCATGCTCCTAATTGCCCCGGATTGGGCCAGGAGAACGTGGTACTCAGACCTTCTAGACATGTCCATCTGTCACCCCAGTACGTCTTCCTCAGAGAGAGAACCTTCTCTCTCAAATGGAGGGTCAGGTTCTCCATCCAGAGGTCAAAACGCTCAACCTTCACGCTTTGTATCTGAAAGGCTGAGATACAAGGATTGGAACTTTCCAGATGACGTCATGGAGGTGTTACTTTCGGCAAGAAGGCCAGCAACAAAGACTCTATACCGTTTCCGCTGGAAAAAGTTTTGCAACTGGTGCAGAGAAAAGAATGTCGATCCTTTTCTATGTTCTATTCCGGAGGTACTGTCCTTCCTTTTGACCCTAACACATAGAGGTCTGAATGTTGGAACCATTAAAGATTATCTTGCAGCGCTTTCCATCTTCAAGGTCTCGTTGGAAGAATGCTCCTACTTCAAAATTCCTTTGATAGTACAATTCTTAAAAGGACTCAATGTATTTCCTCCTCACCCATTTCAAGTGCCAATTTGGGATCTCAATTTGGTCCTAAAATTCTTAATGTGTGCTCCTTTTGAGCCTTTGAAAACTTGTCCATTAAGATTACTGACATGGAAAACTGCTTTCCTAGTTGCTTTAACATCTGCAAGAAGAGTGAGCGAATTGCAGGCACTGTCTTCTGGGCCACCCTAAACTGTGTTCCATAAGGACAGAGTTGTGTTGAGGGATAAACCCTCATTTTTACCAAAAGTGGGATCTGAGTTTCATTTAAATCATAAAATTGTGTTGCACGCATTCTATCCTCCACCTCATCCTAGTAAGGAGGAGGAAAGATTACACAGATTGGATCCAAAAAGAGCTTTAAGCTTTTATATCTCTAGGCTTTCTAGGCTTAGAGTGGACAGCCAACTGTTTATTGGCTACACAGGAAAAAGATTGGGTTAGTCAGTAACAAAACAAACAATATCACGTTTGATTGTGCTTTGCATTTCAGAATGCTACAGACCGGCGGGAAAAGACCCACCAGAAGGTATAAGGGCTCATTCCACCAGGGGCATCGCTTCGTCTACAGCCCTACAAAGAGGTGTTCCTATAATGTCCATTTGTGAAGCAGCGACTTGGTCATCGCGGCATAATTTTTCAAAGTTCTACAGCCTAGATGCTTCCCAATCTAAGGAGCTGAATTTTGGTAGAGCAGTCCTATACTCAGCCATCTAAAGATATCGAAAAAAAGGAAAATCTTATCACTCCTCCATTAAAATTATCCTTACTGCTTTGGGAGTCTATCGATGAGGAATGTTGGAGGACACAATCCACTCGAAGAACAAGTTACTTACCAACTGGTAACGTTCTTTCGATTGGATGTTCCTCCAACGTATTCCTCATCGCCCTCCTAACCTACCCCTCTGTAGATTTTTCCAGGCTGTCGCCACTCCAACTCTCGCAAGGCAAATACCTGTCTACCGGCACAGTCTGCACAGTGAAAAATCAAGAATGAAGGGGGAAACGCCTGAGGTTATCCCGGCTGTAAATAAAAAAAACTAACAGCCAAATACAGAGCCCCTAGTTCTGATCATTTGTACCTCTCAAAGCACCCTACACCAGAAAGCCTGGGAGTGCAAGCAGCCACCTCCTCAGGTAGTCAAAATGCCTATCCCACGATACCGCAGGATAGAGATAAACATTATGATGCCATCGCCAAAAAGGTTTTCTCGGCCAACAGTATGGCCTTAAAATCTGCTGATGCTACGTGCACGCTAGTGAGATTTACACTCTTTGAGAGTGCATTTCTATGGCGTCTGACCATATCCCCGAGAGGGAGGAACGAGACTGTTTACTTAACATTGTCAGGAATGGGAAAGACGCTATGTACAAATCCCTCCAGACTGGTCTCGACTCTGTTAACAGCATTTGCAGAGCTATGGTGGCTAGTACAGTGATCCGCAGATTTGCTTGGTTGCGAAAGTCAGGATTTGCCCCAGACTTACAATCCAGACTTCTCAACATGCCCTTTGACGGCACGCATTTATTTGGAAATAAAGTTATTGAGAATTTGGAGAAGCTGCAAACTTCCAAGGCAATTGGGCAATACAAGAAGCAATCTCTCCATCGTCGGCTCACCTATCTGGAGAGAACAACATGACGGACGCTCTGAGCAGGCAGAGCACAGTCTCTGAGTGGGAACTAGCTCAGGAAGTCCTTCAAGAGCTCATCACCCTTTGGGGAACCCCTGTTTGCGACCAGTGCCAACTGGAAGTGTGAACTGTACTGCTCAAGGGAATTTCCTCCAAGAGGATCCCTAGGAGACCCATTTGTGGTGGACTGGGAATTTCCACTCCTGTACGAGTTTCCTCCAGTCCCCATGATTCCTCACGTAATTGGGAGGTTGAGCAGGTTCAAGAAATCCATGGTCCTAATTGCCCCAGACTGGGCCGGTAGGACGTGGTAACCGGACCTTCTGGACATGTCCATCTGCCCTCTGATTTCTCTTCCACAAAGAGAGGTCTCTCTCTTTCTCTTTCTCTCTTTCTCGTTCTCTCTTTTTCTTTCTCTCTCCCCCCCAATTCCCCTCTGGACGACGTAATGGAGGTTTTGCTTTCGTCCAGAATGCCAGAAACCACTTTTTTATGCCACTGGAATACGTTCTGCAGCTGGTGCAGAGATGAGGATGTTGACCCTTTCTCACTTAATACATCAATGGTGTTATCTTTTCTATTACATCTTGGGCTCAAGATTGGTACCATGAGGGGATACCTAGCAGCACTTTCTATTTTCAAGCGCACTTCAACGAAGTCTCCTACTTTAAAATTCATCGATTAGTACAATTCTTAAAGGGATTAACTAACGTTTATCCTCAGACCCCATTCCACGTCCCACTCTGGGATCTCAACTTGGTGTTTAAACTACTTAATGGGAGCTCCTTTTGAGCCTCTGCATTCTTGTTTGTTTGTCCTGTCTTGTTTGGTTGTGGTTATCTTGCTGGTTATGCTTCACTAAGGTTGATTCCTTGTTTGAGCTGTATTGTCTATGATGCTCTAGTCCTTTAGTAAATTTCACTTTTTCTGCTGATTGTGAAGCATTGTTACTTTTGCTATTAATGTTTATATAAAAAACAAAGTGTTGTTGAAAAAAAAAGACTTCTAACTCTGAAAACTGTATTCTTAGTGGCAATTACATCAGCCCGAAGGGTGAGTGAGCTACAGGCTTTATCCAGCAAGCCTCCTCAAACTGTCTTTCATAAAAACAGAGTGGTACTAAAAGTTGTTGGGGAATATTTTCTCAGAACTGGTAAATCTTCCTGACCTGGATCAACCCCAGAACTTTTTTGCTTTACTAGCGGGATATTTTACCTCAATACCTCTGTGTGGGAACCTTTTTCCACACTCGCAGAATCTTTTACTCTTTTTATGGGTGTAATTATTTTGACTCTCTATAGTGTCTTTTTAAAGTTATATTCTTTAACAACTTATTGGCAGCAAGTGCCTGTTGTTGCTCGGTTGCCATAGGGGCTCCCCTTTTAACTTTCTTTTGCTAAACTTGAGAGAACTACAGTTCCCAAGGGCAGAAAGGATCTTTCTATCCCTTTTACATTTTATTCTCTGAAGCCAGCACACTCCACCTTATGTGGAGTGCTGGGGAGATGCAATGTATCCCCTTTCACATTAAAACTGTAAAAATTCTGTTACAGGGACAAGCTTACCTTCAATGGCAGGTGGCAGTGATAGCTTGTATTAATTTGGTGCACCTTTACCGCGGCTGTGTTCACAGCTGCAGTGAAGGCATCTAAGGGTGCCCATTTTACCAAACTGGCCCCTGTCCTCTTTATTAGCTATTTTAGTGGCTTGTTGTTTCTTGTTCCTTCCCCTGACATCCAGGGTGGGAAATTCCTTTGTGTGATTTTTTTTTTTTTAAATTTTTTTTTTATATTTGGCGGGAATCCCCTGGACCCGCCCCAAGCCCCACACCCCCCTTCTTCCAGGCTCCAGTCTGTCTGAGGGAGGAGTCCAAAACTCCACAGCCCTTTGTCTTCCACCTTGCCTGAATGGGGACAACTCCCAGTGGGGGGCTGGCTGTCCTGATTGGACAACCAGATGGGCCATTCTTGTAAATTGTGGGGAGAGAATGCAGAGGTTGTGTTGTAATTCCTGATAAATACTGCGAACCTGGTAGCTGAAAAGTAGTCCACCACTGGAACCGTAACCGAAGAGGATGATGGAGAAGCGGCTGAAATTATTCCCAGCTACCGGAGAGCCTGCTCTGTAACAGGAGCCTGCTGTAGCCCTTCATTCCAATCAACCTGGGGACACCGAAACGACGACCCCCACCCAGAGCCTTGCGAGACCCACTGACTCAAGAAGACTTGCATTTTGAGCCATCCCATGCGTTGCTGCGACCTTGGGTTACTGCAATACCCCGGGACGTTGAGCCGCTGTGTGGTGCATGGTCTTCCGAATCTCGCTGAAACTTCGTGGGCATCCTGTTGGATCTCCAGAGACACAAATAGAGCCCAAAAAGTCCCCTCAACAGAGTGCTGGACCTTTGTAATGACGAGAATTGAACCATGATTTTCTGTCTTCTTCTGTGCTCCTTTAAAAGGCGCCAAATCCGCAGAACCGCATTTAGCCACGAGGGAAACCTTGCCTAGAGCTTTCATCGATCCCTGCTGCAAAGTCCCTTCCAAGGTCCTGTTTTCAGTCACGGCGACAAGAAATCCACTGACCAGATTTTTGGCTGCAGATCCTGAAGTAGTCCTGCTGCAAAATCCTCTTCATTGATGAACTACTGTGTTGGCTTGGGTATGTACTTGCCTTAAATCTGTTAGGAATTCTGTGTAGCTGGGGGGTTGTTTTCTGTGATGGGGAGGCCTCTCATCCAGTGCACCCAGACCCACTACTAGAATCCTGCTGGGGTGTCTTCTGCAAAGCCCCTGGACCCTCTTCTAACACACAAGTAAAGTACTCACGTGTTTGACCAGTCTTCCTAAGGAAATCTGACTTTTGCTACTAAAGTACCTATCCTGACACTGGCTTTTGGTCACTACTCCTAGTGACCCCCCTTCTGCTAATGAGAACACTCATGCTCCAAGAATAAGGGAAATACTGTTAAGGGATTGGGACTTTTGCATAGAAAAGAAAATACGTGTTTAAAAGTGACTTCCTTGTAAAGAGTTGGTTTGTAACTGTAATTCTAAGAGTGAACAGTTACAAAAGTTTTTACCGTGGATGTGTGCTGCACTATTCTTAAAATTATGGTTAACATCTTTTCTTCCTTAGAAACTGTTTTGCCAGTCTAATCTAAAGTAGATATGAAGGTATATTACTCTCCTGTGATTAGGTTGTGCCTCTCCCCAAAAGTAAAGTTGGTTTCACCAGATTCTTCCTGCAGGGTAATTGTATGAGTGTCCTCTAACTGTTGGTATATCCATATTAGTCCTGTTAGGATAATTGTATGAGTGTCCCCCAACTGGGTCTTGCTTCCCCTGACTTGCTGTCTGGCTTCAAGTCCAGATGCCGCTCACTGACCTGCACTGCATTTGTTTGTGGTGCCTGGTCGAGTCGCACGACACCGACGACTGCTAGAAATGTCAGTCGCTGACTGCCAAGGCCTTTCGGATGGGGAAGCTTCAAGCAGCTAGGGGCTCTAAATACCGCCCTCCCGTTAGCGACTCCAGCTATTTATTTACTCCTCCACTCCCGAGAGTTTGGTGTTTCAGATGGCTACGGCCACCTCGAGGCAGGTGGCGTACCCTACCATCCCTCCAGATAGGGACGACAAGCGCTTTGACGGTAAGGCCCGGAAGGTATTTTCTGCTGGGAGCATGGCCTTGAAATCGGCCAACTCCACGTGAGCCTTGGCGAGGTTTTCACACACACTCTGTGGAATTGTGTTTCTTTGGCGGCTGAGCATATTCCCGAGGGGGAAGAAAGGGATGGGTTCCTTGCTCTCGTGCAAAACGGCAAGGATGCCATGTACGAATCCCTTCAGTCTGGTTTGGATATGGCTGACAGTGCTAGCCGATCTATGGATGCGAGCACAGTTGCACGCAGATTTGCGTGGTTGTGGAAGTCGGGGTTTGCTCCGAATGTGCAGGCCTGTCTACTGAACATGCCCTTTGATGGCGCACACTTGTTTGGCAGCAAGGTTGACGAGAGCCTTGAGAGGTTGCAGACCTCGAAAGCTGCGGCTAAATCTTTGCTGTGCGTCAACCTCAGCCTTTTCGTCCTAGGACAGCAGTGGAGCGGAGGTTCTTTTCGTTACTACTCCTCCTTTGGTAGAACGAGAGGGGCCGCCAGTCAAAGGGTCCAGCATAAAAGTACCCATGATGGTCGGGGAAATCGGTGTGCCAAAGCCGCTCAGACAGCTGCCTCTTTGCCTTCAGACACTGCCGTAGCCGCTTCCGAACAGTCATGAGGCTATGTCCCATGGTTCGCCGGTTGGCGCAGACTGTCTCAGCATCTCGGAGAGTGGCGAGCCATTAATTCTCCAGCATGGGGTCTGGCATGGATTCATATGCTCATGAATATTCCCCGTCGTCAGGCTGGGAATCCTCGGTAAAGAAAAAAACCAGTATCAGTTTCGTTTCTGATCTGTCTTTCATAGTAATAACCAATCACTGGTCTCTGCGTCATACTGACCACAGCCAATGACTGCCCTCTACCTAAGCACCGCCTCTGGCAGCCATCTTCAGATTTTTACCGCACATTCATGTGTTGGGATCCTCGTGCTATTGCTCTCGAGCGTTAGTGCTATTTTTTTTCACATTTTTTCTCAAAAAACTTTGTTTTTTCGGTCAAAAGAGCCTCAAGCTCCACCGACTCTCCATCCGATCAACGGGGACCCGTGTCGGATTCGTCTGCGCCCCTCAAGGGTGAAGATCTCGTCGAGCTACGCTTTTGGAGGACTCCAGAAGTTTCTCAGACCCGGTCATGGCCCAGGAGAAGGGAAGCTCGACGCCTGGAAAGCTGTTCAGGATCTGCCCTGGATGCCAGCTGCAGAACGTCTTTAAGGAGGACGAACACTCCTTTTGTCTCTACTGCTTACATGAGGACAAGACGCACGTGGAGAAGGACTGTGCGTTTTGCGGCAATATGTCGGAGCGGACCATAAAGGACCGCCATCAACGTCTCGCCCACTGGCTGAGAAGGCGAGAAGAAGAGGAAGAAATCCGAGCGGTCTTCTAAGACCTTTGAGGACGCCCCAGCGACGGGGGTCCAACACAAGGTCAAGCACCGCGAGTCCGCTGGCACCGGGAGCGCCGAACGGTCGGGCTCTACGGGCGCCAGGCAGGGCGCACCCTCCCCGGCACCTTCAGCCACGAGCCAACGCTCTGGGTCGGGTAAGAGGAAGGGCGAGCACCCGGCGAAGCTCCTGGAGAGGCCCCGGTCGAGCTCGAAGGCCCCATCGGAGGGGGAGCGAGGCAGTGTCCCCCCCCTCAAGGATAAGGCGGTGAGCGCACCTAAGGTGGTGAAGGCCTTAATCCATCCGGCCAAGCCCTCTATCGATACTGTCGCGGCGGCCCTGGCTCAGCCTGTGGAGGCTACACCAGTGGTGGCGACCTCGGGGCTCAGAGTCTCCCTGCCACCTCGGAGGGAGTCCTCTTTTGTGCCCATCGATAGGACCCCCGTGAAACCCCCGGCGGGGAAGAAAAAGGGGGGGGGCAGGGCGTCGTCGTAGATTCGGCCTCAACCTCAGAGGAAGAGCTGATTGAGGTCTTAAGCCACGGCCTTGGCGTGGAAGAAGACCGGCCCGTCGGGATGGATCCCGACGCAGGTGACGATGACATCGTCGAGGGTGCCGACGGGGCTCCTGATCGCCCGTCGGATTCCCCTCTGCCAGTGCCGCAAGACAACTCGGCAGCCATTTTGCTGGCTATACAGTCCTTATGTTCAGAGATAAGGACGAGACTACCGTTGCCGACGGAGGAACCTCTCCCGTCGGGGGATCCTGAACCGGGACCTTCTGGTGCTCCCCCGCCCAAGAAAAGAAGGATTCACCCTCCACCTCCTTTTCAGCCGTCGTGCCCCGTCCAGCCCTCCTCCCCGTCCACCCGAGGGGATGATACGGGACTGACACGGCAGCGACGGGTACGGACGACGAGGTATACGACGAGGATCTACCGTCGTCACCTCCCACCAGGGTTTCTCCGCCCGACGAGATTGGATCGTTCCACTCCATGATCGCCAGGGCATCCGAGCTTTTCCAACTCTGCCCTGAGGAGAAGAAAAAGGAAGGATTCCTTTATCAACGGCGCGAGGCCAAGAGGAAGACGGTCCTCGCGGTGCCTCTACTGGACGACATTTGGGATGAGGGCCTCGCCCTCCTCAAGAACCCTTCCACGACGCCGGCTAGAAGAGACCGGTACGAGAAGAAGTACCGGGTCCCGGACGCGGCCCCCCTGTGCCTCCGGGCGCAGCCTACCCCGGACTCCGTCGTCTCCGCGGCGGCCAGGAAGAAAGTGGGGGGGTGCGGCCTCCACATCGACTTCCCCACCAGACGGCGAGGGAAAGAAATTGGACGCTATGGGACGCAGGGTCATCTCGTCTGCAGCGACGACGATTAAAGCGGCCAACGCCTTGGCTATCGTGGCCCGCTATGACAGGGAGCTATGGTACAAACTGGCTCCCCTGCTGGACTTCCTACCGGACGACAAGAGGGCGGATGCCCTGGAGATCCTACAGGAAGGCGAGGTGGCGTCGGACCACGCCATCACTATTGCGACGGACATCGCCGACACTGGGTTTCGCCAGTTGGGCAACGGCGTGTGCCTTAGGCGGCGTGGATGGCTCAAAGCTACGGACTTCCGTCAAGACGTACAGACCAGAGTCCTGGACATGCCGTTCGATGGGAACAACCTGTTTGGGAAAACGGTGGACGATTCCCTTCAGGCCATTAAAACGGACACAGACGGCCCGGGCCCTTGGGGTTCTGCAGCAACGACGGACGCCCTTTCGGAGCAGCGGAGGCAAGGGCGCTTCCAAAGGTTCCGGCGGCGGTTTCTCCACCTACCGTCAAGCGGCCCGCTCGTCGTCTCAGGAGGCCTACAGAGGACGAGGCAAGTCTGGCGGACCCCGCCGTCGTCGCCAAGGAGGTCAAGGCGGCAAAGCCTCGTCGAAACAGGATTGAACCGGCCGTGGGGTCGGGCCCCCACCGAAGCACCCCGGTGGGAGGCCGGCTGGCGAGCTTCGTCAGCGTGTGGGAGTCCATCTCCACCGACCGTTGGGTGCTGGACGCCTTAGCCCGGGGCCACGCGCTCGAGTTTCAAAGAAGGTGCCCGCGCGTCCCCCCCGTGGCCAGGAAAGAGCTTCACGTCCCTCAGCTTCTCCTGCAGGTAAAGGCGATGCTCAGGAAGGGTGTCATCGAACTCGTCCCAAAGAGGCTTCGGGGCTCCGGAGTTTACTCGAGATACTTCCTCATGAAGAAGACGACGGGAGGATGGCGCCCCATCCTAGACCTGCGACGTCTGAACAAGTTCATCAAGGCGCAGAAGTTTCGGATGGTCACCCTCCAGCACGTCCTGGGGCAGCTGGAGGAAGGAGACTTCCTGTCGTCGTTGGATTTGGAGGATGCCTACTTCCACATTCCCATCCTAAAGGGGCACCGAAAATTCCTCAGGTTTGTGGTCCAATGGCGTCACTACCAGTTCAAAGCCCTCCCCTTCGGACTACGGTCGGCACCCAGGGTATTCACCAAGTGCCTTGCACTGGTGGCGGCGCAGCTGCGCCGCGAGGGGATCCACGTCTACCTCTATCTGGACGACTGGCTCATCCGAGCCAAGACGAGGGAGCTCGCCGTGGAGCACACGGCAAGGACCGTCCAACTTCTCACGGACCTGGGATTCTCCGTGAACTACGCCAAGTCCCACCTGGTACCCGCGCAAAACCCACTGTTTCTGGGAGCGAAGCTCGACACAGTGTCCCTTCTGGCCTCCCCGTCGGAGGAAAGGTCCAGGTCCATCCTGGGCAAGGTACAGCGGATGTTGGTTTCCGACGCAGCCAAGGTGAGGTCCATCAAGTCCCTCCTCGGAATGATGTCTTCTTGCATCTACCTCATTCCCATGTGCAGGCTCCGGATGCGCCCGTTGCAGGAGTTTCTGGACGCGCGCTGGATCCAAACGACGGGCGGCTTCGAGGAGAGGATCACACTCGACGAGAGTTTCCGCCGAGCGGTCCGGTGGTGGGGCACCCGCGCGCATCTGACGGCGGGCATGGACTTCCAGACCCCAGACCACCAGGAGACAGTGACCACGGATGCCTCCCTGGAAGGGTGGGGAGCGCACTTTGAAAATCTGCACGCAAGAGGCCTCTGGCTCCCGACGGAGAAGTCCCTCAATATCAACATCCTGGAGCTCCGTGCAGTGTTCTGGGCCCTCAGGTCCTTCCTTCCGTCCCTCAAGGGCAAGGTGGTGAGGATCTTCACCGACAACACCACCACCATATTTTACATCAGGAAACGGGGCGGAACCAGGTCCCCAGCACTGTCCAAGGAGGCGCAGGACCTGTGGCATTGGGCAGTCGCCCAAAGGATGTTTCTGGTGCCGTTTCATCTGGCAGGGATAAAAAACACCATCGCCGACTCACTCAGCAGGGAGCTGCGCTCGTGCCACGAGTGGGAACTACGGCAGGATCTAGTGGATCGCCTCTTCGGACGGTGGGGCACACCCCAGGTCGACCTGTTCGCGACGGCGACGAACTCCAAGTGCCGGAGGTTCGCCAGCAGGTTTCCCCAGGCGAGGAGCATGGGCGATGCTTTCTCGTTCCCCTGGGAGGGCCTGTTCCTCTACGCGTTCCCTCCTTTGCCACTGCTAATCCGGCTCGTCAACCAGCTCAAGAGGTCACGGTGCAGGATGATCCTCGTCGCACCTGCCTGGCCGAGGCAGATATGGTTCCCGGACCTTCTGGACTTGTCAGCGTCCCCGCCATTCAAGCTGCCGGTGGACGCGGATCTACTCTCCAGGGAAGGAGGCACCATCCTCCACCACAACCCGAAATCGCTGAACTTGCAGGCCTGGCTCCTGCAGCGCTAGAGTTTGGAGGATACGACATACCGGCCGACTGCAGAGAGGTTCTTGCAAAGGCCAGGGCGTCCTCGACTCTTAAATGCTACGGACACAAATGGAAGAGGTTCTTTGTCTGTTGCCATGCACAGAAGATTAACCCTCTACGGATTACGGCTCCCCAGGTACTGCCGTACCTGCTGACGCTGGCCAAAGCTGGACTGGCACACGCGTCCATCAAGATTCATCTTGCTGCGATCTCCCGATACACCAGAACCACGGGCCGGTCGTCCCTGTGGTCTCATCGTCTGGTGAAAGAGTTCATGAAGGGTCTGTTCAGATCGTTCCCGCCGGAGAAGGCGCCGGCCCCGGCGTGGGAGCTCAACGTGGTGCTGACCAAGCTCATGGGACCTCCGTTCGAGCCTCTGCACTCGGCCCCGTTGAAGTTTCTGTCGTGGAAAACAGCGTTTCTTGTGGCCATCACCTCCGCACGACGGGTGGGAGAGATCCAGGCCCTTTCCTGCAAGGCCCCGTACTTGACTTTTCACGACACGAGGGTAGTGCTCAGGACGCACCCCTCCTTCATGCCCAAGGTACCGTCGGACTTCCATCTCAACAAACCCTTGGTGTTGCCTGTGTTCTTCCTGTCTCCTTCGTCGCCGGCTGAGAGGACTTTGCACTCGCTGGATGTGGCTAGAGCGCTGAAGTTCTACGTGGACCGCACGAAGTGTTTTCGGAAGACGTCACAACTCTTTGTGAACTTTGGACCTGTCAATCAGGGGAAGGCTCTCTCGAAGGCTTCCATTTCCAGATGGCTCTCCGGCTGTATCATGTACTGTCATCGGTTGGCAAACCGACCGCTGCCTGGCCGTCAGAGAGCCCATTCCACCAGAGCGATCGCAGCTACCACGGCGTTCCTTTCTGGTGTGCCCCTGCTGGACATATGCAGGGCTGCTACGTGGAGGTCGACGCACACCTTCACGAAATTCTACTGCGTCGATCGGGATTCCAGGGAGGAGTCCAGGGTCGGCCAAGCAGTGCTGCGCAACCTGTTCGCCTGAGGTGAGCCTGGTGAGGAGGTAAGATGCTTAATGTTGAGTTTGATGCAATGCTTAATGTTGAGCCTTTGCCACCTCCCGTGGTTGTGCATGTGTGTACTGCTATGTATTCTTTATTCATGAGCATGTGAATCCATGCCAGACCCCATGCTGGAGAAGGAACAAGTTACTTACCTGTAATTGTTGTTCTCCAGCATGGGTCTGACATGGATTCACATGCGAACCCTCCTGCCTACCCCTCTGCGGCTCTTCACTTGGTCATACTGCCACTTCACGTGCTTCCAAATCTGAAGATGGCTGCCAGAGGCGGTGCTTAGGTAGAGGGCAGTCATTGGCTGTGGTCAGTATGACGCAGAGACCAGTGATTGGTTATTACTACGAAATACAGATCAGAAACGAAACTGATACTGTTTTTTTCTTTACCGAGGATTCCCAGCCTGGCGACGGGGAATATTATGAGCATGTGAATCCATGCCAGACCCATGCTGGAGAACAACAGTTACAGGTAAGTAACTTGTTCCTTCAGATGCGTGGGTTCTGGATACCATATCCCACGGCTACTGCCTTCCCTTCCTTCAGTGGCCTCATGACAATCCACAGGGGAAACTCTCTTTGAAGATTCCGGATCCGCTCCTTGAGCACGAAATCGTGTTCCTGCTGGAGAAAGGCGCTACAGAACTGGTGCCAGTAACGGAGAGGAACAAGGGATGGTATTCCCCTTATATTTTGAACCTAAATAAAGACGGGGGATTGAGACCCAAGTTCAAGATGGTCACTCTTTCTCAAGTCCTCCAGGCCCTTCAGCTTCAGGATTTGGTTGGTGTCTCTGGGCCTCAAGGGTGCTTACTTTCATGTGCCGATCCATCCCTCGCACAGAAAGTACCTGAGTTTTGCGTCTGGCGGCTCGCACTTTGTTTCGGGACCTGCCGTTCAGATTGACCTCCGCCACAAGGGTCTTCACCAAGCTAATGGTGGTGGTGGTAGCGTACCTCAGGCGGGAGGCTGGAGTTATTCACGTCTACCCCTACCTGGACGACTGGCTCATCCGGGCACGCTCTCCCGAGCAAGCTTTGGATCATCTCGGTCTCACCTGCCGCACCCTCCACAGGTTGGGCTTCTCCCTGAATTTCAAGAAGTCGCATTTGACACCTTCCCAACAGCTCCAGTACATTGGGGCTCTGTTAGACACGTCCTTGGGGGAAGTGTTTGTCTCCCAAGTTAAGGGCTCATCACATTGTGCAGATGGCGGACAAGTTTCAACATGCCCAGAGTCTCCCAGCTTTCGAATTCTTAAGTTGCTCGGCTGTTATGATGTGCTTGTCTGAGTCTGCTGAAGCTGGTCATGTGCTCAGTGATGTCACGCCAGTGTCAAATGGAATGTTGATGTGTGAGTGTGAGAATGCTGTGTGTTGAGTGTTCTGTAACAGTATCAGTTGGTCCCTCCCTCCCTGGGTGATGGGTGCCGGTGTCTTTATTGCTTATGTCTTATTCCTGATGTCTCAGTGCCATGTAACTGTAACTAAGAATATGAAGTAAACTTATTGAGAAGCAACCTAAACCTGCCTGGACTGTGCTTTCTAACATCGGCCTCATGGCATCCTGCATTTTTCTGGTGCCAGAGGCCAGGCTGCGGATGAGATCCCTGTAGTGGGTCCTCAAGATGCAGTGGTCACAGTTGTCCGGCAAGATGTCAGATCCCCTTCAGATTCCACTCTCGGTCTCCCAGGATCTTCTATGGTGGGCCAATGAAGGGAAGCTGATGAGGGGGGGCGACAGTTTTGGCAACCGTGGCCGGAGGGGGCTGTATTGACGGATGCTTCCCTCACAGGATGGGGCGCTCATGCCAATGATTTGACAGCCAGCGGTCATTGGTCTCTGGCGGAGTCCAAACTCCACATCAGTCCGCTAGAGCTGAGGGCCATCAGGCTAGCCATGAAGGCTTTTCTGCCTTCTGTACGGGGGAAGAGTGTCCTGATCATGATGCACAACACAGTGGCCATGCATTACCTCAACAAAAAAAAGAGGGGGGGTGGTAGGGTCACTCCCGATGTGCAGAGAGGCAATGCAGCTCTGGTTCTGGGCCATACAGAAGTACATTTCGATCTCGGCAGTTCATCTGGCCGGAGATGAAAATGCGGCCTTGGATGCTCCGAGCAGGCTGAGCACGATCTCTCACGAGTGGGAGATGGCTCAGGAAGTCCATCAGGAGATCTTTGCCCTTTGGGGTACCCTGCAAGTGTATCTCTTTGCCACCAGTGTCAACCGGAAGTGCAAGAGATTCTGCTCAAGGGAATTTCCTCCAGGAGGACCCTTAAAAGACGCGTTCGTGGTGGATTGGTCATTCCCACTGCTGTACGCGTTTCCTCTGGTCCCAGTCATTCGTCAAGTGTTGCAGACATTACAGAGGTTCGGTTCACACATGATCCGCATTACTCCAGATTGGGCCAGGAGAGCGTGGTACCTGGACCTTCTAGAAATTTCCATCTGCCCTCCATGCCATCTTCCCTACTGAGAGGATCTGCTCTCGTGTGTGTGTGTGTGTGTGTGTGTGTGTGTGTGTGTGTGTTTGTTGTTCTCCATCCAGAGGTCAAGACTCTCAACCTTCATGCTTGGTATCTGAAAAGTTGAGGTATAAGGATTGGGACCTCCCGGATGACGTTATGGAGGTGGTGCTTTCGGCCAGGCGGCCTGCAACAAAATTCCTGTGCCGTTGGTGTGAGTTCTGCGACTGGTGCAGAGATCACAATGTTTATCCTTTTCAGTGCTCCATTACTATGGTTTTGTCTTTCTTGCTTTCGTTGGCCCACAGGGGTCTCCAAGTGAGTACAATTAAAGGTTACCTTGTGGTGCTGTCTATCTTTAAGCGCTCGTCTGAAGAATGCTCTTACTTTAAGATTCCTTTGATTTCTCAGTTTCTTAAAGGACAGACTAATGTATTCCCACCGTCCCCTTTCCAGGTGCTGGTTTGGGATTTGAATTTGGTTTTGAGATTTCTCATGGGTGCTCCGTTTGAACCCTTGCACTCTTGTCTTTTGAGATTACTGTCCTTCAAGACGGTGTTCTTGGTTGCAGTAACTTCCGCTCGCAGAGTGAGTGAATTGCAGGCACTTTCGTCTAAGCCACCCTTTACTGTGTTTTACAAGGACCGAGTTGTACTGCGAGTATGTCCTCCTTTTCTACCCAAGGTAGTCTCTGAATATCATTTGAGTCAGAAGGTGGTTCTTCCATCTTTCTACCCTCCTCATCCTGGTAAGTAAGAGGAGCATCTCCATCGGTTAGATCCTCGGAGAGCTCTTAGCTTTTACATTTATAGGATGTCCATGGTCAGAGTGGATGATCAACTCTTTGTAGGACATGCTGGACACACATTGGGCCAGACTGTTATCAAACAGTCCTTGTCCAGGTGGATTATCCTTACCATTATGGAGTGTTACCGGTTGGCGAGTAAAGACCCTCCTGAAGGGTTGAGAGCTCATTCCACTAGGGGGGTGGCTACTTCCACCGTCCTCCAGCCCGGTGTTCCTATTAGGAATATTTGTGATGCTGCTACTTGTGCTTCAATCCATACATTTGTAAAACATTATTCCCTGGATACAATCCATGGTCACGATCTGGCTTTTGGGAAGGCGGTTCTTCATTCCGCCATCTAATTAGATACTCTAAATTCTTTTCCCTCCTCCATTTACTGGTACTGCTTTGGGAGTCTGTCAGAGATGTGGAATGCGCTGCAGGACACAAACCATTCAAAGAACAAGTTAGTTACCAACTGGTAACGTTCTTTCGACTGGGTGTTCCTCCGACGTATTCCACATCGCCCTCTCAACCTGCCCTCAGGAGATGCGATTGCAGCTTCCGTTGCCGCAAGGCTAAATGCATTCCAGCAGGCATCAGACTGGTGTCACACGTTCTAGGGGAAAAAAACATACTGAGGCTACGGGCACTGTGCGTCCTATTTATAACATCCTGTGGCGGAGGCCCTCGAGGGACATGGATCTGACGCCATTGACGCAGAACGCCCTCTGTCAAAATGTTTCCGAAGTACACACCTGTGGACATTACATGTCAAAGATGTGGAATACGTTGGAGGAACATCCAGTCGAAAAAATGTTACCAGTTGGTAAGTAACTTGTTCTTCTTGTGGCCAACGCCTCCGCACGACGAGTGAGAGAGATTCAGGCCCTCTCTTGTAAACCACCTTACTTGACATTCCACAAGACGAGGGTGGTACTGCGGACGCACCCCCCTTCATGCCCAAGTTGCCGTCGGACTTCCTTCTCAACAAGCCCTTGGTGTTACTGGTTTTCTTCCCGTCGCCGACTGAGAGGACTTTGCACTCGCTGGTTGTGGCTAGAACGTTGAAGTACTACGTGGACTGCACAAAGTGTTTTCGGAAGACATCACAGCTGTTTGTGAACTTTGGCCCTGTGAACCAAAAGAAGGCCCTCTCCAATTCTTCCATTTCCAGGTGGCTCTCAGGCTGCATCACCCATTGTCACCGGTTGGCAAACCGACCGATGCCTGGCTGTCCGAGAGCCCATTCGACCAGAGCGATCGCTGCGACTATGGCGTTCCTGACTGGTATGCCTCTGCTGGACATCTGCAGGCCTGCTATGTGGAGGTGGACGCACACCTTCACGAGATTCTACTGCGTCGACCGGGATTCCAGGGAGGAGTCCCGAGTCGGCCAAGCATTGCTGCGCAACCGGTTCGCTTGAAGGTGAGCCTGGTGAGGAGGTAAGAGATGCTTCATGTTGAGATGTTGAAATGCTTAATGTTGAGCCTTGCCACCTCCCGTGGTTGTGCATGTGTACTGCTATGTATTCTTTATTCTTGTGCATGTGAATCCATGCCAGACACCATGCTGGAGAAGGAACAAGTTACTTACCCGCATGGGTCTGGCATCGATTCACATGCGAACCCTCCCGCCTACCCCTCTGCGGCTCTTCTCTTGGTCCTACTGACACTTTACGTGCTACCAAATTTGAAGATGGCTGCCAGAAGAGGGGCTTAGGTAGAGGGCAGTCATTGGCTGGGGGCAGTATGACCCAGAGACCAGTGATTGGTTGTTAGGAGAAAGACAGTCAGAAGTGAAACTGAAACTGTTTTTTTCTTTACTGAGGATACCCAGTCTGACGACGGAGAATGTTCATGAGCATGTGAATCCATGCCAGACCCATGCTGGAGAACAACAGTTACAGGTAAGTAACTTGTTCCTTCTCCATTTATGAATTATTCTGACACTTAGCCGGAACTTAGTTTGGTTCATAGAAGTCATGTCGGTGGTCCAGATTTCTATTTATTAATTTTGGATAGTATTGCGGCTTGCTTAGTCACTTATTTGTTCGTCCGCATTTGTACTTTTATGTGGATATTAAGGAACGTGAATGTTAAAATCTAAGTTATTTTCTGATAACATGGTTTGGGGCACATTCTGTTAATGGTTGTTTGAAATTGCATCAGCTATTGTATCAGAAGCCCACAGCCAATGTATCCACTCAGCCTTTCTATATTTCATTAATTCAGAGAAAGTAGTGCTTTTCAGTGTCTGTGTTCAGACCCTCAATGATTGATCTCAAATTACAGATTAATTTACATTCTTGTTAACGTAGGGCTTTTTCTCAGTCACCCAATCTTTCATGCAGGTCTAGATGTTTTGCTCCATAGAATTTGTCCTTTTAAAAAAATATTTTGATGTTCTTTGGTCTAGTGTTCTTCTAGCGCAGAGATGTTTCCTAGAGTGGAGATGTTACCTAGGTGCTCTCTGATTCTTACTCTTAATTCGCGTATATTACTTCCACCATAGGCTTTGTTACATACAACTAGGGACCAATTCCCTTGGTGACGGTGCACTTTATAACATACAACACAAATATAATTCTGCAATTAAGGAATTCTTTTTGACATCCCTTCCATTTGTAGTTGTGTAGCTCTGAATATTATTCAATGCATATTTACACATGTTATAATTCGTACACTTTTAATATCCCTTGATGGGTTTATCAGTCAAGGTGTTGATTTAATGTTGGTGTTGTTCATAAAGCTCTGGCTTAACTCTGCACGTAGAGTAGGTGCTTTGGTGTAAATTATGTTTGGTTTGTCTGATATGCAATTTCCGAAGTCTGGATCAAGTTGTAGCAGATGCCAGGTCTTTTGAATGATTTTTCGTATGGTTGTGTTGTCCCTTGTACATTGTGTGATCATCCTTATTGTGTCATTGTCCTTTATGTTTTTGTCCCTGGGTTTGAGGTATTCTCCCTGTTTGCCATCCACTTTGACTTTGGCTCTGTGTATGCAATCTTCGGGGTATCCTTGTGAGCTGAATCGCTCCTGGATACATCTACTTTCAGTGACCTGTGTAATCCTGACTGCAGTTCTTTCTTGCCCTTGTGAATTCCCCAATTGGGATATATTGACTTGTACTTTTTTAGGTGGCAGCTATTCGCCTGCAGGGTAGCGTTAGCTTCAGTCTTTTTACGGTAGGTTCTAGTCTCTAGTTTACCACTGTCCACATATATATATGTCTAGGAACGTCACCTTAGTCCTGCTTATCTCGATCGTGAATTGTAGTCCAAAGTGTTTGTCATTAAGGTATTTACAGAATTAATTAATTTCCATTCCATATAATAAAACGGTCCTTAATGTAATGTTGCCATTTAACAATTTTCGTAGACAAGGTTGGATGTTTACATGCATGTTTGCATTCGAATTCCTCAACAAACAGATTTGCCATGGATGGTGCAAAGCAAGTGCCCATCGCTATGCCCTTTGTCTGTTGGTATAGTGTCATTAAATAGAAATCAATTATTATTCAGCACAAAATCCAATAATTTTTTTATCATTCTATGAACAAGTAATGTGAAGCTGATCTATCCTTATACGTAAAATCAATGGTCTTGATTGCCAGATTATGATCTATACATGTGTATAGTGCTTTCACATCCGTGGTAACCAACATGTATTCCTTATTCCATTGTACTTCATTGATTTTTCCAATACATGCATAGTATCTCAGGTGTACGAGTGTAGTTTTGTATACCTTGGGTCTGATAATTTTGTCAATGAATTTAGATACATTCTCGCTTGCCCACCCAATGCCACTAACAATTGGCCTTACTTACGGTAATTTAGCTTATTCCTTGTGCACTTTAGGTAAAAGGTATATGGTCGGAATGCTTGGTTAATTAATGATCATGACAGACTACTCATCATCTATCTGACCACTCTACCAGGGATCATCCGCACGCACAACCGCACCTCCTACAACTACTCTGACGATACCCAAATGATCCTAAGAATTCCGAAAACATGCTCCAGCCCACGTCCCGACCTTGAAGCATGCCTCAGATATTGACCGATGGATGACAAGAAACCACCTCCTCCTGAACCCAGATAAAACTGAGATCCTGGTGTGCGGCAACACTGCCCTCCTCCCACAACAACTCGCATGGCCCCTTCCCTTGGCATCCTAACCCCTCCTCATGACTCCAGTATAGTGAAAAGCCTTGGCTGCACTATGGACTGTGGCTTAACCCTCTTCCATCAGAACAATGATGTATCAAAATCCTGTCACTACCACCTGAAATTCCTAAATCGCATTTTCCCTTACCTCACCTACCCCAGCAGATTCTCCGCTATTGTGTCCACTGTTATGTCAAAAAAGAATGATAGGTCAACTACCCCTTCTTATAGTCCCTAAGTTGCAACAGATCAGATCAAGCACAATCTGAATAATTCACAAATTGTTTAGACCACCACTCTATTATTGAGAATTAACATCTTTTATTTTAATACATATTATGCAACATAAAAAAAAACCTTCAAAAAGGTCCTATATAGATTTAACCTAATAACAAATATTTCTGAACCTGTGCTCAAGCACTTACACTCTAAACGGTGTCAGTGCACCATAGTATTGGCAATGAGTGCCACAGGAAAAGAAAAGAAAAATTCAACCACAGTTATTAAAAAAGATTATCGGAATAAGGGAATACAGTCTGGACTACTGTTCATCTGTAGTATTACTACAGCAGTTCAGGGTAAAATTTGCCTCAAAGGCGATGATTACACCTTCATAAATAAATTCAACCGTTATGGTCTATAGAGACAGCTGTTTCTTATTTGATGTTTTAATACAGCCTCTCTGTGTAACTATACCATATTATTTCGGGGTGTACCTGATGTTACTATTTAAAAACAGGGAACACCCTAGTGATGTTTAAAGTAGGTTAAAAAAAAAAAGGAAACGCAAGCTGGTAACAGTTCTTTCAGGTCTAGTCGACATACGTTTCGGCAAACATAACTCCTACAGTTCACCCTCCTAGTGCTGTTGGTCTGGTTGTTTAAGGCCGTCCTCAGGACCGAGGAAATATTTCACATCTAGTGTATACTTCCCAAATTCAGTTATTTGCTAGAAAGTCTAGAAGAAGTTAAAAACATATTTTTAAAAAAAGGTCATGGGTGGTTTCTATTTCAAAGAAAAGCATTTTGTACTACTGCCCCCATCTATTGACTAACCTGTATTGTACTTAAATTTCTTCGTGACGTTAAGAAAAACTTGGCGTCGTCTGGCTGCTCTCTAGGTGCTTATTTTAACTGAACTGGTCATCATACCTGTGGATTTATATATGCACGTATTAGTGCTCGTTACGTTACATTCATTGTTATAAGGCAAAATGTGGCCGTAATTCTAATCGGCAAAGAACTTGTACCTTAGGTTTACAGTGCGTAACAGTTATTGTTGATCTTGTGTTGATGTACCGCCCTCTGTGTCGACAGCCGTAATTATTTTCTGTCTGGCTGTTCGTGCTGACTCTGTGGCACCCACCATCTAAAAGTTAGAGAGAGGAACCAACTGGAAGTCAATGTTTTTTCCAATCTACGTTTACCAAGGGCTTTTCTTCATGTGCCCAAAGCTTTGTAATCAGATCGGCAGGATATTTTTATTTTAATTGTAACTGCCCATTAAAATACTTTATGCCCTTTCAAGGTTGCAAAAGGTGACAGTTCTTACTTGCGGAGTCTACAAGAAGACCTGCTACATTATTGCATCTCTTACATTCGGCAAACCCAATTGATGATAGAGTATAGCCGAGCAAAGGATAAATGGGATGGTAGTTCATGTTAACGGATAATCAGTACGGACCCGTTGTTAAATATCTTACTAGCGGTAGACCTAGTTGGAAGTTGAGTATCGCCGAAAGAGGAATGAATTATAAACAAATACTCAAGGCCGCTTACCTTAGAATAGTTTTCACGGATCCTGTCGTGTGCCTGTGGCTGTATCAGGAACGACATTTCCAAGCACCGTAGGACAATTAAATGTGCCGAGTATCCGGTCACGTGACCTTGCCGAACCGGAATACATAGTTTCACATATTGAAACGTGTACCTGGGTGCTAAACCGTACGCATTTGATTTTTCGCTAACTTAGTAAACGCTGTGGCAAAGCCAACCAATGGCAGGAGTCAAATTCATATAAATAAAAAGATAAAAAAAGCAATCGCTTAATCCTCAATTGTTCAGACCACTCACAGCAACGTTGTGTGGTCCCTTGGGGTTCTGGGAGTTGTAGTTTCTCCTACGTGATATAGTCAAAACATTAATCGGATCTAGTCTTGTGCCGAAAAAGATTCAGATTCATGCGAGAAATAGAGACTTAATCTTAGCATTGCATTAATGCAGGAAAACAACGCTGATGTGCTCATACTTGTATTAGCGCCCTCGTTTAGAGGATTATATCACTATAACACACATATATATATATGGTAGACTTATCAAAATAAGTCAAAATTGTCTGTGTGCAGGCGCATACTGTCGAAAGCAGAAAAATGTATCATGTTTGAATATTAACAGGTGTTTAACTTAAGACAAACTAGATGGTGAGTGAATAGACTAAGAACTCCCAATCAAAAGTCAACACATGAGGAACAGATGGTACAATGTCTTACAAGAATACATTCCATTCTATGGCCACGTTGAGGCCCTGTTTCACTGAATTAGTATCATAAATCCATCTCTGTTCACTATATGTCAATGTGAGATCTTGGTTTCCACCCCTCGGGGCCTGTTTGACCCCCTCGCAACACACACCAGAGCATTTCAGTTGGTTTGTGCTGTTTTTTAATATAGTGTGCTACCAAAGATTTGTTCTCTATTTGGTTTCTTATGCACGATTTATGCTCACATATACACTGCCTCACTTGGCGTTTGGTCTTTCCGATGTAAATACGATTACAGGGGCATATTATAACATACACTACTCATGTTGTTAGACAGTTGGTAAACTCAGTGAGTTGAACAACATGTGTGCCTAGGGTAATGCTCTTCATGTCCCTAGTTTGTGGACAAACCGAACATTTGCCACATTTATGGTGGCCAGTAACTGGGGGAAGCCCCCATAATGTACTTTGGGTTTGCGTAGTTGTTTGTTTGTTGTATAGGGTATGTGTGTACCAGGCTATCTTTCAAGTTCCTTTGCCGTTTGAAAGCAAAACGGGGTTTGGAGGGACGAAAGTCCTTTGTTGTAATCATATCCCAATGTCTGAGAATGATTTTCCGTAAGGAACTACTATTGGGGCTGAATGTACTGACACACATCATCTTATCTAGGGCAGTTTTTGGCAAAGTGTGTAGACATGGATCCCTGTTCACATGCTGGGCACGTGTGTAAGCCCTTCATATTGTTGATTTTGGGTATCCTCTGTCTTTGAGTCTTGTTTTTAACGCCGAACCATGAAGTTTGCAGTTGGCTAACCATGGTTGAACATCCAAAATCCATGTATACAATTTACAATTGAATATAACATGCAAAGTGTCTCCTTTCTTGACCTGGAAATAGTGAAAACGAATCATGGCACACTAGAAACAGTGCTCTACAAGAAGCCTACAGATAAAAACATGTTAACCTATGCCAGTTTCCACCCCAAGAGTCTGAAAGAAGGTCTCCCCTTCGGAAACTGCTTACAGTTAGCCGACTACAAACTTCAAGGTTCACTTGGTGTCACTTGGACTAGTAAGATGGTTGTCTTTGTGCTCCCTCTGTTCCCGCTTCCTTGCCGCGCCTTGTAACACTTGTGTATAGGCTTGTTGCAAACGCCATATATCATTAGCCAATTTGATGAAATCAGTTTTATCTAGGATTGCAATGTTCCCTCTTTTGTCTGCCTCTTTGATCTTTGTCTGATTACAGGCTGTTTATGGCTATTTATCTTTTGCATTTAGATTGCTCTTGATCCTTTTGGTATTGGGTTTGTCCATTAATCGTTCAATGTCCCCAGTTGTATTATGGGAATGAATTTGGATTTTAGTTTGTAAGTACACTACTATGTATTCCTAGGTGAGTTGATCAGGTCTTTTTCAGGTATCTCTTTGTTTTCTTCTAGTGATCAAAGTAGTCTAGGGTTGGTTATGTTTTTCATAGACAAGCTGCTCTTCAGATATTAACATCTCTCTTCTTTCCTGATTGGACCCAAATTGTTTAAGAATTTCTTAAATTTTTATTTTCGTAAGAACTTGAAGGTGTCGCTTTGCAGGTTGATGTAATCTGGCTCTAGACTTGGTGCAAAGGATAGGCCCTTGTTAAAACCACTAATTTCAATCTCATTTAGGGTTTTTGACAAATTCAGTACTAAATTTCTCTGTTCCACTGTTCCATTCCAGTGTACTTATACCCAGTTTGTTAAATCCTCTTCCCCTTTCCTCCTCTTCCCCTACATCCTCTGGTATGGGCCGTACCATTGGTATAGGTTTCACCATTAGGGTATTTATGACCAATGGAAACCGGAGTCTCACTTTTAGTTGGTCCCAGGTTGTCCGTTTGGCTCCTGTTAGTTGCTTAATTTTTTCTGTCCACATCCGAATTTGCTGGTGAAGTTCCAGGTGTGCTATTCCTTGATGTTGGTTTCCTTTTGTCATATTTTTGCCGAAAGGTGTACTCTGTCTTGTCTGTAGTCTTCATCTCGTGAAGTTTTCCACGCTTTCTTTACTCCTGCGTCCCGCCCCCTTTCCTCCATACTTGTGGGACATTCTGTCCTTAGGGACGGGACCGGAACACTTTCGTAAGAAAGCATAAAAACGTGTTTTGTCCTTTTTATTTTTACGCAGGGCACCACACGCAACTGTGACCCCACCCTCCTGATCTTTGCCCCACGCATTGCCCTTCAGTCCTTTTCTCTGCGTGGTCGGGACTGGACACACTTGCATCACTGGTTGTTTTTATTTTTACTCTCGTTGTCCTTCCTTCTTGCTCTGGATTCACGGTCATTTAGTCTTCTGTCGATGCCTGAGTGTCTGGGATTCGTGTCCTGTTCTTCATGCGAACGTCGTTTCGCAGGGGAAGATCCTCATCCTGTTTGTCTGGCGTGTCTAGGCCCGGAACATTGCTGGGACTTGTTTCTTTATTGCGACTCCCAGTCTGTCCAGGCACTCCAGCGTCATCTTCGGTGGGAGGTGGTGTTCCAATGCGTTCCTCCACTGCATTTACAGCTCTTCATCGACGAGAAGAAGAAACGCCCATAAATTCTTTACTTTTTAGGGCACTCCAGCCTGTGGACTCCTTTCTGGGGTCTTCAGGGACCGGGAGGGGCTAGTGTAGCTCTTCTACCGAGGACATCCCTGAGGTGTCCCGCAAGGGGCCTAAAGGCACCAGAGCGCCCTCGGAGAGCTCCCATATTGGGCCTACCAAAACTGGACATTCTTCTGAGGTTCCCCTTTTGGTGGCTAAAGTTTAGCCCTAGTTCTTCTTTGGCTCTGGATGCCAGGGTTATCCCGGAGGTCTCCATTTCTGCAGCTTTCCATACCGAGTCACGACTCAAGGCCCCTATTAAGGGAGCTTTACGTCCCGGGTTAAAAACCGAGGTTCCTCTTCTTGCCGCTAAATCCAGTACCAGCAGAATCGAGGGACCCTCTTTGAAGGTCTTGTCGGTGAGGTGTATTCCTCACCCTTCCCACGCTCAGCGTGCAGGTACAGATTCTGTCGAGAGGGCAAGGAAGGCGGTCAAGCACCACAGGCCTTCGAGTACCGGCTCTGCGGAGTTCCTCCACTGGAGGCTAATTCTGGGACAATATCAAGGATGTCCAGTAAACATCCTAGATCTTACAGCACCGGCTCAGCCGAGGATCCTTGTTTGAAGGCTAAAATGCTGCTTAATACCCGTTTCCCTGAGGACACAGATGCCTCACTTTCTCCTGTGACACAGTTCTCCTCCGATGTCGACAAAATGGCGGCTCAACCTGCGTGGTCCATGGTGGCCATTTTGGATACCTCTTACACCAACATTCACGGCGGCTGGTGGTGGGAGCACTCCTTTTGGGGCCGAGCAGTTTTGTCCCCGCCATGTGGACAACAAGAACCCGTTCTGCCTTTCTACAGATTGCCGTGCTCGGGCACCGCAGCCTCATACCGTATCGCTTCCTCCTGGTTTTGCACCACTAATTTACATGGACCCAACCTGCCGTGGGCCTTTCTGGCAACCATCGTTGTTGCACTCATGGGGGTATGCCCCTCACGAGCGGCCTCTGCCTACTCCAGCGCCTAGACGTTCATCGGAGGATGTGCTTTTTGGGAGATTTCAGACGCTCATGCACTCTGATCCCATGAGGGCATACTTCTAAGGGCCTTTTTAAAGAGCTGTCCTCTGGTACCACCTTTGGCCCTGGTTATCCTACACAGGTCCCAGTCGTGCCACTTCCTGTACCTGTCGGACCTCCTCCAGCGCCTCCTCCTCTGCCTCTGCTATCCCTGATAGAAAAAACATTGGGTGCGCCTCTGGACAACACGTCAAAACCCGAGGCCCTACATGCAGCGGATCAGCCTCCTGTTCCCGCTTCTTCGGACGAGGACCAGGCGGACCAGGAAAGCGATGAACAGCCCCACTCCATCAGAGCATTCCATGACCGGGTGCTGGATATGATGAACTTGCATGATATCCAAGAACCTGAGGCCCCCGCTCCTCATTAGGGGGTGCTTTCTGTAGCCTTTACCCTATCGCCGCAATAGCGCACCGGCCTGTTCCTCCAGAAGGAAGTTTTGGCTGAGGCTCGTAAGGTCTGGGACAAACCCCATACCGGGCTGCATCTCAAAAAGAGGATTGACGCTCGATACAACTGTATGCCTCAGAAGATGTAGCCTTATCGGCTTGTCCGCTCCCATCGTCCACAGTAGTGGCAGCTGCCACTCTCCAAGACGGCATTTGCATTCTCCACTGCAGCGGCCCAAATCCTCTCCAAAGAGGATGAACTTCTTGATGCCAATGGCAAGAAAGTCTTCTCCAATTCAGCGCTTGTTACGCTCACCTAATATCCACAGGGACGCCACACAATACTGGATGGGAGGCTGTGCGCTGTCCTGGACCCCTTTCTGCTTGTTTGTTGGCTGGTGGACGGGTCCTATGACAGGAGAATGGGGGTTTAGATACTGAGCCTGTGATGGGGGTTCCCACCTCCCACTGACCAAGTCCCTTCCCCTTGGGTTATGCCTCACCTTATTTTCTTTCGCGTTAAACTCTCCTTCCTGCATCTCAGTGCAGGGGCGCAAGTTAGTTGTGGGCGTACTGAGGGTCTAGTTGCTTCAATGGTCCTGTGCCCTTGTGTCGGGTCCAGTCCAGCTGTGACACTGACTTCTTTAATGTGCTCAGGTGAGTCTTAGTCTTTGTTCCCTCTCCTGTCTTCTTTCGTTCCCTGTGCTTTTCAGTGTTCCTTTTGCTCTTAATGTCTTTCTGTCTTCCACAGGGATTGTTGCTGTTGCGGAGCCGCAATGCTGGATGGTTAAGGTAAGTAGTTTAGCGCTAAGCGCAGCACTAAGTGAGCCAGATGCCAACCTGTATTCCTTTCTCTCCTTCACACAGGAGGCAGCGCGCCGATGCTCCGGAATGCAGTTTGTTCGATGACCGGGTATGCAGGTAAGTGATTTATGGTGTTTTGCTTGTTTCTCCGTCACCCTTGCAGATTAGCGTAGCGCGATGTTAGAACCCGCTGTTAATGCTGTCCGTTACGTTGCAGGTTGTGGAGCACTCTGGAAATGGCGAGGCCACCAAGCGCTGACAGATGCAGGAGCTGTTACCCGCAGGTAATTGTCCCTTTGTAATGCTGCTCTTGTTCTTGCAGGTTGCGGAGCGCTCCGGAGATGGGTGAGCCACTGAGCGCGGGCAGATGCGCGGATGGATGTTGGAGCTGCTACTCACAGGTAAGGGTTTGTAGTAATGCTGTTCTTGTTATTGCAGGTTGCCTTTAGAATCCAAGTTAATGCTGCAGATTCAAGCCGCCGCGAGAAGCAGAGGAGCTGGAGCTGGACACGGTGAGCGTTACACTGCAGGAGTGCAGAATAACGTGAAGCGTGAATTCCAGTTCAGGCGTGGCTTACATAGCCAGCCACACCTGAAGATTCGACCACACCCATGTTGGATTAAGGCCCAAAGTGGGCTTGCCTTATTCTTGATAAAGAACTTGGCGCCAAAGGCACCAGGACTGTCTCCATGTCTGCTGTTGCTGGGTTTTTAAGACGCTTGGAGTCACTCTGGGGCTGCAGCCTCACTGCTGCCAATGGGCTGTTGCAACTGAGGGGGTCTGGAATAGGGGTCATGACAGCGCTCCAACTTCGTCAAGCTAACACCGGGCTCATCCAGGCAGCAGCCAACTTTAGACTGTGGAAGGAGCTAGCTGATTTCCAGAAGTGTATCCCTACGAATATTATAGACAACTTCAAGGCCGGTTTGTTGGATGCCAAGGTGTTGGCACTGGATCTACGGGAATCTGCGGCATACCACGTAGATGCCCCCGCTCGAGGAGTTATGGTCGGGGTCAACATCTCCCTCCAAGCATGACTACATGCGACAAGGTTTTCAAAAGAAGTGCAGGACAAAGTTCTATACCTTCCTTTTGATGGCAAGGAGTTGTTCCATTCCTCCACAGATGAGGAACTCACAAAGGAGAGTCATCAGACTGGCAAGTCTTTATCGGTCCTGTTGAAATCTTCAGCTAAGGCTCCGTATACACAGAAGTCAGGGTCCCAAACTCTCCTTTTCTGGGTTCAGGGGGTTTCAGGATCGCCGTGTGCGCCGGTCTGAAGCCCCGGTTGGTGGGCCCTGCCATAAACAGCGCCAAGGGGGCCGGTTTTTCTCTCAGCTATCAGCCTCCTCGTGGGCCCCGCCATAAACGGCGCCAAGAGGGCTGGTTTTTCTCTCAGCCATCAGCCATCAGCCTCCTCTTCAGGGGCAGGTAGTCTCCCTGCCGACAAATCAGCCAAATGATATTTTTTTCGGTCGCACAAGACTCCGGTGGGAGGCTGAATCTCTTGTCATCTGAAGGCATGGCAGACCATCACCAAAGACCGGTGGGTTTTGTCCATCGCTCGGGCGGGCTTCCGCTTGCCCCTCCCCCTTACCCCAACCTTCAACCCTCCCTTCCTGCAGACTGGGTCGCACTCCCTCAGAGCTGAGGTACAGAAACTTCTAGATCTCAGAGCGGTGGAGCCTGTACGCCTCAGGGAGCAAGTGGAGGGGTACTACTCCCGTCTGTTCAGTGCCCAAACCAAACAAGGCTGGCGTGCACACTATCTTCGATCTTTCCCAGTTTAATCTTTCTCTTCCCCACGAGAAATTCAAGATGATTACACCTTGCCAAATAAAGTCCTCTCTTCAGAAGAGCGACTGGCTCAGCGTAGTGGAGCTTCAGGACGCATACATGCACATTCTGATATGGAGCTCGCATCGGAAATATCTGCGTTCTCCCTGGGAGAAGAACACTTTCAGCTCAGTGTGCTCCCTTTTGGCCTCAGCTCGGCATTGCATGTCTTTACAAAGATGTCGGTCATCGGCGCCTTGATCAGACTGCAGGGGATTCATGTATATCCATATCTGGACGATTGGCTCTTGCGCAGTCCTTGCCCACAGACGACCTTGGTCAATCTTCAGTCTCTCCTTCAGCTCCTGTTCCATCTTGGGCTGTCAGTGAATTGTCGGAAATCGCCCATGACGGTCTTTCAAGACCTGATTTTCCTGGGTTTCTGTTGGAATACTGTTAGTAGCAGGGTGTTTCTAACGACGGACAGGATTGCAGATCTATCGCCCATGTGTCAGCTCTTCCTCCAGTCCTTGCACATGAAACCCTGCTGGTTCCAAAGACTTCTGGGTCTCAGGGCCTCTTGCGTGCTAACTCTACCTCTTGCACGTCTGAAGATTAGGCGTACATAGTAAGCTCTTCGGTGCAGCTGGTCTCTGGCTCCGCAGCCGGATTCCAAGATGATCCTGGTTCCCTCCTGCATGACGTCTGATGTGCAATGGTGGTCTTCAACCAACAACCTTTCAGTGGGGGCCTCCTTTCAGGAGCCCTGCCCACAAGTGACGGTTACCACAGACTCTTCCCTTCTGGGGTGGAGAGCGACGCTGGGTCACCTCAAAGTATTCGACCGATGGACGCTTCAGGACAGGCAGTTCCATATCAAGTATCTGGAGATCCTAACTATTTTTCTGGCGCTCAGAGCCTTTCAGCTGTCGATTACCAACAAGGTAGTCCGTATTCGCAATGTTTTACATAAACATGCAGGTTGGCACCAAGTCACCTCTCCTGGTGGACCTAGCCATACACTGTTACGCTCACCTGGACCCCACAGGGGTGTCGATCGGACCCGGACAGCTGCGGTCTCCTTCAACGTGATGCGTAGTGCAGAGATGACTGTCTGGACTGGCCCGCCTAGTCTTGTCTGCTGGACCCGAAGGAGTATTTTCCTGCAAGTGGAGACAGGGATTAACCACCTGTGGGTTTTAGTGATGGCCTCCCAACTGTTCTCGCTCTCCCCCACTAATCACCTCCGATATCCCCTTAGTAACCTCACCTTATGTTCGTAAAAGATGAGCTCTCCTTCCTGCGTGTCTTGCAGGGGCGCGTAGATACCAGTTACTTCACTGGTTTGAAGGCGTTGGGAGAGTTCCGGTAAGTATTGACTCTGAAGTCCCTGGCAGGATTGGTAAGTATCAAGTTCAAAGAGTTCAATGTGCCGATGTTCACTCTTGTCCCCTTCCTTCCTTAAGTTGCAATTGAGTTTGTGAGAACAAGGTCTTGTAGCTGCTGCTGGCGTTCAGGTAAGAGTCTGTGTTACCCAACGCTGTCCGGTAACTATTGCATGCGTTAACGTGTTGTTTTTCGGCATATGAAAATGTGAAGTTACGGAATAATACCGCCGGGGGTAAGTCTATGGTGGTAAGAGGTTGTATTTGTTGATTCCCTTGGCTCACCTTGTTTTTTCTTGTGTCCCCTAGGTGCCGGATTAAGGCGAAGAAATGATGGAGACAGTGTCGGATTGAAAGATGCTGTGAGAACTGGTGAGTATGGCGCCGTGTTGGAGCTGGCGAAGCGACGCGTGCAGGACTGATGTACTTTCCAGGTCCGGAGATGAAATGGTTCCGGAATTAGGTGAGGAATTTGAAATAAGTTAGTTTTCTAACCTTGTCCTTTACTTTTTCTTTATTCTAGGAGCTCCGGATTCGAGGCGGGCGTGGCAGAAGACTGGATGCTGGCTGCAGGCACGGTGAGCGTCATGCTGCTGGATGCAGAATAACCCGAAGCATGTGCTGCTGTTAGGGTGTGTTTTAAATAGCCTCCAAAGTAGTTCCAGATAAGAAGTTCCCTAGAGCCACGCCAGAGTAAAAAATAGTCCCTGTAACAAAATAGTCCCATCCAGGCCTCATGTAGGCTTGGACTCTTTTGCAGCATGATCTGCATCAGGTAAGTAAAGTCTATGAGCCTGGTGCGATTTCTATGATGAGCCTGGCATCTAAGGCGCCAGGACTGAACCCAGACAGCCCCTAGCCGGGGCTGCTGAGGTTTAAACAAATGTCTGGATGCCTGCTCCCGGAGCTGAGGGCCTTGGTCCTGATGCCCGGGGGTAGGCATCAGGACATACACGTTTGGGACTGGGCCATTCAACACAAGGTATGGCTTCAGGCTGAATACATTCCGGGTCACATCAATGTAACTTCAGACTCAGTCAGCTGCCAGTTACGAGTGGGAGTTGAATAGCGATGTTCTCTCCAACATTTTTCGCCAGTTGGGCTCTCCAGAATTCCACCGCTTTGCGACTTTTACAAACAGAAAAATTCCTCTTTATGCATCCAGGGATGGCCTCAGGGTGTCCTCCATAGGAGACGTACTCGAGATCCCGTGGTACAACATAAGGGCTTATGATTTTCCTCCATTGCCTCTAATTCATCAGTCACTCTGCAAGCTCAGGAGCACATCGAATCGCACTCTCCTCTTCATAACTCCTTGGTGCCAGCCAGATTCACCAGAACGATCACCAGCTGCGGCATCCCTCCCCACAATTGTTCAACTTGGTGGCCTGGGGCCTGAATTCAAATCCTTGGCGCAGTTCAGTCTGTCCGAGGACAATGTGTATTATCCAAGCGGCCAGAAAACCTTCCACAAGGGCTCGATATAGGAGCAAATGGCTCTGTTTGCCACTGGTGCTTAGCCAAACAGCTTGACCCTCAGACATGCTTCGGTTGACACTGTTCTATCTTTCGTGTCTCACCTCGCAGCTACATGCATTCATTTTCTGTCCTGCAGAAATTACTTCTCGGCCATTGCGGCCTACATGTCCACAGACAGCTGTTCTTTTTCATTGACTAACCCGGTCATTAAAAGAAATTTTGCGGGTCGTCTTCACGTCTTCCCGCTTGTGTGCACCCCTCATCCCAAATGGGATTTGAATGTGGTCCTCACCGCGTTATGCCATAAACCTTTTGAACCCATGCCTACTACCGATCTGAAATTCTTTTCTTGGAAAGTCACTTTTCTGATCGCAGTAAAATCAGTGAGTGAGCTTCAGGCTCTTTCTGTGGAGCATCCATTCCTCATTTTCCACAAGGACAAGGTTGTGCTTCGCACTCATCTGGGATGTTCTCATGACTCCTCTAAAGTCATGATTCATGTCTACCTTAATGGCGCTGTCATGGTCCAAGGCCCTCAGGCCAATCTCCTCCTCTTTGATGGGCGCTTCTCTCGCCTCGTTAATTTCCTCTCATCTCCTGCTGTCCCCCTTTCTCCTCCCATGGCTACCTTGCCCTCTCTCCTCCTCCTCTGCCCCTCATAGGGCTCTTTCTCCTCTGCAGGGCATACCTCTGATCTGTGCCCCTCCCCAGAAGGTCTTTAAGGCTGGCAACCTTCTTCATTTGCCACTCTCAACTCTCGCTCTGCTGTCACACTCCTCTGACATCTGCCACCTCCTTGAAGAACTAGACCTTGATGTCCTTGGTCTTACTGAGACATGGTTCACGGCCAGCTCTGTCACAAACTTTGACACTCTCCTCCCTGATGGCTACAAGATCCTCTCTGCACCTAAATCCTCCCGGTCTGATGGTGAGGGTAACCCTGATCTTTCCTGAGTGGATTCCTGCCTCGATCATTCCCACTCAGACCTACTCCTCTTTTGAATGCCTTGTCTGTAGTCTCTCTCTCGATCTCTGAGGAGAATGTACCTTTTGGGATAGAATATGGAACCCCAAATGTCCCAGAATGCCTGGTTTCAGAAGAAAGCAGAATAAGGGACTTGGTGGAATCATTACACAATGCAAGTGGCATTGACACATCTCCTGAAAAGGACTTTGGCAAACCAGAACCAGGGGAGCATGCCAGTCCATCATACCGTCAGTTAATGACAAAGGTAGTAGATTACTTAGGATGGGCTAGACCATCATACCAATTCATCCAGGATGATTTGACAGGTATATTGGACCATGGTCCCACCGAAGACCCAGTACTAACCTTTCATGTAGCCCTGCAAAATAGGGTGGCTAAGAATTGGGAAACTCCAGATTCTATTCCTCCGGTAAATAAATCCCTCGCCTCAAAATACCGCCCTGCCAGTAGCGACCCCGGCTAGATGTCCAAACATCCCACTCCTGAGAGTTTGGTCATACAGGCAGCCACAGCTTCTAACAAACTCGCGTACCCTTCTATCCCTCCAGACAGGGACGATAAGCGTGTGGATGGCTGGGCATGGAAGGTATTTTCAGCTGGGAGTATGGCTTTAAAATCTGCCAACTCCAAATGTGACTTGGCAAAGTTTTCGTACACTCTGTGGGAGTGCATTGCAATGGTGGCGGAGCACATACCAGAAGGTGACGAATGGGAAGTGTTCCTAGCCATCGTTAAAGATGGAAAGGAAGCCATGCAGGATTCCCTTTAATCTGGATTGGACACTGCAGATAGTGTAAGCATGTCCATGGTTACGGAAGTCTGGTTTCGCACCGGACGTACAGAACCGCCTTCTGAACATGCCCTTTGACGGGTCTCACCTCTTTGGCAGCAAGGCTGACGAGAGCGTTGAGAGATTGCAGACCTCAAAAGCAGCTGACAAATCTTTAGGGGCTGCTATTGGGCAACCTCAGCCTTTTCGTGCGCTTGGACAATCGTGGAGGGGATGATGCTATCGTTACTATTCCTCATATGGAAAGGCGAGAGTAATGGCCAGTCAAAGGAGCCAGAGAAAGGCCACTCGCGGTGGACGAGCAAAACATGCAAAGCCAGCTCCAGCTCCAGCTGCAGCCTTTTTGCCATCAGCGGCTGCAACAACCGCCACAAAACCACTTTGAGGACTTGCATCACAAAACACCTGCAGGAGGCAGGCTGTCACATCATCTGCAAGAATGGCGAGCCATTACGTCAGATGTTTGGGCTCTAGAAATAATAGCCCAAGGTTACTGCCTTCCTTTTCTAACGCAACCTCAAAGCAATCCACCAGGGAGACACCTTTTGAAGTTTTCAAACCCACTCCTACAGCAGGAAGTTCTAACCGTGCTGGAGAAAGGTGCTATAGAACCAGTACCTGCAGCTGAGATGAACAATGGATGGTACTCCCCATATTTTTTGATCCCCAAAAAGGACGGAGGACTGAGATCCATCTTGGACTTAAGAAACTTGAACAAGTTCCTCAGGAAGGATAAGTTCAAGATGGTTACGCTTTCTCAGATCCTTCAAGTGCTTCAACTCCAGGACTGGTTGGTGTCATTGGACCTCCAGGATGCTTATTTTCATGTGCCGATTCATCTCAAACACAGAAAATACCTGAGGTTCGTAGTTGGCGACTCACACTATCAGTTTCGAGTCCAGCCATTGGGATTGACCTCCGCCTGAGCGTCTTCCCCAAGTTAATGGTTGTGGTGGCAGCGCACCTCAGGAGAGGGGGGATTCACGTCTACCCCTACCTGGACGATTGGTTGATCAGGGCACGTTCTGCCGAACAAGCACTGGATCATCTGAAAGTCACCTGCCACTCCCTCCACAGACTGGGCTTCTCCCTAAATTTCAAGAAGTCTCAAATGACATCTTCCCAACAGCTCCAGTACATAGGAGCTGTATTAAACACATCCTTGGGAAAGAGCTTGCCTCCCAAGTTGAGGGCTCAAGACATTCTTCAGATGGTTTCCAAATTCCAAAATCTCCAGGTTTACGACTTCGAAAGGTTGCTCGGCCTCATGGTATCCTGCATCTTCCTGGTGCCAGAGGCACGTTTGAGGATGAGATCCCTTCAATGTGCTCTAAAGACTCATTTGTCCCAGTTCTCAGGTCGAATGACAGATCTTCTCCAGATTCCGAACAAGGTTCGACAAGATCTCCTATGGTGGACTTGTACAGAGAACATCCTAAAAGGAGAACTTTTTTGGTAACCATGGCGGGAGATCACAGTAGTGACGGACCCCTCACTCATGGGGTGGGGAGCTCATGCCAACGATCTGACAATTAGCGGTCGTTGGTCTCCATCAGAGTCCAAACTACACATCAACCTTTTAGAGCTGAGAGCAATCAGACTAGCTGAAAGCTTTCCTGCCATCTGTCAGGGGAAATGATAATGACTGACAGCACAGTGGCCATGCATTATCTAAACAAGAGGTGGTGTAGGGTCACTACCTCTGTGCAGAGAGACAATGCAGCTCTGGTATTGGGCAATTCAGGAGGGAATCTCTTTAACGGCAGTTCATCTAGCCGGGGAGGAGAATATGACGGCAGATGCTCTGAGCAGGCAGAGCCCGGTGTCCCACAAATGGGAACTGGCTCAGGAAGTCATTCAAGAGGTCTTCAACCTTTGGGGAACCCCTCAAGTAGACCTGTTTGCGACTGGAATCAACCGGAAGTGCGAGAGGTATTGCTCAAGGGAATTTCCCCCGAGAGGCACCCTGGGAGACAAGTTTGTGGTGGAGTGGAATTTCCCACTATTGTACACGTCCACCCCCCCACCCCCCTGATTCCCATCATTCCTCAGGTCATCAGGACACAGACGGTTTGGGAACCGCATGATCCTAATTGCCCCGGATTGGGCCAGGAGAACGTGGTACTCGGACCTTCTAGACATGTCCATCTGTCCCCCAGTACGTCTTCCTCATAGAGAGGACCTTCTCTCACAAATGGAAGGTCAGGTTCTCCATCCAGAGGTCAAAACTCTCAACCTTCATGCTTGGTATCTGAAAGGCTGAGATACAAAGATTGGGACCCTCCAGATGACGTCATGGAGGTGCTGCTTTTGGCAAGGAGGCCAGCAACAAAATCTCTATACCGTTGCCATTGGAGGAAGTTTTGCAACTGGTGCAGAGAAAAGAATGTCGATCCTTTTCTGTGTTCTATTCCGGAAGTACTGTCCTTCCTCTTGTCCCTAGCGCATAGAGGTCTAAATGTTGGTACCATTAAAGGTTATCTTGCAGCATTTTCCATCTTCAAGCGCTCGTCGGATGAATGCTCCTCTTTCAAAGTTCCTTTGGTAGTGCAATTCTTAAAGGGACTCACTAATGTGTTTCCTCCTTACCCATTGCAAGTGCCAATTTGGGATCTCAATCTGGTTCTAAAATTCTTAATGTGTGTACCTTTTGAGCCTTTGAAACCTTGTCCATTAAGATTACTGACATGGAAAACTGCTTTCATAGTTGCTTTAACATCTGCAAGAAGAGTGAGCGAATTACAGGCACTGTCTTCTGGGCCACCCTATACTGTGTTGCATAAGGACAGAGTTGTGTTGAGGGTTAAACCCTCATTTTTACCTAAAGTAGTATCTGATTTTCATTTAAGTCAGAAAATTGTTTTTTTTTAAAACATGTTTTTTTTATTATTTTTCAACAAACAATAAACATCATCACAAGTGTTCTCCCCAACAATCCTCCCGCATCCCGCCCCGCCCCCCGGAAGAGTCTGTCCTCCACCTCATCCTACTAAGGAGAAGGAAAGATTACACAGGTTGGATCCAAGAAGAACTTTAAGCTTTTATAGCTCTATGCTTTCCAAGCTTAGAGTGGACAACCAACTGTTTATCGGCTACACCGGAATGAAACTGGGTCAATTGATGACAAAACAGACAATATCACGCTGGATTGTGCTTTGCATTTCAGAATGCTACAGATTAGCACAAAAAGACCCACCAGAAGGTTTAAGGGCTCATTCCACCAGAGGCATCGCCTCTTCGACAGCCCTTCAAAAAGGTGTTCCAATAAGGTCCATTTGTGATGCCGCAACTTGGTCTTCACTGCACACCTTTTCAAAATTCTATAATCTGGATGCTTCAAAGTCTAAGGAGCTGAATTTTGGTAAAGCCGTACTATATTCAGCCATCTAAGGGCATTGAAAAATCTAACCCCTCCTCCAGAGAAATTATCCATACTGCTTTGGCAGTCTATCTAAGATTAGGAATACTTTGGAGGACACAATCCACTCGAAGAACAAGTTACTTACCAACTGGTAACGTTCTTTCGATTGGATGTCCCTCCAACGTATTCCTCATCGCCCTCCCAGCCTACCCCTCTGTAGATTTTTCGAGGTTATTGCCAACTTGACTCTCGCAAGGCTGATACCCGTCTGCCGGCAAAATCTACACAGTACAAAATCAAATGTAAAAAGGGGAAAAACAGAACTGAGGTCAACGGGCGCCGCGCGTCCTACTTATATACCCGATAGGGATGTAACGGTATAACGGTATACCGTTAAAGATACCGTGAGCCACTTAATTGAACAATAATAACCGTCACATTGTTTATACCGTTATACCGTTCATACCGTTAAGTGTGCTTTTCAATCTGATTTGGAAAGGCTGCAGTAAGCAAGTGCTGCTCAGTCTTGGTCTTGCACTGTTGGATGTGCCGTCTGCCAAGTAGTTTCAGTTAGAGCAGTTTTTAATGCCATTCCATAAACACATGCTTGACACAGAATCAATATGTTAGCAATAGGAAGAATAGATACAGTGCCAAGAAGGAAAAGGGTTTACTTTGGGGTGGCGGTTTTGGGGTTTATATATTTATAATGGATAATGTTCTCTAAACATATGGCAAAGGGGTGATTTCCCTGGTTCTATCATTGAATTTACATATAATAAGTCACACTGCGAAATTCACTGATCTGTCGGTATTCCCTGCTGCCCTACCAAAGGGTAACATGTCTGTGATGCTGAACACCTTTTGGCCGCAAGTAAACTAAAGGCTGTAACGTAAAGAGAGAGTGCGTGTGTATGCGCACAAGCGTATACTACTATCAGCCTCCATTGATCTGTGGCATGCAGGTTATCAAGATGGCAACATGTTCATCTTCACCAGTAGCCAGTGGGTGAGCAAAAAGCCTAAATGACCACTTAAGAAAAGCTATTCAGTTTGCTTTGCCAGTTGCAGCAGGCCCACCCCCCCCCCCCTCTCCACACCTGTGTTTGTGTTTGGTGGAAGCAAGGCATTTCAGTGGAAAGTATGTTGAAAAGCCCAATTCTGGCCCTGGGTGCCTGGTTTTGTTTGTGGTGATAAATCTGTCAATTTATGACCTTTTAGAAAATATTTGTTAAGATTAGTTAACTCCACCTGCTATACCGCGATAACCATGATATACCGTCATTTGGCAAGAAGGTTATCGTACCGTCATAAAACTAATACTGTGACACCCCTAATACCCGATGACGTCACCCTCGATGGAGGCCTTCGAGGGACCATCGACTCGACAACATCGACGAACGGCGCCCTCTGCCGAAAAAAAAAATATATAATTCCGAAGAGCAGCAAAGCTGGATGATATACATCCAAGATGAGGAATACGTTGGAGGAACATCCAATCGAAAGAACGTTACCAGTTGGTAAGTAACTTGTTCTTCTCTCTGTGGGCAGACCTCTCCTCCTCCCTCCTGACCTCTCCTCCTCCTCTGCGATCTCAATATCGATTTAGACTCTCCTTGTTCCTCCTCTATACTCTTCCGTGATCTCTGCAACTCCCTCTCCCTGTCCATCCTCCCTTCTGGCATGCCTCACTCTGCAGGCACACACTCAATGTCTTGATCTCATCTGACCTCCCTCTCTCCATCCATCTGACCACTCTTCTCTCCTGGAGCGATAACTTCCTCCTCTCCTCTCATCTCTCCCTCTCTTACCCCCAAGCCAAGCCTACTCCAACACTGCCACCTACCTTCTCGGACATCCAGCCCATGTGTCAGTTGAGACTTCTGCCGCCACCTTCTCTCCCGCTCCTCCACCCCTAGGGCCCCCTCCACCTCTGGCTGTCTCACATCCTGACAGAGCCCTGTCTCTCCTCTACTCTTCAATTTATGATACACTTGATGCTCTTAACCCTGATGAGGATCCGTTTGAAGTCCAAAGCCAAGTGCAATTCCTGGTATGACTCCGACCTAGCTACACTTAAACGTAAGTATCGGACGGCTGGGAGGAAGTGGAGGGCTTCTTGTTCATCCTCTGACAAACTGGCCTGTTGCCTGCTCCAAAGGCAATACCGACTGTCACCACCAAGAAGCGAGTCCACATTCAAGCTTGTGTCTCTGCAGCATCTAACAACTCGGCAGAACTCTTTAAAATCTGCAAAGAGCTGTCCAAACCTGCTGCATTCTCTCTCCCTCCTGTTGCCTCCCAGGCTTTTTGCAATGCCCTTGCCTCTCACTTTATCTCAAAATCCCAGGACATCCTGTCCACCTTCTCCACCCCGGCCCCTCCCCCCTCTCCCCTCTCGGTCTGTACTTGCTGATCCTCCTTCAGCCACCCTCCTTGTCGTCCTTTCCCTCTTTTCTCCCCTGATGAGGTCGCTAGACAAGTCCGATCTATGAAAGCCTCGTCAAAACAGGTTCATCCCTGTTCCTCTAAAACCATCAAGGACCATATTGACACCCTCGCTCCAGCCCTTGCTGATTTTTGCAGCTACTCTTTTGCCTCCAGATCCTTCCTCTCCCCTCTGAAGCACTCCCTTGTGCATCCTCTTTTTAAGAAACCCACAGCTGATCCTTCTTGTCCGGCTAACTATCACCCAATTTTCATTGCTGTCTGTCTTCAGCGAACTCCTGGAAACGCTGGCCATCTCTCAGCTTAACCTTAATTCCGATTCTGTTGCCTGTCTCCATGACCACCTGTCTGGCTTCAGAGCTGCCAGAAGCACGTAAACTGCTCTCCTGAACATCTGCAAAGATCTGCTCTCCAACCCTGACTCTTAACATTCCCTCTGTCCTCATCCTCCTCAATCTCTCTTCTGCCTTCGACACAGTCAACCATACCATCCTGCTCCACCATCTGTGATAACCTGGGTATCACTGATCAGGCTCTGGCCTGGCTGACCTCTTTCCTCTCTGATCGACCCCCCCAGGTCCAACTTGGGTCCTTCCTATCATCTATCTTCCTCTCTACCTGTGGTGTTCCCCAGGGGTCGAACCTCTCGCCCTGGTTTTTCAACCAATACATGGCAACTCCTGCCCACTGCGTTGCCATTTTCTGCTCAAATTTCCAGTGCTGCGCCGATGACCCTCAACTCATTTTCAGGCTGCCCTCAGCCACTTCCTCTCCCTCTCTCATCTCTTGATTGCCTAACCGCCATTAAAGATTGGTGTGCCGCCAATGATCTTTGTCTGAATGCCACAAGAGGGAGATCCTCCTCATCGGCACACCTTCACCATCCTTTCCCCTCACTCTCTGGCCGACCTCCCTTGGCCTTCCTCCTACGCCTACCTGCGAGGCTAAGAACCTCGGTCATATTGGACTCCATACTTTCCTTCTCCGCCCACATCTCTGATGTCTCTAAAAAGTCAAACTTCCTGCTGCACTTCCTCAGAGGTACTCTGCCTTTCCTCTCCTTCCCCCAGAAGCTCATGGTCTCCCAAGGTCTGGTTCACTCTAGGTTGGACTAGTGTAACAGCCTCTTTCTAAATATACCTGCCTCTACTCTCCACCCACTGCAATTAATCCAGAATAGGACTGCAAGACTTGTCCTTGGCCTCAATCCCTGGGATCGTATCTCTCTAGCTCTGAAATCTCTCCATTGGCTCCCAGTGGATGCAAGAATTAAATTCAAAGCCCCCTGCATTGTCCACAAGGCTTTCTGGGTCCTGGGTCCAAAATACCTTCAGCTAGCCCTCTGCAAATACCTCCCCTCTTGAGCTCTTCGCTCCTTTACCTCGAACTCCCTCATGGTCAGTCGTTTTTCAAAGAAACAAGCTGGGGGTAGATCTCGGTCTTCGGCTGGGTCCTCCCTCTGGAACACCCTCCCTGCCACTCTAAAACTTGAGTACCACCATCTCTGGTTCCAGAAGCACCTCAAGACCTTTCTTTTTGCTTCTGCCTTCGCGCCCCCTCTCCCCTGTTCTCTTGGCACTGTTCACCTGGCCACCGTCTGTCCTCCGTGCCCAGGTACCTGCTCACCCTGCCACCCTCCTGCACTGCGCCACCTCTTGCACTGGGGTCTGTATCTGTACCCATACAGTTTCACCCCCTTTTTCTTCCTGCACTTATCAGAGCTACCCTGTCTGCTGCCTTAAACCCATCAATTGCCACTTGCTGGCTGCACTACCACTGTTTTTTGCCTTTATTATTTGTTTATTATTTATCGGTTTCTCATTTGCTCCGCACTTTCCACTTCTCTCCCCCCCCACCCTTCCATGCACTTTTTCTCACCCCCTCTCCCGTGCACTTGCGCGTTCTCAAAGTCACTGGGCCTAGTAAGGTCGCTGTTTTGTTCTCCCCTGTTCCCCTCCCCTCCCTTGCCTTGTCGCGCTCTGAAAGACTTGTGTACGAACACAATAGAAATAAAATATCAATATCCCTCCTTCCTGTCTAAAGTGGTTACCGATTTTCATTTGAATCAATCGATCTCTTTGTCTGTTTTTTTTCCTAACCCGGCATCTGATGCCCAGAGAGTTTTACACAACGTGGACTTCATACGAGCCCTGAGGTTTTACCTCGATAGAACGAGTGAACTCAGGGGCTCCTCACAATTGTTTGTTACATTCGGAGACCCGAAGGGGAAACCGGCTTCCAAAGGCATCACAACAAGTACAGGTATACAAAAACTGTAGAGACTCTGGTTGCATTCAAGTTATTCTTGGATATTTATCACAATACCTTCTCTAAAAGAGTTCAAAAAATTGAGTAATTTATTACAATTATTTGTTTTATTCTTTCTTTTTTTGCAATCATAATATAAAGACAGTATATAAAAATGACACGTTAAAACATTCATGAGACATACCCTAAATTCTATATTTCACAATTTCATCCTATTAAGCCTGCCACCATATATTGTGACCAATCATACCGACTCATCCAGCTCAATTACATACATACCCATCCACTAATCAATCATACCTGTGCAAAAAACTTGCAATTATCATAATGTCTAAAAAGCCAAAATGTCCAATGCATAGACCCGAAATGCAGTGTAATATTTTTTTGTCTGTTAATGCATCAATCTTTTCATATAGCTGACCTATATTATCAATTTTACTCTAATCTAAATTGCCACAATTATTTTTATATCAAAAAAGAACAATCGGGATCCTAAAACAAGGAACTTGTGGTGTTATGGTGTCTACTCGAGTTTCGGGCACAGTCTTGGATGAACTTCCTCTGACCCATGCCCTCGTCAGAACATAAACAAGTGTCTTTGTTAGGATCACAATAGTAGGTGTTATATCTATTTGGCAAATAGTAGGTCTGTCTTGTCTGTATCTTTCATGGTCTGAGACTTAAATGCACAAATATACACGTAGGTGAGAAAAGAAGACAAATGGCTCCATCAATGTACAGACCAACATAAATCCAATCAAGCAAGCAAAGAATATACTTGTTGAAGCTTTTTATCACTTTCAGATTTTCAAATCCAGCAAATGTACCCTTTTGTTTGTCCCAAGTCTTCAATCATGTATCTCTGTCTAGTTCCCATACGATTAACCATTCAAAAAAATGTACAGTGAAAAATATGTATGAGAGCAAAAACTAAAAACTCAAATCTAACCAAGGTTTGTGAACTATCTACATAATCACGGTCACCGGTATTCCAAAAGCACCCCCCACCAGGGAGAGCCACCACACTATCGCCTCTGTGCTCGCTATGTGGGAGGTCGCTTGCACTATTCGTGGAGGACTAGAACACCAAACAGCCCCCCCACATCATATTGTAAAGGCAAAAACAATTAGTTTCAGCGCACCTACCTAAGCAGATATCTAGCCAATTCTCGTGTTAGGGCATCCCTTTACACTGACTGGTACTGGATATCTTTGTTTAACACTCCCAGCTGATACCAGGTCTCTCCTACATTTGTGTGACTCAACACATTCCTTCTGTTGAACACAAGTTGGATGTTGGTTTGAACGTTATGTCTCCCATTCATTTTCGCATTATCCTATCATACCACGTTCAACGAGGGTTTAGAAAAAAGGCCTATTTATTACCTTGCTCGTTCTCTACTGATGGTGTTCCCAAATCAGATTGCCGAATTTCCAAAGATCAATTTGAGGTCCTCCACCATGTGTACCATAATATGGTGACCAGCCCAGCGCCACACCGCATAAAAACAGAGGTGTAAAAGTGTGTCAATTGCAGAACCTGCACGCATCGCTTCTTACCAAACAGTCTGTACGGACCCCCATGTGTATATGGGTAGCTCCAGGGCGGTTAGGAAGACAGCAAACTGATTGCTGTCTCCCGAACCCAATGGAGCCTCCAAGGGGGGCCTTGAACTGACCGCAAACAGTCTGTGTCCACTTGTAGGGTCGCCACCTACCGGTGGTGGATGCAGCAAAAGTTAACTGCACTGTTCTTGCCTTCCGAGAACAGCAAAGCCGGTTGCTGCTCCCGGAGACACGATAGACCGCCATTCACTTTTAACCACCACCCGAGATAACAGTTAACCCGAAGAGGGCATGTATGCAATTACCCCAAACTCTCTCTCTCACATCCACGGACACCAATGCCTTGCTTACCTCTGACTGCTCATTCCAAAAACCGTGTCACTCTTCCTCTGTTCGTTCTGCCTCGTTCCACAACCTTGAACCCAGTCCTGCCCACTGGAAGATGGCTACCTGCTCCTAGTGCCGCCTCATATTTGTATTTAGTGTGACCGGATGTTGTCATTAAGCGTCTCCCTTCCTTCCAAATCACTGGTATTGGTCACATAGTTGCTTTGGAAGCCGGTAGTCATAATACTATCTCACGATGGATTGCCTCCTCTATTTCAGAAGCCTATAGCATTCAAGGCCTTCAACCTCCGAAAAGCATCCATGCTCATCTTGTATGTGGCAAAGCGGCTGCTGTTGCCTTCCAAAAGTATGTCCCTTGGGAAACCATTGCCAAGGCGGCTAAGTGGACTTCCCCATCAGCTTTTTGTAAGAATTACTGCTCCAACCTGAGCTCCAGGGCCGGTGCCCATTTCGGCCAGATTGTTCTTAAGAACCTATTCCAGTAAAGGGGTTTTCAAGTGGATTGTGTCCTCCAACGTATTCCTCATCTTAGATGTATTCCATCCAGCGTTGCTGATCTTCGGCAATTTTTTCGGCAGAGGGCGCCGTGCGTCGATGTCGAGTCGATGGTCCCTCGAAGGCCTCCGTCGAGGGTGATGTCATCAGGTGTATTAGTAGAACGCGTGGCACCCGTTGGCCTCAGTTCCGTTTTTCCGCAGTACGTTGCTTCGGACATTCGGCGCGCCTCGAGTTCTGTCAGGAAATATAATACGAGAAGTCATTATCTCCACGTCATTGACGCCGACCACGACCCCGAGATTGGGTTTTAAGAAATGCAAGTCGTGCGGCTCAAAAATGGCGATCACGGACCCGCACCGCGAGTGTTTGTGGTGTTTCGGGGAAGGCCACGACATGGAGGTCTGTTCGAAGTGTCAGGCGATGACAGGAAAGGCCTTCCGAGAAAGGAGAGGAAAGCTACGGGTAGGTCGGAAGGATCGGAAAGCCTCTAGCGTCGAGACCCCATGGGGAAAAATCTCCTTGACGCGAAAGGCATAGATCCAGATCTCGAAGCGATTCTCATTGCTCGTCTTCTTCGTCGAAAAAGTCGAAGAAACAACGCCATAGATCTCCCTCCACCTCGTCGTCAGACGAGTCTCCGAAAATGAAATGTCCCACAAAACATTCGTCTTCCGAAGAGTGGAAGCATTTAGGGTCAAAATGATAGAGGTGTTTGAGAAAGCGAAGCTTCGGTCCGCGCCTTCTTCGGAAGCCGGCCGGGAGCGTCATCGCTCTGACACTCGCGCGCCCTCGAGCCCGGGTGATCGTAAAAGGAAGGATAGGAAACCTTCCAGGACACCGAGCGAAAAATGCTCAAGTCGAGTCGACCGCTCGAGGTCACCAACGCCATCCGAGACCTTTCACACCTCGAAGGAGAAACTGTCGAAGGCCGCCTCGACGCCCTCCAAGCAGACCCTGTCGACGACCACAATGTCATTGACGCCGAAACCCTTGGCGCCAAAGGCTCCAACCAAGCCAGGGCAGCCAGAAAAAGAGAAGGAAAAAGTTAAACCGGTAATTCCTTCAGAGCCTGGTACTACACCTCTTCTTCCTCCTCCTCTCCCACAGAAGGTTTTCAAGCCTCTCTCTAGAAAGGAGTTTTTCAAATCCTTGACCTCAATTTTTGAGGAACAGGAGAGATCCGAGGAGGAAAATGTACCTTTTGGATTGGAGTATGTCACCCCAAATGTCCCAGAATGCTTGATCTCAGAGGAAAGCAGAATGAGGGATTTGGTGGAGTCTTTGCACAATGCAAGTGGCTTTGATACCTCTCCTGAGAATGATTTTAGTAGACCAGATCCAGGAGAGCATGCCAGTCCATCTTATCGTCAATTAATGACCAAGGTGGTAGACTACTTGGGATGGGCTAAACCAACAGCCCAATTCGTCCAGGACGATTTGACAGACATATTGGATCATGGTCCCACTGAAGACCCAGTTTTACCTTTTCATGTAGCCTTCCAAAACAGGGTGGCCAAGAATTGTGAAACTCCAGATTCTATTCCTGTGGTGAATAAATCCTTAACATCAAAATACCGCCCAGCCAGTAGCGACCCCAGCTATCTGTCAAAACATCCAACTCCCGAGAGTTTGGTCATACAGGCAGCCACAGCTTCCAACAAACTTGCGTACCAGTCTATCCCTCCAGACAGGGACGATAAGCGTGTGGATGGTTGGGCACGGAAGGTATTTTCAGCCGCGAGCATGGCATTAAAATCAGCCAACTCCATGTGCCTTGGCAACATTTTCGTACACTCTGTGGGAGTGCATCGCAATGGCGGCGGAGCACATACCAGAAGAGGAAGAAAGGGAAGGTTTCCTAGCCATCGTTTGAGATGGAAAGGAGGCCATGCAGGAGTCCCTTCAATCTGGATTGGACACTACGGATAGTGTAAGCAGGTCCATGGGCAATAGCACGGTAATGCGCAGGTTTGCGTGGCTACGGAAGTCGGGTTTTGCACTGGACATACAGAACCGCCCCCTGAACATGCCTTTAGGAGCTGCTATTAGGCAACCTCAGCCTTTTCGTGCGCAAGGGCAATCGTGGAGGGAACGATCCTATTCTTATTACACCTCATACGGCAAGACGAGAGGAATGGCCGGTCAAAGGGGCCAAAGAAAGGCCACTCGTGGTGGACGAGGAAAACATGCTAAACCAGCTCCAGCCGCAGCCTCTTTGCCATCAGCAGCTGCAACATCTGCCACAAAACCACTTTGAGGACTTGCACCACAAAACACCTGTGGGAGGCAGGCTGTCGCAGCATCTGCAAGAATGGCGAGCCATTACTTCAGATGTTTGGGCTCTAGAAATAATAGCCCAAGGCTATTGCCTTCCTTTTCCAAAGCAACCTCAAAGCAACCCACCAGGGAGACACCCGTTCAAACTTTCAAACCCGCTCCTACAGCAGGAAGTTCTAACCCTGCTGGAGAAAGGTGCTATAGAACCAGTACCTTCAGCGGAGAGGAACAAGAGTTGGTACTCCCCGTATTTTTTGATCCCCAAAAAGGACGGAGGACTGAGACCCATCTTGGACTTAAGAAACTTGAACAAGTTCCTCAGGAAGGACAAATTCAAGATGGTAACCCTTTCTCAGACCCTTCAGGCCCTTCTACTCCAGCACTGGTTGGTGTCATTGGACCTCCAGGATGCTTATTTTCATGTGCCGATTCATCTCAAACACAGAAAATACCTGAGGTTCGTAGTTGGCGACTCACTATCAGTTTCGAGTCCTGCCGTTCCGGTTGACCTCCGCCCGAGGGTCTTCACCAAGTTAATGGTAGTGGTGGCAGCGCACCTCAGGAGAGGGGGGGATTCATGTCTACCCTTACCTGGACGATTGGTTGATCAGAGCTTGCTCTGCCGAGCAAGCACTGGATCATCTGAAAGTCACCTGCCACTTCCTCCACAAACTGGGCTTCGCCCTCAATTTCCTCAATTTCAAGAAGTCACAGATGACACCTTCCCAACAGCTTCAGTACATAGGAGCTGTATTAGACACGTCCTTGGGAAAGAGCTCGCCTCCCAAGTCGAGGGCTCAAGACATTCTTCAGATGGTTTCCAAATTCCAAAATGCCCAAAATCTCCAGGCTTACGACTTTTTAAGGTTGCTCGGCCTCATGGCATCCTGCATTTTTCTGGTGCCAGAGGCACGCTTGAGGATGAGAACTCTTCAATGGGCCCTAAAGACTCAGTTCTCAGGTCAAATAACAGATCTTCTTCAGATTCCGAACAAGGTCAGACAAGACCTTTTATGGTGGACCTGTACAGAAAACATTCTAAAAGGAGAACCCTTTTGGCAACCATGGCCGGCGATCACAGTAGTGACGGACGCCTCACTCCTGGGGTGGGGAGCACATGCCAACGATTTGCCAATCAGCGGTCATTGGTCTCCATCGGGGTCCAAACTACATATCAACCTTTTAGAGCTGAGGGCAATCAGACTAGCGCTGAAGGCCTTCCTGCCATCCGTCAGGGGAAAGAATGTCCTGATAATGACGGACAACACAGTGGCCATGCACTATCTAAACAAAAGAGGAGGCGTGGGGTCACTACCCATGTGCAGAGAGGCAATGCAGCTATGGTATTGGGCAATTCAGGAGGGAATCTCTTTAACAGCAATTCATCTAGCCGGGGAAGAGAATATGACGGCAGATGCTCTGAGCAGGCAGAGCACGGTGTCCCACGAATGGGAATTGGCTCAGGAAATAATTCAAGAGATCTTCGCCCTTTGGGGAACCCCTCAAGTAGACCTGTTTGCAACTGGAATCAACCGAAAATGCGAAAGGTATTGCTCAAGGGAATTTCCCCCGAGAGGAGCCCTGGGGGACACGTTCGTGGTGGAGTGGAATTTCCCACTATTGTACGCGTTCCCTCTGATTCCCGTCATTCCTCAAGTCATCAGGAGGCTGAGACGCTTCGGGAACCGCATGCTCCTAATTGCCCCGGATTGGGCCAGGAGAACGTGGTATCCGGACCTTCTAGACATGTCCATCTGTCCTCCAGTTCGTCTTCCTCAGAGAGAGAACCTTCTCTCTCAAATGGAAGGTCAGGTTCTCCACCCAGAGTTCAGAACACTCAACCTTCATGCTTGGTATCTGAAAGGCTGAGATACAGGGATTGGAACCTTCCAGATGATGATATGGAGGTGTTGCTTTCGGCAAGACCGCCAGCAACAAAGTCTCTTTAATTTTGCCGTTGGAAAAAGTTTTGCAACTGGTGCAGGGAAAAGAATGTCGATCCTTTTCTATGTTCTATTCCGGAAGTACTATCTTTCCTTCTGACCCCCTAGCACATAGAGGTCTGAATATCGGAACAATAAAAGGTTACCTTGCGGCGCTTTCCATCTTCAAGCGCTCATCGGAAGAATGCTCCTACTTCAAAATTCCTTTGATAACACAATTCATAAAAGGTCTCACAAATGTGTTTCCTCCTCACCCATTTCAAGTACCGATTTGGGATCTAAATTTGGTATTAAAATTCTTCTTTTGAGCCTATGCACACGTGTCCATTAAGATTATTAACTTGGAAAACAGCATTTTTAGTTGCCCTAACATCAGCAAGAAGAGTGAGCAAATTGCAGGCACTATCTTCTGGGCCACCCTATACTGTGTTCCATAAGGACAGGGTTGTGTTGAGGGTTAAACCATCATTTTTACCGAAGGTAATATCTGATTTTCATTTAAATCAGAAAATTGTTTTACCCTCATTCTATCCTCCACCTCATCCTTCTAAGGAGGAAGAAAGACTACACAGACTGGACCCAAAAAGAGCTTTAAGCTTTTACATCTCTAGGCTTTCTAGACTTAGAGTGGACAACCAGTTGTTTATAGGCTACACTGGAAGAAAGCTGGGTCAATCAGTAACAAAACAATTTCGCGCTGGATCGTGCATTGCATTTCAGAATGCTACAGACTAGCACAAAAAGACCCACCTGAAGGGTTAAGAGCTCATTCCACCTGAGGCATCGCCTCTTCCACAGCCCTTCAAAGAGGTGTCCCTAAAGGCCCATTTGCGAAGCAGCAACTTGGTCTTCGCTTCACACTTTCTCAAAATTCTATAACCTGGATGCTTCCCAGTCTAGGGAGCTAACTTTTGGAAAAGCAGTGCTTTACTCTGCCATCTAAGGCCAGTTTTAAAAAAATATATATATATCTGACCCCTCCTCCACAGGAACTATGCAAAATACTGCTTTGGGTGCCTATCTAATATGAGGAATACGTTGGAGGACACAATCCACTCGAAGAACAAGTTACTTCTTACCTAGTAACGTTCTTTCGATTGGATGTTCCTCCAACGTATTTCTCATCGCCCTCCCAACCTAGCCCTCTGTAGATTTTGTCCAGGTTATTGACATCTCAAATCTCGCAAGGCTGATGATACCTGTCTGCCGGCACAATCTACAAAAACAGTACAAGATCACAGATACAAAAGAGGGGAAAAACAGAACTGAGGCCAACCAGCGCCGTGCGTGCTACTTATACACCCGATGACGTCTCCCTCGACGGAGGCCTTCGAGGGAACATCGACTCGACGACATCGACGCACGGTGCCCTCTGCCGAAAAAATTTGCGAAGAGCAGCAAAGCTGGATGCAATACATCTAAGATGAGGAATACGTTGGAGGAACATCCAATCGAAAGAACGTTACCAGGTAAGAAGTAACTTGTTCTTTCCATCCACCCATATTACCTGTGATGTGTGCCTGGGAATCTCCACAAGTATGGAGGAAAGGGGACGGGACGTAGGGGTATAACAAAGTTACTCACTGTAGTGACTACATTACTCCTGGTCCATAGACCCCTTTACTCCATATGCCTGCCCGCTGTCCCCTTTAAAAAATATCCTCTATTGCTTAAATGGTCTCAGACCTGTCGATAGAAAAGAATGGAAGGGCGATGGGTGGGCAGAGCTCTGGAGGGCGGGGTCACAGCCGCGTGCAGTGCCCCACGTAAAAATAAAAGGACAAAACAAGTTTTGATGCTTTTTTTTTTTTTTTTTTTTGTTTTTACTAAAGTGCTTCGGTCCCGTCCCAAAGGATGGAATTTCCCACAAGTAGGAGTAAGGTGGTCACTACGGTGAATAACTTAGTTAAATTTGATCTCATCCTGATGTTTGAAAATGGTATCCTTTGTTTTGTAATTCTGATTTTTCTTTTTTTCTGGTGCATCTATTTCCTGGATCTCTATCTCCATTCTTTCCATTTCTGTTTCAATCCTTTTGTTTCCTGTCTGTGTGTACTGCCAGCAGTTCCATTATTTTCTTTTAGCTACCTTTTAGGTTATTTGCCACTCTTCAGCCAGGTCCGAGTCCTCTTCATTGTTGAAGTTTGGAAAAATCAGTATATCCATTCCTCGTGGTATTTGATAATTTTTTGGGTAATTTTGCATGGAGGCTCTTTCATAGTATTTGTTTATTTCTTTGATAGTCTTTCTAGTTTTACACATTTTTTGTGAAGTTATTCTGATGCGTTAGATCTTGTACTTATGGCATTCTCTGTACTTCCTCTGGCGGAAACGAGAGCTCTGCTATCCTCTTCTCTATTCACTCTATAGGTTATTATTGAAATTCTAATCCAGCTTTCGGTGGCTGCACTGTCTACTTTTTAGGTGGGGGTTAGTCCGGGATGGCGAATATTTTAGTCTTTGCGCTCTTCCCATAGCTATTAGTTGTGGATTATAAGATTGGTAATGATGGTGTTAGTTTTTGGTCAACTAGGCGGGGGCCTTAGCTGCATAGCTTCATAGAGATTGGGATCCACCAACCAGTCGATGAGAATGTTGGTCAGTAGTGTGGGTTCTATATCAGCCTTTGCGCCTGGCTTTGTGTTTTTTATTTGTATGTTAAATAAGTCAGTCAAAGTATTTTTAGTTATTCCAAGTATCCTCGGTTTATTAACAAGTCTAAAAATGTGTTCATATAACCATTTCAGTAGTTATAGGTTTTGATATGGCATTTAATACGCACCTATACACAAGTGTTTCAAGGATACCATAGGTCCAAAATTCTCCGCTAGGAAGCACATTGTCAAAACTACTAGCTTCATAGTGAAATAACTCCTCATTGGCAAAAAAAGTGGGCCACTTACTTTGACCCATAAAACTGCCCATACTACCATTTTGCGTTTTTGGTTATAGGCCCGTCCAAGCTTAAAAGCAATTGTTAGGGGATTTTTACTAAAGTCCACTTGAGGTAAGACTTCATAAAACTATCCCAATGGTATACAGGTCCGGTCCCCAACTCTTACTATCAGGCTGTACTACTCATGGAACCTTGGTAGAGTGGCAGAGCAGCCGGCTTATCATAAGAGGAAGATGTGAGCTGTAGGTAAGTACACTGAACCCACTTAGTAAAGCATATCAAATAAACGCACACCAATACATTTATTTATAAAATATATATATTGTACACGAAATGTGTTAAAATACTTAAATCATGAAACCAATATACCTAGGAATACTTTTAGATACTTTTCAAAGGCCACTGCTTAGTTTGTAGTTGCTCACGGTTACAATTGTTAGTTTGACACTAATGACAGTTCTACCTTATTATTGGTAATAGCGTGCACTCGCGTACATAGAAAGATATCCAGTAATTGTATTTAGTTAGCATAACCACAGAAGATAGTCTTTTTGGAAAGAAGACAGTTGGTTAGTCAAACAGTAGCAGAGCTTAAGGTTCTAAAGGCAGTTTTAGCACAAGTTAACACTTTTAAAGTCTGATCCCCAACTATATGGAAAAGCCAGTTTGGAGAAGGCTCAAAGTTTAATGAAGCAGCAGAACAGTAAAAGTTTCTGTGTCGGTCTCTGGTTAAATATGCTAGAAGAATTGACAAAACGTTGCAGACCCTGTTAAAGGACTTGCAAAACGGACACAAGCCGACAGCTTGGGTCAGAGGTAAGAGTGGGCACCTCTATGTGCACTCCCAACACTCTGTGGCGACTTGTTGGTTTAAGGTAAGCAATACCTTTTCGCCCCATAATAACTCAGGTTAGATGAAATGTTCTTTGCTGGATTCTCTTCTGGACAGCAGGGATGGACCCGGTCTCAGGATTCCTTGGTCTGGTTATGAAAGGCAGGACTCTGATCAGGATATCTCAACAGCACTCTTGAGAAGAGAGGACCTCTAGCATGGATGTATTTCTTTATAAAGCAGCGCCGAAAGCCTGCTGGCATTGGGCTGCGAGAAAAACACAGGACATCCATAACAGGACTGCACGATTTGTCCTTGGCCTTAAGTCCTGGGATTGTTTCTCTCCAGCCCTGAAATCTCTTCATTGGCTCCCAGTGGCTGCAAGGATTTCATTCAAGACCTTTGCATTGTCCTCAAGGCTTTCTGGGGCCTGGGTTCACAATACCTTCAACTCTCCCTCTGTAAAATACCTTCCTACTCTAGCTCTTCACTCCTCTACCTCCAACTCCCTCAGGGTCAGTGTCGCTTCTCCAAGAATTGAGTTGGTGGTAGATCTCTTTACTCAGCTTGGTCCTCCGTCTGGAACAGCCTCCCTGAAACTGCAGGAGAACCGTCTTCGGTTCCAGAAGCACCTCAAGACCTTCCTCTTTGCTTCTACCTTCGCTCTTCCTCTCCCCCACGGATCTGTTTGCTTCGGCACTTGGCACTTGGTCACCCTCTGATTTTCGGGCCCAGGTCTTTGCCAACCCAGCCACACACACCCACACTGCCTCTCCCGGCAACCCTTGCTCATGGGTCTGTAATAGTAACCCTACAGTCCCCTTACCTGCACTTATCAGACACCCCCGTCTGTCCTTTAACCTTGCACTTGCCTCCTTGCTCGCTGCAGTACCAGTTGTTGTTTTATCCCTCGCTCAGCACTTTCTACTCCTCCCCTCTCCCTTGCACTTTCCCCCTTCCCTCTCCCGTACACTTGCGCGTTCTGTCACTGGGTCTAGTAAGATCGCGGTTTTGTCTCCTCCCTTGTTTCCTTCCCTTATCTTGTCACGCTCTTAAACACTTGTGCATGATTTTGATTCAACTAAAATATCAAATCGTATCTAAAGAGGAGGATAGATTAGACTTGACCCTAGAAGAGCCTTGAGCTTTTATATAAATGATATATATTCTTATATATTCTAAAACTTGAGGAGAACCATGTCCGGTTCCGGAAGAACTTCAAGATCTTCCTCTTTGCTTCTGCCTTTGCTCCCTCTCTCCCCTGCTGATCTTCTATCTCTTGGCACTGTGCACCTGGCCACCCTCTGTCCCCTGGGCCCAGGTACCTGCTCACCCTGCCACCCTCCTGCACTGCCTCCTGGCCACTCCTTGCACTGGGGACTGTATCTGTACCCTTACAGCCCCCCCATTTTTCTTCTTTTTCTGCACTTATCAAACTTACCCAGTCTGCTGCCTTAAACAAAGCACTTGCCACTTGCTGGCTGCACTACCACTGTTTATTGCCTCCTTTTTCTATTTGTATTGATTATTTATCTGCTCTTCTCCGCACTTTCTACTCTTCCCCCTTCCATGCACTTTTTCCCTTTTCCATGCACTTGCGCGTTCTCAATGTCACTGGGCCTAGTAAGATCGTCGTTGTTGTGTTCTCCCCTGTTCCCCTCCCTTGCCTAGTCGCGCTCTGAAACACTTGGGTACGAGCGCAATACAAATAAAATATATCAACAGAGTTTCTAAGATGAGAGTGGACAACCAGCTATTTGTTGGCTATGTGGGCCACAGAATGGGATTGATAGTTTATTTCTATTGCGCTCGTGCACAAGTTTTCCAAATGGGACAAGCAGCCACTTAACAAACGATGTCTCGGTGGATCGTACTATGTATTTTTATTTCTTTATTGCGTGCGCAGCCCGAGGGCATCAGGACACACATAAAAATTAATAACAAGAAAGACTGACAGCTCAGTAAGAATTACATCAGAGGGGCCAACACTGGTTAATTGAACAGGAAGGAATTTCTCTCTGCGTAAGATAACCGTCAAATCATTCAGGCATGTACAGCCTGAACAGAAAGGGAGCGCCCTTTCCGTCTTGTTCTCTTAAATCATTTTTTTTATTTACGAGATTTAATCAAGGAAAAAACGATGTTTACAAGTTTTTGATGTCATGCATTTTGTACGATAAAATACTAAAAGGGCCAGAGAAGAGGTCCTTGTGTTTCAACAGTTTTGTTTTGTTCTCTTAAATGTAGGGCATGTAAGTAGATAGGTGTGGGAGGATCTAGTTGATCTTCCCAACTGCTGCAATGTAAGGCATTCCTTGAGATGTACAGAGGCCGATCCGTACTAACATTTGTGATAGTGGGGATTTTAAAAAGGATCCTTGAGGCCATCGGCAACCAGTAGAGTATCTTCCTAGCTGGAGTGATGCTCCCTCTTGGGAAACGTTCTTAATAATACATACTGCATTGCTTTGTGGTGTTTGTAATTTATGAATGTTGTTTTTGTTGGCTCCACTCAGGAGCTCATTACAGTAATCCAGCTGGGACATGATAGTGGCCCACACTAGAATTTCAGTTTTTAGTAGTGACAGTTTTACAAGCCTCAGTAACATAAGGTGATACTGAGACTTTGCAACAATTTTCTCTACGTGGACATCGGACCCTAGCAAGTAGTCCAGTACTACACCCATGGTTTTGACTTTCTCTTGTACTTGGATGCAGTGCCCGTCAATTAAGAAATTATCAAAATATGGGTCCAGTTTCAGTTTAGATTGGGGGGATCCGAATATTAGCGACTCAGTTTTTCCGCTGTTCAATCGAAGGCTGTCATCTAGTCTTTAACCAACCTATGGATATCTTGAATTTTTCTCAAGTCTTTCACATGATCGCCACTTAAGTCTATCAGCAGTTGTGTATCATCGGCATAATTCGTGAAAATGATCTCCATATCTTCCAGAATGCTACATAGAGGGCGCAGATAGATATTATAAAGTGCTGGTGACAAGAAGGTGCCCTGAGGGACTCTGCAAGTAGAGATTTCATAGGCAGCTGGGGCCTGTTCCCAACATTCCCTGGACTTCCTGTTGGAGAGGAAAGTCTCGATCCATTCTATAGCTGTGGTTGAACATTGTCCTACTAATGACAGATAATTCAGGAGCTTCTGGTGGTCCAAGAAATCAAAGGCTGCCGCGAGGTCCAGCAGCGTCAACAGCCCTGTTTTACTCCTGTCGAGAATGTCCAACATTTGTGTCTGAAGATCAAGTAGCGCGCTCTCCGTACCATGATTTTCTCTGAACTCCGACTGCCTCAAATGAAGAATGTCAGTGTGGTCCAAATATTCCTGTAGCTTTATAGTAGCCACTTCATCTAATATCTTCAAAAGAAACGGGACAGTCTTCTTTCGTGGGAGGTGAAACGTCTGATTTTAAATGGAACTTTTCCAGGCTTCGAAGGATATCGAAGAGTTTTGTTTGTATAATTTCCAGACTTTTCTTCGGTTTATTTGTTAAAGTATTCCTTGTTCGCTTTGTATGTCTTTTTTTATATTGTTTCTCAATATGTTTCCAAGCAGATTTGTTAACTTCAGATTTGTCTTTATTCCAAAATCGTTCTGCCTTCCTCTTCTCCTGCTTGCGTTAAGTGAGTTCTTCAGAGAACTAGTTATAGTGATGTATCTGGTCTCTGTCAAGCATATGCACCACATGGTGATAGCACCTTACTGCCAAGATATGAGGCGGGTTGCGATCTGCGGTACTGGCCATAATGTCTTGTAAGCATTTATCTAGGTCTTCTGGTCTTACTTCTATGAGATTTTGACTAGTAATTCTTTAAAATGATTTCTGATGTTTGTTAATCTGCTTAAAATCACATGCTGTGCATATGGTCCAACATCCAGTGGTAACCGCAGAGTATTTAGTCTTGTCTTTTGAGAATCAAAAGGGGACGTGACATCAGCGTGCTTGTAACACTATCCCTACATGATGTGTAGTGTGCCCAAGATCCCTCACGCGTCGAGGTCCCTCAGATTGTTTTTTTCCGCCCAACATGCTGGTTGCCTTATGCGGAGCTCGTCAAAGACATTGCATATTGTCCCCTCGACCTTTGGTCGAATAGTTATATAAAATTCATATCACCCTATCCGTCCCTTATTTCGACAGCTGTTCCAGATCTCTGCCGAAGACCTTCAGAACTTCTACAGACGGTGATACAGTCGGCACTGCCGATAACGTGGCTGGGCCTTCCGCTGGCCTACTCAGTAGCGAGAGTGGGGTCAGGGTGGACATTTCTATACTATCTTAGAATGCCTTTCCCTTTCCTTCCTTTTTTTCCCTTTTGGTCTTTGTCACTCTACCATTCCTCACTTATGGAGAAGACTCCATTTAGGTTTTGCCCCATTTGTAAGAACCTATTTCCTTAGAAAGATGAGCACAGACTGTGTAATCTGTGCTTGCCCCTCGATCACAATGAAGAAGGATGCGCGGCTTGTAAGCTCCTCCGTCTTAAGACATTAAAGCAGCATAAAGTCAAGCAGTGGACAGCCTACGGTATGTCGAAGGCTGAGTTTTCTCCCCCTGCCGCAGCCACCGAATGTGACGATGGCGAGAGTGACTATCAGACTATCAGGCACTGATATGGAGAAGTCACACCCCGGCGACAAAGACGAACATGTACACAGCACTAAACGCACAACCCCAAGTCAATCCTCGGCCAAGTCGAAGAAGACTTCAGCGCCAACGGGTACACTGGAGGTTCCGGCGGTACCCACCGACCATCAGGATCGGCAGCCCTCCCACAGCCGCATATGCGCCTAGCAACCGGGCCATCAAAGACCAAGGGCGCTACCCCTAATATGGCAGGTTCCGTCGAGACTCCTCACAAGAAGGCGTCCGACGACAATAAGGCCCCGGCTCAGCCGAAAAAGACTCCCTCGCAGGCTTAAGCTACGCGCATCCCGTCTGCGGACTACGTTGCTGACAGCTTAGCAAGGATTGTTTCCGCCTATTCTTAAATGGCAGTCAAGGGATATTTCGAGGCCTACGGAAGAGGCCAAGCATCCACCGAGGTCCAAGGATGGCCTAAGGGGAGTATCGAAACCCATCTATAAGATGAAAGAGAGAGGCACAGGGACTTTCCACCTCTCTGAGGGCGAAGAAGGGCTGCCTTCGACGTTGAGATGAAAATCTCGACATTTTATGACGCAAGGGCATGTTCAGGACCCTTTTCCACCTCTGGACCATTCTAGGTCTTCGGTTTGGACTAGAGAGAAATTTGAAAACTACATGGAAAAACTGGACAGGTTAGTTTCCTGTTCATAACATCCCACACCAAGGCGGCCACGGGATGAGAGCCCTGTGGACCCCAAAGCAAAATTCCCAAGGCTCTTTTACCCTTCTTTGAAAGAAGATATATACAACTATGACCTAACTGAAGAAGACATTCCTGCAGACACTCAGGATGAGGACCAATTCTTTAATCCTGAGGACATGCAGGATCCCATAGAGGGCTGGGAGGAGAACCCGGATATGAGTGACCCTCAACCATGACAGTCTCTAGATCCACAAGATCCGGATGCCCTATCGTTGGATTCCCCCCAGACAACCCCCACTAGCAACCCTTGCCAGTGGATGATCAATTGAAGTTTAACGTCATGTTGCATAAAGCAGCTGAACACTTTAAGGTTGCCACAGATGAAGCGGTCCCTGAAGCTGACTTTGTGGAGGACATCCTCAAAGAGAAGTTGCCAGCCAGCCAGACTATTCCTCTCCTCAATTCAATTAAGAAACGTCTGGCTCCCTCCTTATCAATCCCTGCTCTCACAAGAGATGTTAACCCAAGAATAGAGAAACTCTTTCGTCCTTCTCCCTCGGACCCTATGTATATCAGGGGTCACTCCACACCAGACTCTCTGAGGGTGACTACTACAAGAAAGAGGGCAGGAGTCCCTCTGTCAACCGGCGAGGCACCCCCTGATAAGGAAGGTAAAACACTTTACGCCCTTGGGAAGAGGGTCATGGCCGCAGCAGTGTTCAACGTATCTCATCATCCAAGCATGGATGTCCACTCACGGTCTATGCATGAATGATGATAAAACAGAGTTAATCATTCGGGGCAATCATTCCAATCTCCAAAAACTAGGACAGAACTATTCTGCATTTGAGATCTATGGGAATACTATTAAGGTAGCCAGGGAAGTGAAGACTCTTGGCTTCCATCTAGATGCTACCCTCTTCAACAAACAGGTGAACTCATTGGCTTCGGCCACAGCTTACACATGCAAGCTTATCAGACCAGGTAAACACTTTATATCTAATGGGAATTGCATGATTCTAGCTAGAGCTCTTGCTCTAACTGAACTTGATTACTGCAACGCCTTATATATTGAAGCCAACAAACACATCATACACAGAATTCAAATTTTACAAAATAACGCCCTGAGAGCAGCCCTTAGTATCCTTAGACAAGCAGACATTTCTAAGATAAGGCGCAACAACAACTGGTTGTCTACCCAAGATAAAATACTACTGAAAGTAGCGTCCCTCACTCACAAAGCCCTCAATAACATGGCCCCTCCCTACCTAACTGATAGATTTGTAGAAAGAAGATCCTCCAGTCCCGATAGATTTGTAGAAAGAAGATCCTCCAGTCCCGCAAGAATCTCCAATGCCAACACACTGATCATTCCTAGATTTAAACTCCCCAAAGCTGGAGGTGCCAGCTTCCCCGTCTGGGCGGCCCAAGTATGGAATTCATTGGCCCATACTATACGTCAGGAGAAATCCTACCCTAAATTCAGATCCAATTACATCAACTATCTGAAACAACTGGTCAGCTAAACCAGCATCACCTACCCCACCCACCCCCATCCTGCTGATATATCACCTGCAAAACGTTAATATCCTGTATATAATTTGCAAACTGTTAATTTCCTGTATATAATGAACTGTATTATTGATACCTGTGTATATTATATGTGTAATTATGTAACTATGTAACCTATGCCTCGCATATCCTGTACTGCTGCTCCCTATTAGCCTCGGGTCTGGTGCGCATTCTAAATGAATAAAACAAACAAATTGTCAAAAACACAACTTAATTGGCCAGCTACGCGGACGTTCAATGGGCCTTATACAAGAAGGCCTACAGGAGGTTCCTGAAACTCTACGAATTCGTCTCCTGACCAGTCACTGAGGACAGACAAGTGAACCAAAGCACACTTAAGAACACTTTGGATTCTGCCAAGACGGCTGGTCGATCCATGGCTCAGGGCACACTCCTGAAAAGACATGCATGGCTACGGAACTCTGGATTGAAGCCAGAGACGCAAGTGTCACTTATAAATAAACCAGTGGAAGAATCCAACCTGTTTGGGAAGGCAGTCGAAGAGGCCCTCGAGACCACAAAAAAGGAGCATGATACCCTGAAAACACTGGACCGAATTGCACAAAGACCCTCTACAAGACGAGGCTCTGGGTCCAAATAGCTTTTTCGTGGCCAACACTTCCCTCAACAACAATACTCCTCGGGAAACAATTGGAACTCTCCACAGGGAACCAGCTGTTACAACACCCCATATCCCAAAAGGGGTCAGCGTCGTGAGAAAGGATGGGGCCGGGTCTAGCCCTAGAGGCTCCTCGGCCTCACTTTAAAAATGATGCGAAGATTCGGGTCCCCTCCGATGCCTCCCCGGTCGGGGGCCGGCTAACATCATTCCTTCAGGCATGAGAGGGGAGAACTACAGACCAGTGGGTGCTAAAGACCGTGGCCCACGGGTACTGTATAGAGTTCAACCGGTCCCCAACATTCAGACCTCCACGAGCAAGACTGACACCAGACCATCTTCGCATACTTCTTCAGGAAGTCGAGACACTACAAGAGAAAGGAGCCATAGAAATCGTACCTCCGTCACAGGTAAAAGAAGAAATGTATTAAGTGTACATCTTGTACCCAAAAAGGATCTAAACATGCGCCCTGTTTTAGATCGGCACCCAGTGAACAAATTTGTAAAGCCACAAAAGTTCTGCATGGTCACTCTGCAGGAAGTAATTCCCCTGCTAGCACAGGGGGATTACATGGCAACACTGGAGATTAAAGATGCATACTTTCATATTTCATTTTTGCCAGCGCACAGAAAATACCTCGATTTATGATACAAGACGAGCATTATCAGTTCAAGATACTACCCTTCGGCATAGCATCTGTACCAAGGGTATTTACAAAGGTACTAGCGGTGGCAGCAGCACATCTGCGCAGGCAATCCATCCTGGTCTATCCTTACCTTGACGACTGGCTCATAAAAAGGGATTCTTACGAAACATGTCTGTCAAATAGCCAAAGCAAAGGACGATAGATCTTTTATTCAGTCTGGGATTCTCTATCGAAGGGAAAAAATCCAGCTTAGACCCCAGTCAGGTCAAGCAGTTCCTAGGGGCTCTAATTTGAACAAAGGACTGCCTCGTCTACCCCTCCAACGAGAGGGTTCAAAATATGTTTCAAATCCCTCAGTATGTAGCCAGTCAAGAGGTGACGGTACACAAGGCTATGCGACTGATAGGAATGATTTCGTCTTGTATCTACTTGGTTCCTCACGCGCACTTGCGCCCAATGCAAGAGTGGCTCAACAGCCAGTGGTGTCAGGCCAATGGACAGTGGGATGATCTAGTGGTTGTCTCGCTGGCCCTCGCTTTCTCGCTGCAGTGGTAGTCGAGGGACAACCTCTTGAAGGGGAAATCTTTCACCACCCCCGCAGTGGAAGCCACTCTGACTACAGATGCGTCTCTCACAGGGTGGGGAGCTCACCTGCTTCAAAAAACCGCGCGCAGAGTTTGGTCGTCAGACATAGCATCCAACCACATAAACCTGTTGGAACTGTTGGCAGTGTTCAAAGCACTAAAAGCTTTCCAGAAACAACTGCAGGGCAAGACGGTCCTGGTCCTCACAGAGGGCACCATGACCATGTACTATGTGAACAAACAAGGGGGCGCTCACTCTCCACGGCTGTCCAAACAGAACATTTGGAAGTGGGCTCTCAAAAGCATCATGTCCCTATTGTCACAACATGTTCCAGGGAAACTCAATCTTCTGGCAGACGTACTCAGCAGATACTTCCCGTTTCCCATGGAACACAAATGGTTATTACACAGAGACATCGTCTCCAACGTTTTCACAGAATGGGGCTTCCAAGAGATTGATCTGTTCGCAACTCTGGAGAACGCTCAATGCCAAGATTACGCTTCCAGGTACCCCCGGAACTGTTTCAAGGGGAAAAGACTCTGGATAACATGGTCAGGGAAATTTGTCTATGATTCCCCCCCAGACCCTCCCTGCCCCCGACTCACCTTCTCAACAAGATAGTGCACAAGATGCACCAGAAACCAGTCACAATGATATTGGTGGCTCCCATGTGGGCCCGCCAACCCTGGTTCGCTCATCTGATGGAGATGTTCCTATCTCCTCCCAGGAAACTGCCTTGCCCGTACAACATGTTGTCGCAAGATAGAGGGGAGACGCTCCACCCACGCCCGCAGACATTGAACTTAGCGGCCTGGCTGCTGAGGTCAGAGTTTGGGCACCCACAACTCCCTCAGAGATGTATGGACATTCTCATGGAGGCAAGAAAACCGAACACTAGATACTGCTATTCCAGTAAATGGAAACGGTTTGTCATCTGGGGCATCTCAAAGAGCATTAACCCGATTAACTGCTCTCCCACACACATTGTTTTGTACCTAACTCGCTTTTTTGATTCTGGCCTGGTCTTTAACTCCCTAAAGGTTCACTTAGGTGCGCTTTCAGCCTACACTACATCACAACAGAAAGTGTCATGGTGGAAGATACCAGTTATTAAAGCTTTCATGGAGGGAGTGAAAAGAATTCACCCTTCCATTTCTAACCCAGCTCCCAGATGGGACCTAAACGTGGTGTTGACTAGGCTTATGGGTCTCCTTCGAGCCCATGCGCAAAGCAAGTCTCAAAGACCTCACCTATAAGACTGCTTTTTTAATTGCTATTACTTCCATTAGGAGAGTAAGTGAACCACAAATGCTTTCAATCCTAGATCCCTTTGTAACAGTTCACAAAGATAACGTGGTTCTACGCACTCACCCTATGTTCGTGCCAAAATTCATTTCCAAGTTCCATGTGTCCCAGTCGATAGAACTGCCAACGTTCTTTTAAAACCATTTTATCCTGGGGGAAAGAACCTTGCACACACTAGATGTACGCAAAGCTGTCATGTTCTACATGGAAAGAACTCGACCACTAAGAAAAACTATAATCGGTTTTTCGTTTTAGTGGCGGCAGGAAGACAAGGAGAAGCAGTCTCCAAATCCACTATCTCTAGATGGATTGTCAAATGCATCACACTCTGCTACAGTCTTGCTAAGATAGAGCTGCCCTTCAAGCCTAGAGCACATTCTACTCGAGGCACTGGGGTGTCCATAGCATTCATTGCAAATGTTTCTCTTGAGTCCATTTGCAAAGCGGCAACCTGGAGTTCTGTACACACCTTTACAAAACACTGTTGCCTACACACTCATTCTAGGTCTGATTCTCAGGTGGCACAGGCAGTACTAAGACATCTTTTCACTACTGTTCCTTCTCACAACCCACCTCCAAATCCGGGTACTGCTTGCTAGTCTATGCACAGCATGTGATCCTAAGCAGATTAACAAACATCGGAAGATATGCATTACTTACAGTAAAAGCATTTCTGATGGTTGTATCTGCTTAGATTCACATGCGCCCACCCTTCCTCCCTGCTCGGATGGAAGGAACATAGACGTTTTACCACTTTCTCTCTTTTCTGTAATCACTCACGATAGTCATAAGGCTCCCTCTCGGCAGAAAAGATACAATCGGAGGGACCTCGACGCATGAGAGGGTTCTTGGGTACACTACATGTCACGTAGGGATAGTGTTACAGGCACACCCATGCCGACGTCCCCTTTCGATTCTCGAAAGACAAGATGCAATACTCCGCGGTTACCACTGGATGTGGGACCATATGCACAGCAAGTGAATCTAAGCAGATACAACCATCCGAAATGCTTTTACGGTAAGTAATGCATATCTTATTGTTTATTTATATAGTGCTTATACACTTGTGAAGTGCTTCAAAGCGGGAAACGAACAAGGGAATACGTAATCATTCATGGGCCTTGAAGATTCCGAATGATATAAACAAACACTAGCATAATAGGCCTGGCGACATTTCTCCTACTGCAAGTGAATGAAGTGGTACAGTTTAGACCAAGCTCGGGAGTCGGCTGGGGGCGGGGGGGGTACAAAAAGTTGGGGGTTGGGAGTGACAGACAAAATAACTGGTCCTAGTACATTTAGGTCATGCATACAGACAGAGGTGCAGAGACTAGGTGGGGGGGTGTGGGGGACAAAGAGCCCAGTCCAGCAGGACCCTGGGTTAAGTGTAGAGGTTGCCCCGCTCAAGGAGCGTAAGCTGAAAGTGTAGTAATATTGAACAAAGTGAAGTAGCCCGGAGGCAAGTGTAAGAGACTGGCGGGGGAGCCTGGGACCTCTAGGCTCTGGAGGTGAACCAGGCAATCAGTCAGCAAAAACTGAACAGAGTTAGGGAGGAGAAGAATGGCAGGGAGGAAAAAAAAGGTTAACAGGGAGGAGGGAGAGCGGAGGAGGGAGAGCGGAGGAGGGAGAGCGGAGGAGGGAGAGCGGAGGAGGGAGGAGAAGGAGAAGGAGAAGGAGGAGGAGAAAAGGAGAAAAGGAAGGTCTTGAGTTTCCGGAAGTTGAGGTGCTCCGGCTAATGATGGAGCTAGGCTCTTCCAGAGGGAAGCACCTGCAGACTATAAAGATCTACCCCCAAATCTCTGTTTGAGAAAATGGCTCACCCGCAGATAATTGGATGACGATAAGCGGAGGGCTCTAGAGGGAGAGTATTTAGGAAAAGAGCATTGTAGATAGTGCAGGCTCTGGACCCAGAAAGCCTTGTGGATTATGCAGAGGATCTTGATCCTTGCAGCCACGGGGAGCCAGTAGAGGGATTTCAGCACCGGAGAGATGAGGCCACGGATAAGTCTTGCGGTTCTGTTCTGGGTGAGATGTAGAGGATGGAGAGTAGAAGTAAGAAGATTGAGAAAGAGGCTTTTGCAATAGTCCACCCTTGAGAGAACCAGGGCTATCGAGGTGATAAGCTTCTGGGGGAAAGTGAGAAAAGGTAGAACACCTCTGAGGCGGTGCAGTTGGTAGTTGAACTTTTTAGAGATGTTTGAGATGTGAGTAGAGAAGGAAAGAGTGGAGTCGAAGATGACCCCAAGAATTTTTGCCTCATTGGTAGGTGAGGGCGCAGGGCCAAGGGAGGCAGGCCAGTGAGAAAGTGGGAAGGCAGGAGCAGGGGGTCCCAATGAGGACAATCTGTCTTACTGGCATTTGGGCATGGATCGTTAGCAGCACACCAAGCCTGAATCGTGGATAGACAGTCTGGGTTGACCGAGGAGGAGGCAGAGGGTAGCCTGAAAGATAGCTGCGTGTCATCCGCCTAGCACTGAAAGATAGACGTAAAGGTAGAGATCCTGTAGGCCAAAGGGGCATGTAGATATTGAAGAAGCAGGGGGGAAAGGTTAGATCCCTCAGTGACACCACAAGTAGAGAGAGTGGTAGAGGAGAGAAAGGATCAGAGTTCCACCTAGGATGGCTGATCAGAGAGAAAGTAGGCGAAGCACGCCGGGGCCTGATGCCCAGGGTATCACGGAGACTGGTGATCAGGATGTTTTGGTTTGCCGTATGGAAAGCAGAAGAGAGGTTGAGAAGAATGAGGACCGAGGGAGATTTGGAGTCAAGATTTGAGAGCAGGTCTTAATGGTTGCTCAGAAGAGCAGTCTCTGTGCCTCTGGATGCTCTAAAGCCAGACTGATGGTCATGGAGACAACCAACAAATTCAGTATGGTGGGTCAGTTGAGTGATAACCAGCTTCTCTAGGAGTTTCCCCAGGAAAGGGGTGATGGAGATCGGGCAATAGTTTGCCGGAATGGACAGGTCGGCAGCAGGTTTTTTGAGTAGAGGGCGCACACAAGAGTGCTTGAGAGGAGAGTGAAAAACTCCAGTTTCGAAAGAGAGGTTGCACAGGTTGGTCAAGTCTGGGGCGAGAGCGTCCGTGTTGTCCATGATGGTTTTGGAGTGGCAGGGTTACACCTGTTTGGAGGAGGCTTTCATAGACCGGACTTGTCTAGAGACCTCATCAGGTATGTCAGGGGAGAGGGAGGAGAGAAGAGGGGTAGTGGTGGGGACAGCCGAGGGGTCCCAAGAGATGTTGGTGCAGGGTGGCGGTGGGGGGAGGGAATCAGTATAGAGAGAGGATAGGATGTATTTTGTTTTGGTGTTGAACTTTGCGGCCAAGGCTGAGCAAAGGGTCTGCGTAGATATAGCGGAGGATGCGGCTGCAGTAGGGTTGGCAAGTTCCTTGCAGACTTTGGAGAGTTGGGCCGTGTTAGACGCCGCAGAGATGCAGGCTTGAATGTACATTCTTTTCTTGGAGCGGATGCAGAGTCTATATTGCCTTTGAAGAAGGCAGCAGGCCAGTATGTCAGAGGGTGTACCTGAAGATCCCCATTTCCGTTCCGCTGCTCTGCACTTGGGTTTAAGGGCAGCCAGATTAGAGTTGTACCAGGAGTTGCACTTTTTGGCAGGCTTCAGTCTGACCCTCATGACAGGGCAAGAATGTCAAGAGTGTTGGAAATGGAACGATACAAGTTGGAGAGAGCTGTATCAGGGTGGGAGTCAGCCGTAGGAGGAGGAGAGTAGGTGCAGGCAAAGGCAGCCAGTGACACTCTTTTCATAGGTCAGATGACCTTGAAGGCACAAGGTGGTTTAGTGTGTGCTATTGCCAAAGGAGAAGAGTGCTTCAAGTGAGAAGAGTGATTTATATTGCAGGGCTTGTTTCCAAGGCAAGTAATCTGAAAGTTGATTGTAGAATGGTCTGACCAGAGACAGGATTCGTTACAATAGAGCCAATCTGTAGATTTTTTTGACCAGTGTGTTGTCTTTGGTATGTGTGGGCTCACTATTATGTACTGTAATCCCAATGGTTATTTGTTTGATCAAGCCAAAGGGCCTCTTTTCCCTCTCCACCTATTAAAATCTCATCAAAAGAGTAGGAGTTGGGTTTATTGATCCCTACTAAAATATTAGCGAGTTCATCCTGAAAATTCGGTGTCTCGTTAGGTGGGCGATCTACCAATAAAATATTGTGCAGTGTATAGGCGAGGAAATAATTTTTAAATGTAATATTTCAGTCGTCACAACTTGCGGAGGATCTGGAAAAACATTGACCCTCTCTTGACTGAGGGCAAATCCCCCCGGCCCTTCACCAACGCCCACACCCACCCCTACTGTGCTCCCTAAATCTCTTTTCTTGCTGCGACATGTGAAACCTTTCGGTGTGGTTAGTTTAATGACAGGGCCACTTGAGTCATGTTTCCTTTGTGGTCATTATGTCCACATTTTTGTCTATAATATAGTCATGAATGTCAATAGCAGAATTTCCCAAAGAGCGAGTATTAAATAAAGTAATTCTTAATATGAGGCCATCCGTTGCTTGATTCTACTGTGAGCATTTTGAAGCCACTACGGGTAGGGACTGATGCCAGTGATACTACTCGGCGCTCCAACGATAGATCTTGCTACTCACAATGGGAGGAGCATTCATTTGGGTATTCATCTACCTCTCAGGGCTGCAACCTGGGCTATTTCTGTTTATCCTTGTAGTAACGACGGGGGTAATATTGACAGCCGCCCCCAGTGATTCCCTGATGCCTGTATCTTTGTGTCTATTAACAATAGCTTATCTTGCTGCTTTTCCGGCTATCAATAGTGATGTCGACCCATGGTACATTTCCATGTTCCTGAAGGGGGATTATAGGCACGTATCTGACTGAAGCTTCTGAAGAAAAGAGTCTGAATGCTACAACCTGGCCTGGAAAGAGGTTCCCAAAGGTCTAAGAGCCACCTCGACCAGAGGTGTAGTCTCATCTTCAGCCCTCCAGAGAGGGGTGCTGCTGAAAGACATCTGCAATGCTGACACCTGGTCTTCTGTGCATACATTTACAAAATACTATTTTGATTCCCTTTCGGGCTGGGAATACAGATTTGGAAAGGCTGTGTTACACAGCATAAACCAAAATTAAATACAAATCTAATTTTTCTCTCCCACCTCCTGCTATGGGAGAATACCAGATGAGGAATACATGGGAGGACACAATCCATTCGAAGAACAAATTACTTGCCGCTGGTAAAGTTCTTTCGACTGGATGTTCCTCCCACGTTTTCCTCATCGCCCTCCCATCCTTTCCCTCCGTCAAGAATAAGTTAACGCTCAAATATTCTCATCTTCGAGACTGCTGTGCTGGTGAGAGGAAAAACGAAGTGAGGTAACGGGCGCAATGTGTGCCAGCGTCAACGTCCTACTCATGGAGGACGAGGCTCTCGAGGGACACGAGGTTGACGACGCTCGGCGCCCTCATCTGAAAAAAGTTTCCGATCTACAAGCAGGATACCAGAGTATATCCAAGAAGAGGAATACGTGTGAGGAACATCCTGTCGAAAGAACATTACCAGGGGTAAGTAATTTTTTTGTCTGATTGAAGGGCAAAATAAGCAAGGCACAAGCTGTAGAAAGTTCCAGAGGCAGTCTTCAGTAGCAAGTAAATTTGTTTGCTGGGGCAAAGGGTCAGGGACTTCAGAGACGGCTCCTTGTAGGCAAAATGGCATTAGGCCTGGGCGAACGTGTATGGACAAACTCCCAAACATACGATTCAGCACTTCAGCAGCAGCAAAGCAACTCTAGATAAGTTCTACCAAGAGTTTCACAGTACCTCAGGCATGAAAATTATGCAGCACAATGCCCCCACCATGCAGAAGCAGACCTGGTCACTGGAGTCTTGGTCAGGCAGATGAAAGAAGGGACACTGGAATGGATCTTGCAGCAGCAGTTTAGTGAAGAGACTCCAGGCAAAGGATTCTTCAGGGTTCTGTGACTTTGGTGCCCTTTGCACACCAGTGAAGAAGGGTTAAGGCCCAGTCGATTCGTCTCGCTTTCTCGATGCTAACTAGTTACGTGACCCCCAGCGGCAGAACCCTTTTCTGACTAAGGAATTTTCAAAAGCCTTTGAGGACACAAAAATGTAACAGAACTCCACATGATGAGAATGTTTTTATTTGAATGTCCTCATTTATGTTTCCACATGATGCAAATATTTTCTCTATTTAATGTATCTACTTGTGCTTATGTTTAACTATTACTGTTTGCTAGACTCGATAGAGGAGAAATAGTGAAATGCGTATGTTCAATAATTACTTTGGATAAAATACTCTATTTTCTCTCCTTTCTCTTACATGTTTTGTGAGGAGACTCTATGTGGCCCTCACAGGTACTTTAACCATTGGGGTTTTCTAAACTTTATACCTCTTTCCATTCTTTTCCTTTTCAGCTTTTATTATCACTTATTTTTGGTTCTCGTTACCATTTCCTTAGACTATTTTCTTTAACTTTGTTAAATTTGTGCGCCCAGGGCACAAATATTTTTTGGCAAAAAGCAATATCACCCTTTTTAACTAAACCAGTTACTTGGCTGTCTGTGTGTCTGGCACCTAATACGAATGATTTAATCATTAGTTCTATTTAAATTATTGGTTGAACCAATTGGGCTCCGAACCATATAGCCACTTTAGTTGTCAACTCCTTGGTAGCAGCAAACCCTTTCTTGTGACGCTTTCTCCGGCCAGCACTTTAATGAGGGGACTTCAAGGAGTGGACTCTTGACTCTGGAGGTCCGGAAGGACACTACCAAAGTACTGGGAGCTCTCGATCTTCAGAAGACGATGCACTGGACAATGGCCACAGGTCCCAGGGTATTGGCAGTTTGCAGCCGGTGAAGGTCACAGCTCGTCGTGGGATGGCTTGAAATGTAGGTCATCTTGAGACTGATTGGACCCGCCAGTCTAAGGGAGAGAGTCCTTTTCGGGGTTCGCTTGGAAGGGGTCTGACAGCGATTACTCAGAAGGCATTTCTGGTCATCTGGAAGCGGCTGCAGACATTGCTCCTCTTCTTCCTTGTAGATTCTTCAATTCCAGTGGTCAGCTTGTCTTCAGCCTTTGGATCCACCCAAGCACCATTCATGTTGGAACTGATTCCAGGAAGGCACAGTATAGAAGACAAGGAACAGCAGAGTTTTGGAGTCCTCCCCTCTTTCCTGTTCTCAGACGCAATGGCACCTTGGCAGGCTTCACAAAGGGATCCCTTCGAAGATAAATGTCAAACCGGGACCTCCCCCACCCTGCACAGCAGAAGGACAAAGAAGGGACAAGCCATCTTAAATTGATAAAAAAAGAACACTGTCACCATTTTGATCTCTGCACTACTGTGATTGCGAGTACAGCCTCGGAGTAAAAATGGCACAAAAGTAGGTAGGATAAAACCACTGCCACCAGCCATTCAGAGTAGCTTGTCACTGTAACCAAAATGTTACAGAAGCCATGAGAAAGGGGATACTGTGTAGCCCCACAGCATTCCACATAAGTTGGAGTGTGCTGATCTCACAATAGGAAGGATACTAAATATCCCCTGCCCTTGGGAACATGTCCCCACAAAAGAAAACCGAAAATAAAAAGGGAAGCCCAAGGGGCTCCCAGCAACACTGCACAGAGAGTAATGGGTGCTGCAAAAGTCAGACAGATGCCATAAAACCTGTAGTAAAGCGTTTCTCCAAGAAAAGGGTATACAAAGAATTCCAATGCTTGTGGATCTGCTTAGGATCACATATTGTGCATATTGTCCGACTTTACTGGAAATCGTAGAGTATTGCATCTTTATTTCGAATATCGAAAGGGACATCAACATGGGCATGACTGTGACACTATCCCTAACGTGACGTGTAGTGTACGCAAAATCCCTGACGCGTCATGGTTCCTTAGATTGTTGTTTTCGGCAAACCTAGTGGGTCGTTTATGCAGAGCTCATATGAGTTTTATATTGCTAAATTTGTTTCCTCGGCCTATGGTCGTCTAGTCAACTTCGACAACCTTCCCGATGACTGCTTCGTGGGTTCCTGCCACCGACGACATCTGCAACTGCTCAGCGACTGTGACCTTTTCGTCGACTGCATGGCCTCGGCCCTCTGGCCTGGCCCTTACAGAAGGGAAGAGTGGTGCCCTGGGTTTTTTATTCTTCTCTCTGAGAAGGGATTTCCTTCACCCCCTCTTTCTCTTCTGGGTCTGGCTGCAGCTAACCTCTGCTATGCAAAGGACTCCTTTTTGAATTCTACCCATCGTGTAATGGCAAATTTCCCTGAAAAGACACCCATCGCTGATGTAATCGGTGTCTTCCTCGTGACCACGACGAGCGCTCGTGCAAGGCCTTTAAACGCTTTTGACCAAAGATGGTGAAAGACAGGCGGACTAAACGGTGGGCGGCCTACGCTATGCAAGCCGAAAACCTTCCCCCCCAATGCTTCAGACGACGAGTCTGCCGGCAGGCATGGCTCCAAATTGGAAGCCATCGACCTCTCAGCAGATCCTGTGTGCTCCCAGATCCCCTGCCCCATCAGACAGGCCACCGGCACTGTTATGGGGGGGCAGGAGGAGGGAATCACATCCCGTCAACAAAGGCACCCACGCATCATGTGTACTGAAGCACACAACCCCTAAAGCCTCCTTGACGGAGTCGTCAAAGCAGCGCTCGATGCCCACAGGAACGCCGAAAAATTTCGACGGCGCCTCCTGATCCTCACGGTTCGATGCCCTCAATGCAACCATATTCGCGGCATGCGACTGGGCATCCTCCTGGAACAGGCGTTCCCCCTTTTTTAATAAAAAAAAAAATAATCCTACTGTCGTCGACCCGCCAACAAGGGCGCACAAGCGCCGAATGACCCGGCGGAGTCACCGACCACGACTGCGCCTTCAGGCCGCATCGAGACAGTCAATGGAGCCGCCAAAGCTCCGCAAGAGCCTTCCGGAAATAATTTAGGCGGCCAAAGAGTCCAAGGGCACCCCCGCTCGGCGAGAGGACAATTTTGAAGCCCTCCAGCCGCTCTCTAAGGCCTTATTAGGAAAATCTTCTGCTTCTGGGCAGCCCTTCCCTCCTCCTGACCATTCAGCTTCCTCTCTATGGACTAGGGAAAGGTTTGAGCAATACATGGACAAAACGGCCCTGTTCATTGACTTTTCAGGCCGATATATTATACCCAAGAGACCTAGGGAAGTGGACTCCTGCCCCATCCCCTCCAAATTGCAGGCACTTCTCACCTCTGCACAGGGACACCAAGAAGACATCTTGAATGTCCCAGATGACCAAATCAGGAGGATTCTTATGAAGAGCTTAAGCCCTTTGATCAAGACCCAGCTGACAAGGACCCAGACTGGGATCAGGCTGAGGACCAGGGCCCTTTGCTTACACCGACACATACTGCTGACCCGGACATCATCTGTCTAGATCCCCCTTCTACTCCTCCACCAAGAGATTCATCACCGGTTGATGACTAGATATTGTTCAATTCCATTTTAAAAAGAGCGCCCAACCATTTTAAAACTACAATGCACTAAACCGCTCCAGGCTCCAACTAGTCAAGCCTTTCTTTTACTGAATTCTATGAAGAAGCGTCTGACCCCTTCTTTGCTGTTCCTGTCTCTCACAAGGGCAGTTAACCCCCAGGTTGGGAGATTATTTCGCCCATCACCCTCTGACCCCCTCTACAACAGGGGTCATGCCACTCCAGGCTCCTTGGTCGTTACGACCACACGGAAGAGGGCGGGGGGGTACCACTATCCGCAGCAGAATCCCCTCCAGACAAAGACTGCAAGAAGGTTTACGCCCTGGGAAAACGGGTCACTGCATCTGCGGCCTACTTCACAAGGATCGCAAATAACACCATGCTCCTGGCGAGTTAGTGATGTCCACTGGACTCAACTGAAACCACTGGATGCGCCCTCGCTCAGGGTACCCTACTTAAAAGACATGCCTGGTTAAAAGAACTATGGGTTCAGACCCGAAATTCAGGCCTCTCTAATTAACAAGCCAGTAGAGGATTCCAACCTTTTTGGGAAAGTGGTTTATGATGCCCTAGAGATGGCAAAGAAAGAACAAGAGACTCTTAACACTTAGCCAGATCATGGCTAAACCATTTCACCAGTGTGGAGGCTCTAACGCACACTGGTCCTTTCGTGGCCAATCCTTCTCCCGCTTGCCCCAGGGGAAATACGGCTCGGGGAATTCCTCCTGGTCCTGCGGTCAAGGCTCCTCTGGTAACTTCCAATACAAGCAAAGAGGCTCTCATAGGGGCAATGGTGGAGGCAGAAACTCTGCTCCTAGAGGCTCCCTGGCCTCCACCTCAAAGTAACTTGCTGTTTCAGGTCCACTCCCACGCTTCCCTGGTCGGGGGTCGCCTGTCTTCATCCCTCCACACCTGGGAGGGGATTGCTTCAGATCAGTGGGTACTAAAGACCGTTGCCCATGGGTATTGTATAGAGTTTCTCTGACAACCTCGCTACCACCCACCGAGAAGCAGATGCCTGTCTCCAGGACACCTGCACATCCTGATGGAAGAAGTACAGGTCCTGCTGGAAAAGGGCGCCATCTAAGTTGTCCCCCTTCTCCAGGTAAACATGGGTATTTATTCATTGTACTGCCTTGTACCCAAAAAGGATCTCGCCATGTGTCCTATTTTAGACCTGCGCCCTGTGAACAAGTATGTCAAACCTCAAAAGTTCAGGTGACGACACTTAAGAAGGTAATCCCACTGCTGTAGCAGTGGGATTACATGGCCACATTGGGCATGAAAGATGCATATTTTCCTATTTCAATGTTGCCAGCGCTCAAAGTACCTCAGGTTCATTATAGGACACCCACTATCAGTTCAAGGTTCTCCTCTTCAGAATTGCCTCAACCCCAAGGGTATTCACAAAGGTACTGGCGGTAGTAGCGGCTCACCTGCGCAGGCAGTCCATCCCAGTCTATCCCTACCTTGACAACTGTCTCATAACAGGGGATTTGTATGGAACATGACAAATACCCAGACGAGGGTAAATCTCTTCAAACCCCCAGCCAGGTCAAACTGTTTCTGGGGGCTCTAATTTGGACAAAAGACGGCTCGTCATTCCCACCAATAGGGTTCAAAACATGCTGTTCCAGATCCCTCACTGAGTAGCCAGTCACCGTAATAGCATTTCTGATTATTGCATCTGCTTAGATTCACATGTGCCCAACCTGCCTCCCCTCGTGGAATAAGGACCATGGACTTCTTACACCTTCTCTTCTGTGCTTGCTCACGCTGACTCGAAGGCTCCCTCACGGCAGAAACAATACAACCAGAGGGACCTCAATGCGTGAGGAATTTTGGGTACACTACACGTCACGTTAGGGATAGTTTTAGTCACGCCCATGTCGACGCCCCTTTCAATCTTCGAAAATAAAGATGCAACACTCTGCGATCACCGCTAGATGTTGACTATGTGCACAACATGTGAATCTAAGCGGATACAATCATCAGAAATGCTATTACGGCATGTCATATAATAGTATCCCAAAGATGGAGCAAAATAATGAGTGAGTTTGGGGAATGGTTACCACTCACTCTGGAATACCAGTTTAAAGTGCTGGTGGACTCGTATGTGAAGGGAATTTAATATAAAAATGAAAATCCACACAACACCATAGACCACTTGTTCAATGTGAGGGTTTTCAGTACTGATTCACATTCAAGTTTCACTATACACTTCATGCAACCTTGGGTCAGAAAATAAAAACAATCTGAGGACTTTGATGAGGGAAGGATCATGGGTACAGTACACGTCACGGTAGAGCTAGTATTACAAACACGCCCTGTCGATGTCTTTTTTTTTTTTTTTTTAATGGAAAATAGTGTAGTACTCCGCACCACCCACTAGATGTCGGCCTATGCAAAGTATGTGAATCTGAGCAGATACAAGCATCATAAAGAAGATTACAGGTATGTTCCGTTTGTCATATCGCACTGTCTTTCCTATTTTCTGTGCGCTTCACGGAACATTTCCTCATTTTCTCACAGAAAACACTTTTATGATTAGGCAAAGATGTCCACTCCCAAGACCTCTTGAGTTTAAGAGCTGTGCAGACTGTGATGTGAAAATATTGTTAACCGACGCTCACTGCATATGGCGTTGGTACTTGGTGTCGAGCAAGCTGTTCATTATGTGGCTTGTCAGTCAGTGATCCAAATAACACTTAGAGATTGTCCAAATTGGCACTGTGGCGCTGCACTTTGCAATTTCTGAAAACCAGCTCTTCAAAATGCAAATCCTTGAAAGGCAGGAGCTCAAACTGCTAAGAGTTCTTTGAGAGGCCTAAAGAGAAGAGCAATAAAAACGATTCACTCTAGAAGCAAGTCTCAACCATTCACTGAAGTCTTCCTCCAAAAAAAAGAAACTCTGCCACAGGGACTCATTGTAGGTGTCCTCACCAGACACAGACCTGGTACGTTCCCCTCTAAATCCGCTTTGGTGGAATAATGCAAATAGTTTAGGCTTCAAATATTTGAGGTACTCTCCACTGACAGTCCTATGGATCCTGTGGTTGACTCTCCAGAAATGCTCCAAATTCACCCCCACACCCCGCTCCAATCGCCATTTCTTTTTGTTAACATCCTTCTTGGGTCTTTCTTTGCGCGGCAAACCAGGTTTTCCTCCTTCGTTTGCCCTCCTTTGGCGTCTGGGTGTGTCTAGGTGGGCTGAATGTGAGGGAGGGGTGTCGTCACCCCCTGCACAGGGTCTCCTTGGAGACCCAAGTCGCACTTTGTATTGATTGGCTGAGGTGGTTGTCCGGGCTGGACAACCCCCCTGCTGAGTGATTGACAGCCAGGCTGTGTGAATGGGGGGTTTTGACATAAAAGGCAGGACTCTTGAGCTAGAAGGCAGTCGCCTGTGGAACTACAAGGAACCAAAGAGAAGCGGATAAGAAGATGGCTGCTGCAACCACGAGTCCCAGTGAAGCCCTGCTGCAGTCTTGATCTATCTACCCCTTCAACGACTAACAGAAGATCCAGTCCGGAGTCTTCTTCCCTTGAGCCTGGTGGGATCAACCAGCTCGTCTTTTCTTCAGACAGAGAATCATCTCCTGGGTCGAAATCACTGCTGTGCTGTAGTGGTCAGGATAGCCATCAGAAGAGCCCTCTCCTGATTTAAAGGAGCGCACCTTTTATTCGTTGTCTTTTTTGCTGCTGCTGGCCTCATCCCTGGGTAGTGCAGATCGCTCCAGACGTCGTCCTTGTCCCCACGACTGATACTGCAGGAACCGTGAGTCTGCAGGAACTACCAGGAACAACTGCCGTGGCACCAGCTTCTCCAACGGAATAAGCTACTGTGCACACTTGGTCTTTCTCTCTGTCTGACCAGCCGGAATCGGGGTCAACCCTTTTCCTCCGCGAAGATTTGTTCTTTCTTCCCTCCTTCTTATAACTTTTCCTTCCGTTTAACAATCTTTACGAACTCTTGGCATCTCCAATCTCAAACTGTTCAACGTGTGATCCTCGGCAACTGAGCATCTGCTCCATTGACACTGGCACAGGCCTATTGACTTTAATCTGTATCTTTGAACTTGTCCTCGGGTCTCCTTGCCTTGAAAAAGTATTGCCTTTGATTTTTATACACTTTTCCCTTGTTTTAAATTCTTAACTTCTTGAGCATTTCTATCCGCGGGTACGCGTTAGTATCGCAACACCGGTCTGTCAAATTCTAATGTACTTAACTTGAATTTACTGGCACAAGTGGAATTGGTTGTGTGTGGTGTATTTTACGTGTGGTTTCCAATCTATAGAAGTGAAGTGTTTTATAACAGATGGTTCAAAAATAAATGTACTTATATTTTTTATCTGAGACCTTGAGTGAGTGTTTGCTTGAATCACAGTAATTGTGGTCCTTTGTGTAATCTCTGCAACTTCTCATATACTCTTGAGATAAGCCTGGCTGCTCCGCTACTGCTACCACTTTAACATACAGGCTTGTACCAAATGTGAACTTGTATTACCACTTGTAGTCTTAATTGTATGTAGTGGTCCCTAAGGGCACTGCACGGGATTCTGCCTAACAGTTTCATATGTGACTCTTATTCTTTTTGCTTGTTTTGAACCCCGGCCCGACTTTATGGAGGTCAGTAAAGCCATCTGCTTTACTTCCTTTGCCTGTTTTGCTCATTCTTATGGGGAAACTGACTAGTCCCTAAGACTGTCAGTTTTGATAGACTGTCTCTTCATGAATTCTTGTATTTTTACAATTGCGCCCATAATCTTGAACTGAAGAGCAGTTAGGCTACTTTGTATCCTTATACCTTTTTATATTATGGCCTTTTAGTTACTGTGCCTAAAAGCTGGTGGCAGGTGAGATTTTTATTTTTTGCCGTTTATTTCACGCACTCTTGCATTTACTGCGAATAGCTATTAAATGTGGCTAGGACCATAAGATTGTCGCAACACAAGTTTTTTCTGCTTGTTTTTTGGCCTTCTTCCTGCCTTGTAAGGACTGGAAATGCCTTACAAGAAAACCAGGTGCTGATCTAGTCCCAATCTATATCTTCTGGTGCCTGGAAGTCTGTCGCTGGGCAGATGTGGTGACCAGTGATTGTCCTGGATTGGACAACCCTTGGCTGTTTGAAGGTCTTTATTTGTATTATTTCCCTTATGATTTTCCAAGACAAATATTTTAAACTACAGTGACTCATGAACTGAGCTTTATTTTTGCACATGTAAATTGATTGTGGAAGCACATCTTCGTTTTTTTCTTTAATAAAAGCTATTACATTATTACATATGACATGCAGACCTTATTGTTTGTGTTTACTGTCAATATAAACCTTAATGTTTTAACACAGACCGCTTTCCCGAATTACACGCAACTTATTTTGAACCTTGATTTTTTTATTTTATTGCAATATGCTTTTTTCCGAGTTTAGTAATGGCTCCAGGATGTTCCAAGTAAAATAGTTAATGTTGATAAAGGGTTAACGTGTTCTCCTTTAATTGTAATATTTTTCTATCATTTATTCTTTTTCTGTCCCACATCAGCCCGCAATTGCCCCAGTCCCACACTACCATCACGGACCATCCCTGTAGGAAGTCCCCCCACTGAAGGTTCTGCTGGGGGAGATTGCAAATCCTGGGGGAAGATGCACCATAAGAATTCACGAGTGCGGCAGCGGGGGTCCAGAGGCAAGTAGACGAGAATAATTAGGATTCTTATCCTGTTCCTGTGCAGAAATGAGTAGTCTGCAAAGAGACCACTCTTGTCAGTTTCACGCTTGAGCTATCCTGGAGTCTCCAGCCTGCCACAATCTATTAACGTACTGTTAACACTTTATCTCAGTGCTTTAATATGCCCTCTCCTCAAGTTGTATGTTCACTGCTAAATTGCAAGAATGATTGCTGTTCTTAAGTTGTGTTTGGAATCTGCAGTGGCATTTTGCTTTGCTTACTCCTTCCCTTCTGTATGTTCCAAATGCTTCCGCTTAAGCGCTTGCAGCCAAGGTAACCTTTAAGTAACCATAGCAACATATAGATCCTTCTAAAACAGACTGGAGATGTCCTGCTGGGTTCATCTCTGTATGTCCCCCTGCTTGCACTTAACTTTTTCTTTTTGCTAAACACAGATGTCAGTTGGAATGTGTATCAATTTTAGTTATGAAGATGAGTATTTGTGTTGACTGTGCCACATTTTAGCTGTTAATGCAAGGGATATTTTTCATTCCATTTAACCTTTTCTTTGTCATATCGTTTTCAGATGTTGTACTATTGCCTTATTCTGCGTTTGTATTCAATTATGCATGTTTAATGCATTTCCTTTTATTGACCTTTAAATAATCTGAATTTGTTTTTGAGAATTTTTGCTCAGATTTTTAGTTGAATATTCTTTATAGTCTTTGCTACACCTTTAGTACTGAGTCTTGCATTAGCCCACAGTGTGTTTTCTAAACCCCAGGTCTACATTATTGGTTGCCAAACTGCCTCCTGTTCGGTCCTTTAGTCTTGAATTTCAAACTAATCTAGTGAATAGTAACTTGAAGGCTATTTAATTTCCCAGATTCTACTTTTAGTTCTTGCAGCCTCAATAAGCCATTAGGCCCAATCAGTATAATATTACAACTCCCTCGTCCCTCCCCCTTCTCTATTGGATTTTCATTGTCCCAGGTTGTATCTTCAACTTACTGAAGCAGTCCCGGTTTGGCCTCTTCCCTTGACGTGGGTCCAATGGTTCATCAGAAAACTAACTTGAAAGCAGCTAGCACATCTCTGGGCTCAAATCATGAATGTTTTGGTAAGTCTGTAAGTTAGGAAGCTACTTGTTTCCTTATGGGTCTTGTCAGTCCAGCCTCTTTGAAACCAAAGGAAACTCCATGCACTTCTTCATTGTGTTTTGAGAAGGCAGAAGTCAAGACACTTTAGACAGGGATGGGGCGCGTAGTGATCTCGCAAATCTATGGAGAAAAATATAATCTATGGAGAAAAATATTCTCCTTGTAGTCTTTTTTCTCAATTTTTTAAAAAATTTTAAAAGGTGTGTGCTGCAGCAGCCGCTTCTCCAGGTTTTATATAAAGTTAAACCACCTTGAAGAACTCTTATGCTACTTAACACTGTTTTCTGAAGAACTAGCTTTCAGAAATTGAAAGCTCATAGTCTCAATCATATTTTTTCTCGTCGTTTTCAAGGGTTCTACAAGATTACAGCATGACAATTAGATTTTTGAGAGGAGACCACCTTTCATTTTTTATCATTTTGCATATTAATTGGCTCAAAACTTTGTCTTGACATCTGCTGAGCTTATAGTGGTACGATTTTCATCTTCATGATAAATCTTCCTAACCTGTCAACTCCAGACCTTTTTGCTTGGACTGGGTAATTATTTTACCTTGTCCCTAGGTGAGTGGGAATCATTTTCCCCTCTCACCTAGTCATTTACTCTTTTTATGAGTGACCTTTTTATGTCTCTCCATAGTGTGTGATTGGAGCTATAGTTTCTTATAACTTTGGACTGACTGTAATGTACAAAAGCAGCACACATCATTTTAAATGCAGTGGCTTCCTTTTTAATTCTCTTATTATTTTTTGGTTGAACTACTGTTCACAAGAAGTAAAGTGGGATTCACATCCCCTTTAAATTGATTGAAGTGAGCCACCAAACTCCCACCGTGGGAAGTGCTGGGGAATACAATGGTGGCAGTGGTTTTACCGTAGTAACTTTTTTGTCTCATTACTCGCAGGCTGTTAAGTCAACCTCTGTAATGCAGAGCAGGGCCGCCATTCTACTAGAATGGTGGGCTCCTTCTTTGTTCACCCTTTCTTATTTGCTTGTTTCTTCCTAGGTCGTCTCACGCCATTCTAGGCGGGAACAACTTAGGTTGAAGTTTAGTCTTCGACGTGTATTCTTTGTATTCACCCCATATAGGCTCCAGAGTGTCTGAGAAGGCAGGAAGCGTGGGAGGAGTCCAAAGCTCTGAAGTCCTTTGTCTTCCACCTTGCTTGAAAGGAACCAAGTCCCAATGGGGGTCTGGCTGTCCTAATTGGACAGCCAGACCGCCACTTTCTGTAAACTGCAGAGAGAGTATGGAGATGTTGTGCTGTACTGCCTAATAAATACTCGGATCCTGTAATCTGTCAAGTCGACCACTGGAGCTGAATCCGAAGAGGAAGATTAAGAAAAAGCGTCTGTTGCGATTTCCAGCGACCGGAGAGCCTGCTGTGTAACATGAGTCTGATACAATCCTTCCTTACAATCTACCTAGGGGTCCCGAAAACGACTCTTACCGGAAGCTGGCGAGACCGCCTATGCTCAAGAAGGAATGCATTTTGAGCCATCCCATGACATGCTGCAACTTTGCTGGGCTGCAAACCACAAATACACTGGGACCTCGAGCCTGAGTGCAATGCATGCTCTTCTGAAGTCTGAACCTTGCTGAAACTTTGGTGGATCTCCAGTGATATGATTCAAATCCCTGAAGTCCCCTCACCAGAGTGCAGAACCGACCGAGTGAAGAGAATCCGACCGGCGATATTCATTCATCTGGCTGCTGTAAAAAGGCAGCAGTGAGAATTTGTGAAGAAACCTTTGCTGGAAGGCTTCTCTGACTGCTACTGCAAGTTCCCATCCAGGGTCTCGTTCTTTCTTCAGCATGGGGTCTGGCATGGATTCACATGCTCATGAATATTCCCCGTCGTCAGGCTGGGAATCCTCTGTAAAGAAAAATCAGTATCAGTTTAGTTTCTGATCTGTCTTTCGTAGTAGTAACCAATCAATGATCTCTGCGTCATACTGACCACAGCCAATGACTTCCATCTCCCTAAGCCCCGCCTCTGGCAGCCATCTTCAGATTTTTACTGCACGTTCAAGTGTTGGGATCCTCGTGCTATTGCTCTCGAGCTTTAGTGCGTTTTTGCGCTTTTTCTTAGGAAAATTCTCTCTTTTTTCGGTCAAAAGAGCCTCAAGCTCCACAGTTTCTTTATCCGATCAAAGGGGACCCGTGTCGGATTCTTCTACGCCGCTCAAGGGTGAAGATTTCCTTCGAGCCACGCTTTTGGAGGACTCCAGAAGTTTCTCAGGCCCATCTCGGACATGGCCCAGGAGAAGGGACGCTCGACGCCCGGAAAGCTGTTCAGGGTCTGCCCTGGGTGCCAGCTTCAGAATGTCTTTAAGGAGGATGAACACTCCCTTTGCCTCTACTGCCTGCATGAGGACAAGACGCACGTGGAGAAGGACTGTGCGTTTTGCGGCAATATGTCGGAGCGGACCATGAAGGACCGCCATCTGCGTCTCGCCAACTGGCTGGAAGGGAAGAGCCCGTCAGGCGAGAAAAAGAAGTCCGAGCGGTCTTCTAAGACCTTTGAGGGCGCCCCAGCGACGGGGGCCCAACAGAAGGCCAAGCACCGCGAGTCCGCTGGCACCGGGAGCGCCGAACGGTCGGGCTCTACGGGTGCCAGGCAGGGCACATTCCTCCCCGGCGGCATCAACCACGAGCCAACGCTCTAGCTCGGGTAAGAGGAAGGCCGAGCACCCGGTGAAGCTCCTGGAGAGACCCTGGTCGAGCTCGAAGGCCCCATCGGAGGGGGAGCGAGGCGGTGACCTCCCCCCAAGGAGAAGGCGGTGAGCGCACCTAAGGTGGTGAAAGCCTTGATCCACCCGGCCAAGGCCTCTATTGAGACAGTCGCGGCGGCCCTGGCTCAGCCTGTGGAGGCTACACCAGTGGTGGTGACCTCGGGGCCCAGAGTCTCCCTGCCACCGCGGAGGGAGTCCTCTCTCATGCCCATCGACAGGACCCCCGTGAAACCTCCGACGGAGAAGAAAAAGGGGGGGCAGGAGGTCATCGTGGATTCGGCCTCAACCTCTGAAGAGGAGCTGATCGAAGTCTTAAGCCAGGGAGTTGGCTTGGAAGAAGAGGGACCCCGACGTCAGACGACGATAACGTCGACGGGGCTCCTGACCGCCCGTCGGAATCCCCTCAACCAGTGCCGCAAGACAACTCGGCGGCCATTTTGTTGGCTATACAGTCCTTATGCTCGGAGATGAGGACGAGATTGCTGTTACCACCAACGGAGGAACCGCTCCCGACGGGGGACCCGGAGTCAGGCCCTTCTGGGAGCCCTCCTCCTAAGAGAAGGATTCATCCTCCACCTCCTTTTCAACCATCGCGCCATGCCCAGCCCTCCTCCCCGTCCACGACCCGTGGGGTTGATACAGGGACGGGGGCACGGCCGCGACGGGTACAGACGAGGTTTACGATGAGGATCTCCCGTCGTCGCCTCCTCCCCGGGCTTTCCCGCCTGACGAGATTGGATCGTTTCATGCCATGATCGCCAGGGCATCCGAGCTTTTCCAGCTCTGCCCGGAAGAGAAGAAGGAAGGTTTCCTTTATCAACGGCGCGAGGCCAAGAGGAAGACGGTCCTCGCTGTACCTCTACTAGACGATATCTGGGATGAGGGTCTCGCCCTCCTCAAGAACCCATCCACAACGCCTGCGAGAAGGGATCGGTACGAGAAGAAGTACCGGGTCCCGGACGCGGCCCCCTTGTGCCTCCGGGCGGCGACCAGGAAGAAAGAGGAGGGGGGGGGGGGCTCGGCCTCTACGTCAACCTCCCCGCCGAACGGCGAGGGAAAGAAATTGGACACGATGGAACACAGTCATCTCATCGGCAGCGACGATTAAGGCTGCCAACACATTGGCTATCGTAGCCCGCTACGACAGGGAGTTGTGGTACAAAATCGCCCCCCTGCTGGACTTCCTACCAGACAAGAGGGCCGAGGCCCTAGAGATCTTGCAGGAAGGAGAAGTGGCGTCGGACCACGCCATTACGATAGCGACAGACATCGCTGGCACTGGATTTTGCCAGTTGGGCAACGGCGTGTGCCTTAGACGGCGTGGATGGCTCAAGGCAACGGACTTCCGGCAGGACGTGCAGACCAGAGTCTTGGACATGCCGTTCGACGGGAGCAACCTGTTTGGGGAAAACAGTGGACGATTCCCTACAGGCCATCAAGACGGACACAGAGACGGCCCGGGCTCTTGGTGTTCTCCAGCAACGACGGCCGCCCTTTCGGAGCGGCGGAGGCAAGCAGGGTGCCTCCAAAGGCTCTGGCGGCAGATTTTCCACCTATCGTCAAGCGGCCCGTTCGTCGTCACAGGAAGCCTACAGGGGACGAGGCAAGTCGGGCGGACCCTGCCGTCGTCGCCAGGGAGGACAAGGCGGCAAAGCCTCGTCGAAGCAGGACTGAACCGGCCGTGGGGTCGGGCCTCCACCGAAGCACCCCGGCTGGCGAGCTTCGTGAGCGTGTGGGAGTCCATCTCCACCGACCGATGGGTGCTGGATGCCCTGGCCCAGGGTCACGCGCTCGAGGTTCTAAAGAAGTGCCCGCGCGTCCCCCACGTGGCCAGGAAGGAACATCACGTCCCTCAACTTCTCTTGGAGGTAAAGGCGATGCTCAAAGGCGCCATCGAGCTCGTCCCAAAGAGGCTTCGGGGCTCCGGAGTTTACTCAAGATACTTCCTCGTGAAGAAGAAGACGGGAGGATGGCGTCCCATCCTGGACCTACGACGACTGAACAAAATCATCAAGGCACAGAAGTTCTGGATGGTCACCCTCCAGCACGTCCTGGGTTAGCTGGAGGAGGGCGATTTCCTGTCGTCGTTGGATTTGGAGGATGCTTACTTCCATATCCCCATCCTAAAGGGACACTGAAAGTTTCTCAGATTCGTGGTCCAAGGGCGTCACTACCAGTTCAGAGCCCTTCCCTTCGGATTGCGGTCGGCACCCAGGATGTTCACCAAGTGCCTCGCACCGGTGGCGGCGCAGCTGCGCCTGGAGGGGATCCACGACTACCCCTGCCTGGACGACTGGCTCGTCCGAGCAAAGACAAGGGAACTCGCCGCAGAGCATATGACGAGGACCGTCCAACTACTCACGGACCTGGGATTCTCCATAAACTACGCCAAGTCCCATCTGGTGCCTGCGCAAGACGCGCTGTTTCTGGGAGCGAAACTCGACACAGTGGCGCTTCTGGCCTCTCCGTCGGAGGAAAGGACGAGGGCCATCTTGGGCAAGGTGCAGCGGATGCTGGTTGCGGACGCGGCCAGGGTGAGGTCCATCAAATCCCTCCTCGAAATGATGTCTTCTTGCATTTATCTGATCCGCCTGTGCAGGCTTCGGATTCGCCCGTTACAGGAGTTCCTGGACGCTCGCTGGATTCAGACGACGGGCAGCTTCGACGACAGGATCACACTCGAGGAGAGCTTCCGACGAGCGATCCGGTGGTGGGGCACCAGCGCGCATCTGACGACGGGCATGGACTTTTAGACCCCGGGCCACCGGAAGACCGTGACCACGGATGCCTCCCTGGAAGGGTGGGGAGCGCACACCGAAAATCTGCATGCGAGAGGCCTTTGGCTCCCGACGGAGAAGTCCCTCCATATCAACGTCCTGGAGCCCCGGGCAGTGTTTTGGGCCCCCAGGTCATTCCTTCCATCCCTCAAGGGCAAGGTGGTGAGGATCTTCACCGACAACACCACCACCATGTTCTACATCAGGAAGCAGGGCGGTACCAGATCCCCAGGGCGGTACCAGATCCCCAGCCCTGTCCAAGGAGGCGCAGGATCTGTGGCATTGGGCCGTCGCCCAAGGGATGTTTCTGGTGCCGTTTCATCTGGCAGGAATAAAAAACACCATCGCCTATTCGCTCAGCAGAGAGCAGCGCTCGTGCCACGAGTGGGAGCTACGACAGGATCTAGTGGACCGCCTCTTCCGACGATGGGCACTCCCCATATCGATCTGTTCGCGACGGCGACGAACTCCAAGTGCCGGAAGTTCGCCAGCAGGTTTCCCCAGCCGAGGAGCATGGGCAATGCTTTCTCGTTCCCCTGGGAGGGCCTGTTTCTTTACGCGTTCCCTCCATTGCCGTTGCTGATCCAGCTCATCAACCAGCTCAAGAGGTCACGGTGCAGGATGATCCTCGTCGCACCTGCGTGGCCGAGGCAGATATGGTTCCCGGACCTTATGGACTTGTCAGCGTCCCCGTCAATCAAGCTGCCAGTGGACGCGGATCTTCTCTCCAGGGAAGGGAGGCGCCATCCTCCATCACGACCCGAAGTCGCTGAACTTGCAGGCCTGGCTCCTGCAGCGTTAGAGTTTGGAGGCTACGACATACCGGCCGACTGCAGAGAGGTTCTTGCAAAGGCCAGGGCGTCCTCAACTCTTAAATGCTATGGACACAAATGGAAGAGGTTCTCTGTCTGGTGCCACGCACAAAAGATTAACCCTCCACGGATTACGGCTCCTCAAGTACTGCCGTACCTGCTGACGCTGGCCAAGGCTGGACTGGCGCACGCTTCCATCAAGATTCATCTTGCTGCGATCTCCCGATACACCAGAACCACGGGACGGACGTCTTTGTGGTCTCATCGTTTGGTGAAAGAATTCGTGAAGGGACTGTTCAGAAGATTCCTGCCGGTGAAGGCTCCGGCCCCGGAGTGGGAGCTCAACGTGGTGCTGACCAAGCTCATGGGACATCCGTTCGAGCCTCTGCACTCCGCTCCGCTGAAGTTCTTGTCGTGGAAAACAGCGTTTCTTGTGGCCTTCACCTCCGCACGACGGGTGGGAGAGATCCAGGCCCTTTCCTGCAAGCCCCCGTACTTGACTTTTCACGACACGAGGGTAGTGCTCAGGACGCACCCCTCCTTCATGCCCAAGGTGCCGTCGGACTTCCACATCAACGAACCCTTGGTGTTGCCTGTTTTCTTCCCGTCGCCTTCGTCGCCGGCTGAAAGGACTTTGCACTCGCTGGATGTGGCTAGAGCGCTGAAGTTCTACGTGGACCGCACAAAGAGTTTTCGGAAGACGTCACAACTTTTTGTGAACTTTGGACCTGTCAATCAGGGGAAGGCTCTCTCAAAGGCTTCCTTTTCCAGATGGCTCTCCGGCTGTATCATGTACTGTCATCGGTTGGCAAATCGACCGCTGCCCGGCCGTCTGAGAGCCCATTCCACCAAAGTGATCGCAGCTACCACGGCGTTCCTATCTGTTGTGCCCCTGTTGGACATCTGCAGGGTTGCTACGTGGAGGTCGACGCACACCTTCACGAAATTCTACTGCGTCGACCGGGATTCCAGGGAGGAGTCCAGGGTCGGCCAAGCAGTGCTGCGCAACCTGTTCTCCTAAGGTGAGCCTGGTGAGAAGGTAAGAGATGTTTAATGTTGAGTTGTTGTATTGCTTAATTTTGAGCCTGTTGCCACCTCCCGTGGTTGTGCATGTGTGTACTGCTATGTATTCTTTTATTCATGAGCATGTGAATCCATGCCAGACCCCATGCTGGAGAAGGAACAAGTTACTTACCTGTAACTGTTGTTCTCCAGCATGGGTCTGGCATGGATTCACATGCGAACCTTCCCGCCTACCCCTCTACGGCTCTTCACTTGGTCATACTGCCACTTCACGTGCTACCAAATCTGAAGATGGCTGCCAGAGGCGGGGTTTAGGGAGATGGCAGTCATTGGCTGTGGTCAGTATGACGCAGAGATCAGTGATTGGTTACTACTACGAAAGACAGATCAGAAACGAAACTGATACTGATTTTTCTTTACCGAGGATTCCCAGCCTGATGACGGGGAATATTCATGAGCATGTGAATCCATGCCAGGCCCATGCTGGAGAACAACAGTTACAGGTAAGTAACTTGTTCCTTCATCTCTAGACCAAGAATCAAGGGGCCGGGTATGGTGCTGCTGCATCGGGAAGGCATCTACCCAGAAGCTCTTTTTCTTCGTAGGCACTGTGTGGGCTTGGGTAATACTTGCATTAAGTCTGGTCTGCATCCTGTGAGGCTGAGTGGATGATTTGTGTGGTTGGAAGTTTGCCCATACCACTTGTCAAGGCCAAATGCTGGAACACATATAAGCAGCCTTCTCTGACGTACCTGAACACTCAACTAATTCTGAAGCTAATACTTGTTAACGAAGATATGGTCTGGAACTCTGACTTTCCTGCAACTGAGCCCTATCCTGGCTTGCCTAAAGCTGGTTCCTAGACCACTTCAGTCCCTCTTCTGCCTCAGGGAAAATGCATTCTAAAGACTAGGGAACGACTTTGATGATGAGGATTCTGCCTGGAAATTGTCATTATCAGTGTTGTAACTGTAACAATTGCTAGTGCAAGCCACTACTAGTTAAACAGTAGAACTGGCAATACTGTCCTTTCCTGTAACAATTGTGGGTGCTAGTTGCTACTATTGCTACAAGTATACAATATGCTTTACTTACTTTGAATAGTATTCCACTTTCTAAAAAGTAATGTATTGGTACTGTTTTATTATTATTATTAACAGAATGAGTGTGAAAGCTTACCAATAGGGTTTATCTGCTTGAAAAAACACATTTTCGAGGGTATTGTGACGTATTCCATATCTATGACAGTAATCACCACAGCTGTGCTGCTTCGGAAAATCCTCCTGCGTCGATGACGTCGATACGCTGTCCTCAAGGTCCTCCGTCGAGCCGACATCACTGGATGTTATAAGTAGGACGCACGACGCCCTAGCCTCAGTTCCGTTTTTTCCGCGAACGTGTTCGCTTCGGAGATCTCGGCACGCCTCGACTCTTCCGAGTTCTGTTCTTTCGGTCCCTTGAACATGTTTGTTTGTGAATATCTATAAGGTCTTTGTCCGTTTTTCTGTGCCCTCATTCCAGCCTCTGGATTATATTTCTGAGATGGATGAAGGGTCTGAGGAAGGTATGGTTCCTGAGGAGGTACCTGATGAGATTTTGTCTGGTCATAGCCAGATTGAAGACCTGCAGCAGTCATTGCACGACGCCAGTGGTCTGGACACCTCTCCGGAGGTGGAGTTCTGTAGGCCTGAACCTGGCAGCCATGCCGAGTCCTCGTACCGGCGCCTTATGTCGAGGGTAACGGAATACTTGGGGTGGTCTGTGCCACCAGTGGATTTTCTGCAGGATGACCTGAAGGTCCACCAACTGACCCGGTACTGCCATTCCATATGGCCTTGCAAAGAAGGGGGATGGCGGCTTGGACTGCCCCAGAGAGTCTCCCGGCAGTGAGCAAGTCTTTGCCGCAAAAATACCGTCCAGCCAGTAGCAACCCCTGCTACTTGACCACGCACCCCACTCTCGAGAGTTTGGTAGTGCAGGCGGCTACGGCCCCAGAAAAGCAGGCGTCTACCATCCCTCCTGATAGGGATGACAAGTGTTTTGATGGCTGTGTTGATGAAGTGTTTTCTTCAGGGGGTATGGCTTTGCAGGCAGCCAACTCTGTGTGTGCCTTGTTGCGTTTCACGCACACTCTGTGCAACTGTATTTCGTTAGCGGCTGATCATATACACGAAGGGGAGGAACGGGATGGTTTTCTTGCCATGGTGCAGGATGGCATGGATGCCATATGTGAGTCCGTTCAGTCCGGTCTGGACATGGCATATTGTGTCAGCCGTTCCATGGCGGCGAGCACCGTAATACGCAGGTTTGCGTGGTTGCGGAAGTTGGGCTTTGCTCCTAATGTGCAAGCCTGGCTCCTCAACATGCCCTTTGATGGTGAACATCTTTTTGGCGAGAGCCTCTCCAAAGCTGTAGCGAAGTCGTTGAGCGCTGCAGTTCGCCAACCTCTGCCTTTTTGTCCTAGGGGACAGCAATGGAGGGGAGGTTCCTTTCAATATTACTCATCGTTTAGTAGATCGAGAGGAGCTGCAAGTCAAAGGGGCCACCGTAGGAGTGCCAGAGGTGGAAAACTGGGTACTCGAGGTGCCAAGGCCGCTCAGGCAGTTGCCTCTTTACCCTCAGGCAATGCCGCAGCCGCTCCATCTCAGTCATGAGGCCATGTCCCATGGTTCGCCGGTTGGGGGATGGCTGGTGCAGCATCTTGTAGAATGGCGTGCCATTACTTCAGATGTGTGGGTTCTGCAATTCATAGCCCACAGCTACTGTCTTCCTTTCCGGCAGAGGCCTCACGACAATCTACCGGGGAATCTCTCTTTGAAGAGTACGGATCCGCTCCTTGCGCAGGAAATTCAGTCCCTGCTGGAGAAAGGCGCCATAGAACTGGTGCCTGTAGCGGAGAGGAACAAGGGATGGTATTCCCCTTATTTTTTGATTTCTAAGAAAGACGGGGGATTAAGACCCATCATGGACTTGCACGGTTTGAACAAGCTCCTCAGGAAGGACAAGTTCAGGATGGTTACTCTCTCTCAAGTCCTCCAGGCCCTTCAACTTCAGGACTGGTTGGTGTCTCTCGACCTCAGTGACGCTTACTTTCATGTGCCGATCCATCCCAAGCACAAGAAGTACCTGAGGTTCGCGGTTGGCGACTCGCTTTCAGGTCCTGCCGTTCGGATTGACCTCTGCCCCGAAGGTTTTCACCAAGCTCATGGTGGTGGTAGCGTATCTCAGGAAAGGGTAGATTCACGTCTACCCCTACCTGGACGATTGGTTGATCAGGGCGCGCTCTCCCGAGCAAGTCCTGGATCATCTGTCCATCACCTGCCACTCCCTTCACAAGCTGGGCTTCTCCCTCAACTTAAAGAAGTCCCACTTGACGCCAACTCAGCGGCTCCAGTACATCGGAGCAGTGCTCGACACATGCCTGAGGCAGTGTTTTCCTCCCCAGGTGAGGGCTCTTAACATTCAGCAGATGGTACACAAGTTTCAACGTGCCCAGAGTCTCCCGGCGTTCAAGTTCTTGAGGTTGCTCGGCCTCATGGCATCCTGCATTCTTCTGGTGCCAGAGGGCCCGGTTGCGGATGAGATTGCTGCAATGGGCTCTCAAGATGCAGTGGTCACAGTCCTCCGGCAGGATGTCGGACACCGTTCAGGTGTCGCTCAGGTCCTTCTGTGGTGGGCCGACGAAGGCCCTCTGATGAGAGGGGGACTCCATTTTGGCTACCGTGGTCAGAGGTGACGATCGTGACAGATGCATCCCTCACGGGTTGGAGAGCTCATGCCAACGAGTTGCCAGTCAGTGGTCGTTGGTCTCCATCGGAGTCCAGACTCCATTTCAGTCTGTTGGAGCGGAGGGCCGTCGGGCTTGCCCTGAAGGCTTTTCTGCCGACTGTGCGAGGAAAGAATGTCCTGATTCTGACGGACAACACGGTGGCCATGCACTACCTAAACAAAAAGGGGGGGGCAGGGTCACTTCCTCTGTGCAGGGAGGCGATGCAGCTCTGGTTCTGGGCCATCCAGCAGGGGATTTCGATCTCGGCAGTTCCATCTGGCCGGAGACGAAAACGAGACTGCGGTTGCTCTGAGCAGGCAGAGCGCGATCTCTCACGAGTGGGAGTTGGCTCAGGAGATTCTCATGGAGATCGTCGCCCTTTGGGGGACCCCTCAGGTGGATCTCTTCGCCTCCAGTGTCAACCAGAAGTGCGAAAGGTTCTGCTCGCGGGAATTTCCTCCAAGAAGAGCCTTAGAAGACGCGTTTGTGGTGGAGTGGTCCTTCCCACTGCTGTACGCGTTTCCTCCAGTCCCCGTTATCCCACAAGTGCTGCGGAGGGGGGTTCCCGAATGATCCTCATTGCTCCGGCATGGGCCCAGAGGACGTGGTACCCAGACCTTCTCGACTTGTCCATCGGCCCTCCACTTCGTCTTTCCTACCGAGACGATCTGCTCTCACGGGAGGGGGGGTCAGGTTCTCCATCCAGAGGTCAGATCCCTCAACCTTCACGCTTGGCTTCTGAAAGGTTGAGGTATAAGGATTGGGACCTCCCTGAAGACGTGATGGAGGTGTTGCTTTCGGCCAGACGACCGGCAACAAAGTCCCTGTACCGTTGCCGTTGGAAAAAGTTCTGCGACTGGTGCAGGGTGAAGAATGTGGATCCTTTTTCATGTGACATTCCTGTGGTTATGTCTTTTTTTGCTTTCTTTAGCCCACAAGGGCCTGTAAGTGGGTACCATTAAAGGTTACCTGGCGGCGCTGTCCATATTTAAGAGCTCGTCTGAGGAGTGTTCTTATTTCAAAATTCCTTTAATTTCTCAGTTTTTGAAAGGGCTCACTAATGTGTTCACACCGTCACCTTTCCAGGTGCCCGGTTGGGATTTGAACCTTGTTCTAAAGTTCCTAATGGGTGCTCCATTTGAGCCTTTACATTCTAGCCCTTTGAGACTGTTAACCCTTAAAACTGTATTTTTAGTTGCAGTCACTTCCGCTCGCTGAGTGAGTGAGTTAGTTACAGGCACTTTCAGTTAAGCCACCCTTCACTGTGTTTCATAAGGACAGGGTTTTCCTTAGAGTTCGTCCTTCCTTTCTTCGGAAAGTGGTGTCGGAATTTCATTTAAGCCAGAAGGTCATTCTTCCGGCATTTCATCCTCCTCCGCATCCTGGTAAGGAAGAGGAGAGGCTCCATAGGTTGGATCTTAGGAGAGCTTCAAGTTTCTACATTTCACGCATGTCCCGGGTCAGAGTGGATGATCAGCTCTTTATAGGTTACGCTGGAAGGCGTTTGGGACAAGCTGTTACTAAGCAGACTTTGTCTAGATGGATTATCTTGGCAATTTCTGAATGTTAACGCTTGGCTTAGGGGCCCACTCTACTAGGGGTATGCTGCCTCTACTGCCCTGCAGAGGGGTGTTCCTATTCGTAACATCTGTGAAGCAGCCACTTGGGCTTTGGTCCATACTTTTGTACAACACTACTCCCTAGACTCTATCCATGGGCAGGATTTGGCCTTTGGCAAGGCGGTCCTTTACTCTGCAATTTGATTGGGCATTCTAAATTTTTATATTCTAAATTCTTTTTCCCCTCCTCCATACGTTTGTACTGCTTTGGGAGTCTGTCATAGATATGGAATACGTCAGAGGACCCAATCCCCTCGAAGAACAAGTTACTCTCTTATCTGGTAACATTCTTTCGAGAGGATGGTCCGACGACGTATTCCATATTGCTCCCACCCTGCATACCCCGCTACAGAATTTCTCATGCGATTGCAGGTTACGTTTCCGCAAGGCTTTCTGTGGTCAGACTGCCAGAAGATTGGTGCCACACGTTCTTGGAAAAAAACAACAACTGAGGCTACGGGCGTCGTGCGTCCTACTTCTAACATCCGGTGACGTCGGCTCGACGGAGGCCCTCGAGGACAGCGTATCGATGTCATCGACGCAGGACGCAGACGCCAAAAGATTTTCCAAAGCAGCACAGCTGTAGTGATTACTGTCATAGATATGGACAAAAGTTGTCGGACCATCCCATCGAAAGAACATTACCAGGTAAGAAAGTAAGTTGTTCGTCATTCTTAAAATGTACCAATGGGTTTTGCTTTCCTTGATCTGCTTTATACAGATCTAAACAGTCTTTGAGTTAATACTTTTTGTGAAGTGCTGGTAGCCCCTCTTAAAAGTATATAGGTCTTACTCACCTTGAAAAGCTACTGCTCTTCTAAACTTGTAACACTGGGCTGTGCTTCCCTGAATTGCTTTGGTGCTGTTCTAAAATAATTTAATAAAGTATTTACTTACCTTAGAAAGTGTATTTTTGTAACGCTCACCTGACTCCCACGGAGGCGCTGGCCTGGTTCGGGCTGCTGTGACCTCTTCTAAGGTGATGGGCAGGGTTCGGAAGACGGACTGTACCGAGCCCCCAAATCTGGCTTGTCTGGCTCGCAGAAGTATCCTTCTGTAGGCGAAAATAGGGGATTAACTGTCTGCGGGGTAATGCAATCAGCCTCCCACTTTCCCCTCTCACCCTCCTCGAAACCCTTCTGTGATTCCTCGTAGCGTCTCACCTTAGGGTCTGGAAGGACGAGCTCTCCATCCTGCTTCTGATGCAGGGGCGCGTTGGTATCCAGTTACTTCACTGGATTTTCGGATTGGTGAGAACCAAACTTGCTTGGCTTCCAGGTAAGTTTTTTGATAAGAGGTTCCCCTTGTGTCCATGCATTAATGTACTAATGCTAGTGTCTTTTTCCCCATAGGGGCCGGGGTACGGAATGCTGGGGAACAGGCACCGACCCGAGATGAGAGGTGAAATCCTTGTAGAAATCAGGTAAGTCTTTAATGAGCGTTTTTTGGTAATGTCTTTTCATTCGCTCATTAACGCTGATGTCTCTTTTTCCCCTTAGGGGCCGGGGGCGGAAATGCCAGGATGCGGCGCGGACCCGAAATGAAGAGGGAATGAATCAACAGGTAAGTCTTAACATGGAGATTCAGCTTTCCTTATTCCCTTCTCTCTCTCACCTTTTGTTCTGGTCTTTTTCTCCCTAGGCGCTGGGGCGTGACTGCGAATCCGGATGATCGCTGCTGAACATGGAGGCGCCCTGTAAAGGTGAGTGGAATGCGGCGCTGCAGCGATCAACGCAATGAGCTTTTAAATAAAAGTCTTCCTTTTCAGGATTGTTGGCGAGATGTCTCCGGGATGCGGATTTAGCAGGTAAGGACTTTTCCTTCTTCTGTTCTCTTCTTCTCTTCCTTTGCAGGTGATCCAGGATGCTGGCAGGCGTGGCAGAAGTCAGGATGCAGGAGCAGACACGGTGAGCGTCCAGCTGCTAGATGCAGAACAACGCAAAGCACGTGTGGCTGTTCGGGTGGGGTTTAAATAGCCTTGGAAGAAGTTCCAGGTATGTATCCTTCCCCGACCACGCCCGGATGGTAAATTAGTCCCACAGGTAAAGTAGTTCCTTTCAGGCCTCAAGGAGGCCGGGATCCTGCAGCATGGTCTGCATCAGGTAAGTGCACCCAAGCACTTCCATAATGAGCCTGGCGCCTGTGGCGCCAGGACTGATGTCTTTTATGAGCCTGGCGCCATAGGCGCCAGGACACTGTCCAAAGGGCCCCTATATGGGGTTGCTGGGTCCTTCCTTGGGGACTGGATGTCCGCTTTCGGGGACGCAGGGCTTGAACCGGCTCCCCGGGAGCGGGCATCATGACAATTATACACTTCTTAAAAGTATACTGGGTATAATTAGCTATTGACAGTTAGGTAGTAGATAGTTATGTGCCAATAGGTCAATTACTTAACTTGAAATAAATTGTGTCTTTCTTAAAGTGTAATTGGTTTTTTCTTTCCCTGAATTGCTTGGTACATTCTAAAATAGTTTTCGGATGCTTGTTAATCTGCTTAGAATCACATGCTGTGCATATGGTCCGACATCTAGTGGTAACTGTGGAGTATTGCATCTTGTCTTTCGAGGATCGAAAGGGGACGTCGGCATAGGCGTGTCTGTAACACTATCCCTGACGTGTAGTGTACCCAAAAGCCTTCACGCACCGAGGTCCCTCAGATTGGTTTTTTCCACCCAGATTACTGGCCACCCTAATGCGGAGCTCTTACATAGAGATAGCATTATTGTCATTATGATCGACTTTGTCGTTATTCCCTTTAAGTCACTTCGACTGTTGAATCCTGTGAAACGACGCCAGAGACTGCTGCAGACTTACTATGCCTGTTGATCCCAGCGGCGCTGCCGTCCACATGGCCAGGGCCTTCTGCCTCACCTACACAGTAGGGAGAGTGCGGTTGGGGTGGACAGATCCTTTACAAGTATGCCTTTGCTCTTTCACCCTCTCTGCTCCCTAGTTTTGTCATTGCTCTAATTGTCGTTCGTCGTGGAACAGATGCCATTTAGGTTTTGTCCCTCATGCAGAGCCAAATATCCTCGGAAGGTCGAGCACGTTCGGTGCAACAATTGTCTGCCCCTCAACCACAAAGAAACGAGTTACATGGCCTGTAGAATCCTGTGCCCTGAAATGCTTCAGGAGCGCTGCTTAAAGAGGTGCGTGGCCTACGGCATGTCGCAGGGCAAATGTTCTTCCCCGGCTGTTGCAACCGCCGAAAGTGATGGGATAAATAGCGATGACCAGGCCTCCGTGTCGGAAGCCATTGACCTAACTACAGACCATTCTCGGTCCACGACGCCCGTTCCTGACCCCACCAGGCCTGACGCTAGTCACGCTATGGGAAAAACATCTGGCGACAGAGGCACACACGATCATAACACCAAACGCACAACCCACGGTTCTGCTTCAGCGGTTGTGTCGAAGTCTACCAAAGCGCCAACGGAACCGTTGAAATCTTCGACGGGCTCCTCTGATCGGCAGCCTTCCCTGCAACCGCAGTTGTGGCCTGCGACTGGGCAATCCAAAGTAAAGGGTGGTAACACTAAGACACATGGACGTAGAAGCACTCCCGGACGATGCGCAGACACCGCTTAAGGGCCAGGTGGCGGCAAAATCCACCGCTCAGCCCCCGATTCATGCCCCCCCTGCCTCGGTTCATCCGGTGGAGTCAATCTTCTGGTCAGCCTCCGGTTGTCCCGGTGGCATCAAAATCCTCCGCTCAGCCTCCGGTTCAGCCGGTAGACCACCCAGATTCTCCTACCATTGTCGAGAGCCTTTGTCGGGCACATTTGGGGAAAAATGTCAAAGCCACAGGGAAAGTGAACACTTTCTTCCCCTGTTCCCCTCTGGTTCATCGTCATGGACCAGGGAGACATTTGAGGGATGTATGGACAGAGTAGAAACATGTGTCTCTTATTCTGAGGCCCTTTCTCCCAAAAAACCTCGAAGACTTTCCTTCTACCCCTGTATCTAAGTTTCGAAGGACCTTGGAGGAGGAGGAGGAGGATCATCCATATGAAGTTTACTTGTGTCCTCACAGATGAGGATGTTATGGACACTTACAATCAGGATGAAGATGGCACCTTTCTGGACAACTACAATGTGGATGATCGGACAGCTCTTATGGACAATTGGGAGGACAGCTGTCAGGTTGATCAACACTGGTCGTCCCCTACTCCCACCCAGGACCCAGATGTCCTGTGCTTAGATTCCCCCCTCCCCCATTCCACTCCGACTCAGCAAGCCTCCCCAGTGGACGACCAGATGGCGTTCAACGCCATCTTGAAGAAGGCGGCTGACCATTTTCAGATTGCAACTCAAAAGGCCTTACCAGATTCTGATTGCGTGAAGGATATACTCAAAGAAAATCCTCTGGCCAGCCATGCCATCCACTTGTTGAATTTCAATCAAGAGGAGTTTGGCACCTTCTTTGTTGACACCGGCCTAGACCAGGGCAGTAAACCCTAGGGTGGAGAAACTGTTTCGGCCTTCTCCGACCGACCCTGCCTATATCATGGGTCATGCCATTCCGGATTTGTGGTTACCACCACTAAAAAACTGGCTGATGTTCCCCTGTCTACAGGAGAGGCACCACCCGATGAGGAATCCAAGAGATTTTATGCACTGGGAAAATGAATAACAATGGCTACTGTGTTTACCACCCGTATAGCCAATAACCCCACTATTGGCCAACTATGCAGACGTCCAGTGTAACCTTCTACAAGTCGTCCTGCAGGAAGTGCCAGAACCTGCAAGGACCAAGTTGCTCGCCATCGTTTCCAAAGGCAAGCAGGTGAACCAGAATGTGCTCAGAAACACTCTGGACGCTGCAGAGACAGCAGGGAGAACCCTGGCACAAGGTACCTTGCTCAAGAGACATGCATGGCCAAGGAACTCCAGTTTCAAGCCAGAGTCCCAAGCATCACTGATTAACAAACCCGCTGAGGAAACCAACCTGTTTGGTAAGGCAGTGGACGATGCTCTTGAAACAGCCAAGATCATGAGACACTCAAGTCCCTTCAACAGATTACCCAAAAACAACGGAGATTATAGCTGGCCCTTTTACGATTGCAACATAGAGAGCCTCCACTTCCACACGGAAATGGCAGAGTGTTGCTGTACAGAGAGGAGAGAGGAGTGACCACTTGTTGCTGCTGCTACTGAATACCTTTTCCATTTCCACTCTTTTCCCATAAAGCCTCCACTTCCACGCGGAACGTGCCCAGCGTGTTGGCAGAGTGTTTGCTGAGGGAAGTCAAAGGGTGTCAACCATCTACCCCCGAGAACAAGAAGTCGAACAAAACACTCGAGTATGGACTCTGAAAATCCAGAAAACACAGAAAACGCAGATCGGGCTGAACTCAATGCCCGCACCCGCAGAGCACCAAATCAGCACAGCAGTGACATTATCATAAAAGAGAGCAATCTGCCCCCAAAACGCAATGCCAAATGTGCGGATCGAATTCTCAGCTGGACTGACCCCCAAGCCAGATGACGCCAACCTCCGTGCGCTCACTGGTGAAACAACGAAAGTAACAACTGAGCCACGAAATGGAATTGCAATTGACCCGGAAGAGACTCAAGGTACGTCCACAGCGTGTCGTCCACCTCACCTTCCGAATGTACCCCCTCTTCCGCACCTCTCCCTGTCTCCCATGCCCTCCCCCAACATACACAAAAACTCAGCTGATGCTCGGAGGGGGGGGGGGCCCGAGTGTCATGATGCCCGCTTCCGGGGAGCCGGTTCAAGCCCTGCGTCCCCGAAAGCGGACATCCAGTCCCCAAGGAAGGACCCAGCAACCCCATATAAGGGGCCCTTTGGACAGTGTCCTGGTGCCTATGGCGCCAGGCTCATTATGGGAGTGCTTGGGTGCACTTACCTGATGCAGACCATGCTGCAGGATCCCGGCCTCCTTAAGGCCTGAAAGGAACTACTTTACCTGTGGGACTAATTTACCATCCGGGCGTGGTCGGGGAAGGATACATACCTGATTGGAGGAAGGATACATACCTGCAACTTCTTCCAAGGCTATTTAAACCCCACCCGAACAGCCACACGTGCTTCGCGTTGTTCTGCATCTAGCAGCTGGACTCTCACCGTGTCTGCTCCTGCATCCTGACTTCTGCCACGCCTGCCAGCATCCCGAATCACCTGTAAAGGAAGAGAAGAAGAGAACAGAAGAAGGAAAAGTCCTTACCTGCTAAAACCGCATCCCAGAGACATCTCGCCGACAATCCTGAAAAGGAAGACTTTTATTTAAAAGCTCATCGCGTCGATCGCTGCAGCGCCGCATTCCACACACCTTTACAGGGGCGCCTCCATGTTCAGCAGCGATCATCCGGATTCGCAGTCACGCCCCAGCGCCTAGGGAGAAAAAGACCAGAACAAAAGGTGAGAGAGAGAAGGGAATAAGGAAAGCTAAATCTCCATGTTAAGACTTACCTGCTGATTCATTCCCTCTCCATTTCGGATCCCCGCCGCATCCTGGCATTTCCGGACCCCAGCCCCTAAGGGGAAAAAGAGACATCGGCGTTAATGAGCGAATGAAAAGACATTACCAAAAAATGCTCATTAAAGACTTACCTGACTTCTACAAGGATTTCACCTCTCATCTCGGGTCGGTGCCTGTTCCCCGGCATTCCGTACCCCGGCCCCTATGGGGAAAAAGACACTATCTTTAGTACATTAATGCATGGACACAAGGGGAACCTCTTATCAAAAAAACTTACCTGGAAGCCAAGCAAGTTTGGTTCTCACCAATCCGAAAATCCAGTGAAGTAACTGGATACCAACGCGCCCCTGCATCAGAAGCAGGATGGAGAGCTCGTCCTTCCAGACCCTAAGGTGAGACGCTACGAGGAATCACAGAAAGGTTTCGAGGAGGGTGAGAGGGGAAAGTGGGAGGCCGATTGCATTACCCCACAGACAGTTAATCCCCTATTTTCGCCTACAGAAGGATACTTCTGCGAGCCAGACAAGCCAGATTTGGGGGCCCGGTCCAGTCCGTCTTCCGAACCCTGCGCATCACCTTAGAAGAGGTCACAGCAGCGCGAACCAGGCCAGCGCCTCGTGGGAATCAGGTGAGCGTTACAGAACGCGAAGACTTCCTACAAATTCCCACCCAGGCTCTATGGAAAGTTCTGAGACTGATCAGTTGGCCCAATTACTGGGGGAATTACGGGCCGAAGTACATGCCGCTCGTCAAGAGACTAATGCCCTCAGGAGGGAATTAATAATATCAAAGGAAAGAACTGATGACCTGGCCAGACAGCTTTTGCAAGGTCAAGCTAGGCAGACTCCTCTACCTGGTTCCGGAGGGAACCCCGCTCCTGTGGTTTCCAGTAACCCTGTGCAGATTAATATACCTGGAAACATGCCGCTGGCCCCACCTGAACGCTTTGCTGGGGACCCCAAACGATTCGCCGTCTTCATGAATCGGTGTCGTTTGCACTTCCTATGCAGACCTGGGGCCTTCCCTAATGATCAGACCAAGGTAGCCTTTGTATTGTCATATCTCAGCGGCTGCGCTGCCGATTGGTCAGTTCCACTGGTTACTCAAGATGACCAGATTCTCCGTTATTTTCAAAGGTTTCAAGCAAGCATGGAAAGGTTATTTGCTCGACACTCTCAGGGGCAGGCTCTGGATGACGAACTTCTATCCCTGCGACAGGACAATCAGGACCTCCTATCCTATATTGCAACGTTTAATAGACTAATTGTGGAAACGGGATGGCCAGAGGATAAAAGAGTCACGTTGTTTTATCGAGGCCTATGCGGAGAACTTAAAGATGTCTTGGCCCAAGTTGTAAATCCGCCCCAAGAATGCACAGAGTATATAGACTTAGTGGTCCAATTGAATCACAGACTTCAAAACAGAAAAGCAGATCGGTCCAGGTTTGAGACCCGGGTGTTGGTCAAGACCCATGCTAATCCCAAGGGAGTTGATGTCTCTGAGCCTATGCAAATTGGAGGGGTTAAAGGACCCTTAACTCAAAAGGAACGGGAAAGGAGGCGGCAGTTAAAATTATGCTTTTATGGTGGGAATTATGGACACTTTCTACGAGATTGCCCGGCAAAACCGCCCCGAATGGCGGTAGATCGCTGATAAAAACCATGAAGACTCTGTTTCGGGAAACGACTCCGCCCGACAAGTGTAGAGGTCCGCTTGCCGAGCTTGAAAACTAACTCTCAGACCTCGCATTTTATTGTGCCAATGGTTCTCGTAGATCCAGAACAGCCTAAGCGGTTGCATGCAATAAAGGCATACATCGATAGTGGGGCTATTGGAAACTATGTGGATCGTGAATTGGTCTCTAGGATTAACCTCCCTCTCCGTCCTAAAACCAGCAAAGATGTCATCACCACAGTCGATGGAACTGAAATTGCCTCTGGACCGGTAACACATTCCACTACTGAGGGGACTCTTATTGGCCCCGACGGCCATCGGGAGGGTGTTGTTTGATGTAATCAAGGCTCCACAGTTTCAGGTTATTCTTGGAATCCCTTGGTTAGAGACACATAATCCTCAAATTGATTGGCGAGCTAAGAGAATTACCTTCCCGGATTGTACACAAACCTGCTACCCAGAAATCCTGAAGATTAATCTAGCATCTGTAACCTCTGCCTCCATGCAACTACCTCCGGAATACCAAGACTTTCAGGACGTCTTCCAAAAGGAACAGGCCAACACGTTACCTCCTCACAGATCGTACGATTGCCAAATCGATCTGGTGCCCGGTGCACAACCCCCTTGTAGCAGGATTTATGCCCTTACCGAACCTGAGAATCTGCATTTGAGACAATATTTGGATCAATACCTAGCTAATGGTTTTATTCGCCCGTCAAAATCCCCGGCATCCTCGGCTTTGTTCTTCGTGCCCAAAAAAGAAGGCGACCTTAGAACTTGTATCGATTACCGTGCATTGAACCAGATAACGGTTAAAAACCGTTATCCTCTGCCTCTGATCCCTGAACTACTTGACCAGGTGAAGGACGCTTGCATATACACCAAGTTAGATCTCCGGGGGGCTTATCTGGTACGAGTTAAAGAAGGCGACAAATGGAAAACTGCCTTTCGTACTAAATATGGATTATTCGAGTACCAGGTGATGCCTTTCGGATTGTGTAACGCGTCGGCTGCCTTCCAATACTTAATGAATGATGTCCTTCGGGAACTCATCGATGTTTGTGTCTTCGTATATATCGATGACATTCTGGTATAGTCCTCTTCGGAATCTGATCACAGAAAACACGTCAGGGCAGTACTTGAAAAACTGTGCCAACACAAACTATTTGCTAAATTGGAGAAATGTGTTTTCCATACCACAGAAGTCGAGTTTCTAGGTTTCATCCTGACACCCAAAGGAGTCCGAATGGACTCAAGAAAAGTGGATGCCATTCTCAAATGGCCATCACCTAGCTCTGTAAAAGGGGTTCAAAGCATGCTCGGCTTTACCAATTTCTATCGCAGGTTTATCCCGGAATTTTCACGCGTGGTACAACCCATTACTGCACTCTTGAGGAAAAATAAACGTTTTGAATGGTCTGAAGAAGCCGCGAAGGCCTTTCAGGATTTAAAAGCTAAGTTTACCTCCGCACCTATATTGAAACACCCGCGTCCAGATCTCCCTTATGTCGTCGAGACTGACGCATCCAGCCTAGCCATGGGAGCTGTCCTGTCCCAAAGAGATCCCGAAACCAACCAACTGCATCCCGTAGCATTTTGGTCTAGAAAATTCTCGCCACCCGTGGTTAATTATGCAATCACGGACAAAGAACTGTTAGCCATTAAGTCCGCTTTTAAAGCCTGGCGGCATTATCTGCTTGGCGTTCGACATACCATCACAGTGATCACTGATCACCGGAATTTACAGTATTTGAAAACCGCCAAGGCTCAGTCATCACGGCAGCTCCGATGGGCTTTGTTTTTCGCTGAATTTGATTTCGTGATTACCTATCGACCTGGCTGCAAGAATGGCAAAGCAGACGCCTTATCCCGAATTGGAATGGGGGAATCTGATACAAACTCAGAACCAGTACCAATAATTCCCGAACAGAGGATTCTGGGCATGACTTTGTTACAGACGCTTGAAGACATTCAAGCCAGAGTGAAACAACTCCTGGATCCTACAACCTTACAGGATTGGATACAAAAGGGACCAGACTTTACCATAGATAATGGTTTACCTTATTTCCAAGGACGCTTATTCCTGCCACATAAGGAATTGCACAAACTAGTTATTTCTGGTTATCATGATACATTAATAGAGGGACACCCCGGTATTGCCAAGACAGAGGAAAAGGTGAAACGACAATTTTGGTGGCCCTCTTGGCGAAAAGATGTTAAATCTTTTGTGATGTCCTGTGGTGTTGCGCCCAAAATAAAAGTCAAAAGAAAAGACCAGCCGGTCTCCTTCAACCTCTAGACATACCGCCAGCACCCTGGCACACCGTATCAATGGATTTTATTACGGACCTGCCTCCTTGTTCGGGGTACAATACTATTCTGGTAATTGTGGATTTGTTTTCCAAAATGGCCCACTTTATTCCTTTGAAAGGTTTACCTTCAGCTTCTGTCCTAGCCAAAGAATTCCTCGAAAATATTGTTCGGCTACATGGATTCCCATCTATACTAATCTCTGACCGGGGAAGCCAATTCATTTCCCACTTCTGGTGCAAATGTTGTCAAATGGCGCAGATCGACGTAAGATTATTGACCAATCACCACCCTCAGACCGATGGTCAGACCGAGAGGACAAATCAAACCCTTGAGCAGTACTTACGGTGTATGTTACAGCAATCTGAAAGCAACTGGAAAGACATTCTTTGGATAGCCGAATACGCATATAATAATTCGGTACACTCTGGAACTGGCCACAGTCCTTTTTATACTTTGTTTGGGCATCATCCTCGAACCTCAAACCTTGACTCACCTCAGAACCTCGGAAAGCCTGCAGTAGAACATCTACATTCTAAAATTACCCAAGCCTTTAAAGAGGCAACTACACATTTACAACAAGCCAAGAGAAAATACAAGGAGAATGCTGATTTACATCAGAGTGAAGCACCTCCGTATCAGATTGGGGATCAAGTGTGGTTAGCTACCAGACATTTACCACTCAAAGGGCCTCAAACTTTTAACCCAAAATATCTGGGACCTTATTCTATTACGGCAATAATTAACCCAGTGGCTGTTAAACTTGATTTACCAGCTAGTATGCGAATTCACCCTGTTTTTCATGTGTCACTTCTGAAACCAGTGGTACCCGGAACCCAACTACTCAAACCTCCAGAACCTATTCTAATAGATGGGGAGCCCGAATTCGAAGTGAAGAACATTTTAGACGCAAAAATGTTTAGGTCAAAACTGTTCTACCTAATTGATTGGAAGGGGTACGGACCTCAGGAGAGGTCGTGGGAACCCCGCGACCATGTGCATGCACCTCGATTAGTCAGGAAATTCCACCGACTCTTCCCAGACAAACCAAAACCCCCGGAGGGAACAACCTTGGGAGGGGCCTTGGGGGGGAAGGGAGGGAGTGCTGTCATGATGCCCGCTTCCGGGGAGCCGGTTCAAGCCTTGCGTCCCCGAAAGCGGACATCCAGTCCCCAAGGAAGGACCCAGCAACCCCATATAGGGGCCCTTTGGACAGTGTCCTGGCACCTATGGCGCCAGGCTCATAAAAGACATCAGTCCTGGCGCCATAGGCACCAGGCTCATTATGGGAGTGCTTGGGTGCACTTACCTGATGCAGACCATGCTGCAGGATCCCGGCCTCCTTGAGGCCTGAAAGGAACTACTTTACCTGTGGGACTAATTTACCATGCGGGCGTGGTCGGGGAAGGATACATACCTGGAACTTCTTCCAAGGCTATTTAAACCCCACCCGAACAGCCACACGTGCTTCGCGTTGTTCTGCATCTAGCAGCTGGACGCTCACCTTGTCTGCTCCTGCATCATGACTTCTGCCAACCTGCCAGCATCCTGAATCACCTGCAAAGGAAGAGAAGAAGAGAACAGAAGAAGGAAAAGTCCTTACCTGCTAAAACCGCATCCCAGAGACATCTCGCCGACAATCCTGAAAAGGAAGAATTTTATTTAAAAGCTCATTGCGTCGATCGCTGCAGCGCCGCATTCCACTCACCTTACAGGGCGCCTCCATGTTCAGTAGCGATCATCCGGATTCGCAGTCACGCCCCAGCGCCTAGGGAGAAAAATACCAGAACAAAAGGTGAGAGAGAGAAGGGAATAAGGAAAGCTAAATCTCCATGTTAAGACTTACCTGCTGATTCATTCCCTCTCCATTTCGGGTCTGCGCCGCATCCTGGCATTTCCGGACCCCGGCCCCTAATGGGAAAAAAAGACATCAACGTTAATGAGCGAATGAAAAGACATTACCAAAAAACGCTCATTAAAGACTTACCTGATTTCTACAAGGATTTCACCTCTCATCTCGGGTCGGTGCCTGTTCCCCGGCATTCCGTACCCCGGCCCCTATGGGGAAAAAGACACTAGCATTAGTACATTAATGCATGGACACAAGGGGAACCTCTTATAAAAAAACTTACCTGGAAGCCAAGCAAGTTTGGTTCTCACCAATCCGAAAATCCAGTGAAGTAACTGGATACCAACGCGCCCCTGCCTCAGAAGCAGGATGGAGAGCTTGTCCTTCCAGACCCTAAGGTGAGACGCTAAGAGGAATCACAGAAGGGTTTCGAGGAGGGTGAGAGGGGAAAGTGGGAGGCCGATTGCATTACCCCGCAGACAGTTAATCCCCTATTTTCGCCTACAGAAGGATACTTCTGCGAGCCAGACAAGCCAGATTTGGGGGCCCGGTCCAGTCCGTCTTCCGAACCCTGCGCATCACCTTAGAAGAGGCCACAGCAGCGCGAACCAGGCCAGCGCCTCCGTGGGAGTCAGGTGAGTGTTAAACCGAGAGCTCCGATGGTGCCATGCGTGAAGTATCGGGCCCTCCGCGAGTCCTCGTGGCTGCTCCTGCAGCTGGGCGTTCGCTCGCGGAGGAACTCGCGCATGCGCGCAGAGTTTCAGGGTGGGCGGGGCTTGAGGGAGAGGGCTACCTCAACGGGAGGAGAGCGCGAGAGATCTTGAGGAAACCACTGCAGCTCACAGGGACAGACTGACACAAGAGCCTCAACATGCCATAGTCATGGCAACAGCTTTCCAAATTTTAAAAAATGACAACAAATTCATGAGGAAAACAAAATTAGCTGTAACTCTCCCATTTACATGGATGCACAATGGGACCTAATAGAAACAGTGCAGTCCAATGGAACCTCTGCACCTTTCAAAATGCCCCCAAAATGTGCAGGATCACATGAAAGTAAGATGATGTTCGCAATTAAAGAAAACCAAGAGAAACTTGAGCAAGAAAATAAGAAAAGCCAAGCGGCCACCACCTTAAATGGCAGAAACACAATGCTAAACGTTCCATCAATAGTGTCTGACCCAGAGCCAAATAAAGTGACAGAAATACAAAGAAAGAAAATCCAGGGACTGTTCCCAACAAAACAGAGCTAAATTATTTTCTACCTCTGATGCTAAATCAATATGCTGGCACTTTAAAGTCAAAGAAGCATCCAGTCAAGTTCTACAACCAAAAAACAAGAATCAATCACAAATGCACAAGAAAGTGCATGCGTTTGGAAAGAAATTGCGGACAAAGACCTACTACTGGCTTCAGGGCAAAACGACACAAACCCCATTTTGGGCACGGATTGCCAACAGAGCATGACTGAAATTAAAAATCTCGAACAAGACAAAATCTCATCAAGCAACAAATTACATGCATCTACGAGACTTGAACCAACTAATGGAACTAAAACACACGTTGAATACACTAAAAGTCAAGCAGATAAAGAATCGCAGATAGACGGCCTATACACCGAATTAAAGAGTATAAGTTAGGACCAACACACCCATTAACACCACGACTCCACATCAAAGAAGAACAAAATGTGCAATAATTGATGTGGATCCAAGCAAATCGACACTGAATATGGCTCCTGGAAAGAAAGCCAAATCAACAACTTCAAACAAAGAGCGATTTGCAGAGTAGGAGGACGCTCAAAAAAACACCCATGTAAATAAAAAAAAAAACAATTGTCAGAGTTCAAGGACTGATAAGTTCAACAAATCAATATGCACAAATACATCAACAGTCAGTGATGATGAAACTTCGCTCTAAGTCTTTAATAAATCAGATCAACAAGATGATGTACATGTCCCAAGACCCTACAAACTACATAAAGAGGACAAATGTAAACAGTTTCAATGACGGAGATTATCAAAATACAAAGAGAACAAAATGCTAATTTACAATTTGCGATCGGATCAATGATGACTATAACACTGGCTCCTTACCTCAAGTTGTACGAGACATTGCATGAGAATTACAAAGACCAAACCACATTACTGGCCTTAATGCAAACAAAATTAGCATACATCGAGTCCTAAATAGAATCTAAAAAAGAACATAGACTTAGAGAAAAAGAATTGAAAAATGTCATCGTAAAAACGCTCATTGCTTTGATTGAAGAGGCCCGGGATGACAAGTGATCCTTCCTAACCCGCTTCAGCGACACAGTCAACTTGATGAAATCTCAAACAACTAGAGACATATCCACCACACCTGAGGCATGCCCAACTCAACTGTAAACCATACTGGGATAAGGTCAAAAAGAGTCCATTGCATCAATGGCAATGCTTCTGTGCCTAAAAATACAGAAGAGGCCATTTCAAAGCCTACACTGGTTCACCTAAATCAATCACCGAAAACAGGACAAAAAAAGCCTGAAATAATCTTTAGACTCTGGAACAAAGACACCAAATACAGAAGATACCACAGTGCAATCCTTGAAGCAAACCAAAGATATGTTCTCCATTTTTGATAATGAAGCACAAATTGGAACACACGGAAAAGATTTAAGAGCAAGAAAAAAAAAATCATAGAACAACCAAAAAAATCCAAAAATCTGCCAAAACCAAAAATAACGAACTCGGGCACAAGAAACTTCATTAGAAATCTTAAACCCTTGCATACTTCTGTATCAAACCAACAACAATCAAAAAACACTGCAAATACCCAAAATGAAGACTCAACTCAAACACATTCAAAAATTCAAAGACAATTTGAACGGAAAATCATACAACCGGACCAGAGGGACGAGGAATCAGAAGAAAACGAAGAAGAAAGGCTGTCCACAATATCGGTGTATGACGACGCAAGCTTCATAGACTGTGAAAGTGATGAGCCCAACCATCAAATAGAGGAAACTCAAACCTCAGAGAAGGAGACTTGTGGCTTTGCCACCTTGCAACAAAAACGGGAACAACTAAACACAAACAACAAAACTTCAACCAAGCAAGTAAAGGTGCTCGACTCGCTCATTGACCACTCAAAGCAACGACGTTTAACACAATTCAAATACGTAACATCACGGAATCTGAACTTGAGGCATCCAATGAGACCACCTCCACGTATAAACAACAAAAAATCTGTAGACCGAGAAGACGTTACAAAAGAAGAGTCCAACACATACAAACTATCCTTAGAGCGGGTCCTAAAAGCTAAGGATGGACTCATTATGAATCGGTCTAACTTAATGAGATTGATGCACAACATTATGCAACTCCGTGTAGTAGAACCAAGAGACATAAAAATGGTCTTTTCCAAACGAATCAGAAACAGATTTGATCCACTTACACCGAACTACTAAATCCACCTCAAAGCTACTACTATCAGCCATCGACGAGTTGCGCATCTTGGGCTTTGATCTAAAACCCATTCCATCACCGGAAAATCATGACAAACACAAGGAATATTACAACAAAAATAAACAAACGCGCAAAGAACATGAAGCAGAAAACAATGAGGACGATGAAATAGACCTTAGACCAATCAGATTCTCCCTGGCAATCCTGAGAGGACCATATGCCTTGAAGATCATGGTAAAGGGCAACATAGATGAAAAATATTCGGAAGAGGATCTCCCGTGCCTGGAAAGAAGGCCCGAAAAACAAAGGCCCTGGAGTTGGCTTCCAAATGCTCTGTCTTCGGCAGACCAAGCCTAGATCGAACATAAGAAAACTGCTGATGAGTTCCGAATAGCCTCATGGAACTCCAGAGTATTCAAACACCGGTTTGAAAATATCGACCGGGACCTAATGACAGCCAAAGGTATCTGCATTCAGGAATATTGGCTGCAAGAAATTCCAACACTCGATGGATACACTTGTTGCCTGAATGAAGCAGTCGAAGGAGCAAAACCGTCACCACTTATACAAATTGTAGTCTTACAGTGTGACCAGTCGGAAATGAACACAACACAAATCATAATCAACCTGTACTTGAACAGTAAAGCCAAGGCCAGAGCAAAATTTGTACCCACTGTCATCAAACATATAGATGACCTGCGAGCAGAGTACGACAACCCAACCCTCTTTATTTGTGGAGACCTGAACATAGACTGCCACAAAATATTGAAAACCAAAGACTCGCTATCGCAAAATATTCATAAAAACTCCAGGACACAAATATGGCTAAAAGAAATTAAAATGAGAAACGTGCACATGACAAACTGCAATGTAGAAGGTGATCGACAAGGAGCCATCACCTGGACATCCTTCAATGCCAAAGCAACTTTAGATTACCTTTTCGTAGACAAATCTACATATGCTAAAATTACATCATTAAAGATCCTAGAAACAACTAAAGGTGATCACAAACCTCTAATCCTAGCATGTACTAGAGACAAAAATAACAAATGTGACAACAATGACCTGGAAGTGTGGCCACACAAGATCAATGTAAACCAAGGTCTAAATCGATTGAGACTAACAGATAAGAACCTCCCCCACCTAACTTCCGAAATCAAAAATGGCAAGAGGAGAAAAACAAGGTCGAACATGAAACTTGCTTAATGCTGTTTCGAGAATCCAACTGTCCACACACAAAGCTAGAATTAAAAAGCTACATTGTTTTGACAAAACTTTGAACACAAAGAAAAAACTAGCCAAGGACCTACGAACATTAAAAAAGGAAAATAAGACAAAAATCGAGAAAAACTAATTGCGGGGAAAAAATTGAAGGCAAGAAATCGTCAGTGGGTAAAAACATACAGAGCGACCCTGTACCAACAGGACTCGGAAGAGATGCTAAGGGCGCTAGAAACTAAAAATGCAACTTTCTTCTGGACTCTGATAAATAAAGAACAAAATGCACAAAGCCTCAACCAACTGAACCCAATTACAGAATCTAAATGTTCTGATCACTTCGAACATATTTACAAACAAAACCCCAATACCAAATCTTCATGGTCACAAAAGGAGCAAGAGCATTACTGGGCTATCAAATTCAATAAAAATGAAATAATGTCCCTGATTTAAAAAAAAAAAAAAGCAGCACAGTTAGACGCTCTACAAAAACTGGCAAATGAAAATAACCAAAAAATAAATCCAGCAAAATCTGAAATTGTCAACAAAAACCCACAAACAAATATCAGAAAACCCTTTAAATGGTGTCTTTACAATCAACCGATCCCCATCAATAAAAGCGCAAAATATTTGGGAGCCATAATCAGCAGCGACTGGGGAGATAAACCCTGGATACAGCACTTGGAGTCAAAGATGACTCAGTTAACAGCACAAGCACGAATTCTGAAAAGGCGTTACAGTAAGTTTTCCATTAAAGCACTTGTGGATTTTTACAACCTCAAAATAGTACCTGCAATCAAATACACAGGCGACACTGGCTTAAGGATCCCTTGGCAAACATGGGACAAGCTTGAGGGGAAATTCTGGCGCCAAATTCTAACACTACCAAATAGTGAACCGATTGGCGTGATACGCCATGAATTAGGACTATACTCACTCCATGTGCAAATCATTTGGAAAACGTTAACTATGTTTCGAAAAATAGAGTTCATTGATTGCCCACCACAATATGAAATCTTAAAAAGGGGAATGAAAAATTACCCTCATGGATCTTGACCACGTGGAAACATAAGTGCAATGAACTCCTAAGCCAAATGAGCACAAGCCAAGAGATCTTATAGACCCACCCACAACGGGTCAAAACTCTAATCCTGTCAATAGACTGGTCACAATCCGAAGCTATGCGGGCAGCCTCACGTGGGCACACTCTAACGAAAACATTAATTAACAATCCTAAGATTCTGCTGATCTTGCGCTTCAGATTGAACATCCTGAGAACAAAACAAAATCTTAAAAAATATGGCTTGGTGAACAATAACATCTGTCGATTGTGCCACCAGCAAGTAGAATCACTGCAACATTTATTGATACGCTGCGAAAATCTAGAGGCTGAAAGAACAAATATCCTGAGCAAAGCTCTACCAATATCCTGTGGTCTGGACTCTGACTTATGGTGGGAAGCTCTGTATGTAAACCCCAAATGAAAAACTAAAGCTCTGGGGGTATTTTTAGAAACAATGCTGATCAAATTGACAACATGACACGATGAAGGAAAACATGATGCTATGTCATCAAATAACCAAGCATCCTAATTCCCGGGACAGAATGTACACCATCACTAGAAACATGAGACATGGAGAATTTGTTGCTTGGCTTATCAAGGAAGGCGCAAAAAGAACATTCTTAAAGAATAAGCAAAAAGTTTGTATTTTTTATATACTAAATGCTTAATTAAAAAAATAATAATAAAATTACCCAGAAACCCTCTCCTCAGAGAGGAAGCGGCTCCCACCGGTCCTTTCGCAGGCAATCTTGTTTTTCCCAGATCCAGTATAATACAGGAAACGACTGGAATTCGGGACACGGGTCTAACAGCTCCGGCACCTATCCACCCAGAGGACAGCGGCGTGGGAAAGGTAGAGGACAAGGTTCCAACCCTAGAGGCACCCCGGCCTCTGGTCAGAAATGACCTGCAGATCCAGGTGCCCTCCCATGCAACCCCGGTCGGGGGGCGTTTAACATCTTTCGTTATAGCATGGGAGGGGACAACTACAGACCAGTGGGTACTAAAGACGGTAGCCCACGGGTACTGTATAAAATGTGCCCGAACACCCCAATACAGACCGCCAAGATCAAGACGCGAGACCACCTGCAAATCCTACTGCAATAGGTGCAGTCCTGTCTAGGAAAGGACACCTTAGAAGCCGCCCCTATTCTACAGGTGGTAACAAAGGGTATTTATTCAGTGTACTTCCTTGTGCCCAAAAAAGAGGATCTCACCATGCGCCCTGTGCTAGATTTGCGCCCAGCGAACAAGTTTGTTAAACTTCAAAGGTTTTGTATAGTCACTTTACAGGAAGTAAACCCGCTGTTGAAACAGGGGGATTATATGGCAACAGTGGACAGGAAAGGTGCATACTTTCATATTTCAATGTTGCCAGCGCACAGAAAATACCTACGGTTCATGATGGAGGACAAGCACTTAGGCATAGCTTCAGCACCAGGGGCGTTTACAAAGGTACTAGTAGTATCGGTACCACACCTGCACAGACGATCAGTCCCGATTTACCCTTACCTCGACGACTGGCTCACAACAGGGGAGTCCTACGAAACATGCCTATTGAACACTCAGAAGACAATAGACCTCAAAATTCAGTCTGGGATTCTCCATCAAGGAGAATAAATCCAGCCTAGAACCGAGTCAAGACAAACAGTTTGTATGGGCTCTAGTTCGGACAAAAGACGACCTTGTCTTCCCCTCCAACGAGAGGTTTCAAAACATGCCGTTTCAGATCCCTCAATATGTAGCCAGTTAGGAAGTGACGGTACGCAAAGCATTCGACTGTTGGGGATGATGGCGTCTTGCATTTACTTAGTTCCTCACGCGCTTCTGTGCATGCTTCCCATGCAAGAGTGGCTCAAAAGCCGGTGGTGTCAAGCCAGCGGACAATGGTAAGATCTGGTAGTTGTCTCGCTAGCCCTCGTTCTCTCTCTCTCTGCAGCAGTGGTAGAGGGAAAACCTCTTGAATGGGACAACCTTCACCGCCCCCGCAGTAGAAGCCACTCTCACGACCGACACAACACTCGCGGGGTGGGGGGCTCATCTACTTCAGCAGACGGCGCACGGCGTGTGGTCCCCACAAGTAGCGTCCAACCACATAAATATGTTGGAGCTATTAGCGGTATTCAAAGCACTGAAAGCCTTTCAGACACAGTTACAGGGGAAGAGACAGTCCTGATCTTTACGGACAGCACCACAGCCATGTACTACATGAACAAGCAAGGGGGCACACACTCTCCAGGGCTATCCAAGCTGTCCCAAAACATTTGTTTATGGGCTCTCAAACACAGGATGTTCCTGTTGTCCCAACACGTTCCAGGGGAACTCAGTCTTCTGGCAGACGTGTTCAGCAGAGATTTCCCACTGCCCGTAGAGTACGAATGGCGACTACACGAACACATTGTCTCCAACATTTTCGCAGAATGGGTTTTCCCAGAGATCGACTTGTTCATAACTCTGGCGAATGCTCAATGCCAAGATTACGCCTTCCAGGTACCCACAGAACCACTCCAAGGGGAACGGGGTATGGATAACATGGTCAGGGAAATTTGTTTACGCTTTTCCCCCTACTCCCTTACTCAACAAGATGGTGCACAAGATGCACCAGGAGCCAGTCATCATGATATTGGTGGCCCACATGTGGGCCTGCTAACCCAGGTTCTCATCTGATGGCGATGTCCCTCTCCCCTCCGATGAAACTGCCCTGCCCACACAACATGTCACAGGACAGGTGAGAGACACTGCACCCATGCCCGCAAACTCTGAACTTAGCGGCCTGACTCCTGAGGTCATAGAGTTGGGACAACTTCAACTCCCTTAGACATGTATGGACATACTCGGGGAAGAGAGAAAACGCAACACCCGGTATTGCTATCCAAGTAAATGGAAACACTGTTCTCTGGTTTAATGCCAAGAACGTCGATCCCATTGACTGTTCTCCTACTCACATTGTATTGTACCTGACCCACTTACTAGACACAGGCCTGGTTTTTAATTCCTAAAACGTTCACTTAGCTGATCTCTCATCCTACACTACATCACAACAAATTGTGCCAGGTTGGAAAATACCAGTTATTAAGGCTTTCATGGAAGGGGTTGTCGCACTCACCTGGTCTCCACGGGGGCGTAGCACGTGGCTGCACGAATGATGCCTGCGCTGGCGTGGTACTGCGTGATTGGTGATGTTGCTGCGACTTCTCCCTTGTTATCCCCCTCCCGAGGCTTTTGTCTTGAAGTTTTGTAAGGTAGGCTCTCCGTCCTGCAATCTAGCAGGGGCGCGAATAAGTCTTTCCAGGATCGAGTTACTTCACTGATCCGATGAGCGATTGCCGAGTCTTGGAGAGCTTAGTCAAACAGGTAAGTCTCTATGCCAATGACTGCTTGGTAAAAAGTCTGAGTCTTTATTTTGCCCTAACTCCTTTTAACCAGTGTCTTTGTCTTTACTTTCAGGCGAGACTTTGAATGGCTTTTGCATAAGGGTTCAAGTGGACTTAGAACGCTGAGCAGATGTCCTACAGGTGAGTGGAAGCGCGAGAATGAAGCGCTGTAAATCTGTAGTATTGTTTTTCCCTTCCGTGCGTGACTAACCTGTCACTCTTCTTCTTTTGCAGAGGTGGCGCAGCGCTGGAATGAAGAATGGAGGAACCGCTCCGAAGATACTCCGGAAGGATGCTGAACCCGAGAGGACTCTTACAGCCAGAACGAAGACCGTCCCCTTCAGCCGGTGAGAAGGCCCGGGAGCGGCTGAAGAAGCAACCGATGGAAGGATGCTGCAGGTAAGGCTTAGCCGTTGTACTGACTTGTTTTTCCTCTGTCCTTTTCCCTTCCAGGTACCGATGGATGAAGTTCTGGACGGTCGTGACTGTAGAAGTTCAGGAACAGACACAGTGAGCATTACCCTGCAGGAGTGCAGAATAACGCGAAGTGTGTTCTGTATGCTGGGTGTGGCTCAAATAGCCTCGCAAGTAGTCCCAGGTAAAGTAGTCCCTTTACCACACCCTGTTCTTAGTCCCTCAGCCACACCCTGAGAAAACAGAAAGGCTCAGCCTGACTAGACTGGGCAAGTAGTTCCACATGATTTATCCCATATTATGAGCCTGGCGCCAACGGCACCACGACTGAGTCCAAGAGGCTCTGGGGGCTTGAAAAGCCCTTATGGGAGTCGATGACTGGGGGGGGGAGGGGCGGCCCAACAGAGCCATGGGGCTTTTAGTGCGAACCATGACAGGGGTTTAAAGGATTGATCGCCCCATTTCTAACCCAGCTCCCGGATGGGACTTAAATGTGTTTCTAACTAGACTCATGGGGTCCCCCTTTGAGCCTATGCACAAGGCAAGCATAAAGGACCTTACCTATAAGACAGCCTTCCTAGTGGCGATCACTTCTATCATAAGTGTTAGTGAACTACAGGCCCTTTCAGTACTAGACCCTTTTGTTGCTGTCCACAGAGATAAGGTGGTTCTGCGCACTCACCCTCGATTTGCGCCTACATTTATTTCCAAGTTCCACGTGAACCAGTCAATAGAACTGCCCACTTTCTTCCAGAACCCAACTAACATGGCTGAAAGGAGCCTACACACGTTAGAGGTGCGCAGGGCAGTCATGTTTTACCTGGAAAGAACACAACCACTGAGAAAGACAAAACAATTTTTCATTTCAGTGGGAGCTGGCAGAGAAGGGGATCCTGTCTCTAAGTCGGTTATCTTAAGGTGGATAGTCAAATGCATCTCACTTTGTTATACTCTTGCTAAGAGAGACCTGCCCTTCAAGCCTGAGCACATTCTACTCGAGGCACTGGGGGTTTCCATAGCATTCATTGCATTCTTTTCACTATTGTTCCTTCTCACAACTCTCCCCAACTCTGGGTACTGCTTGCTAGTCTGTGCACAGCATGTGATTCTAAGCAGATTAACAAGCATTAGAAGACATGCATTACTTACCGTAATAGCATTTCTGATGATTGTATCTGATTCGATTCACATGCGCCCACCCTTCCTCCCCTCTCGGGTGGAAGAAACATAGACCTCTTACTACTTTCTCTCTTATGTACTCATTCACGTTAGCATTGGGCTCCCTCATGGCAGAAAAAATACAATCGGAGAGACCTGGGCGCGTGAGGAATTTTGGGTACATTACACGTCAAGTTAGGGATAGTGTTACAGACACGCCTATGCCGTTACCACTGGATGTTGGATCATATGCACAGCATGTGAATCTAAGCAGATACAATCATCAGAAATGCTATTACCGTAAGTAATCCAGAAAGTATGAGTTGTTTTACTAGCTCTTAACTGAATTCTAAAAAGTAATGATGCAAAGTGTATACTTGTTGCAGTGTTGGTTTATTTTGTGATTTCTATAATTGAGTGTCACTGCATGACTGACTGGGTCAACTACCCTTGAATTACTGATTGGATTCTAAAAGTATATACAACCTGGTTTTACTCCCCAAGAATAGCAGACTTTCATTCTTAGTTGTAGGTTAGACTCGCCTTGACTGCTCATAGTAATCTAAATAAGCTGTTTGAGGCCCGCCAACCGCTGGGGACTCATGTGTGGCCTGCAGCGATCTCGGTTGTCACGGTGGAAGGAGATCTTCCACGCTTCTCCTCCACCCCATTTTAAGGACTTTGTCTCCAGGATCTCTTGTCAAGACAAGGTAGGACCTCTGTTCAGCACGGTTCCACAACGCGGGGACTCCTTCCCCGGGTCATCACCGATCGTAGTTCCTCACACAGGCCCTTTGCCTCCCAAGCCGGGGGGACTGGGGGCTCTTCCGGGCTTTCTGTGGATGGACCCGAGGCTTCCCAGGCTACCGGCCTCCAGGCAGAGGGGCTCAGGGGCCCTACTAGGCTGTCCACGGAAGGATGATCTGACTCATCCTCCTCTACCCCAGGGGGGGTAAGGGATTGTGAGCGCCACCTCCAAGTGTCATTCCTCGTCTAGATCCAGCACGGCTCCCGACATAGGTGCCGAGGGCTCCCAGCCTACCAGAGTTCGCTCCGAGGTCATCAGCCAGGGCGTTCAACTAACGGCTGTCTGGCTGAGGGCTCACCCTCTACCAGAGGCATCTCTGAGGGCGATGCCTCTGCTTCGGGTACAAGACCCAAGCTGTATCCTGCTGTCTCTGAGACCTCTTCTGGCTCAGAGGCTTCACGCCCTCCCGTCCAGGGTGTGGCTCAAGGTTTAAAAATGGCAGCGCTGGGCAGAGCCTGCCAGTCAGGCGGCCATCTTGGATCCGGCCGTGAGCCTGACAGTGCTTTAACCCATCGAGTGGGCCTTGCAGAATGATTCCAGCCCCCTTCCCTCTGGAAGTGGCCGCAGATCGTACGGTGGAGGTTATTCATCCTCTTAGGGGTATTTCTATCCATCATAGATTTACATCTATGTGCACCATTCGCCCTGGTGTTTGGAGCAGGCGGGGCAGCCCAGCGCCTCGAGGGCAGGGTCCCTAGGGGCAAGGCCCCTAGGGGCTCGGCGGCTTGTGAGGACCGCTTCTTTGAACACTTCCTCTTCCTCATGTGTTCCCCTCAGATGGAGGGGCTCCTGAAAGACATTGTGAAGGTCATCCCCCAGACGTTGCCACTTCGGCCCCCTCCCCTGGGTACTCAAGTTCTGCCGGAAATCCCTGTGCTGGTCCCTTCACCGGTGCAGGTCCTACTGGTCGTACCAACCCCTCCTCCACCTCCTGTACCACCAACACCTCCTCCCTGAAAAATAGTTGGACTTCTCTCTGGTTCTGTACCTCGGGAACACCCCCCACCACACCACCAGGAACTGTCCCAGCGCCCAGATTCCCCTGAGCCTGTGAAAAAAGGGCTGGGACAATGACTGACGCCGAGGACAACAAGCCCTCGGCTTCCGTTAAGGCCTTTCATGACCACCATCACGGTGGTCCCCTCTTCCGGAGGAAACGTCTCAGGAGTGGGGGATGCTTTCAGAGGTCTTGAGGTAAGTGCACCACAGTCCAGTCCGGCATTCCCCTCCAGAGGAATGTTCTGCAGGTGGCACGGAAGGTGTGGGAGAAGCCTAGGATCAATGCCCAGATGAACAAGAAGCTTGACTGCTGGTTCAGGCGGATTGATTAGGAGCCAATCCACCTTGCCGCCCACCCGCAGCCCATTCCACCGTGGTGGCTGCGGCCTCCCTGTATTCTAAACCATAGTCTTAGTCTTACTCCACGGGAGCCACCTCCAGTTGCCTCTCCAAGGAGGACAAGGTTCTTGAGTCATTGGGGAAGCGCTGTTATTCCATTTCTGGACTCCATCTGCGGCAGGCCAACGCCAATGCAATTTTGACCACGGCTAACCAGAAGCTGTGGCGGGAGCTCTCGGATTTCCTGCTCGAACTCTCTACGGACAAGCAAGCCTCCTCCATTGTGCAGGACCTCATGGAGGCTTCGGTCCCCAACATTGACACAGGCAGCCAGCAGAGGGCTGTGTCTTGGGGTTGAGATGAAAAGGATGGCCAGGATGCACGCCACCAACTGTTCATCTAACATGCTGGAGTGGACCCTAGACTGCCCTTTGAGGGCGTGAACCTTTCATTCGTCCACTGATGACTGAGTTGACAAAGAAAAAAACCTTCACTCAAACTGCCAAGTCCTAAACTATCCTGACAAATCCTGATCAGAAATCCTTCCCTCAAACCCAGGGTACGACCGAGTTCAAACCCCAAACCATCTCCGGCTTCAAGGGTTTGAGAGACTGCAGTACGCAGAGGCCTGATAGGTCGCCCAGCGACAACAGAAGCAAGCAGCAGAGGATGATAAGCTGGTTTTTCTGCTCCCCTCCTTTGACCCAAAGAAGCAGTGGAGATGCAGCTTGCCTGTGGGAGGCCATTTGGCTCTGTTCCAGGACACCTGGAAGCATCTTTTCAGCAACCGGTGGATCCTAACTATAGTCTCCACAGGCTTCAACGTTCCTCAGCCTCTACCATCCTCTCCTCCTTTTCGTCAGATTGGGTCCCCGGCTCTTTCACAGGAGGTCCTAACGCTCTTGGAGATGCAGACGATAGAATTTTTTCATCTTGTAGACTGGGACTTGGGTACCGGCAAAATCCTGGAATAGTAACCAAAGTACAACCAGGCTAGCCCGAGTGTAGTCCTGGACCTGCCATTATTTCTAAATCTGTCTTTATCACAATAACCCTACAAGATGATTACTCCCACGCACATAGCCGAATAGCTGTGTGCGGGGGACTCAATGTGTTCTCTGTACCTCAAGATTGGGTACCTGCATGTGTACCCATATATCAACCGCCTCAGAAGTTTCTGTGGTTCACGCTTGTCATACCACTTCCTGTACAAAGTGCTGCGTTTCGGCCTGATCTCGGCTCTCTGCGTCTTCACGAAGTTGATGAATGCAGTGGTGGGCCTTCTCCGCCTGGAGGGCCATCATTTATACCCTTATCTAGACTGGTTGGATGGGTCACCCGAGTGGGTGGTTCGCCACTGCCAGAGATTGGCAGATACACTTCATCAGCTGACGTTTTCTCTCAAACAGAGGAAGTAGCAGTTATTCCCGTTTCAGGAACTAGTCTTCCTAGGGGTGTGCTGGAACACTACCATTCAGTGGGTTTTTCCCACGCTAGAGAGGCTTATTTCCCTCCGCAAGGCGGTGGAGCACTTTCTAGCCACCTCACTCACCCTCGGCAAAGTGGTTCCAGCATATTCGGGGCCTGCCAACCACCTACATGCTGATGGAGCAGCACACCCGTCTCAAGATGAGGCACCTCAAGATCCACTTGGCAGCCAACTAGGATCAGGAGACGAGGTCTCAGTTGGTGAGGATCCCAATATCTCTGCTCCTTTTCCCCAACCTTGACTGGTGGCTGTACGACACCTTCTTTATGTATTATATGGTATGTTCCTTGCTGTATCTTTTTGTATTTGACTGCAACTATTCCTTCGTGCAACCTGTAAATTGAAATTTCCTGTAAACGCGCTCAGATATCCCCGGGTTTGGTGCGCTATATAAATCATTAAATAAACATAAACAAGTTTTCAGTGGGAGCCCCCCTTTACCCGACCGCAGCCTACCATGGTGATGATGACGCACTCCTCTCTTTTGGGTTGGAGGGCTACTCTGGAAGACTATACGATTCATGGAGCATGATCCAGGACGGAAGCCCTCCTGCACATCAATCTACTCAAACTCAGGGCAGTGGAGTTCAACACCTACGAGGGAGAATTGTGCAACAACTCCTTATTTCCCGTCTTCCAGCGTTGGGAGTTCACAAACCTGGACTTGCTCGCCTCTCCGCTGAATGCCAAGTGCCCCCAGTTCGCCTCATGGGCAGATCAGGGTCGAAGTCACTGGCAGACGCCTTCCAGATCTGCTGACACTGCCTCAGAGGTTAACTGTTCCCAACCACCCCTTTGCTCCAACAAACCCTAGGTAAGTTCCGGGCATCCGTAGGTTGCAGCCTCAACCTGGCTGCCCCCCACTGCACTTCAAGACCCTGGTTTTCGGATCTGCTGCAGTTGTGCTCCTGGGGTCCACTTAATCTTCCCATCCCCAGCAAGGGGCTTCCTGACCCAGCAGGATGAAGCAGTGGAGCACCCAGCCAAACTGGCCCTGGCAGCCTGGCTCCTGATCAGCAGAGGCTTCAGCATGCTCAATTTTCAGATGACAACTGGGACATCATTCAGGAGGCCCTCAACTAGATCCCGGTATAAAAGCAAATACATTAGGTTCTGTCAATGGGCTCGCAACAATGGTCTGGACCCAGTGTGCTGTCCTCTGGATGACGTTCTGGCTTTTTCAGCACACCTGGCTTGTTCTGGAGTATTTGGCAGCCATCAGGGATAACAAGAATTCCCTTGAGCATTTTTTTTGGCTGCCAACCCAGTGATTAAGGCTCACCTTAAGGGATTGTCAAGAAGGTTTCCTCAAGTGCACAGGCCGCATCCGGTCTGGGACCTCCATGTGGTTCTGGCGGCTTTGCAGCGCAAGCCTTTGGAGCCTATGGCGTTTGTGGACATCTGCTTGGTGACCCTAAAGACTGTTTTATTGGTGGCTCTCACCTTTGCGCGCAGGGTTGAGTGAGCTACAAGCATCCTCGTGTGAGCCATTCGCCATGTTTGACAACGACAAGGCCATCTTGCTTACAGACCCACATTTCTTGGCCAAGGTTGTCTCCCATTCCTTGGACCTCAAGAGGGTCCTCAAGTTTTATCTATCCCGGACGAAATCCTTCAGGAAGTCTGATACATTGTTTGCGACGTTTCGGGGCTAGACCCCAATTCCCCTGACACCCCCCCCCCGGTTCTCAAGCTTCCAAGGCTTTCATTGCCCGTTCGATGGTGCAGGCCAATTCAGAGGCGTACATGGCTATGGCAAACCTGTTCCTGAAGGGATTCATGCCCATACTGTCAGAGCTAAGGCCACGACCGTCGCAATTCAGAGACATGCTTCTTGGGATGTAATCAGACGGCCACTTGGGCTACTCTGTCGGCCTTCTGTAGGTACTATTCCCTGGACTCCAGGACCAGGCGCGATGCAGAGTTTGGGCAGGCGGTTTTGAAGAACCTTTTCGCTTCATCCTGGATATGAGGCAGGTTGTCACAGCTCCACCCTATGTTCTTGCTAGGTGGAATCGCCCAAAAGGATAGAGGAAAGGGGACGGGACATATGAGTAATGTTACCCACTGTAGTGACTAGAGTACCCTTTGTCCCCTTTCCTCCATACGTCCCACCCACCTTCCCCTGCTGGTATGCCAATGGCTTGTAATTAATGAGTAGCCAGGTATTTAAGCATCTGATGTGTTCAAAGGAGGCTGAGGTGAGGTGCTGGATGGCGGGGCCTCGGCAGGGCGTTCCCATGCTAGAGGATGCACCCTGTGCTAAATTTAAAAACGCTCATTTTTTTCACTGCCAAAAGTTCCCGTACCATCCCCATGTTGGGGGATGACTATGGACTATGAGCAATCTAGTCACTACAGTGAGTAACTTTATTTTCTGCCTTACTTATTCCATTCCACATGTCACTGCTGTGCTACTCCAATTCTTTAGATTACAATGTTTTTTTTAAATTAAATTTACAAATTACATTGAAAAAGGCCATGGTTGAAAAATAACTTGTGGTTTTGATTACAAATTAACTTTTGGTTTACAAAGTACCTAAAAGAATCCTACTTACTTTCTGCAATTCCTGTTTTTTTTTTCTATAGACATTGTTTTATACCTGTCCTGTTTATGCAGCTGTTATCAAACTGCAAAGTGTTGCCAATATAGCCTCTTGTTTGATGTCCTTGTAAATATATTGCTTGTTCCTGTTGCCCATAATTCTCTATTCCATGGCGGCACAGATATTCCTTTGCGTCATCCATTACTTTAGACTTTTTTTTTTTTCTGCACCCAATCACAATTATAGTTTGAGTGCCATGGCTTGCTTGTGGAGTGACATACCCTCACTTTAACGTGTGTACCCATCCTTGTCGGCGGTTAAAATTCCTTCAGTGACTTGAAAGGGTGCTGCAAAGAATTAACGCAAGTCAAGGTTGCGGACTGCTAGCTCAAGCCTTGCCCCCGTGCAACGACCCTCCCCTCCGCTACAGGACTTTTAACCCTTTAAATGCCAGCGACGAGCTGGCTCGTCGGTAAAACCCGCTCCAGGTTGCCACCGACGAGCTGGCTCGTCGGTGGCACTTAAGGGGTTAATGAGTGGGGAAATGCTGGCGGGTTTGGGCGGTGAATACCGCGATTTTAAAAAAAAAACATTGGCCCTGGGGGGGAACCTCAATGGCACTTAAGAGGTTAAGAACTCGCTGTTAGTGAAAATTGTGTACTAGTTCATAAGCTTTAAAGAAACTTAACAGATGGCTTTCTTTTTTCCATGTGTAGTCCACTGCTTTAATTTACTAGAGGTCTGCGTCATAGAGCAACTCTCTGCCAGCTGTTTTTATAACTGCTTTTGCAGACAAAGTGCATATGCATACAAAACATTCCTTTACTGAGATATTGCTGCTTTCCTTGGAGCACCAGTGGTCCTGGGCCAATCCTCTGTTGTGGCAGCAGTGGTGCTTGGAGCCCTGGCACCGCGTTCCCGGGTCTAGGTGTGAGCCTTGGATGGATGCCCTATCCTGGTCTGCGGTGCCGGAGGGTGGCAGTTCCTTGGTGGGGGTTGTGGTCTCTGGCATTTGGACATTGGAAGTCAGGGTCCCATCGTGCAGTGCTGGAAGGAGATGGTGCTGGAGGAGGGCGGTGGTATCTAGGACGACACAGGTGTCATGATGCCTACCCCCGGAGCACCAGGCCAAGCCCAGCACCCCTGGGAGCAGGCATCACGCCCCCGGGTAAAAGCCCAGCGGCCCTTTATAGGGGCTCTTTGGACTGTGTCCTGGCGCCGTTGGCGCCAGGCTCATGTTGGTCATCAGTCCTGGCGACATAGGCGCCAGGCTCATAAAGGGAAGTGTTTGGTGCACTTACCTGAAGCAGACCATGCAGAACCAAGCCAAATGAGGCTTAGGAGGGACTATTTTTCTGAAGGAACTATTTTGTTACTTGGGTGGGGCTGTGGAAGAATACTCATCTGGAACTTCTTCCAAGGCTATTTAAGCCACACCCGGACAGCCACACGTGCTTCGCGTTGTTCTGCATCCCAGCAGCTGAACGCTCACTGTGTCTGCTCCTGCACCTGGACTCCAGCCACGCCCGCCTCGAACACCTGTAAGGGAATAAGAGAAGAGAAAGGTGAAAACCAAGAACTATTTCAACCTTCTTACCTGCATCCGGAATCTTCTCGCCAGCATTCCTGAAGGAAGACTTCCATTTAAAAGCACCGCGTTGCTCGCTGCAGCGCCGCGCTTCACTCACCTGTTCCCGAGACGCCGCCCGGCTCCATCGCGGCTCTCAGTGCCGGTCGCCACATCTCTGCACCGCACCTAAGGGAGAGAAGAAGAGACAAAAGGTGAGCCAGGGAACACAAGAGGAAAGCCGGATTTTCAGCCTATTACTTACCGGCTATTCTTGGTGAGCCATTCCACTTCTCGGGTCGGCGCCACATCTCTGGCAGGTACCGCACCCCCGCCCCTATGGGGAAAGGACAAAAGACATTACTGGGGAATTATAAAGACATGTAGAGGGGTCGCCCTCATCACTGACTCACCTGATTTACCCCAGCAATTTAACCCCTCAACGCATCGCCTTTGTTCTGCACCTGAAATAAAGGACAGAAAAAGACAACATAAAAGGAGGCTCACACTTGAACTTTTGCATCTTCCTACTTACGGCGTATCGCTCAGTAAAGTCAAGTGGATTTGCCAGTGCCATTCTGAAAACCAGTGAAGTAACTGGACGAACGCGCGCCCCTGCACCAGAAGCAGGATGGAGAGTTCATCCTTCCAAACCATAAGGTGAGTTTAAACCGGGGGTTTTGGAGGAAGTCAGAGGAGAACGAAGGGTGAAAGGGGGGAGCAAGCACATTATTCAGCAGACAGTTAATCCCCATTCTCATCTGCAGAAGGATATTCCTACGGGCCAGACAAGCGAGATTTGGGGGTCCTGTTCAATCGGTGGTCCGAATTCTGCGCATCACGCTTGAAGAGGCCACAGCAACCCAGACCAGACCAGCGCCTCCGTGGGAGCCAGGTGAGCGTTACAGAACGCGAAGCCTCCTACAAATTCCCACCCAGGCGCTATGGAAAGTTCCGAGACTGACCAGTTGGCCCAACTACTTGGGGAATTACGGGCCGAAGTACACGCCGCTCGTCACGAGACTAATGCTCTCGGGAGGGAAGTGATTGTAACAAAGGAAAGAGCTGATGACCTGGCTAGACAGCTTTTGCAAGGTCAAGCTGGACAAACTCCTTTACCCGGTTCCGGAGGGAACCCGCTCCTGTGCTTTCCAGTAACCCGGTGCAGATTAATCTACCTGGAAACATGCCGCTGGCCCCACCCGAACGCTTTGCTGGGGACCCCAAACGATTCGCCGTATTCATGAATCAGTGTTGTTTGCATTTCCTGTGCAGAACTGGGGCCTTCCCTAATGACCAGACCAAGGTAGCCTTTGTATTGTCATATCTCAGCGGCAGTGCTGCTGATTGGTCAGTTCCACTGGTAACTCAAGATGACCCGATTCTTCGTGATTTTCAAAGATTTTAAGCAAGCATGGAAAGGTTATTTGCTCGTCACTCCCAGGGGCAGGCTCTAGATGATGAACTTCTATCTCTGCGACAGGGCAATCAAGATCTCCTTTCCTACATTGCAACCTTTAATAGACTAATTGTGGAAACTGGATGGCCAGAGGATAAAAGAATCACGTTATTTTATCGAGGTCTACGCGGAGAACTTAAAGATGTCCTGGCCCATGTTGTAAATCCGCTCCAAGAGTGCTCTGAATATATAGACTTAGTGGTCCAATTGGATCACAGACTGCAAAACAGAAAAGCAGATCGGTCCAAGTTTGAGACCTGGGTGTTAGTCAAGACCGACGCTAACCTCAAGGGGGCTGAAGCCTCAGAGCCAATGCAAATCGGAGGAGTTAAAGGACCTTTAACGCAAAAGGAACGTGAAAGAAGACGGCAGATGCACTTGTGTCTTTATTGTGGATCCTCTGGACACTTTCTACAAGATTGCCCGGCAAGGCCGCCCAGGAAGGTGGTAGGAGCCGCTGAAAAAATCCATGAAACCTCTGTATCGGGAAACGACCCCGCCCGACAAGCGTAGGGGTCCGCTTGCCGAGCTTGAAAACGAACTCTCAGACCTCGCATTTCACTGTGCCAATGGTCCTCGAAGATCCGGAACAGCCTAAGCGGTTGCATGCAATAAAGGCATACATCGATAGGGCTATAGGAAACTACGTGGATCGTGAGTTGGTCTCCAGGATTAACCTCCCCTTGCGTCCTAAAACCAGCAAAGATGTCATCACCACAGTCGATGGAACCGAAATTGCCTCGGGACCGGTAACACATTCTACAGCTGAGGAACACTTGTAGGTCCGGACGGCCATCGGGAGGCAGTTGTGTTTGATGTAATCAAGGCTCCACAGTTTCAGGTTATACTCTGAATCCCTTGGTTAGAGACACATAATCCTCGAATTGATTTGCGAGCGAAGAGAATAACCTTTTCAGAGTGTGCACGAACCTGCTACCCAGAAAATCTGAAGGTCAGTCTAGCATCAGTAACCTCTGTCTCCATGCAACTACCTCCGGAATACCAAGACTTCCAGGACGTCTTCCAAAAGGAACAGGCCAACACGTTACCTCCTCAAAGATCGTACGATTGCCAAATCGATCTGGTGCCCGGTGCACAACCCCCTTGTAGCAGGATTTATGCCCTTACTGAGCCGGAGAATCTGCATTTGAGACAATATTTAGATCAATACCTAGCCAATGGTTTCATTCGCCCGTCAAAGTCTCTGGCATCCTTGGCTTTGTTCTTCGTGCCAAAAAAAGAAGGCAACCTTAGAACTTGTATCGATTACCGCGCATTGAACCAGATATCTGTTAAAAATCGTTACCCTCTGCCTTTGATCCCTGAACTCCTTGACCAGGTGAAGGACGCTTGCATATACACCAAGTTAGATCTCCGGGGGGCTTATCATCTGGTACGAGTTAAAGAAGGCGACGAATGGAAAACGGCCTTCCGTAGAAAATATGGACTATTCGAATACCAGGTGATGCCTTTCGGGTTCTGCAACGCGCCTGCTGCCTTCCAATTCTTCATGAATGATGTCCTTCGGGAACTCATCAACGTCTGTGTTGTCGTGTATATCGATGACATTCTGTTGTACTCCTCTTCGGAATCTGATCACAGAAAACATGTCGGGCCGTCCTTGAGAAATTGCGCCAGCACAAACTGTTTGCAAAGCTGGAAAAATGCGTTTTCCATACCACCGAGGTTGAATTTCTTGGATTCATCCTGACACCTAAAGGGGTCCGAATGGACTCACGGAAAGTGGATGCCATCCTCAAATGGCCATCACCTAGTTCGGCGAAAGGTGTCCAAAGCATGCTTGGTTTTGCCAATTTTTATCGTAGGATTATCCCAGAATTTTCACGGGTGGTGCAACCCATCACTGCACTCTTGCGGAAGAATAAACGCTTTGAATGGACCGAGGAAGCTGAACAGGCCTTTCAGGAATTAAAAGCTAAATTTACGTCCGCACCTATTTTGAAACATCCGCGTCCTGATCTCCCATATATAGTCGAAACCGATGCATCCAGCTTAGCCATGGGAGCTGTCCTTTCTCAGAGAGACCCCGAAACCAACCAACTGCACCCCGTAGCATTTTGGTCCAGAAAGTTCTCGCCGCCGGAGATAAATTATGCAATCACCGATAAGGAATTATTAGCCATTAAGTCCTTCTTGGCGCCAGGCATACCATCACCGTGATCACTGATCACCGAAATTTACAATATTTAAAAACTGCCAAGGCTCAGTCTTCACGACAGCTCAGATGGGCTTTATTCTTTGCTGAGTTTGATTTTTTAATCATCTACCGCCCTGGCTGTAAGAATGGCAAAGCAGACGCGCTATCTCGAATTGGAATGGGAGAAATGGACACAAACTCAGAACCTGTGCCGATAATTCCCGAACAAAGAATCTTGGGGATAACCACTTTACAAACCCTTGGAGACATTCAAGCATGGGTAAAACTATTCCTGGACTCTTCAGCCTGGCAGGATTGGATCAAAAGGGGGTCTGCCTTTTCAATCAACGATGGCTTACCTTACTTCCAAGGACGTTTATTTTTGACAGAAAAGGAATTGCAAGAACTGGTTATTTCCCGTCATCACAATACTCTGATGGAAGGACATCCTGGCATTGCCAAAACAGAGGAAAAAATTAAACGACAATTCTGGTGGCCGTCCTGGCGAAAGGATATTAAATCTTTCGTGATGTCCTGTGGAGTTTGCGCCCAAAACAAAGGTCAAAAAACAAAATCCGCCGGTCTTCAACCCTTAGACATTCCACCAGCACCTTGGCACACCTTGTCACTAGATTGTATCACGGACCTGCCCTCTTGTAATGGATTCAATACTATTCTGGTTGTGGAGGATTTATTTTCCAAGATGGCCCATTTTATTCCGTTGAAAGGATTACCTTCAGCTTTTGTTCTTGCCAAGGAATTTCTCGAAAATGTCATCCGTCTGCATGGATTCCCGTCCATACTAATCTCCGATCGGGGAAGCCAGTTCATTTCTCGTTTTCGGAAAAAGTGTTGTCAACTGGCATTAATCGACGTAAGACTCTCAACCAGTCACCACCCACAGACCGATGGTCAGACGGAAAGAACGAACCAGTCCCTTGAACAATATCTACGATGTATGTTGCACCAATCGGAGGGTAATTGGAAGGACATTTTATGGGTGGCTGAATATGCATACAATAACTCGATACACTCTGGAACTGGTCAGAGCCCCTTGTATACCCTATATGGACATCACCCTCGTACTTCAGACCTGGACTCACCTTTGAGCCTCGAAATGCCCGCAGTCGACCATTTGCATTCTACGATTACTCAAGCCTTCAAGGATGCTACTGCACACTTACAACATGCGAAAGAGAAATACAAAAAGAATGCGGATCTGCATCGCGAGGAGGCGCCTCCATACCAAATAGGGGATCAAGTATGGTTGGCTACCAAACACTTATCACTCAAGGGACCTCGGACTTTTAATCCAAGGTATTTAGGCCCTTACTCGATCAAAGCTATAATTAACCCAGTGGCAGTCAAACTAGATCTACCAGCTAACATGCGGATTCATCCCGTCTTTCATGTGTCGCTTTTGAAACCAGTGCAACCAGGAACCAGATTAATAAAGCCACCAGAACCAATCCAGATAGATGGGGAGCCTGAATTTGAGGTGAAGAACATTTTGGACTCTAAGATCTCAAAATCAAAACTTTTCTATCTAATTGATTGGAAGGGGTACGGGCCTCAGGAAAGATCTTGGGAACCCAGCGACCACGTACATGCACCTCGACTAGTAAAAAGGTTCCATCGGAATTTCCCGAACAAACAGAAACCTCCTGGGGAAAAGGCCTTGGGAGGGGCCTTGGGGGGAGGGGGGAGGGGGGAGTGCTGTCATGATGCCTACCGCCGGAGCACCAGGCCAGGCCCAGCACCCCCGGGAGCAGGCATCACGCCCCCGGGTAAAAGCCCAGCGGCTCTTTATAGGGGCTCTTTGGAATGTGTCCTGGCGCCGTTGGCGCCAGGCTCATGTTGGACATCAGTCCTGGCGCCATAGGCACCAGGCTCATAAAGGGAAGTGTTTGGTGAACTTACCTGAAGCAGACAATGCTGCACACTCACCTGATGCAGACCATGCTGCATGAAGAACCAAGCCAAATGAGGCTTAGGAGGGACTATTTTTCTGAAGGAACTATTTTGTTACTTGGGTGGGGCTGTGGAAGAATACTCACCTGGAACTTCTTCCAAGGCTATTTAAGCCACACCCGGACAGCCACACATGCTTCGCGTTGTTCTGCATCCCAGCAGCTGAACGCTCACCGTGTCTGCTCCTGCACCTGGACTCCAGCCACGCCCGCCTCGAACCTGGAACACCTGTAAGGGAATAAGAGAAGAGAAAGGTGAAAACCAAAAACTATTTCAACCTTCTTACCTGCATCTGGAATCTTCTCGCCAGCATTCCTGAAGGACGACTTCCATTTAAAAGCACTGCATTGCTCGCTGCAGCGCCTCGCTTCACTCACTTGTTCCCGAGACGCCGCCCGGCTCCATCGCGGCTCTCAGTGCCGGTCACCACATCTCTGCACCACACCTAAGGGAGAGAAGAAGAGACAAAAGGTGAGCCAGGGAACACAAGAGGAAAGCCGGATTTTCAGCCTTATTACTTACCGGCTATTCTTGGTGAGCCATTCCACTTCTCGGGTCGGCGCCACATCTCTGGCAGGTACCGCACCCCGGCCCCTATGGGGAAAGGACAAAAGACATTACTGGGGAATTATAAAGACATGTAGAGGGGTCGCCCTCATCACTGACTCACCTGATTTACCCCGGCAATTTAACCCCTCAACGCATCGCCTTTGTTCTGCACCTGAAATAAAGGACAGAAAAAGACAACATAAAAGGAGGCTCACACTTGAACTTTTGCATCTTCCTACTTACGGCGTATCGCTCAGTAAAGTCAAGTGGATTTGCCAGTGCCATTCTGAAAACCAGTGAAGTAACTGAACAAACGCGCGCCCCTGCCCCAGAAGCAGGATGGAGAGTTCATCCTTCCAAACCTGTAACGCTCACCTGATTCCCGCAGAGGCGCCGGTCTTGACTGGGTGAATGCCGTATCTTCAAAGGTGATGTGTACCACACGGTTGGCTCTTTGGGCTGGACCTCTGTGCACTGTATGTCTGACTCGAAGAGTAAGGTGTCTGCAGATAGAAAATATGGGATTAATGAACTGGGGTTATTGGGTGCCTCTCTCCTCTTCCCTTTCTCTTCTCCTGTAGAACCCCAAAGGTCAACACCCTCACCTTAGGTAAGTGAACGCCGAGCTCTCCATCTGCCTCGGGGCAGGGTGCCGTAACCAGTTTGTTCACTGGATAAGGGTGCAGGCCTCTTGACCTCAGAGGACTGCTGTCCGTCGTTAACTGCACGAACGGTAAGTTCTGGGCACTTCAAATGTCTTAAAAGTCTTTTGTAATGATATTTCTTGTTTTGCAGGGTTCCGGCGATGGCCGATGGCGGGCTGATGAGAGTTGAGGATCAAACCCGCGTGAGGAATAGAAGCGCCTGGAAGCACGTAAGTAAGCGCTTGTAGCCTGCTTCACGATGCGCACTAACTGTCCCTTTTATCTTGCAGGTACAAGTTCGGAGCTTTAGAGAAGCTGAAGGGTGCTGGAATACCCACTGGATTCGGCGTGGGAAGGAGTAATGGCACGTGAGTAATAAAGTTGCCCAATGTCTTTAAACGCACCTTCTTTTGTCTTTCAGATGCGGGATGCAGCGCCGAAGGCCTCTGGAGCGTGCGAAGAGCTGGTAAGCTTTTCTTTCAGATGCTGGAATGCAGTGCGAAGACCTCCGGAGCATGCGAAGAGTAGGTAAGCCTTTGTCTTTCAGATGCCGGAATGCAGCGCGAGGCGTTGGTGACAGCCGATGGACCAGGTAAGAGATGCGCTGCCACTGAAGACCGTAGTGCTAACCTGTTCTTTCTTTGTCTTTACAGGTGCTGCTGAAGACTGGATTCCAGGATGGTAAGCCTTTGTTCCCTTAGGCCCAGGATCAGAAGCAGAAGACACGATGAGCGTTCTGCTGCAGAGAATGCAGAATAACGCAAAGCAAGATTCATCCATCGGGTGTGGTTTAAATAGCCTCCTGTAGTGCTTAGTTGTCTCCTTCCACAGCCACGCCTAGGTAAGAAAAGAGTTCCTGCTTTCCAGAAGAGTTCCAGTGTTCTGAACCTAGGGAGTGGCTCCTGCCCCACCCAACAGGAAAAGTAGTCCCAAACAGAAGAGGATCAGGGGTTCAACTGGCAGGTAAGTAAGCAGCATGGTCTGCTGCAGGTAAGTCCACCCAAGCATTATGAGCCCGGCGCTTCCAGCGCTGGGACTGGGCATCTTTATGAGCCTGGTGCCACTGGCGCCAGGACAGGGTCCAAAAGGTCCCAATTGGGACTGGCTGGCACTCGGTACCGGGGTTATGGGTCTGCTTCCAAGGGAGTCGGGCAAGACCTGATCTTTTGGAAGCAGAGATCATGACAAAACCATAAGGTGAGCTTAAACCGGGGGTTTTGGAGGAAGTCAGAGGAGAACGAAGGGTGAAAGGGGGGAGCAAGCACATTATTCAGCAGGCAGTTAATCCCCTTTCTCATCTGCAGAAGGATATTCCTACGGGCCAGACCAGCAAGATTTGGGGGTCCTGTTCAATCGGTGGTCCGAATTCTGCGCATCACGCTTGAAGAGGCCACAGCAACCCAGACCAGCGCCTCCATGGGAGCCAGGTGAGCGTTACAGAAGGTGAGGCACTTAGCTGCAGCAGACTTTGCTACTGTGGGCCGTAACACCTGTCAAGTTGCACCCGGCGATGGTGGTAGATGGGGGAGAGATTGGGGGGGGGGATGGTGCTTCTGGACATTTAAGGGAAGCCCCCGGATTTTCCCCTTGAATGCCTTCTGCTGGGAGATGGCCGGATTTTTGGCTTGCAGCTCCTTATTTTGTTGCTCAGCTTTCCGCTTTCTGACGTCTGGTTTGCTGAATTTGTTAGTATTTATGGTCCTTAGATTCTCATTTTCTTCTGTTGTATTCTATGGCTTACTGGTTTTCATATAATTTATTGTACCAATTAATTAAGATCGTCTGCCATACTTAAATTTTTATCTCTAGAATGCTCGCTCTATAATAACTAAAACTGATCCCTTTTTTGTAATCTTCTTGATTCTTTCCCCAACATGGGGTCTTGCATGGATTCACATGCTCATGAATATTCCCAGTCAGGATGGAAATCCTCTGTAAATTTAAGCTAAAAAAACTGCTAGTCTCTTCTATAGCCCATCAGTGTCACCTGGGGTCATACTGCTCCAGCAAAGACACACTTCCTCCTAGGTTCCACCCCTGGTGGCCATCGTCAGATTTTTACTGCACATTTCTCGTGTTGGGAGTCTTTGTGTTTTGCTCCTCGAACTCAGACAGCTGATTTTTGCCATTTTTTTGTGAGAATTTGATTCTTCTGTCAAGTTGCGACTACCGGCAGTCGGAACCCATTGCCGGAGGAGATCCTCAATCCATTGTTTGATCACCACCTCATGGCGCCACAGGCCCAGGCTTGGGCCTTCACTTCGACACCATGACCGATGCCACTAAGAAAGGTCTTTTCAATTCCTGTGAGAACTGTGGCTTGTGGAATATTTTTGAGGATCGGCACCTCGGGTGCATTTACTGTCTACACCCCGACGCAGACGGATGTACGATTTGCCAATCCTTTTCAACACTCCGTCTGCCAGAAAATTGCTGGTGGCCAGATACAGGTCTTCGTTGAAGAGCAAGTCATCGAAGGACATGTCACCAGCGCCACTGTCATAGATGTAGACTTCATCCACCGGGACCATTGCTCCATCGCCAAGGTACCTAGTCTATGAAGACTGCTCTGTCACCTTTACTAATGCGCCGAATACCATGGGTAAGTTCTTCTCCAGCATGCGTCTGGCATGGATTCACATGCGAACCCTCCCGGCTGCCCCTCTGCGGCTCTTCTCTTGGTCCTACTGCCACTTTACGTGCTACCAAATCAGAAGATGGCTGCCAGAGGAGTGGCTTGGGTAGAGGGCAGTCATTGGCTGGGGCCAGTATGACCCAGAGCTCAGTGATTGGTTGTTAGGAGAAAGACAGTTCAGAAATGAAACTGATTTTTCTTTTACAGAGGATTCCCAGACTGATGACTGGGAATATTCATGAGCATGTCAATCCATGCCAGACCCATGCTGCAGAACAACAGTTACAGGTAAGTAACTTGTTCCAAGTTCCCTGTGCAACTGCACTGAAGGTGCTGCGTGTCGCTATGTAAAAAGATGATGCCTATTGAGTTTGTCAGGTTCCAAAACCAAAGGAAAACAGTGTTCAAATCAAATAAAAATACATGAGAGATTGGAAAAAAGGTCTCTCTCTCCAGGATAAAAATGTGTGTGCTGGTCCTACATAGGAAAAAGGTAAGTAAAGTCAATTTTACTTTACTACTCTTGGGAACAATAGTTCACCTAAGAGAAGGTATTTAAACCTTAAGAGAAATCCAAAGGACTTCTCTGTGACGCTGCACTGAAGATACTGTGTGTCACAATACAAAAAGCAGATGCTTATGTAGTTTGTCAGACTCCAAAGGCAAAGAAACACTCTAAATCAGATCAAAATACACGAGAGAGTGAGAAAAAGGTCTCACTCACTCCAGGGTAAAAATGTGAAAGTCCTTAAGTCCAGCAAAAGAGCTGGGGGTCTCTAAGGTTGAAGGGAATTGGCACAGAAATTAGAATTCACCCTAACACAGTGATACTAAAGAAACTCTAGCATGAACACCAATGGGTTCTTCAGCTTGTGGGTGAAATCTAGCCCCTGTCATAGGGATTTCCACATCATATGTGAACACTGAGCTGACAGAGGGGATCCCTGAAGGTTTTATCCTTGCATCTGGGATTGTTAGGGAGAATTCTCAGACATGTGCTAATTCCCTCCACCTTAGAGACCCCCAGCAACTTTGCTGGATTTTGAGGAATTGATTGTTTTTAACCTGGAGAGAGTGAGACCCTTTTTTTCCACTCATGTATTTTGATGTGATTTTGTTCAGTGCAGTAGCCCAGGAGAAGTGTTTCAGATTTCCCAACGGTTTAACTACCTTCTCTTGGATAAACTGTTTCCAAGAGAAGTAAAGTGAAATTGACTTTACTTACATTTGTAACTTTCTAGACCCAGCACACACTACCTTACAGTAAGGTGCTGGAGGGGTTACTTAGTATCCCCTTTGTCTAGCTTCTCATGTAACATTTTTTGTTGCCCTTTCCTCACTGAATGGCTGGTGGCAGTGGTTTTGTTTTAACTACCATGGTGTGCATTTACTGCGGGCTGCGTTCGCAGCTACATTAAAGCACCCAAGGGTGCTATTTTTGTCAAAATGGCCGTGGTCTTCTTTTTTCACCATTTCTTTGTGGAAAGGTCCTTCTTGAGATTTACTCTGTGCTCCAAACCAGGTTTGGTCCCATTGTTCGCGTTAGTTTGCCTTTGGCGGGATTCACAAGTGAAGCACGCCTCTGGCTCCAGGGTGTCTAGGGTAGGCAGGAAGTGAGGAAGGTGCCCAACACTCCCTGTGCTTAGTCTCCTAGGAGACCCAAATGCACTCTGTGATGATTGGCCGGCTGACTGTTCGGCAAGGGCAGCCACCCTGCTGGGTGACTGACAGCTAGGCTGGAATGAATGGGAGAGAACTGAATAAAAGGCGAGTCTTTTGGCTTGGAAGGCAGAGGCGACCACTGGACGAAGGAACCAAAGAAAAGCTTGAAGAGGATGCCTGCTGCAACTCCTGGACTGTTGGTTTGCCCGGTGAAGCCCTGCTGCTGTGCTGAAATGCCAAGTTTGGATCGACAGAGAAGTCCCTGCAAGGACGATTTCTCCCCTTGAGTTGGTGGGACCAATCAACTTCAAAGTAAGCCACCTGGACATCCTTCTCTGAGCTGGTTGAATCTAAAAAATAAATACATGAGTGGGAAAAGGGTCTCACTCTCTCCAGGTAAAAAAATAAAAAAAATCCTCAAAATCCAGCAAAGGTGTTGGGGTTCTTTAAGATAGAGGGAATTGGCACATTTCTGAGAATTCTCCCGAACAGTGTTACTTAACCTACCACTCCACCACTTATCTTCTCTGTTACTAGTCCTCGTCCTATTACTCTCCTGCTCTGACTACTACTCTCCTTCTCCCACCAGTATGTTCCTTCTCCGTCCATTGCCCACCAGCGCAGCTCCCTTGCCCACCTGCCCTCAGACACCCACCTTCTAATCCGTACCAATCAATTCACAGTCACTCCTTACACTAACCTCTCTTCTCACTCACACTGCAGAACAACTATCACCCATAAGCTAATACCTTACCATCCCAGCGGATCTCTACCACAAGCCGCTTCTTCGTCCTTCCTCGTGCTGGTGTCTTGGCCGTCCTCTACCTCAAACTTTCACCTCACCCAAAAAAGCCATGCTTCCTGTCCCTTCTTTAAATCCCCATCCCCCTCTGAGGATTGAACACCTGTCCCTGGCCAAGCCGACCCTGGCCTTCCCAATCTGCGGTGTGTATGTGAGACAGAAATTATTGAAAAAAGGGCTAAGCCCTGCTCACTTTCTCTGCACGGGTCCGCCTTGCATGGCTAATGGTGTCCCAGGAACAAACTTGTTAATGGATTGCGACCTGTTCTCAGCAGGTCTTTTTAGAAGTCTATCTGCGGAGAGTAGGTCCCACCTCGTTCCCCAATGATCTATGGCCTTGGCATGGACCTGCCGGCTCGATTCAGCAATCCCGCAATTCTCTATCTGCTGCCACACAAGGATGGGGTTCGTCTCTCGTTTGCGGAGCGCTGCCAGTTTTCTTTGGTTTTTGGGTTTCGGTTTGCCGTGGTATCTTTTGCTCTCCCCTCAGATGATCTCTTGTGCCTCTTTTCGTTCATTCGGCTCTGTCCTTCTGCCTTCATCTTTCTGTATGATATTCCTAGAAGAAACCAGAGAAACAGTGCAAGTATTTTGTGGAGGTATGGCACGAGCAACAAGAGGTCTGCACTCTAACATGCTCCTACTGGGCCAGGACTTTGAATCTTTTTCTAGGGCCACCGAATTTGAGATCCAGGGCATCCCTATATACCTCCATCCCTTGGCTAAGAGGGGCTTTCATCCCCTTTTGATGAGTCGAGAGGACTGTCCTTGTCATTTAGCACAACCATTAGTTTAAAAAAAATACATTAATCAGCCACCTCAAATTAGACTTAAGAGTGGACCCATAACCAAAGATCTTTGGGTTGGTGGGCCTTGCAAAATACGGTGCTGTTCCACCGAATTTGATAGTAACAGCTAAAGATCTTCCAGAGGTTCAGATGGTGCTCCATTTCAAAGGGATTGTGTCCTCCGACGTATTCCTCATCTTAGATATCTCCTTCCAGCTCTGCTGGCTTCAGAAAAATGTTTCTCTAGAGGGCGCTGCGCGTCGACATCCTCCGAGTCGATGTCCCTCGACAGCCGCCGTATCGACGTCGACGTCATCCTGCCTATAAAGGCCGCGCGCAGCGTCCGTTTCTCAGTTCCGTTTTTCCGCGCTTACTCAGTGCCTCGGAATACCGTTGCTCAGTTCTTGTCAGATTAATCCTATTTACCTCGAGTTATTCGATCCGTACTCGATGGCTTCCTCGTCTGAACCGACAACTCCTCGATCCGGCTTAAAAAAATGCCGAGATTGTGGAAAAAAGATGTCACTGACTGACCCTCAAAGAGTTTGTTTATGGTGTTTGGGAGCTAAACACCATTGTTTGGAATGCGAGGACTGTATGTCCAGGACAGCTAAGGCCCTGAAGGAGCGTAGGGGGAAGCTGGAGAAAGGTAAGACTTTTAAAGCTTCTTCTTCGTCGACGAAGTCGAGACACTCGTCTCCTCGTCACCATTCGCGCTCCAGGTCTCGGAGTGGGTCTCATCACTCCTCGAGATCGAAGCACTCGAAGAGGAGACGTCGAAGATCCCCTTCTCCGTCTTCCTCTTCCTCTGTTTCGCCAAAAAGAATCCCTTGCCCCACGAAACATAGTTCCCGGGCTGAATGGGAGGAATTCCGCAGAAATATGATGAGCGTCTTCGAGAAAGCGGCCTCGACCCCCTCGAAGACTGCCGAGAGCGATGCTCTGGTCGAAAGACCCGAAGGTCAAAAACGCCGCGAGTCGCAGTACCCGGCGAAGGAAACCTCTCGAGCGCGTCTCGAACCCTCGAGTAGGACTATGACCTCCAAACCTTCCTCGAAGGTTTCGTCAACGCCGTCGACGAGGGTTCCGTCGACGCAGAGGTCGATGTCTTCGACGCCGTTGTCGAAGGTACCTTCGACACACGGGTCTGTCGACTCGACGCCAGCTTCGACACCGGCGTCGACGCCAAGAAAAGTCACGGTTACGACACACCCAGTGACTATCCCCAGGTCCTCGACGTCGATGGCTTCGAGATTGTCGAGTAGAATTCCAATTCTGTCGAGGTCTTCGAGGCCTCCGCCTTTGTTTTCGACGCCACGCTCGAAGCCTTCGACGTCGGCGTCGACGACATCGACGTTTTCGAGGCCGATAATGACAAGTTCGGCACCCTCTGCCTTGGAAATGGGATTTACTCCCTTTATGAGTTCAGAACAATTGAGAACTATGTCCTCAATTTTGGAAGAGGGTGAATTGTCTGAACAGGAAGACACATTTGAGTTGCAGGTACCTGTAACCCCAATTAGAGAGGAATTTTCCTCTGAAGAACGCAGGTTAAAGGATCTTCATGATTCCTTACATGAGGCAAGTGGGTTAGACACTTCCCCTGAGGTGGAGTTTGCTAGGCCAGACCCGGGGGAGCATGCTGAAACCCCCTATACAGCCTTAATGGCCAGGATCACAGAGTTCATGGGGTGGTCTGCACCTTCACAATCTTTCCAACAAGATGACCTCACGGATATTCTTGACAAAGGCCCACAGGAGGATCCTGTGGTGCCTTTTCATAAAGCTCTTCAGAGGAAGATCATGACAAACTGGGAAACCCCAGATGTCGTACCAGCAGTAAATAAAAAACTGTCTACAAAGTACAGGGTATCTTCTACAGACCCGGAGTTTTTGTCTAAACACCCATCCGCAGAAAGTCTGGTGGTACAGGCAGCATCCTCTACCGATGTCAAGACGGCTTATCCTACCGTCCCACAGGACAGGGACGATAAAAAATATGATGCTATGGCAAAGAAAGTCTTTTCAGCATGTAGCATGGCGTTAAAATCTGTTAATGCTACTTGCACCCTTGCTAGATTCAGCCATACACTTTGGGAGTGTGCTTCTACAGCGGCTGACTGCATCCCGGAGGGCATTGATTCGGCTGACAGTATCAGCAGAGCAATGGCGGCAAATACATCAACCAGGAGATTCGCTTGGTTGAGAAAGTCTGGTTTTGCCCCAGATGTGCAAGCCAGGCTCTTGAACATGCCATTCGATGGCTCTTCTTTGTTCGGGAAAAAGGCGGATGACAGTTTAGAGAAACTGCAAACTTCAAAAGCAGCAGCAAAATCCCTAGGAGCTGCAATCCGTCAGACTCCCTTTCCTCCCACAGGAACCTCTGCGAGGGGCAAGTCCTTTCGCTTCTACTCCGCATTTGGAAGAGGTAGAGGACGACCGGCTCAAAGGGGACAAAGAAGAACTACCCGAGGTGGACGGGGTAGATATTCAAAAGCCGCAGCAACAGCAGGTGCCTCTTTACCATCGGCATCTGCATCAGCCGCCCCAAAACCACTCTGAGGACTTCCCTCACAGGACACCTGTAGGAGGCAGGTTGACTCAACATCTGGCGGTATGGCAGGCTATCATGTCAGATGCTTGGGCATTGGAAACAGTTGCCCAAGGTTACTGCCTGCCTTTCCTACGTATACCTCAGAGTCATCCACCGGGGATCAGCTCTCAGAAAGCTCCAGATCCGCTCCTCTTGCAGGAAATTTTGGACCTGCTAGAGAAAGGTGCCATAGAACCGGTACCTGTAGCGGAGAGGAACAAGGGCTGGTTACTCCCCTTACTTTCTCATTCCAAAGAAAGACGGAGGACTGAGACCCATCTTGGACTTGCGAGAATTGAACAAATTCCTCAGGAAAGACCAATTCAAGATGGTCACTCTTTCTCAGATCCTCCAGGCCCTTCAGTTCCAGGACTGGTTGGTATCTCTGGACCTTCAGGACACTTATTTCCATGTGCCTATCCATCTCAAACACAGGAAATACCTGAGGTTTACAATTGGCAACTCTCACTATCAATTTCGAGTGCTGCCATTTGGGCTGACCTCCGCCCCGAGGGTCTTCACCAAGTTAATGTCGGTAGTGGCTGCAAGTCTAAGGAGGGAAGGGATTCACGTCTACCCCTACCTGGACGATTGGTTGATCAGGGCTGTTTCTTCGGAACAAGCTCAGATCCAGCTAAATCACGTGTGCCACTTCCTTCACAGACTGGGCTTCTCCCTCAATTTAAAGAAGTCACAAATGATACCATCGCAGAGACTCCAGTTCATAGGAGCGATCCTGGACACTTCCCTGGGAAAAGCCTCGTCACCAGAGGTGAGGACTCAAGATATTCTACAGATGGTTACCAAGTTCCAACATGCCCAACGTCTCCCAGCCTTCGACTTTTTGAGGTTGCTAGGCCTCATGGCATCCTGCATTTTCCTAGTGCCAGAGGCTCGCCTGAGAATGAGATCCCTCCAGTGGGCACTGAGGACTCAGGGAGAATGACAGATCATCTTCAGGTTCCCGGCAGGGTGGCTCGAGACCTTCAGTGGTGGGCCTGTCAGGAGAACATTCTGAAAGGAGAACAGTTTTGGCAACCCTGGCCGGGGATAACAGTAGTCACGGATGCCTCACTCACTGGGTGGGGAGCCCACGCCAACGACTTGACCATCAGCGGTCGTTGGTCTCCATCGGAGTCCAGACTACATATCAACCTGTTAGAGCTGAGAGCCATCAGACTTGCGCTGAAGGCGTTCCTGCCAGCTGTACAAGGGAAGAACGTCCTGATAATGATGGACAACACGGTGGCCATGCATTACCTCAACAAAAGAGGAGGCCTAGGATCACTACCCCTGTGCAGAGAGGCGATGCAGCTCTGGTTTTGGGCAATCCAAGAAGGAATCTCTCTATCGGCAGCTCACCTAGCCGGAGAGAAGAACTTGACAGCAGACGCTCTGAGCAGGCAGAACACAGTCTCCCACGAGTGGGAGCTAGCTCAGGAAGCCCTTCAAGAGATCTTCACCCTTTGGGGAACCCCTCAGGTAGATCTGTTCGCCACCAGCCTAAACGGGAAATGCGACCTGTTCTGCTCAAGGGAATTTCCGAGGAGCTCTGGGAGACGCGTTCATAGTGGACTGGGAGTTTCCGCTTCTGTACGCGTTCCCACCGGTCCCTGTCATTCCTCAAATGATCAGGAGCTTGAGAAGATTCTGGCGAACCATGATCCTAATTGCCCCGGATTGGGCCAGGAGAACGTGGTACCCGGATCTTCTAGACTTGTCCATCTGCCCTCCAATTCGACTTCCACTCAGAGAGAACCTACTCTCACAGAAGGGAGGTCAGGTTCTCCATCCAGACATCAAAACCCTCAACCTTCACGCTTGGCTTCTGAAAGGCTGAGGTACAAGGATTGGGACCTCCCTGATGACGTTATGGAGGTGTTGCTTTCGGCAAGGAGGCCAGCAACAAAGTCTTTATACCGCTGCCGTTGGAACAGATTTTGCAGCTGGTGTAGAGAACAGAATATCGACCCTTTTTCATGTGGTACACCAATGGTTTTGTCCTTCCTACTATATTTGGCAAATTCAGGCCTTCAAGTTGGCTCCATTAAGGGCTATCTCGCAGCGCTATCCATCTTTAAGCGTACTGCGGAAGAACCATCCTATTTCAAATTACCCTTGGTAATAGTTTCTAAAGGGGTTAACCAATGTTTATCCCCCAAGACCATTCCAAGTTCCCCTATGGGATTTAAACTTAGTACTAACTTTCCTGATGGGCACACCTTTCGAACCTCTCCATTCTTGTTCGTTAAGATTCCTTACCCTTAAAACTGTTTTATTAATAGCACTTACATCTGCTAGAAGGGTGAGCGAATTACAAGCTCTTTCTTGTAAACCCCCTCACACAATATTTCACAAAGACAAAGTTGTCCTGCAAGTGAAGCCTAATTTCCTCCCAAAGGTGGTTTCTGAATTCCATATCACTCAGAAGATTACCCTACCATCTTTCTATCCTCCTCCTCACCCGGGGAAAGAGGAAGAGAGGTTACACAGGCTAGACCCTAGGAGGGCTTTAAGTTTTTACATCAGTAGACTAGCCAGGATAAGAGGCAGACCAGCTGTTTGTAGGTTACGCAGGTCACAAGCTGGGGTTACCAATAACTAAGCAGACCATTTCCAGATGGATCATTCTAGCCATTCTGGAATGTTATAAACTGGCAGGGAAAGAGCCCCCTCAAAACCTTAGGGCTCATTCGACCAGAGGTATTGCAGCTTCATCGGCCCTCAAAAGAGGCGTGCCGGTTAAAGACATCTGTGCGGCCGCTACATGGTCGTCTGTCCATACCTTTACACGTTTTTACAATTTGGATTCCTCCTCCAGTCAAGAGACTAGGTTTGGAAGGGCTGTACTGCATTCTATTCATCAATAGAAGACAGCGTGAAGTCAGTACTCCCTCCTCCAATAATAGAATACTGCTATAGGAGCCTATCTAAGATGAGGAATACGTCGGAGGACACAATCCCTTCGAAGAACAAGTTACTTCTTACCTTGTAACGTTCTTTCGACAGGATGTTCCTCCGACGTATTCCTCATCGGCCCTCCCATCCATCCCCGCAGTTCTACTTCCCGTGTTGTTGCAGCTTACGCTCCTTCAGGGTGATTAGTCTAGTCCAGAAAGTATTATTGTGGGCTACAAAACGGAACTGAGAAACGGACGCTGCGCGCGGCCTTTATAGGCAGGATGACGTCGACGTCGATACGGCGGCTGTCAAGGGACATCGACTCGGAGGATGTCGACGCACAGAGCCCTCTAGAGAGAAATTTTTCCGAGGCCAGCAGAGCTGGAAGGAGATATCTAAGATGAGGAATACGTCGGAGGAACATCCCGTCGAAAGAACGTTACAAGGTAAGAAGTAACTTGTTCTTCTCAGCCATAGTATGTCCCTGATGTCCTAATTGGCAAGTATCTTCACTCATGCTATTTCCTTAAACTGAAAAAATCTATTCAGGGCCTTTGGCATTGCAACTAGTTTGGCTCTCTTGAACCGTTTCATGTGGCATCTCTCTGAAATCCCTATCCATGAAATGGCAGGGAATCTGGATGTATTTTATATACGTTCAGGAAGCACACTCCCATGCACCAGTGTTGAACGATCCCACTAAAAATGCCTTCCATTTAGCTTGAGAGCTGACCAGAGTGCTTTCAATCTTGATTGCCCAATTACATTTCTGTAGTTTCTATCTTCAATGTAATTTGTATGACTTGGGTCTTATCCCATTGCTAGTTCTCAAACTGTGGGTGATGCACTGTTAAATCTTGTTAGCACTTGTCAAGTCCTCTACATTCTCACAATCTAGAGCTTATTGGTGCGGTTTTGGACTTGCTCTTGGCTGCCCACGTTCCCTTCCCCAGAGCGTATTGTGTTTCAAGAAGACACTTTGATGGGGTCACAAGGATACTCTGACGCACAATGATCTGTTAATTATATTTTATTCTATGCAGATAACCACCATAGTGGTCATAAAGTGCTGAAACCTTGTACGTGTGGAAGAACTTTGACCCCAGCCAGGGTGTAGACTGAACAGTAATCTATGGGGTGAAAGAGAAACTGGTTAAGAAAAGATGAGCAGGAAATGGCAAAAGGGAGCATGTGAGAACAAAACAGACAGACCTAGGCCACAACAAAAAAGGAACAATAAGGTTGAGTGATGGTGATTGTTGAAACACATGTATCGCAGTAGTATGGGTTTAGACCAAAACAGTCATGAAAAGAATCAAGGAATGTCCATATTTGACAGTTTGAATATCATATTAGTGTTGCAATGTGTTGTTGGTATCATAGTCGAGCTTTGGAAATGTGTCCTTTAGATGAGATGATGAGTTCTTGTGAGTAAGTGAGGCTTACAAACTAGATTTTCTAATCAATTCCCTTATGAGGAATATGTACTCCAGAAACCTGGCAATGCTGTGTCCACTGACGGAGGTGTCAGAGCTAAAAGTTGGCTGTGTGCTAAATGAAAGTTGGGGAAAACAAAGAGGGCAATTAGACAAATAATCTCCCCACGCTGTGCTATGTAAGGATAGCATCCAGCGTAGGGGAGAGAATGAGTTTGTCAATTATATAATAGAAGACCTCATTCAGTTTATTCTAGAATAGATCTGTTTTTGACTGCTGGTAGGATGACAGAATGTTGTGAAACATGTGAGATTGGTAGCATACTCCTAACCGATCATGCCCATGTGGTCTTGCATTTGCGGTTGAGATATACTTTGAGTGTGCATAGATTTTGGAGGATGAATGTTTCCCTATTGCAGAAGGATGACGTGATGGAAGCTTTGAGAAAGGAAGTGGACTGTTTTGTAGAGTGTAATCATACTGGGGAGATGCGTCCTAGTGTGGTCTGGGAGGCTTTGAAATGTACGATACGGGGCCACCTAATTGGTGTGTCTTGTGGACTGCGGAAAAAGAGAATTGATAGGGAGTCATTGTTGAGGACCAAACTTACTGAATTATCGAGGAGTGTTATGGCGGATCCGGATTGTATGAAAGAAGTGTGTGAACTTAAGAGTGAAGAGAGAGCTGAATGCACTAATAGATGAACGTGCAGATCGGGATAGCTTTTATCTTCAGTGTGCCTATTATGAAAAGGGTGAAAAATGTGACAGGTGGCTGGCATATAGATTGAGGAAGCGGGAAGCGGAGCGATCTATTACTTCAATTAGGTCTCGGGATGGAAGTATGTTATCATCTGGGTGAGGTAAACAAGATTTTCCGTGATTTTTATGTGGAGCTATACAATAATGAGCCAGAGGTGTCTGGTGACGGTGCAGAATTTCTGAAAAGAATGGACCTATCCAGGATTAGTGAGAATGATATGAAGTTGCTAGAGGAGGATTTTTCGTTTGAGGAGATAAAGAAGGCTGTTGGTAAGTTGAATGCGGGGAAAAGCCCTGGGGCTGGATGGGTTCCCAGCAGAGTTTTATAAGATGCTGCCGGATTCGGCACTCCAGCTTTTACAGGATGTGTACATGGAGACATTGGTTACCGGGATGCTTCCAGAAACTACTAGGCATGCCATGATATCGGTCTTCTTGAAAAGCGGGAAAGACGATACTCTTCCTTCGAGCTATAGGCCCATCAGACTTATTAATGTTGATAATAAGATTCTGGCGAAAATGTTGGCATGCAGGTTAGAACGTCTGCTTCCTTCTTTGATCCATGTGGATCAATCCGGTTTTGTGAAAGGTAGGAAGACCTCCAGTAACATTATGAAGATCCTGAATATTGTGTCTAAGGCAAATGGTCATGAAGGGGATAGTGCTGTTTTGTCTTTGGATGCAGAGAAGTCATTTGATAGTGAATTGGAATTTCCTATATTCGGTGTTGGCAAAGATGGGTTTTGGTGTGAAATTTATTTCTTGGATCAGGCTACTGTACAGTGAACCGACGGCGGAGGTTGCCACCAATGGTATGAGGTCAGGAAAGTTCAGAATGGAGAGAGGAAGGAGGAAAGGATGCCATCTATCGCCTCTTTTATTTGTGATAGCTTTGGAACCGTTAGCTGAGTTTATCAGGAAGGCTGATGATGTGGTGGGCCATTCACGTTGGGGATTAGAGCAGAAAATGTGGCTGTTTGCAGACAACATGCTCTTAGTTCTTGGAGATCTTACAAAATCCATCCCGGCACTGATGAATGCTATGGCGAGTTTCATTTGTGCTCTGGTTACAGGATTAATTGGATGAAATCGGAGGTTATGCCTTTGACACCTTCTGTTGATAGGAAATTTGTGATGGATTTAGGCTTCAGATGTTGTCCGGATAAATTCGATACTTGGGAGTTTGGTTGACTCCAGAGATTGGAGACATGGTCAAGGAAAATATACGGCATATGTGTAGTGGTTTGCGGACGGATCTGGAGAGATGGAGCTTTCTGAATTTATCTCTATGGGGAAAGGTAAACGCCTTGAAAATGGTGTCTGCCCCAAGGATTAATTACGTTTTGAGTATGTCCCTTTGATGTTGCCAAAGACATTTTGGAAAGACATTGACAGGATGCTGCAGGATTTCTTGTGGGATAGAAAACCCCCGAGATTGAAACTGTGGAAGTTACAGTTGCTGTTGCATCAGTGTGGTCTTGGAGTGCCTGATTGCAGGGCATATCACCTGGCTTTCTTATCAGATTTCTTAGTTCCTTTTGTGGAGGAATTGCAAGATTCATGGGTGGAGGCAAAAAAACTAGTTTTAATGGGCCGCTGACTTTGCGAGCGCTATTAACTTCGTTCTCGAGACGGAATTGTGGAAATGATCTGTTGACTGAAAGCATGAGGAGCGCATGGAGAACCATATGTAAATATTTGAATGTGGATGCTTTCAGAGGGCCTGGTGCTTCAGTGTGGCTGAATCCTGCTATCAAGATCGATGGCAAAGTTGGCTTTTGGGCAGATTGGTTTCTGGGTGGGGTGCAGTGGGTGTCTGATCTGTTTAAAAATGATCGTTGGATGACTGTGGGGGAATTGCAGGAACTATACCCCATAGAACATTTTAGAGCATCAGATTTTGTGCAGCTTAAACGTGCGATAGGATGTGTAAATCTGGAGCAGAAGGTTGATTTGACTGTTTACAAGGAAAGTGGGCTCTTTGGACTGTGTCCTGGCGCCGTTGGCGCCAGGCTCATGTTGGTCATCAGTCCTGGCGACATAGGCGCCAGGCTCATAAAGGGAAGTGTTTGGTGCACTTACCTGAAGCAGACCATGCAGAACCAAGCCAAATGAGGCTTAGGAGGGACTATTTTTCTGAAGGAACTATTTTGTTACTTGGGTGGGGCTGTGGAAGAATACTCATCTGGAACTTCTTCCAAGGCTATTTAAGCCACACCCGGACAGCCACACGTGCTTCGCGTTGTTCTGCATCCCAGCAGCTGAACGCTCACTGTGTCTGCTCCTGCACCTGGACTCCAGCCACGCCCGCCTCGAACACCTGTAAGGGAATAAGAGAAGAGAAAGGTGAAAACCAAGAACTATTTCAACCTTCTTACCTGCATCCGGAATCTTCTCGCCAGCATTCCTGAAGGAAGACTTCCATTTAAAAGCACCGCGTTGCTCGCTGCAGCGCCGCGCTTCACTCACCTGTTCCCGAGACGCCGCCCGGCTCCATCGCGGCTCTCAGTGCCGGTCGCCACATCTCTGCACCGCACCTAAGGGAGAGAAGAAGAGACAAAAGGTGAGCCAGGGAACACAAGAGGAAAGCCGGATTTTCAGCCTATTACTTACCGGCTATTCTTGGTGAGCCATTCCACTTCTCGGGTCGGCGCCACATCTCTGGCAGGTACCGCACCCCCGCCCCTATGGGGAAAGGACAAAAGACATTACTGGGGAATTATAAAGACATGTAGAGGGGTCGCCCTCATCACTGACTCACCTGATTTACCCCAGCAATTTAACCCCTCAACGCATCGCCTTTGTTCTGCACCTGAAATAAAGGACAGAAAAAGACAACATAAAAGGAGGCTCACACTTGAACTTTTGCATCTTCCTACTTACGGCGTATCGCTCAGTAAAGTCAAGTGGATTTGCCAGTGCCATTCTGAAAACCAGTGAAGTAACTGGACGAACGCGCGCCCCTGCACCAGAAGCAGGATGGAGAGTTCATCCTTCCAAACCATAAGGTGAGTTTAAACCGGGGGTTTTGGAGGAAGTCAGAGGAGAACGAAGGGTGAAAGGGGGGAGCAAGCACATTATTCAGCAGACAGTTAATCCCCATTCTCATCTGCAGAAGGATATTCCTACGGGCCAGACAAGCGAGATTTGGGGGTCCTGTTCAATCGGTGGTCCGAATTCTGCGCATCACGCTTGAAGAGGCCACAGCAACCCAGACCAGACCAGCGCCTCCGTGGGAGCCAGGTGAGCGTTACAGAACGCGAAGCCTCCTACAAATTCCCACCCAGGCGCTATGGAAAGTTCCGAGACTGACCAGTTGGCCCAACTACTTGGGGAATTACGGGCCGAAGTACACGCCGCTCGTCACGAGACTAATGCTCTCGGGAGGGAAGTGATTGTAACAAAGGAAAGAGCTGATGACCTGGCTAGACAGCTTTTGCAAGGTCAAGCTGGACAAACTCCTTTACCCGGTTCCGGAGGGAACCCGCTCCTGTGCTTTCCAGTAACCCGGTGCAGATTAATCTACCTGGAAACATGCCGCTGGCCCCACCCGAACGCTTTGCTGGGGACCCCAAACGATTCGCCGTATTCATGAATCAGTGTTGTTTGCATTTCCTGTGCAGAACTGGGGCCTTCCCTAATGACCAGACCAAGGTAGCCTTTGTATTGTCATATCTCAGCGGCAGTGCTGCTGATTGGTCAGTTCCACTGGTAACTCAAGATGACCCGATTCTTCGTGATTTTCAAAGATTTTAAGCAAGCATGGAAAGGTTATTTGCTCGTCACTCCCAGGGGCAGGCTCTAGATGATGAACTTCTATCTCTGCGACAGGGCAATCAAGATCTCCTTTCCTACATTGCAACCTTTAATAGACTAATTGTGGAAACTGGATGGCCAGAGGATAAAAGAATCACGTTATTTTATCGAGGTCTACGCGGAGAACTTAAAGATGTCCTGGCCCATGTTGTAAATCCGCTCCAAGAGTGCTCTGAATATATAGACTTAGTGGTCCAATTGGATCACAGACTGCAAAACAGAAAAGCAGATCGGTCCAAGTTTGAGACCTGGGTGTTAGTCAAGACCGACGCTAACCTCAAGGGGGCTGAAGCCTCAGAGCCAATGCAAATCGGAGGAGTTAAAGGACCTTTAACGCAAAAGGAACGTGAAAGAAGACGGCAGATGCACTTGTGTCTTTATTGTGGATCCTCTGGACACTTTCTACAAGATTGCCCGGCAAGGCCGCCCAGGAAGGTGGTAGGAGCCGCTGAAAAAATCCATGAAACCTCTGTATCGGGAAACGACCCCGCCCGACAAGCGTAGGGGTCCGCTTGCCGAGCTTGAAAACGAACTCTCAGACCTCGCATTTCACTGTGCCAATGGTCCTCGAAGATCCGGAACAGCCTAAGCGGTTGCATGCAATAAAGGCATACATCGATAGGGCTATAGGAAACTACGTGGATCGTGAGTTGGTCTCCAGGATTAACCTCCCCTTGCGTCCTAAAACCAGCAAAGATGTCATCACCACAGTCGATGGAACCGAAATTGCCTCGGGACCGGTAACACATTCTACAGCTGAGGAACACTTGTAGGTCCGGACGGCCATCGGGAGGCAGTTGTGTTTGATGTAATCAAGGCTCCACAGTTTCAGGTTATACTCTGAATCCCTTGGTTAGAGACACATAATCCTCGAATTGATTTGCGAGCGAAGAGAATAACCTTTTCAGAGTGTGCACGAACCTGCTACCCAGAAAATCTGAAGGTCAGTCTAGCATCAGTAACCTCTGTCTCCATGCAACTACCTCCGGAATACCAAGACTTCCAGGACGTCTTCCAAAAGGAACAGGCCAACACGTTACCTCCTCAAAGATCGTACGATTGCCAAATCGATCTGGTGCCCGGTGCACAACCCCCTTGTAGCAGGATTTATGCCCTTACTGAGCCGGAGAATCTGCATTTGAGACAATATTTAGATCAATACCTAGCCAATGGTTTCATTCGCCCGTCAAAGTCTCTGGCATCCTTGGCTTTGTTCTTCGTGCCAAAAAAAGAAGGCAACCTTAGAACTTGTATCGATTACCGCGCATTGAACCAGATATCTGTTAAAAATCGTTACCCTCTGCCTTTGATCCCTGAACTCCTTGACCAGGTGAAGGACGCTTGCATATACACCAAGTTAGATCTCCGGGGGGCTTATCATCTGGTACGAGTTAAAGAAGGCGACGAATGGAAAACGGCCTTCCGTAGAAAATATGGACTATTCGAATACCAGGTGATGCCTTTCGGGTTCTGCAACGCGCCTGCTGCCTTCCAATTCTTCATGAATGATGTCCTTCGGGAACTCATCAACGTCTGTGTTGTCGTGTATATCGATGACATTCTGTTGTACTCCTCTTCGGAATCTGATCACAGAAAACATGTCGGGCCGTCCTTGAGAAATTGCGCCAGCACAAACTGTTTGCAAAGCTGGAAAAATGCGTTTTCCATACCACCGAGGTTGAATTTCTTGGATTCATCCTGACACCTAAAGGGGTCCGAATGGACTCACGGAAAGTGGATGCCATCCTCAAATGGCCATCACCTAGTTCGGCGAAAGGTGTCCAAAGCATGCTTGGTTTTGCCAATTTTTATCGTAGGATTATCCCAGAATTTTCACGGGTGGTGCAACCCATCACTGCACTCTTGCGGAAGAATAAACGCTTTGAATGGACCGAGGAAGCTGAACAGGCCTTTCAGGAATTAAAAGCTAAATTTACGTCCGCACCTATTTTGAAACATCCGCGTCCTGATCTCCCATATATAGTCGAAACCGATGCATCCAGCTTAGCCATGGGAGCTGTCCTTTCTCAGAGAGACCCCGAAACCAACCAACTGCACCCCGTAGCATTTTGGTCCAGAAAGTTCTCGCCGCCGGAGATAAATTATGCAATCACCGATAAGGAATTATTAGCCATTAAGTCCTTCTTGGCGCCAGGCATACCATCACCGTGATCACTGATCACCGAAATTTACAATATTTAAAAACTGCCAAGGCTCAGTCTTCACGACAGCTCAGATGGGCTTTATTCTTTGCTGAGTTTGATTTTTTAATCATCTACCGCCCTGGCTGTAAGAATGGCAAAGCAGACGCGCTATCTCGAATTGGAATGGGAGAAATGGACACAAACTCAGAACCTGTGCCGATAATTCCCGAACAAAGAATCTTGGGGATAACCACTTTACAAACCCTTGGAGACATTCAAGCATGGGTAAAACTATTCCTGGACTCTTCAGCCTGGCAGGATTGGATCAAAAGGGGGTCTGCCTTTTCAATCAACGATGGCTTACCTTACTTCCAAGGACGTTTATTTTTGACAGAAAAGGAATTGCAAGAACTGGTTATTTCCCGTCATCACAATACTCTGATGGAAGGACATCCTGGCATTGCCAAAACAGAGGAAAAAATTAAACGACAATTCTGGTGGCCGTCCTGGCGAAAGGATATTAAATCTTTCGTGATGTCCTGTGGAGTTTGCGCCCAAAACAAAGGTCAAAAAACAAAATCCGCCGGTCTTCAACCCTTAGACATTCCACCAGCACCTTGGCACACCTTGTCACTAGATTGTATCACGGACCTGCCCTCTTGTAATGGATTCAATACTATTCTGGTTGTGGAGGATTTATTTTCCAAGATGGCCCATTTTATTCCGTTGAAAGGATTACCTTCAGCTTTTGTTCTTGCCAAGGAATTTCTCGAAAATGTCATCCGTCTGCATGGATTCCCGTCCATACTAATCTCCGATCGGGGAAGCCAGTTCATTTCTCGTTTTCGGAAAAAGTGTTGTCAACTGGCATTAATCGACGTAAGACTCTCAACCAGTCACCACCCACAGACCGATGGTCAGACGGAAAGAACGAACCAGTCCCTTGAACAATATCTACGATGTATGTTGCACCAATCGGAGGGTAATTGGAAGGACATTTTATGGGTGGCTGAATATGCATACAATAACTCGATACACTCTGGAACTGGTCAGAGCCCCTTGTATACCCTATATGGACATCACCCTCGTACTTCAGACCTGGACTCACCTTTGAGCCTCGAAATGCCCGCAGTCGACCATTTGCATTCTACGATTACTCAAGCCTTCAAGGATGCTACTGCACACTTACAACATGCGAAAGAGAAATACAAAAAGAATGCGGATCTGCATCGCGAGGAGGCGCCTCCATACCAAATAGGGGATCAAGTATGGTTGGCTACCAAACACTTATCACTCAAGGGACCTCGGACTTTTAATCCAAGGTATTTAGGCCCTTACTCGATCAAAGCTATAATTAACCCAGTGGCAGTCAAACTAGATCTACCAGCTAACATGCGGATTCATCCCGTCTTTCATGTGTCGCTTTTGAAACCAGTGCAACCAGGAACCAGATTAATAAAGCCACCAGAACCAATCCAGATAGATGGGGAGCCTGAATTTGAGGTGAAGAACATTTTGGACTCTAAGATCTCAAAATCAAAACTTTTCTATCTAATTGATTGGAAGGGGTACGGGCCTCAGGAAAGATCTTGGGAACCCAGCGACCACGTACATGCACCTCGACTAGTAAAAAGGTTCCATCGGAATTTCCCGAACAAACAGAAACCTCCTGGGGAAAAGGCCTTGGGAGGGGCCTTGGGGGGAGGGGGGAGGGGGGAGTGCTGTCATGATGCCTACCGCCGGAGCACCAGGCCAGGCCCAGCACCCCCGGGAGCAGGCATCACGCCCCCGGGTAAAAGCCCAGCGGCTCTTTATAGGGGCTCTTTGGAATGTGTCCTGGCGCCGTTGGCGCCAGGCTCATGTTGGACATCAGTCCTGGCGCCATAGGCACCAGGCTCATAAAGGGAAGTGTTTGGTGAACTTACCTGAAGCAGACAATGCTGCACACTCACCTGATGCAGACCATGCTGCATGAAGAACCAAGCCAAATGAGGCTTAGGAGGGACTATTTTTCTGAAGGAACTATTTTGTTACTTGGGTGGGGCTGTGGAAGAATACTCACCTGGAACTTCTTCCAAGGCTATTTAAGCCACACCCGGACAGCCACACATGCTTCGCGTTGTTCTGCATCCCAGCAGCTGAACGCTCACCGTGTCTGCTCCTGCACCTGGACTCCAGCCACGCCCGCCTCGAACCTGGAACACCTGTAAGGGAATAAGAGAAGAGAAAGGTGAAAACCAAAAACTATTTCAACCTTCTTACCTGCATCTGGAATCTTCTCGCCAGCATTCCTGAAGGACGACTTCCATTTAAAAGCACTGCATTGCTCGCTGCAGCGCCTCGCTTCACTCACTTGTTCCCGAGACGCCGCCCGGCTCCATCGCGGCTCTCAGTGCCGGTCACCACATCTCTGCACCACACCTAAGGGAGAGAAGAAGAGACAAAAGGTGAGCCAGGGAACACAAGAGGAAAGCCGGATTTTCAGCCTTATTACTTACCGGCTATTCTTGGTGAGCCATTCCACTTCTCGGGTCGGCGCCACATCTCTGGCAGGTACCGCACCCCGGCCCCTATGGGGAAAGGACAAAAGACATTACTGGGGAATTATAAAGACATGTAGAGGGGTCGCCCTCATCACTGACTCACCTGATTTACCCCGGCAATTTAACCCCTCAACGCATCGCCTTTGTTCTGCACCTGAAATAAAGGACAGAAAAAGACAACATAAAAGGAGGCTCACACTTGAACTTTTGCATCTTCCTACTTACGGCGTATCGCTCAGTAAAGTCAAGTGGATTTGCCAGTGCCATTCTGAAAACCAGTGAAGTAACTGAACAAACGCGCGCCCCTGCCCCAGAAGCAGGATGGAGAGTTCATCCTTCCAAACCTGTAACGCTCACCTGATTCCCGCAGAGGCGCCGGTCTTGACTGGGTGAATGCCGTATCTTCAAAGGTGATGTGTACCACACGGTTGGCTCTTTGGGCTGGACCTCTGTGCACTGTATGTCTGACTCGAAGAGTAAGGTGTCTGCAGATAGAAAATATGGGATTAATGAACTGGGGTTATTGGGTGCCTCTCTCCTCTTCCCTTTCTCTTCTCCTGTAGAACCCCAAAGGTCAACACCCTCACCTTAGGTAAGTGAACGCCGAGCTCTCCATCTGCCTCGGGGCAGGGTGCCGTAACCAGTTTGTTCACTGGATAAGGGTGCAGGCCTCTTGACCTCAGAGGACTGCTGTCCGTCGTTAACTGCACGAACGGTAAGTTCTGGGCACTTCAAATGTCTTAAAAGTCTTTTGTAATGATATTTCTTGTTTTGCAGGGTTCCGGCGATGGCCGATGGCGGGCTGATGAGAGTTGAGGATCAAACCCGCGTGAGGAATAGAAGCGCCTGGAAGCACGTAAGTAAGCGCTTGTAGCCTGCTTCACGATGCGCACTAACTGTCCCTTTTATCTTGCAGGTACAAGTTCGGAGCTTTAGAGAAGCTGAAGGGTGCTGGAATACCCACTGGATTCGGCGTGGGAAGGAGTAATGGCACGTGAGTAATAAAGTTGCCCAATGTCTTTAAACGCACCTTCTTTTGTCTTTCAGATGCGGGATGCAGCGCCGAAGGCCTCTGGAGCGTGCGAAGAGCTGGTAAGCTTTTCTTTCAGATGCTGGAATGCAGTGCGAAGACCTCCGGAGCATGCGAAGAGTAGGTAAGCCTTTGTCTTTCAGATGCCGGAATGCAGCGCGAGGCGTTGGTGACAGCCGATGGACCAGGTAAGAGATGCGCTGCCACTGAAGACCGTAGTGCTAACCTGTTCTTTCTTTGTCTTTACAGGTGCTGCTGAAGACTGGATTCCAGGATGGTAAGCCTTTGTTCCCTTAGGCCCAGGATCAGAAGCAGAAGACACGATGAGCGTTCTGCTGCAGAGAATGCAGAATAACGCAAAGCAAGATTCATCCATCGGGTGTGGTTTAAATAGCCTCCTGTAGTGCTTAGTTGTCTCCTTCCACAGCCACGCCTAGGTAAGAAAAGAGTTCCTGCTTTCCAGAAGAGTTCCAGTGTTCTGAACCTAGGGAGTGGCTCCTGCCCCACCCAACAGGAAAAGTAGTCCCAAACAGAAGAGGATCAGGGGTTCAACTGGCAGGTAAGTAAGCAGCATGGTCTGCTGCAGGTAAGTCCACCCAAGCATTATGAGCCCGGCGCTTCCAGCGCTGGGACTGGGCATCTTTATGAGCCTGGTGCCACTGGCGCCAGGACAGGGTCCAAAAGGTCCCAATTGGGACTGGCTGGCACTCGGTACCGGGGTTATGGGTCTGCTTCCAAGGGAGTCGGGCAAGACCTGATCTTTTGGAAGCAGAGATCATGACAAAACCATAAGGTGAGCTTAAACCGGGGGTTTTGGAGGAAGTCAGAGGAGAACGAAGGGTGAAAGGGGGGAGCAAGCACATTATTCAGCAGGCAGTTAATCCCCTTTCTCATCTGCAGAAGGATATTCCTACGGGCCAGACCAGCAAGATTTGGGGGTCCTGTTCAATCGGTGGTCCGAATTCTGCGCATCACGCTTGAAGAGGCCACAGCAACCCAGACCAGCGCCTCCATGGGAGCCAGGTGAGCGTTACAGAAGGTGAGGCACTTAGCTGCAGCAGACTTTGCTACTGTGGGCCGTAACACCTGTCAAGTTGCACCCGGCGATGGTGGTAGATGGGGGAGAGATTGGGGGGGGGGATGGTGCTTCTGGACATTTAAGGGAAGCCCCCGGATTTTCCCCTTGAATGCCTTCTGCTGGGAGATGGCCGGATTTTTGGCTTGCAGCTCCTTATTTTGTTGCTCAGCTTTCCGCTTTCTGACGTCTGGTTTGCTGAATTTGTTAGTATTTATGGTCCTTAGATTCTCATTTTCTTCTGTTGTATTCTATGGCTTACTGGTTTTCATATAATTTATTGTACCAATTAATTAAGATCGTCTGCCATACTTAAATTTTTATCTCTAGAATGCTCGCTCTATAATAACTAAAACTGATCCCTTTTTTGTAATCTTCTTGATTCTTTCCCCAACATGGGGTCTTGCATGGATTCACATGCTCATGAATATTCCCAGTCAGGATGGAAATCCTCTGTAAATTTAAGCTAAAAAAACTGCTAGTCTCTTCTATAGCCCATCAGTGTCACCTGGGGTCATACTGCTCCAGCAAAGACACACTTCCTCCTAGGTTCCACCCCTGGTGGCCATCGTCAGATTTTTACTGCACATTTCTCGTGTTGGGAGTCTTTGTGTTTTGCTCCTCGAACTCAGACAGCTGATTTTTGCCATTTTTTTGTGAGAATTTGATTCTTCTGTCAAGTTGCGACTACCGGCAGTCGGAACCCATTGCCGGAGGAGATCCTCAATCCATTGTTTGATCACCACCTCATGGCGCCACAGGCCCAGGCTTGGGCCTTCACTTCGACACCATGACCGATGCCACTAAGAAAGGTCTTTTCAATTCCTGTGAGAACTGTGGCTTGTGGAATATTTTTGAGGATCGGCACCTCGGGTGCATTTACTGTCTACACCCCGACGCAGACGGATGTACGATTTGCCAATCCTTTTCAACACTCCGTCTGCCAGAAAATTGCTGGTGGCCAGATACAGGTCTTCGTTGAAGAGCAAGTCATCGAAGGACATGTCACCAGCGCCACTGTCATAGATGTAGACTTCATCCACCGGGACCATTGCTCCATCGCCAAGGTACCTAGTCTATGAAGACTGCTCTGTCACCTTTACTAATGCGCCGAATACCATGGGTAAGTTCTTCTCCAGCATGCGTCTGGCATGGATTCACATGCGAACCCTCCCGGCTGCCCCTCTGCGGCTCTTCTCTTGGTCCTACTGCCACTTTACGTGCTACCAAATCAGAAGATGGCTGCCAGAGGAGTGGCTTGGGTAGAGGGCAGTCATTGGCTGGGGCCAGTATGACCCAGAGCTCAGTGATTGGTTGTTAGGAGAAAGACAGTTCAGAAATGAAACTGATTTTTCTTTTACAGAGGATTCCCAGACTGATGACTGGGAATATTCATGAGCATGTCAATCCATGCCAGACCCATGCTGCAGAACAACAGTTACAGGTAAGTAACTTGTTCCAAGTTCCCTGTGCAACTGCACTGAAGGTGCTGCGTGTCGCTATGTAAAAAGATGATGCCTATTGAGTTTGTCAGGTTCCAAAACCAAAGGAAAACAGTGTTCAAATCAAATAAAAATACATGAGAGATTGGAAAAAAGGTCTCTCTCTCCAGGATAAAAATGTGTGTGCTGGTCCTACATAGGAAAAAGGTAAGTAAAGTCAATTTTACTTTACTACTCTTGGGAACAATAGTTCACCTAAGAGAAGGTATTTAAACCTTAAGAGAAATCCAAAGGACTTCTCTGTGACGCTGCACTGAAGATACTGTGTGTCACAATACAAAAAGCAGATGCTTATGTAGTTTGTCAGACTCCAAAGGCAAAGAAACACTCTAAATCAGATCAAAATACACGAGAGAGTGAGAAAAAGGTCTCACTCACTCCAGGGTAAAAATGTGAAAGTCCTTAAGTCCAGCAAAAGAGCTGGGGGTCTCTAAGGTTGAAGGGAATTGGCACAGAAATTAGAATTCACCCTAACACAGTGATACTAAAGAAACTCTAGCATGAACACCAATGGGTTCTTCAGCTTGTGGGTGAAATCTAGCCCCTGTCATAGGGATTTCCACATCATATGTGAACACTGAGCTGACAGAGGGGATCCCTGAAGGTTTTATCCTTGCATCTGGGATTGTTAGGGAGAATTCTCAGACATGTGCTAATTCCCTCCACCTTAGAGACCCCCAGCAACTTTGCTGGATTTTGAGGAATTGATTGTTTTTAACCTGGAGAGAGTGAGACCCTTTTTTTCCACTCATGTATTTTGATGTGATTTTGTTCAGTGCAGTAGCCCAGGAGAAGTGTTTCAGATTTCCCAACGGTTTAACTACCTTCTCTTGGATAAACTGTTTCCAAGAGAAGTAAAGTGAAATTGACTTTACTTACATTTGTAACTTTCTAGACCCAGCACACACTACCTTACAGTAAGGTGCTGGAGGGGTTACTTAGTATCCCCTTTGTCTAGCTTCTCATGTAACATTTTTTGTTGCCCTTTCCTCACTGAATGGCTGGTGGCAGTGGTTTTGTTTTAACTACCATGGTGTGCATTTACTGCGGGCTGCGTTCGCAGCTACATTAAAGCACCCAAGGGTGCTATTTTTGTCAAAATGGCCGTGGTCTTCTTTTTTCACCATTTCTTTGTGGAAAGGTCCTTCTTGAGATTTACTCTGTGCTCCAAACCAGGTTTGGTCCCATTGTTCGCGTTCGTTTGCCTTTGGCGGGATTCACAAGTGAAGCACGCCTCTGGCTCCAGGGTGTCTAGGGTAGGCAGGAAGTGAGGAAGGTGCCCAACACTCCCTGTGCTTAGTCTCCTAGGAGACCCAAATGCACTCTGTGATGATTGGCCGGCTGACTGTTCGGCAAGGGCAGCCACCCTGCTGGGTGACTGACAGCTAGGCTGGAATGAATGGGAGAGAACTGAATAAAAGGCGAGTCTTTTGGCTTGGAAGGCAGAGGCGACCACTGGACGAAGGAACCAAAGAAAAGCTTGAAGAGGATGCCTGCTGCAACTCCTGGACTGTTGGTTTGCCCGGTGAAGCCCTGCTGCTGTGCTGAAATGCCAAGTTTGGATCGACAGAGAAGTCCCTGCAAGGACGATTTCTCCCCTTGAGTTGGTGGGACCAATCAACTTCAAAGTAAGCCACCTGGACATCCTTCTCTGAGCTGGTTGAATCTAAAAAATAAATACATGAGTGGGAAAAGGGTCTCACTCTCTCCAGGTAAAAAAATAAAAAAAATCCTCAAAATCCAGCAAAGGTGTTGGGGTTCTTTAAGATAGAGGGAATTGGCACATTTCTGAGAATTCTCCCGAACAGTGTTACTTAACCTACCACTCCACCACTTATCTTCTCTGTTACTAGTCCTCGTCCTATTACTCTCCTGCTCTGACTACTACTCTCCTTCTCCCACCAGTATGTTCCTTCTCCGTCCATTGCCCACCAGCGCAGCTCCCTTGCCCACCTGCCCTCAGACACCCACCTTCTAATCCGTACCAATCAATTCACAGTCACTCCTTACACTAACCTCTCTTCTCACTCACACTGCAGAACAACTATCACCCATAAGCTAATACCTTACCATCCCAGCGGATCTCTACCACAAGCCGCTTCTTCGTCCTTCCTCGTGCTGGTGTCTTGGCCGTCCTCTACCTCAAACTTTCACCTCACCCAAAAAAGCCATGCTTCCTGTCCCTTCTTTAAATCCCCATCCCCCTCTGAGGATTGAACACCTGTCCCTGGCCAAGCCGACCCTGGCCTTCCCAATCTGCGGTGTGTATGTGAGACAGAAATTATTGAAAAAAGGGCTAAGCCCTGCTCACTTTCTCTGCACGGGTCCGCCTTGCATGGCTAATGGTGTCCCAGGAACAAACTTGTTAATGGATTGCGACCTGTTCTCAGCAGGTCTTTTTAGAAGTCTATCTGCGGAGAGTAGGTCCCACCTCGTTCCCCAATGATCTATGGCCTTGGCATGGACCTGCCGGCTCGATTCAGCAATCCCGCAATTCTCTATCTGCTGCCACACAAGGATGGGGTTCGTCTCTCGTTTGCGGAGCGCTGCCAGTTTTCTTTGGTTTTTGGGTTTCGGTTTGCCGTGGTATCTTTTGCTCTCCCCTCAGATGATCTCTTGTGCCTCTTTTCGTTCATTCGGCTCTGTCCTTCTGCCTTCATCTTTCTGTATGATATTCCTAGAAGAAACCAGAGAAACAGTGCAAGTATTTTGTGGAGGTATGGCACGAGCAACAAGAGGTCTGCACTCTAACATGCTCCTACTGGGCCAGGACTTTGAATCTTTTTCTAGGGCCACCGAATTTGAGATCCAGGGCATCCCTATATACCTCCATCCCTTGGCTAAGAGGGGCTTTCATCCCCTTTTGATGAGTCGAGAGGACTGTCCTTGTCATTTAGCACAACCATTAGTTTAAAAAAAATACATTAATCAGCCACCTCAAATTAGACTTAAGAGTGGACCCATAACCAAAGATCTTTGGGTTGGTGGGCCTTGCAAAATACGGTGCTGTTCCACCGAATTTGATAGTAACAGCTAAAGATCTTCCAGAGGTTCAGATGGTGCTCCATTTCAAAGGGATTGTGTCCTCCGACGTATTCCTCATCTTAGATATCTCCTTCCAGCTCTGCTGGCTTCAGAAAAATGTTTTTCTAGAGGGCGCTGCGCGTCGACATCCTCCGAGTCGATGTCCCTCGACAGCCGCCGTATCGACGTCGACGTCATCCTGCCTATAAAGGCCGCGCGCAGCGTCCGTTTCTCAGTTCCGTTTTTCCGCGCTTACTCAGTGCCTCGGAATACCGTTGCTCAGTTCTTGTCAGATTAATCCTATTTACCTCGAGTTATTCGATCCGTACTCGATGGCTTCCTCGTCTGAACCGACAACTCCTCGATCCGGCTTAAAAAAATGCCGAGATTGTGGAAAAAAGATGTCACTGACTGACCCTCAAAGAGTTTGTTTATGGTGTTTGGGAGCTAAACACCATTGTTTGGAATGCGAGGACTGTATGTCCAGGACAGCTAAGGCCCTGAAGGAGCGTAGGGGGAAGCTGGAGAAAGGTAAGACTTTTAAAGCTTCTTCTTCGTCGACGAAGTCGAGACACTCGTCTCCTCGTCACCATTCGCGCTCCAGGTCTCGGAGTGGGTCTCATCACTCCTCGAGATCGAAGCACTCGAAGAGGAGACGTCGAAGATCCCCTTCTCCGTCTTCCTCTTCCTCTGTTTCGCCAAAAAGAATCCCTTGCCCCACGAAACATAGTTCCCGGGCTGAATGGGAGGAATTCCGCAGAAATATGATGAGCGTCTTCGAGAAAGCGGCCTCGACCCCCTCGAAGACTGCCGAGAGCGATGCTCTGGTCGAAAGACCCGAAGGTCAAAAACGCCGCGAGTCGCAGTACCCGGCGAAGGAAACCTCTCGAGCGCGTCTCGAACCCTCGAGTAGGACTATGACCTCCAAACCTTCCTCGAAGGTTTCGTCAACGCCGTCGACGAGGGTTCCGTCGACGCAGAGGTCGATGTCTTCGACGCCGTTGTCGAAGGTACCTTCGACACACGGGTCTGTCGACTCGACGCCAGCTTCGACACCGGCGTCGACGCCAAGAAAAGTCACGGTTACGACACACCCAGTGACTATCCCCAGGTCCTCGACGTCGATGGCTTCGAGATTGTCGAGTAGAATTCCAATTCTGTCGAGGTCTTCGAGGCCTCCGCCTTTGTTTTCGACGCCACGCTCGAAGCCTTCGACGTCGGCGTCGACGACATCGACGTTTTCGAGGCCGATAATGACAAGTTCGGCACCCTCTGCCTTGGAAATGGGATTTACTCCCTTTATGAGTTCAGAACAATTGAGAACTATGTCCTCAATTTTGGAAGAGGGTGAATTGTCTGAACAGGAAGACACATTTGAGTTGCAGGTACCTGTAACCCCAATTAGAGAGGAATTTTCCTCTGAAGAACGCAGGTTAAAGGATCTTCATGATTCCTTACATGAGGCAAGTGGGTTAGACACTTCCCCTGAGGTGGAGTTTGCTAGGCCAGACCCGGGGGAGCATGCTGAAACCCCCTATACAGCCTTAATGGCCAGGATCACAGAGTTCATGGGGTGGTCTGCACCTTCACAATCTTTCCAACAAGATGACCTCACGGATATTCTTGACAAAGGCCCACAGGAGGATCCTGTGGTGCCTTTTCATAAAGCTCTTCAGAGGAAGATCATGACAAACTGGGAAACCCCAGATGTCGTACCAGCAGTAAATAAAAAACTGTCTACAAAGTACAGGGTATCTTCTACAGACCCGGAGTTTTTGTCTAAACACCCATCCGCAGAAAGTCTGGTGGTACAGGCAGCATCCTCTACCGATGTCAAGACGGCTTATCCTACCGTCCCACAGGACAGGGACGATAAAAAATATGATGCTATGGCAAAGAAAGTCTTTTCAGCATGTAGCATGGCGTTAAAATCTGTTAATGCTACTTGCACCCTTGCTAGATTCAGCCATACACTTTGGGAGTGTGCTTCTACAGCGGCTGACTGCATCCCGGAGGGCATTGATTCGGCTGACAGTATCAGCAGAGCAATGGCGGCAAATACATCAACCAGGAGATTCGCTTGGTTGAGAAAGTCTGGTTTTGCCCCAGATGTGCAAGCCAGGCTCTTGAACATGCCATTCGATGGCTCTTCTTTGTTCGGGAAAAAGGCGGATGACAGTTTAGAGAAACTGCAAACTTCAAAAGCAGCAGCAAAATCCCTAGGAGCTGCAATCCGTCAGACTCCCTTTCCTCCCACAGGAACCTCTGCGAGGGGCAAGTCCTTTCGCTTCTACTCCGCATTTGGAAGAGGTAGAGGACGACCGGCTCAAAGGGGACAAAGAAGAACTACCCGAGGTGGACGGGGTAGATATTCAAAAGCCGCAGCAACAGCAGGTGCCTCTTTACCATCGGCATCTGCATCAGCCGCCCCAAAACCACTCTGAGGACTTCCCTCACAGGACACCTGTAGGAGGCAGGTTGACTCAACATCTGGCGGTATGGCAGGCTATCATGTCAGATGCTTGGGCATTGGAAACAGTTGCCCAAGGTTACTGCCTGCCTTTCCTACGTATACCTCAGAGTCATCCACCGGGGATCAGCTCTCAGAAAGCTCCAGATCCGCTCCTCTTGCAGGAAATTTTGGACCTGCTAGAGAAAGGTGCCATAGAACCGGTACCTGTAGCGGAGAGGAACAAGGGCTGGTTACTCCCCTTACTTTCTCATTCCAAAGAAAGACGGAGGACTGAGACCCATCTTGGACTTGCGAGAATTGAACAAATTCCTCAGGAAAGACCAATTCAAGATGGTCACTCTTTCTCAGATCCTCCAGGCCCTTCAGTTCCAGGACTGGTTGGTATCTCTGGACCTTCAGGACACTTATTTCCATGTGCCTATCCATCTCAAACACAGGAAATACCTGAGGTTTACAATTGGCAACTCTCACTATCAATTTCGAGTGCTGCCATTTGGGCTGACCTCCGCCCCGAGGGTCTTCACCAAGTTAATGTCGGTAGTGGCTGCAAGTCTAAGGAGGGAAGGGATTCACGTCTACCCCTACCTGGACGATTGGTTGATCAGGGCTGTTTCTTCGGAACAAGCTCAGATCCAGCTAAATCACGTGTGCCACTTCCTTCACAGACTGGGCTTCTCCCTCAATTTAAAGAAGTCACAAATGATACCATCGCAGAGACTCCAGTTCATAGGAGCGATCCTGGACACTTCCCTGGGAAAAGCCTCGCCACCAGAGGTGAGGACTCAAGATATTCTACAGATGGTTACCAAGTTCCAACATGCCCAACGTCTCCCAGCCTTCGACTTTTTGAGGTTGCTAGGCCTCATGGCATCCTGCATTTTCCTAGTGCCAGAGGCTCGCCTGAGAATGAGATCCCTCCAGTGGGCACTGAGGACTCAGGGAGAATGACAGATCATCTTCAGGTTCCCGGCAGGGTGGCTCGAGACCTTCAGTGGTGGGCCTGTCAGGAGAACATTCTGAAAGGAGAACAGTTTTGGCAACCCTGGCCGGGGATAACAGTAGTCACGGATGCCTCACTCACTGGGTGGGGAGCCCACGCCAACGACTTGACCATCAGCGGTCGTTGGTCTCCATCGGAGTCCAGACTACATATCAACCTGTTAGAGCTGAGAGCCATCAGACTTGCGCTGAAGGCGTTCCTGCCAGCTGTACAAGGGAAGAACGTCCTGATAATGATGGACAACACGGTGGCCATGCATTACCTCAACAAAAGAGGAGGCCTAGGATCACTACCCCTGTGCAGAGAGGCGATGCAGCTCTGGTTTTGGGCAATCCAAGAAGGAATCTCTCTATCGGCAGCTCACCTAGCCGGAGAGAAGAACTTGACAGCAGACGCTCTGAGCAGGCAGAACACAGTCTCCCACGAGTGGGAGCTAGCTCAGGAAGCCCTTCAAGAGATCTTCACCCTTTGGGGAACCCCTCAGGTAGATCTGTTCGCCACCAGCCTAAACGGGAAATGCGACCTGTTCTGCTCAAGGGAATTTCCGAGGAGCTCTGGGAGACGCGTTCATAGTGGACTGGGAGTTTCCGCTTCTGTACGCGTTCCCACCGGTCCCTGTCATTCCTCAAATGATCAGGAGCTTGAGAAGATTCTGGCGAACCATGATCCTAATTGCCCCGGATTGGGCCAGGAGAACGTGGTACCCGGATCTTCTAGACTTGTCCATCTGCCCTCCAATTCGACTTCCACTCAGAGAGAACCTACTCTCACAGAAGGGAGGTCAGGTTCTCCATCCAGACATCAAAACCCTCAACCTTCACGCTTGGCTTCTGAAAGGCTGAGGTACAAGGATTGGGACCTCCCTGATGACGTTATGGAGGTGTTGCTTTCGGCAAGGAGGCCAGCAACAAAGTCTTTATACCGCTGCCGTTGGAACAGATTTTGCAGCTGGTGTAGAGAACAGAATATCGACCCTTTTTCATGTGGTACACCAATGGTTTTGTCCTTCCTACTATATTTGGCAAATTCAGGCCTTCAAGTTGGCTCCATTAAGGGCTATCTCGCAGCGCTATCCATCTTTAAGCGTACTGCGGAAGAACCATCCTATTTCAAATTACCCTTGGTAATAGTTTCTAAAGGGGTTAACCAATGTTTATCCCCCAAGACCATTCCAAGTTCCCCTATGGGATTTAAACTTAGTACTAACTTTCCTGATGGGCACACCTTTCGAACCTCTCCATTCTTGTTCGTTAAGATTCCTTACCCTTAAAACTGTTTTATTAATAGCACTTACATCTGCTAGAAGGGTGAGCGAATTACAAGCTCTTTCTTGTAAACCCCCTCACACAATATTTCACAAAGACAAAGTTGTCCTGCAAGTGAAGCCTAATTTCCTCCCAAAGGTGGTTTCTGAATTCCATATCACTCAGAAGATTACCCTACCATCTTTCTATCCTCCTCCTCACCCGGGGAAAGAGGAAGAGAGGTTACACAGGCTAGACCCTAGGAGGGCTTTAAGTTTTTACATCAGTAGACTAGCCAGGATAAGAGGCAGACCAGCTGTTTGTAGGTTACGCAGGTCACAAGCTGGGGTTACCAATAACTAAGCAGACCATTTCCAGATGGATCATTCTAGCCATTCTGGAATGTTATAAACTGGCAGGGAAAGAGCCCCCTCAAAACCTTAGGGCTCATTCGACCAGAGGTATTGCAGCTTCATCGGCCCTCAAAAGAGGCGTGCCGGTTAAAGACATCTGTGCGGCCGCTACATGGTCGTCTGTCCATACCTTTACACGTTTTTACAATTTGGATTCCTCCTCCAGTCAAGAGACTAGGTTTGGAAGGGCTGTACTGCATTCTATTCATCAATAGAAGACAGCGTGAAGTCAGTACTCCCTCCTCCAATAATAGAATACTGCTATAGGAGCCTATCTAAGATGAGGAATACGTCGGAGGACACAATCCCTTCGAAGAACAAGTTACTTCTTACCTTGTAACGTTCTTTCGACAGGATGTTCCTCCGACGTATTCCTCATCGGCCCTCCCATCCATCCCCGCAGTTCTACTTCCCGTGTTGTTGCAGCTTACGCTCCTTCAGGGTGATTAGTCTAGTCCAGAAAGTATTATTGTGGGCTACAAAACGGAACTGAGAAACGGACGCTGCGCGCGGCCTTTATAGGCAGGATGACGTCGACGTCGATACGGCGGCTGTCAAGGGACATCGACTCGGAGGATGTCGACGCACAGAGCCCTCTAGAGAGAAATTTTTCCGAGGCCAGCAGAGCTGGAAGGAGATATCTAAGATGAGGAATACGTCGGAGGAACATCCCGTCGAAAGAACGTTACAAGGTAAGAAGTAACTTGTTCTTCTCAGCCATAGTATGTCCCTGATGTCCTAATTGGCAAGTATCTTCACTCATGCTATTTCCTTAAACTGAAAAAATCTATTCAGGGCCTTTGGCATTGCAACTAGTTTGGCTCTCTTGAACCGTTTCATGTGGCATCTCTCTGAAATCCCTATCCATGAAATGGCAGGGAATCTGGATGTATTTTATATACGTTCAGGAAGCACACTCCCATGCACCAGTGTTGAACGATCCCACTAAAAATGCCTTCCATTTAGCTTGAGAGCTGACCAGAGTGCTTTCAATCTTGATTGCCCAATTACATTTCTGTAGTTTCTATCTTCAATGTAATTTGTATGACTTGGGTCTTATCCCATTGCTAGTTCTCAAACTGTGGGTGATGCACTGTTAAATCTTGTTAGCACTTGTCAAGTCCTCTACATTCTCACAATCTAGAGCTTATTGGTGCGGTTTTGGACTTGCTCTTGGCTGCCCACGTTCCCTTCCCCAGAGCGTATTGTGTTTCAAGAAGACACTTTGATGGGGTCACAAGGATACTCTGACGCACAATGATCTGTTAATTATATTTTATTCTATGCAGATAACCACCATAGTGGTCATAAAGTGCTGAAACCTTGTACGTGTGGAAGAACTTTGACCCCAGCCAGGGTGTAGACTGAACAGTAATCTATGGGGTGAAAGAGAAACTGGTTAAGAAAAGATGAGCAGGAAATGGCAAAAGGGAGCATGTGAGAACAAAACAGACAGACCTAGGCCACAACAAAAAAGGAACAATAAGGTTGAGTGATGGTGATTGTTGAAACACATGTATCGCAGTAGTATGGGTTTAGACCAAAACAGTCATGAAAAGAATCAAGGAATGTCCATATTTGACAGTTTGAATATCATATTAGTGTTGCAATGTGTTGTTGGTATCATAGTCGAGCTTTGGAAATGTGTCCTTTAGATGAGATGATGAGTTCTTGTGAGTAAGTGAGGCTTACAAACTAGATTTTCTAATCAATTCCCTTATGAGGAATATGTACTCCAGAAACCTGGCAATGCTGTGTCCACTGACGGAGGTGTCAGAGCTAAAAGTTGGCTGTGTGCTAAATGAAAGTTGGGGAAAACAAAGAGGGCAATTAGACAAATAATCTCCCCACGCTGTGCTATGTAAGGATAGCATCCAGCGTAGGGGAGAGAATGAGTTTGTCAATTATATAATAGAAGACCTCATTCAGTTTATTCTAGAATAGATCTGTTTTTGACTGCTGGTAGGATGACAGAATGTTGTGAAACATGTGAGATTGGTAGCATACTCCTAACCGATCATGCCCATGTGGTCTTGCATTTGCGGTTGAGATATACTTTGAGTGTGCATAGATTTTGGAGGATGAATGTTTCCCTATTGCAGAAGGATGACGTGATGGAAGCTTTGAGAAAGGAAGTGGACTGTTTTGTAGAGTGTAATCATACTGGGGAGATGCGTCCTAGTGTGGTCTGGGAGGCTTTGAAATGTACGATACGGGGCCACCTAATTGGTGTGTCTTGTGGACTGCGGAAAAAGAGAATTGATAGGGAGTCATTGTTGAGGACCAAACTTACTGAATTATCGAGGAGTGTTATGGCGGATCCGGATTGTATGAAAGAAGTGTGTGAACTTAAGAGTGAAGAGAGAGCTGAATGCACTAATAGATGAACGTGCAGATCGGGATAGCTTTTATCTTCAGTGTGCCTATTATGAAAAGGGTGAAAAATGTGACAGGTGGCTGGCATATAGATTGAGGAAGCGGGAAGCGGAGCGATCTATTACTTCAATTAGGTCTCGGGATGGAAGTATGTTATCATCTGGGTGAGGTAAACAAGATTTTCCGTGATTTTTATGTGGAGCTATACAATAATGAGCCAGAGGTGTCTGGTGACGGTGCAGAATTTCTGAAAAGAATGGACCTATCCAGGATTAGTGAGAATGATATGAAGTTGCTAGAGGAGGATTTTTCGTTTGAGGAGATAAAGAAGGCTGTTGGTAAGTTGAATGCGGGGAAAAGCCCTGGGGCTGGATGGGTTCCCAGCAGAGTTTTATAAGATGCTGCCGGATTCGGCACTCCAGCTTTTACAGGATGTGTACATGGAGACATTGGTTACCGGGATGCTTCCAGAAACTACTAGGCATGCCATGATATCGGTCTTCTTGAAAAGCGGGAAAGACGATACTCTTCCTTCGAGCTATAGGCCCATCAGACTTATTAATGTTGATAATAAGATTCTGGCGAAAATGTTGGCATGCAGGTTAGAACGTCTGCTTCCTTCTTTGATCCATGTGGATCAATCCGGTTTTGTGAAAGGTAGGAAGACCTCCAGTAACATTATGAAGATCCTGAATATTGTGTCTAAGGCAAATGGTCATGAAGGGGATAGTGCTGTTTTGTCTTTGGATGCAGAGAAGTCATTTGATAGTGAATTGGAATTTCCTATATTCGGTGTTGGCAAAGATGGGTTTTGGTGTGAAATTTATTTCTTGGATCAGGCTACTGTACAGTGAACCGACGGCGGAGGTTGCCACCAATGGTATGAGGTCAGGAAAGTTCAGAATGGAGAGAGGAAGGAGGAAAGGATGCCATCTATCGCCTCTTTTATTTGTGATAGCTTTGGAACCGTTAGCTGAGTTTATCAGGAAGGCTGATGATGTGGTGGGCCATTCACGTTGGGGATTAGAGCAGAAAATGTGGCTGTTTGCAGACAACATGCTCTTAGTTCTTGGAGATCTTACAAAATCCATCCCGGCACTGATGAATGCTATGGCGAGTTTCATTTGTGCTCTGGTTACAGGATTAATTGGATGAAATCGGAGGTTATGCCTTTGACACCTTCTGTTGATAGGAAATTTGTGATGGATTTAGGCTTCAGATGTTGTCCGGATAAATTCGATACTTGGGAGTTTGGTTGACTCCAGAGATTGGAGACATGGTCAAGGAAAATATACGGCATATGTGTAGTGGTTTGCGGACGGATCTGGAGAGATGGAGCTTTCTGAATTTATCTCTATGGGGAAAGGTAAACGCCTTGAAAATGGTGTCTGCCCCAAGGATTAATTACGTTTTGAGTATGTCCCTTTGATGTTGCCAAAGACATTTTGGAAAGACATTGACAGGATGCTGCAGGATTTCTTGTGGGATAGAAAACCCCCGAGATTGAAACTGTGGAAGTTACAGTTGCTGTTGCATCAGTGTGGTCTTGGAGTGCCTGATTGCAGGGCATATCACCTGGCTTTCTTATCAGATTTCTTAGTTCCTTTTGTGGAGGAATTGCAAGATTCATGGGTGGAGGCAAAAAAACTAGTTTTAATGGGCCGCTGACTTTGCGAGCGCTATTAACTTCGTTCTCGAGACGGAATTGTGGAAATGATCTGTTGACTGAAAGCATGAGGAGCGCATGGAGAACCATATGTAAATATTTGAATGTGGATGCTTTCAGAGGGCCTGGTGCTTCAGTGTGGCTGAATCCTGCTATCAAGATCGATGGCAAAGTTGGCTTTTGGGCAGATTGGTTTCTGGGTGGGGTGCAGTGGGTGTCTGATCTGTTTAAAAATGATCGTTGGATGACTGTGGGGGAATTGCAGGAACTATACCCCATAGAACATTTTAGAGCATCAGATTTTGTGCAGCTTAAACGTGCGATAGGATGTGTAAATCTGGAGCAGAAGGTTGATTTGACTGTTTACAAGGAAAGTGTTTGGGACAGATGGCGGACTGGCCAGTCGACTGTACAAAGTGATTGCATCACATTATCAAGGCAATGATTCATTAAGGGAGGAATGGGGCAGGAGGATTGGGTTGGATATCAGAGTATTTGTGACAGCAGATGTGTGTGAATGTGAAAATGTGCTCGTTGGGACTCACAGAAAGGTCGAGACAGTTGAAAATTCTTAATCGAATTTATTGGACACCAGAGAATATGTACAGAAGAGCGATGGTGGAGAGTGCTGACTGTTCGAGATGTCTGTGTGAGATTGGTACGCTGGAGCATCTACTATGGGATTGTAGACTGGTGACGCGTTTCTGGGGTGAGATCGGTAGGGTGTGTGGTGAGGTGATTGATGGACTGCCTGCTCTGGATTTTATTGTGGTGATACTGGGAAGTGATAAGCATTTGGATGGCCTCAGTCAAAATGAGAAGAAATGGTTGTTCAGAGGGGCAATGACTGGTAAGTTTATTATGCGGAATTGGAAGACTATTTTAACATTGAATATTGAGACATGGATGTCTGAAATGCATGAGCTAGCGAATTTGGAGTTGGTGCTTTATAGGAGACTTGGTAAATTTGGTTTGTTTGAGAAAATCTGGGGTAGATTTCTTCAATTATATTAACTTGGTGGTGTACAGGTTTGGTGGGTGGGTATTTCAGGGATTAACTGATTTGATTGGGGATTTAGTGTATTGTGTATCTCACTTTGCACCTAGTTTTGTGAAAAATGCAGTGATTTTTGCAATTTTTGTTTATTTTCTGGTTATTGTATTGTGATTTGTGAAGGATGTTCTGTAAATAAATATTTTTAAAAAAGCCTACACATGGAGAAAAAAAAATAAGACCTCTTTCCTGAACTACGCAAGACAGTGTTTACATTCTGCTATAAAGCAATTTAACTGATGTGATCTTTCTCTTCATTTTCACTTATCCAGCAAGGGCAAATTCATTTGTAGGAACAGCACAATATGTTTCTCCAGAGCTGCTGACTGAGAAATCTGCATGCAAAAGGTACTTGTGCAACATTTACTTTTTGAATTCTGTGTACGTTGCTTTTTAACTGCTCCAACAATGGTCTGCGTGTCCCTGCATACTTTCCCATGGTCTTTCAAATTGTGTTAACTTTATCTCAGATTCCTGCAATTGGGGTGAAATGTGTCATTGTTACTCGCGTTCCTACTGACCGGCACCTTAAATTAGTTTGAACTGTTGCATTTTACATTCCGGAAGTAATGCCTTTGAACATTTTGCAAAGGGTGTCCCTTTTGATTTAAATAGTTAAAAAAAAAATTGCAGCTGTATGTTCTCTTCCTGTGCCACTGTCCTTTGCTTCTAAACCTGTATTATTGCCCATATCCTTCAACCCAACTTCCAAACTGAACTACCAACCTTCGAACCTACTCGCCAATAACTGTAAATGATTCTCCAAAAAGGGGTAAACTTTTACACAATCCCACTCTTGGGGGGGTTCGAGGGGAGGAATAATGACGCTCCATCGAAGCCAGTAGATTGTAGTAATCCCCGCTTAAGAGATTTGTGTCTGCAGAAGCACTAGGGAAGTGTGGGAAACCCTGGTTAAAATTGCCCATATATGCTGTATATGGCAGCTCTATTTAAGATGTTCTCCTTCACCAAGAATTTATTTTTGTAGGATATCCTAAAACTCTCTTCACCGTACTTGCCACCGTCATTTTTAGTCTCATCCGAGGCACAATGTGTATGGCCGCATTAGGATCGCATTCACAGCACACTCCCTTTATTTCCCATGCTGTTTTGCCAAAAAACTTTAGGAAAAACAACCTGATATAACTATATTTTCTGAGGCTTGTGATCTGCTTAGATCACATGCTATGCATAATCCGACAGCTAGTGGTAGCCACCGTTGGGTAAGAATTGCTGTAGTAACACTGTGTGAGACTACACGACACTTATCTGCTTGATATTTGGTAACCCAGCTTTTGGTATAGGTCTGTATGACACCAGTTGGTAGTGTGCCTGAGCAGCCAGGCCTCTCTCAAGAGGGTGGTAAATGTGTGCTGTAGAGGTGTAGTAATGAAATTTGCAAATACAAGTAGTCAAGTAACACTTACACTCAAGGTTTCAATTATAAATGGTTAATTAACATTCATTTTTAAATAAGCGTTATTTAAAAAGGGCGCGATTTGCAACAATCAAATATTGTTTAAAATACTTTTCCAGAATCAGCGTAAGTTTAGTGGATACTCTTTAGCGATGCTTTTTACACACTTGCTACACCCGGAGGTGACTTCATTTGCAAGGACAGTAATGGCATTTCTCCAGCATGGGGTCTGCCATGGATTCACATGCTCATGAATATTCCCCGTCAGGCTGGGAATCCTTGGTAAAAGAAAAAAACAGTTTCACCTTTGTTTATAAACTTTGTCCTATAAACCAATCACTGAGCTCTGGTTCATACTGCCCCAGCCAATGACTGCCCGCTCCCTAAGCCCCTCCTCTGCCAGCCATCTTCAGATTTTTACCGCACTTTCAAGTGTTGAGTCCTCACGTTTCGCTCTTCGAGCTTTTGCGTTTTTTCACACCTTTTTGGTAGGAAAACCATTTTTGGTCAATCGAGCCTGTGTGCTCCATCGTTTCACCATCCGATTAGCGGGGACCCGTTTTTCAGCATCTTTCATCGCCACTCAAGGACAGAAATGGAGTGTTTGTTCTTAGAAGTTTCCAGAAGCCCATCAGGCCTACACCTCGCTGGATCATGTGGACACCACGCAGGATCATGTGGGAGGAGGACGACGGAGCATCCCTCTTCAAGCTGCGGTTGGCGTAATGTTTTGACGGACAAGCATTCCAAATGACTGTATTGTCTACACCCGACGCACAAGGAAGAAGATTGTGAGATTTGCCGTGGCTTCTCCAAGCGCACAATGAAGGATCAGCACATCCGGCTGGCGACATGGCTCAAAGCTAATGCTTCTACGCTGTGTGGTCCACAGGGGCATGCCTCTTCCAGATCCAGCCAGCCACAGCGGACTTCTAAATCCTTTCAGGGTGCTCCATCCGTGGCGGCCCGAGACCAGGCCAAGCACTGAGAGTCTGCTTCCACTGGGGTCACCGCGCAAGCGGGTCTCGCAACGGGCAGAGCGCATTTGTCTCTTGGGCAAGATTGTATGCAGTACCCTTTTGGGTGCACTACAACAACCCTGACTTCCTGGCAATAGGAACCCAACCTTTTGTATAAGTCTGTACTTAACAGGTTGGTAGCGTGTTGAGCAGCCAGGCTGATCTCAAGAGGGGTCAATGTGAGCTGTAGGGGAATTACACAGAGATTCAAATAAACTCTTACACACAATGTTTCTTGATTAAAGAATTAGTAATTTATTTAACAGTCAGTTTGAATAAGCCTTCTTCAGAGGGGGGCAATATAAAGCAACGCACAAATATATGTCAAAATACACACTTAGTCTTCTAAATAAGCAAATACCCATTTGGGATGGCCCACAGACACTACCTACACCCTCGGGTGACTTCAATAGTTAGGGTGCTGGAGACATTAATATCCCACTGTTGCATTTAGAATATTCTTGAGATGAGTGTCAAAGAAAAGAGGTTTCAGAATAGACAAGTATTCACACAATTATTCTTAAGCAGGTAAGTACTTTAAAAATATCCCCCCAATGCAAAGTCAGTCAACCCCTTCCTGGAAGGAAGACACAACACATAAGCAGTGGAGAGAAGTCATTCAGGGAGCCAGGCCAGCTAATGTTAAGTTACCAAATGTCAAGGTAAACTGAAGCACTTCTTGCGGGTAAGTAAAAGCATTGCACAATGTTTTAGAAGTCTTAATGGAATAGAAGAAATCAAAGCAGGGCCACACGCTGATTAGGCTTGTGAGGTAAAATAGCTGGTAGCAACTCTACAGATGCAACCAAGACAAATCTCCAACGAGGACAAGTGAGGTTATACAACAAGAGGTCACTTCTCTTAGACTGTACAGTACTTTTAGGTTGAGGAAAAGTGCAGCAGATGGCTTCTGTTCCTGTACAGCTCTACAGATCCTGGTGTTCCTGTGCCTCAGTTGTGTGTTGAAGAGGGGGGACTTCTGGGGACTCCTGCACTGCAATGGGATGGTCGCTGACCGCAGCCGGTAATCTTCAAACAAGTGGCACTTTGGTGTTTCAGCTCCTCGCGTCTACCACAAATAGCAACACTGCGGTTCCTGGCTGTCGAGATGGGCTTTCCTTGCGTCTGGGATCCAGCACTCTGTTGAGGTGGCTCAAGCTCAGTCATCAGTCAGCCCTGCTTCCTGGGTGTCCGGAGGATCTTCCTGGAGCTCTTGGCCAGCTTAAAACCAACGCACAGAATCTAGTGTACCTCTCCCTGGCTATTCGGTTCCTGCAGCGACTGCCTTGGAAATTCAACCAGCTTCGAGAGGATATCCAGGTGGCTTACTTTGGAGTTGATTGGTCCCACCAACTCAAGGGGAGAAGTCGCCTTGCGGGGCTTCTCTGTGGATACGAATTCAGAGCTTCAGCGCAGAAGCAGGGCATCTTCCTCACCCTGCCAGACATTCTGGAGCCAGAGGCGGGCTTCACTCGTGAATCACACCAAAGACAATATGAACAAAGGGACCAAACCTGGTTTGGCACGCAGAGTAAATCTTAAGATGGACCTTTGCACAAAGAAATGGCGCAAAAGAAGACCAGGGCCATTTTGACAAAAAATTGTACCTTTGGGTGCTTTACAGTGGCTGTGAACGACAAGCACACCACAGTAGTTAAAAGTAAACCACTGCCACTAGTCTTTCATCGAGGAAAGGGTAAATAAAATTGTTACATGAGAAGCTAGACAAAGGAGATACTAAGTAACCCCTCCAGCCCCCTATTGTAATATAGTGTGTGCTGGGTCTAGAAAGTTAAAATGTAAATAAAATCAATTTCACTTCACTGATCTTGGAAACAGTAGATTATCCAAGAGAAGGTATTTAAACCATTGGGAAATCTGAAAGACTTCCCTGTGCCACTGCACTGAAGGTGCTGTGTGACACAATGTAAAAGATGATGCCTATGGAGTTTGTCAGACTCCACAACCAATAGAAACAGTGTTCAAAATCACATTAAAATACATGAGAGTGTGGGGAAAAAAGGTTCTCGGTCTCTCCAGGTTAAAAATTCAAGTCCTAAAATCCAGCAAAGTTGCTGGGTGTCTCGAACGTGGAGGGGAATTCACACATTTCTGAGAATTCTCCCTAACAGTCTCCATCCGCATCATTCTCCAGCCATCGCTCCAGCTCTTCTCTGAAGAGAAAGTCAGCTACCCCGGGCAAGCCGCGAGAGAAACTGGAGAAGGCCAAGCAGGACAAGGTGTCTGTCCTTCAAGCTAAGACCCAGGTGGTCCAGGCCCAGACGTCCTCTTCCATCTAAATGGTTGCTGCTGCCCTCTCAAAGGCGAAGGAGGCTGACCTGGTCCAGGGTGCCCAGCTGGCGGCCAGGGTGGTGCTTCCTCCCAGATGAGAGGCTATGGCCAAGCCAGTGGAGAAGACTCTGGAGAAGAGGATGCCGGACCACAGCCCAAAGCAGACACCTCAGGACCCGAAGAAAGGGCAGGGGCATGAAAGAGCTTCCGGGCATGGAGATTTCTTCATCCGACGAATAACACATTGTTTCTGTCCACACCATCCCGGAGGAGATGTGTGATGTTGAGGGGTCGCCCGCCACGACGACGATGACGAGGTAAGGGACAACGACATAGGTGCTGGGCCCAGCGGCCCTATCGCCCAGGCACCTCCCAGAGACCTGTCGCAGGATATTCTCTCGACCCTCCACACACACTGGTGTCAGAGATCCAGAAGAGGATGCCGATGTCACCACTAGCAACTCAACCGGGTCCACCACTTTTGAAGAAAAGGAGCCACCCCACACCTCAGCTCCAACCGTCACTGCATCTCCCCACTTCCCCAGGACACGGCGACGACGGTGGACTCTCCGCCACCGAGGGCTTCTCCACCGGACAAACTTTTTCAGCTCACTCCAGAAGAGAAGAAAAAGGAAGGCTTCCTGTAACAACGCTGGGAGGCGAAAAAAGGAAGACTATTCTGTCGGTACCACTCCTGGACAATGTCTGGGATTAGGGCTGGCACTTCTGAAAAAACCCTCCTCTGCACCACTGTTGGGAGAATTCTCAGAAATGTGTTAATTCCCTTCTACCTTGGAGACATCCCAGCTCTTTTGCTGGACGTTAGGACTTTTTATCTCATGTAATTTTAACGTGATTTAATTTCTGTATTCTTTTTGACTTTGGAGTCTGACAAGCTCCATAGGTATCATCTTTACATTGTGTCACACAGCACCTTCAGTGCAGTGGCACAGGGAAGTCTCTTAGATTTCCCCAAAGGATTAAATATGTTCTCTTAGTGAAACTACTGTTTCCAAGAGCAGTGAAGTGAAATTGACTTTACTTACATTTTGCAACTTTCCAGACGCAGCACACACTTATCTTACCATAGGGTGCTGGACGGGTTGCTTAGTATCCCCTTTGTCTAGTTTCTCAGGTAATATTTTTATGTTACCCTTCCTAAAATGAATGACTGGTGGCAGTGGTTTTCGTTTTACTACCATTGTGTGTTTGTACCGGGGGCTGCGTTCACAGCCACGGTAAGGCACCCATCTGTGCCCATTTTGTAAAAATGGCCCCAGTCGACTTTTTTCACCATTTTTGGTCAGGAAGGACCTTTTTTTTTTTTTTTTTGATAACCTATTTTATTTAGTTTTACAACACAAGAACCACTGGTCCTAGTCGGGCCAGAACATAACATTACAACAACATTAACATTTGATGGTATATGTGCTGATATAGATTGCATACATTGCATATCATTTCACATGTTGAGATCTCTGCTGCATTTATTCGTATCTCCTGTTAGCAAGGCTGTGTGGTTCAAGGGTTCATACAGTGTATTCCTCTAGCGTTGCCAAATTTTTCTTTCGGGCCATCCCCTGGCTCTATATACTCTTCTTTCAATGGCTATGCAGATTTGTACGTCTATGATCCACTGGTTTACCTGTGGCAGTTGTGCTGCACCCCAGAGATGGGCTATATTTCTTTTAATTATCGCAGTCGTGGTCATAAAGCATCATTTTTCATACCTGGGCAGGTCTATTTCGCTGTCTGCTCCTAGTAGCATCAGTTTAGGATCTCTGGGGATTGTTTGCCGTAGGGCCTTCGTAAGGATATCGCAATACTGTTGCCACTAGTGACTGATATGCAGGCATTCCCACAGTATGTGAAAGAAGGTTCCTACTTTGTCACGACAGCACAAACAGTTAGGTTCCGTTATTTTGTCCCAGCTATACAGGGCTACTCTCAGGTAATAGACCCTGTGGAGTATTTTAAGCTGTACCAGTCTTAGCCTAGTTGAGATGGCGGTTTCACGGGGGTGCATGAGGATTTGGACCCAGTCTTCTGGCATGATTTCCCCAACGTCCTCTTCCCACTTTGTTTTCAGCTGTGCCAGTTCTGGTGTGGCAAAGGAGGATATAACGTCGTACATCACTGTGGTGACCTTTGCTTGGATGCGATCTTCAATTATGTTGCGTTCCAGTGGGGTACTATCCGGCATGTTGGAAAGGGCAGGGAGATGTTGTAGTGCATGTCGCAGCTGTGTGTAGTGGTATCGTTCTGACTCTGGGAGGTTAAAGGACATAACCAGATCTTCATAGGGTCTAATGTCATTTTCTACGATGTCTCCCACTTTTCCTATATCACACCTCGTCCATGTGGGCCATTTTGGCAGTTTGGTTATCTCGGGGAGGTTCCTATTGTGCCATAGGGGCTGTAGTGGTGTGATCTTGTCGTCCCACCCCATAAAAGCATATGATTCCCTCCAGATGCGAGGTGCCTGCGTAGCCATGTCCCCGGGGTCTACTCTGGGTGTTGCAGCATATAACCTCAGGGGAGGGGGGCGATGCTCTCACGTGTGGTAGCATGGGTTCTGCATGCAGTGCGTCGTTTATCACCAACATTTGCCCAGCCCAGTAGTAGGATTGTAGCCTTGGTAGGCCAATGCCGCCTTCCCATATCGATCTTTGTAATGTCCGGAGGGCTATTCTCGGTCGTCCACTTCCCCATAGAAGTGTTTTGAGTGTGCAATCTATTTTCTGGAACGTTTTCCCCGGTATGTGGAGTGGGGCGTTTTGGAGAATGTATAGGTATCGGGGGAGTGTTAGCATTTTAAATAGTGTTGCGCGACTTAACAGGGTCAATGGCAGAGCTTTCCAATGTTGCACCGCCCCCCCCCCCCCCCCCTCCCAACCGGTCTGTAATGGGTTGTAAATTATTGGACGGGTATTCCCTAAGGTTCCTTGTGATCTTGATACCCAGGTACTGAAAGTGGTCCGGGGGCGTTTTATATGGGCAGGGGGTCTGGGGGTTCCATGCCTAGCTGGTTTAGTGCGAATATCGTAGACTTGGACCAGTTTACCCTCAGGCCACTGAAGGCCCCATATTTCTGGAGTAGTTGCGTCACTACCGCACATGCTAACCTGGGGTCACACATACATATCAACAGGTTGTCTGCATATAATGACACCGTATCCTCCCAGTCTGGTCCGCCCGGGATCCCTCTCCATGTGGGTGCGTCCCTCAGGAGCTGGGGCAAGTGGTTCCATGGCCAATGCAAAGAGGAGGGCCGATGGGGGACAGCCTTGTCACGTCCCTTTTCCCAAGGGGAAGGATCGAGATGTCCAACCGTTCACTCGGACCTCAGCCATCGTTGCGTTGCATAGTAGTTGAACCCAGAATAAGAATTGCTCCCCGAACCCTATTGTGCGCATGATCTCCCAGAATGCCTCCCAGTGGACAGAATCAAATGCTTTTTCAAAGTCAATTCCAAGAACTCCTAGGGGAATGTTCAGGGTCTGGGCGCATTCAATGGCTAAATGTAGTCTTCGGATATTCATTCTCGTAGACCTGCCAGGCATAAAGCCACACTGATCTGGGTGAATCAGAGACGTTATGACCCGTTGCAGGCGTGTAGCTAACAGTTTGGCCAGTATCTTTGCCTCAGTGTTTATAAGGGAGATTGGACTATATGAGCTGCACTTATCTGGGGGCTTATTTGCTTTGGCTATTACAATTATGGTGGCTTTCCTGAGGTCTGCCGGTAGGCTGCCTGTGATTCGAGCTTGCTGGTACATTTTGAGTAGATGGGGAGCCAGTTTGTTACCTCCTATCTTCTTCCATGCCTCAATGGGAAAGCCATTCGGCCCAGGTGTTTTCTCGGATTGGAGTTGCATCATGGCAGTTATGATTTCATCTTCGGTAATGTCTTTTTCTAAGGAAGCAACTTGTTCAGCATTTAAGGAGGTGAGAGATCTGTTCCAACATAGGTCTCAGGGGAATGTGCTGGTGCTCTATATAATTCCTCATAGTACCTTGCGAACTCTTCAGCTATCTCTGCATCTGTCAGGCATGGTTCCGCCTGTTGGGATGTGATCATTCTCACTTGGCTGTGTCCTTCATCTCTCCGTTCGAGCCAGGCAAGCATCTTTCCTGCTTTGTCACTCGTTTCGTAGATTCTGGCTTTCATTGTATTATGTGCTCGTTTTGCCTTGTCTAGTGCAATGTTTTGGAGTTTTTTCTGCGCCAGGGTTAATGCCCTGTTCGTGTCAGCGCAGTCTTGGCGTAGATGCGCTGCCTCTGCTTGCTCCACATTTGCTTCTGCCTCCTTTATTGATTCTAGATGTCGTTTCCTTTATGCTGTAGTCCAGAAGATAATTTCTCCTTCCCATAGTGTGATAGGCCAGTCTACCGATCCTTCGTTTAGCTCAAAGTATGTCGTGCTAGCTTTTTGTAGGCGTTCTACCAATTCAGGAGAGCCTAGGTGATAACTGTTCAGTCTCCACGCAGGTGGAGATTTCGGTTTGCATGTTATTATTGATATGAGTAGAGGGGAGTGGTCTGAGATGCCTCTTGGGAGGTATTCCGCTTGTGTTGCTGTGTGTATTATTGCTGTGGGTACAAAGAAGCAGTCTAGGTATGATAACGATGCGTGTACCCCGGAATGATAGGAGTATTGTCGCTCCCCGGGATGCAGGTCGCGCCACACATCCCTGACGCCAAGTGCCTCCACAAATGAGGCCAGGTTGGTTCGGCGGGTGGGTTCTCTGCTGCGTAGATGTGTGCGATCCTCTGTGTTACTTATGACATCATTAAAGTCCCCCACCCCCCAAGGATCAGGATATGTCCTCAAGCAGGATTGCCTGCAGTGCGGGCGGGGCATAGATCGCCAGTAGGGAAAGTGATTTATTCCATAGTGTGCCTGTGGCATATGTGAATTTGCTCCCGGTATCCTGCGTTATTTTTGTGAGGGTGAGTGGCAATCTTTTATGTACGAGTTTCAGTACTCCTCTGGCTCCCATCGTGGAGCCTGCCTGTGCTGCTATGCGGTAGTATGCGGTAGTTTGAGCGGTTGAACAGTGCGTTGGATGTGCCTGCCAAGTGGGTTTCCGTTAGGAAGACTGTCTGGGCCATGCCTGTTCAACAGCTGTCGTACCAGTCGCCTTTTCAGGCTGTTACTCAGACCGTTCACATTCCAGCTAAGAAGTTTTAGAGTACGAATTTTGTCGACCTGCAGCGGTACTTCAATGCTCGTGATCCTGGGTGTCATCATGCCTTCCTGGGATAATGGTGTCGCCTGTATTCATCTTGTGGCGGAGAATCGTCAGCCAGTATTTGGTTATTTTCTAATGTCTGTATGCTTTGATATTCCGTTGAGCTTTCCCATTTCTAAGTTTACATCCAACACCCCCCCTGCCCACTCTTCGTCCCCAACTGAAGTATCTGTCGCCCTTTCATAACTCAGTAACTTACTCCAAAATGAACTGATTAAATATTCTGTGGTTTCTTCTTTATTAGGGGGGTGGCTCCGGTGTGACCGCCAGCCGTTGCGTGTTTATTGCTACTTGTTTACTGTTTGGAGTATGAGCTTCTTTTCATCTCATTGTGTAGTGATAGAGCCAACAGGTGATTATTGCGTGTTTCATTATGGCGGTATTTCTTCCTGCTGTTGCTGGGGTATGTCCATTGGTCGTCTCTCAGGATGCAGCCCATTCCTTTCGCCTCCTGTTTTCTTTTTAACGCTCCAGTCGCCTGCTCTGTGTCTCTCAGCCCAGTTCCACGCTTCTTTCTGATCTGTGAAGTGCACCATGGTGCCATTGTGGAATGTCTTAAGTTGGGCGGGAAAGATTAGACCATACTCTTTTCCCAATGCCTGCAGCCGTTTTTTGCACTTCCCTGGTGAAATCCGGGAAGAAAGCGTTTTTCGATCCATTGTAGGTGATGGCCCCCTTCGATCTCGCCATCTGTAGTACAGCATACCTGTCCCTATAATTTAGGAATCTTGCGATGACAGCTCGTGGGGGTGCCCCCGGTGCAATTCTGCCAGCTGGGATACAATGGGCACGTTCAAGGGAGAAGAATTTGGAAAAGGATTTTGCATCGTATATATCTGTGAGCCTTTCCTCGAGGAACAGCTCCATGCTTTCCCCTTCGGCCTTTTCGGGGAGGCCAAGTATGCGAACATTGTTGTCGGAGATTCTCGCTTCCAGGGTTTTTATTCGGTCCAACATACAAGACATACATCTATTGACCCCTCAAAGGCTGTCTTTTGTTTTCGAGATGCGGGCCTCGGCTTCTCCAGTGCGCGAGGTCAATTTCTGCAAGTCATGTCTCAGCAGGGACACATCAGCCCCAATACTGTCCATCTTTTTCTCCATCGATGTTCTGGAGCTGGCGATATCACTCAACACATCCCTGAGGGAAATGTCATTCTCCATGTTGTCCAAATCCATTGATGCCGGACGTTCCAGTGATGCGGAACATGGGTGTCGTTGCATATTGTTCTATCCTGCTCTGTGTGGATGTCTTCCTTGGTCTATCCTTTCCCATGTTGGATCAGTGTCGTAATGGAGCCGGGGTGTCTTGTGCTCCAAGGGAGGGTTTTTGCAGAGGAGCCACGTAGGTGCGATGCGAGGACTTGTAGATTTTAGGGATTGCAGATGTGAGATATTTTTGATTTGTGGCGTTAAGGGCGGGATAAAGCTGTGCTACTCCCAGAGTGGGATCTTATTTTGGTATTGCGTCCCTCAGTGGAGGCATCCTTTGCTCGTGGGACAGCACATACAACTGTTTTTACAATTTTCGCACTGGTCGTTTATGCCTCCACCGTCCAGAGTCTTCGGTTCTGATCTTTTTCCCACCTCGGTACACACACCGCTCCTGCTTGTGATGCGAATTATCAAGTGCCCACAGCAGCGGGTTCCTTTAAGGTGTTTGGTTGCTGGGTGACCCACAGTGTGCTTTCTCCAGCCTGCAAGAGGTACCACGTGCACACCGGGGGGGAGGGGGTCTATTCTACTCAGCAAGATGATCTGTAGACGGTGGTAGTGTCCACTTAAAGTGTCTCTCCAACTGGCGCCCTCCGGCACCTATAGGCCGTTACGCAGCCGGTATCCAGCGGTGTGATCTGTAGCTTCTAGTTTCCTCGGCACACACATAGTCAGTGCTGCAGGGGTGCGCTGCTCTGGGTTGCTGGGCCCACCGTGAGTGGTCTGTCACTAATCTGCTGGGGCAGTGATGCAGCTCCCAGCATCAGGATCTCACCGTCACTCTTTACCTGCACACGTGGGGTGCCCCAGTCTCTGGTCTAGTTGTGGATGTGCAATGTTGGCGAGTATGGGTATCCCAACTCTTCTCTTGGGGTTTGGGAGCGGCCGGGGGGGTTCCATTTTTCCCCTTTCCTTTCTGATCGTATTGCGCACACCCCGGTCCTCCCACTCCTTACCGGCCTTTTTCTCCGCCGCATAAGATGGGTGTCTGCACCGTCGCAGCCTGCAGAGCTTCGACGGGCGCTCTACATCCCGACCGGAGCAGGGGACCGAAAGTCTGGGTCTCCACACGTCTCCAGCAGCAGTCTCTCTTCTCCGGAGTCGCTTCGCCTTTCGTTTCATCTACTGCGGGGGTGCGCTGGTTCACACCTCTGGCTCAAGCCTCAGGGTACTTGGTCGGGGACCAGCACCTGGTTCCCGCGCCGCTCGCCTCGGCAACGCCAGGCCGCTAGGCAGGGGTCCTCCCTCCAGCTCCGTGGCGGCCTTCCTCACAGGGGCAGAGTGGAGCACCGCGGGGAAGACAGCGGCACACCTTGGTGTGCGCGGCAGCCCCTCCGTCTCAGTGCCCGCCGGCCATCTTGGATCTGCTCCGGCGCCAGTCTCCTTACTTTCTCTCAGCAAATTTCTTCGTATTCCGGGCGCGGATACATCCCGAAATTACATCAGGCTTTTAGCTGGGGTCATACACTTCGATTTAAGGCAGGTGTATGCTCATTTTGTCGCATTCCTCATCAGGATAATGTAGGATTTTTCTGGCGGCCCGGGAGCTCGCAGAGATCACGTCTGCATGCCGAGCCCGCTGGCCACGCCCGTCAGGAAGGTCCTTTTTGAGATTTACTCTGCGCGCCAAACCAGGTTTGGTCTCTTTGTTCATTTTGTCTTTGGCGGACTTCACGAGTGAAGCCCGCCTCTGGCACAGTATGTCTGGCAGGGGCAGGATGTGAGGGAGGTGCCAGATACTCCCTTTGCTTAAACCCCTTGGTTACAGGAATGCACCGAAAGGGGATTGGCCGGCTGGCAGTCCGGCAAGGACTTCCACCCTGCTGTGTGGTTGACAGCTAGGCTGGAATGAATGTGAGAAACCTGCATAAAAGGTGAGGCTTTTTGGCTTGGAAGGCAGAGTCGACCACTGGACGAAGGAATCCGAAGAACTTGGAAGAAATGCCTGCTGCAACTCCTGGGCCGTTGGTTTGTCCAGTGAAGCCCTGCTGCTCTGCTGAAGCTCTGAATTCGCCTCGACTAGAGAAGCCGTTGAAGGACGACTTCTCCCTTTTGAGTTGGTAGGACTAATCAACTCCGAAGTAGCCAGTCTGGACATCCTCTCGAAGCTGGTTGCATTTCCACCGCAGTTGCTGCTGGAACCTGAAGAGCCAGGGAGAGGAACACCAGATTGTGTGCGCTGCTTTTAAGTTGGACCCGAGCGCTAGGAAGATCCTCTGGACTTTCCTGATGCAGGACTGACCAAGCCTGAGCCACCTCAACAGAGTTCTGGACCCCAGAAGCAAGGAAAGTCTGAAGTGGTATCCGAGAACCGCGTTGTTGCTATTTGCTGTCAGTAAGGAGTTGAAACACTGAAGAACCGCTGAATTGAAGTTTGGCCATTGCTGCTGCTGACCGTCCCATTGCAGAGCAGGAGTCCCCATACGTCCTCCCTCTTGTCCCCACGGCTGAGGCCCAGGAACAAAAGGATCTGCAGAGCTGTACAGGAACAGAAGACAGCTGGCACCATTTCTTCTAACCAGAGGTACTGTAAAGTCTAAGAGAACTTACCTCTTGTTGTGTAGCCTTCCTTGCTCTCAGTTCAATCCTGTCTTGGTTACCTTGCAGAGCTGGTAAATATTTGCCCTTTACAAGTCTCCCAGCTTTTGGTCCTTCAAGTGTTCTATTTTCTACATACATTTCTACAAACATTGTGCAAGACTTTTTACCTACCTGCAAAGATCTCCAGTCCCCCTTGACATTGTGCAATTAACATTGGCTGTCCTAACTCCCTGAGAGACGACTCTTTCTCCAGCATGGGGTCTGGCATGGGTTCACATGCTCAGCAATATTCCCCGTCAGGCTGGGAATCCTCGGTAAAGAAAAAATCGGTTTCAGTTTAGTTTCTGAACTGTCTTTCTCCTAATGACCAATCACTGGTCTCTGGGTCATAGTGCCCCCAGCCAATGGCTGCCCTCTATCTAAGCCCCTCCTCAGGCTGCCTTCTTCAGATTTTTACCACACGTTCGAGTGTTGGGAGTCCTCGTGCTTGGCTCTCGAGCTTTTAATGCATATTGCGTTTTTTCAAAGAGTTTTGTCTTAATTTTTCGGTCAAATAGAGCCTCAAGCTCTACTGATTCATCATCTGATTAACGGGGACCCGTTTCGGAAATCTCTACGCTCCTCCAGGGCGAATTTACGTTGAATTTCACTTCTTGGAGGATTCCGTAAGATCTTTGCGGCCTACCCCGCGTGGACATGGTCAAAGACAAAGAAGACTTGATGCCCGTTGGAGCCAAGCTGTTTAGGATGTGCCCAGGATGTGGACTACAGAACGTCTTCAAGGAGGATGGGCACTCCCGGTGCCTCTTCTGCCTGCACTCAGACAAGTCTCACGTGGAGGAGGCCTGTGCGTTCTGCAATGACATGTCCACCCGTACCATGAAGGACTGTCACAAGAAACTAGCTGACTGGCTGGAGTTGAAGAGCCTGGCGACAGGTGAGCCCTGGCAACGTACTTCCCCCCCCCCCAAGAAAAGGTCTGAGTGGTCTTCTAAGACCTTTTAGGGTGCTCTGGCGACGAGGGCCCAACATAAGGCAAAGCATCGCCAGGCCACGGGCACTGGCAACGCTGTTACGGGCTCTGCGGCTGCCAGGCCCGGCTCCGCATCGCCGACTCTGTTAACCACCGGCCAACGCTCCGGCTCTGCGAAAAGTAAGTCGGACAACACGGGTAAGCTTCGGGAGAAGCCCCGATTGGTTCTGACGGAGAAAGCCAAGGGGGAGCGAGGCGGTGACCCTCCCCCCACGGTGACGGCCTCAGACGCGCCCAACGTCGTGAAAGACCAGATTCACCAGGCTAAGGCTTCGATTGAGGTAGTGGCAGCGTCCCTGGCTAAGACCACAGATGCAGCCCCAGTGGAGACTACTTCCAAGCCAAGAGTTTCCCTGCCCTCCCAGAGGTAATCGTCTTTCCTGCCCATCGAAAAGAACCCCGTAAAGCCCCTGGCAGAGAAAAAGGGGGTGGGGGGGGCGATAGTCCTACCAGACTCAGATAGCTCTTCAGAGGACGAGCTCTCGGGCCTCAAGTCAGTTCTGGACAAGAAGTTCGTCGAGGTCAGGTCCTATGGGAAGGACCCCGACGAGGCGGATGTGGAGAGCAGCGACGGAGCCGACAAGGAACGGCAGGTCGACGAGGAACCGGACACCATGCCGATGCCAACGCTCCCGTTGCAACCGCTGCCACCACCGACGGACAGGTCGGAGGAGATCTTACTTGCCCTGCACACCATGTGCTCAAGAATTAAGGACAAGGATGCCTTTGCCTAGGACAAGGATGCCTTTGCCTCCGGCGGATGATCCAGCGGTGCCTGAACCATTGGGAAGCCCTCCATCCAAGCGTAGGCGGGTCCATCCACCCCCACCCTACCATCCTTCACCTCCATCCCCTCCACCGAGGGAAGAGACGAACGGGAACGGACAACGGCGGCAGCGACGGAACTGATCTCCCGTCGCCCCCACCCCGGGCTTCCTCCTGACGAAATTGGCTCATTTCTCGCCATGATCGCTAGGGCCTCAGAGCTTTTTCAACTATGCCCCTATCTGGACAATTGGCTCATCCGAGTGAATTCAAAGGCACTAGCTGTCGGACACAAAGCGAGGACCGTCCGCCTGCTCACGTAACTGGGGTTCTCTCGATAAAATATTCGAAGACCTGCTTGGAGCCATCTCAGGACGCTCAGTTTCTGGGAGCCAGACTCAACACGGTGGCTGCACCGTCGGAGGCCAAGATAAAGGTTATCCTGGGCAGGGTACAACAGCTGTTGACCATGAAGGTTGCCAGGGTGAGGTCCATCCAGTCCCTGCTTGGCATGATGTCGTCATGCATCATCCTCATTCGGCTGTGTAGGCTGCGGCCGCTGTAGGAGTTCCTCAACGCCCGTTGAATGCAAGCGACCGGAAGCTTCGAGGACAAGATCGCCCTCAACGAGACATTCTGTCGAGCAAATCGATGGTGGAGGGTCTGCGCGCATCTAGCGGCAGGCACAGTCTTTCAGACCCCAGCGCATCAGACGGTGACAATGGACGCCTCCCTGGAGGGATGGGGCGCAATCACCAGAAATCTCCACGCAAGAGGCCATTGGCTCTCGGAGGAGAAGTCATTGCATATCAAAGTCCTGGAGCTCTGGACCGTGTTTTGGGCCCTCAGGTCTTTCCTTCCGTCCCTCAAGGGCAAGGTGGTGCGGGTCTTCACCGACAACACCACAACAATGTTCTACATTCGGAAGCAGGGGGGCACCAGATCCCAGGCTCTCTCCAGGGAAGTGCAGGACCTATGGCACTGGGCTGTCGCCCAAAGGATATTTCCTGGTATCCTTCCATCTGGCAGGAGTGAAGGAGTGAAGAACACAGTCACCGACTCACTCAGCAGGGAGCTGCAGTTGCTGTTTCAACGATGGGGCAATCCCCAGATCGATCTGTTTGCAATGAACACCAAGTGCCGGAGGTTCGCCAGCAGGTTTCCCCAGCCAGGGAGCATGGGAGATGCGTTCTTATTCCCCTGGGACGGCCTGTTTCTCTACGCTTTCCCAGTGTTGCTTCTGCGACTCATCAGTCAACTCAGACGGTCCCGGTGCAGGATTATCCTCATCGCACCAACGTGGCCGATGCAGATTTGCTACCCGGACCTTCTGGACATGTCAGCGTCCCCTCCAGTCAAGCTTTTGACGGACGCAGATCTTCTCGCCAGGGAAAGAGGCGTGATTCTACACCACAACCTGGGGTCGCTGAACCTGCAGGCCTAGCTCCTGCAGCGCTAGAGTTCGGAGGATACGAGATCCCAGCCAGGACGTCTTCGACTCTTACGTGCTACGTACATAAATGGAAGAGGTTCACTGTCTGGTGCCGCGCACAGAAGATAAACACTCTATGGATTACGGCTCCTCAAGTGCTGCCGTATGTGGTCACTGGCCAAGGCGGGGGCTGGCACACACTTCTATCAAGATCCATCTGGTGGCTATCTCCCGCTACACCAGAACTACGGGGCAATCGTCGCTGTGGTCACATCGTCACGTCGCCTAGTTAAGGAGTTCATGAAAGGACTTTTCCGGTCGTTCCCGCCTGTGAAGAGCCCCCGGCGTGGGAGCTCCGTGTGGTGCTGGCTAGGCTCATATGTCCTCCGTTCGAGCATCTGCATTCGGCACCTCTGAAATTCCTATCCTGGAAGACTGCCTTCCTGGTGGCCATCACCTCCGCACGACGAGTGGGAGAGATCCAAGCCCTCTCCTGTAAGCCTCCGTACTTGACTTTCCACGCAGCGAGGGACATGCTGAGGACGCACCCCTCCTTCATGGCCAAGGTGCCGTTGGACTTCCATCTCACCGAGTCCTTGGTGTTACCTGTTTTCTTCCCGTCACCGGCTGAGAGGACTTTACACTTGCTGGATATGGCTAGAGCGCTTAAGTTCGAATGGATTGTGTCCTCCCACGTATTCCTCATCTTGTGATAAATCGTTATCTCCAGCTTTGCTGCTTCGGAAAAAAAACATTCTCGGCAGAGGGCGCTGTGCTCGAGGTCGTGGCGTCGATTGTCCCTCAACGTACTCTGTACTCTGTCGACGTCACCGATGGTATAAATAGCTCGAGCCGCGCCAGTTGCTTCAGTTCCATTTTTCCGATCGCTTCGCGATCGAGAACGGCGCGCTTCTATTTTCTGTGAAGAAAATGTTGTCATCTTCGACACCTTCGACACCCAGAACTGGGTTTAAAAAGTGTGCAGATTGTGGATCTAAGATGTCCATCACCGATCCCCATCGGATTTCTCTGATGTCTCGGTTCCAGTCACCGAACCGACGACTGCGGCTCCTGCCAATCTATGACCGAAAAAGCTCTTCGTGAGAGGAGAGGTAAACTGTCGGTGGGGAGGGAGTCCTCAAAAAAGGTTTTGTCAAAAGGACTCAAGAAAGCGACTGATTCTAAGGAATCGGATCGCCATAGGCACTCGAAGAGATCTCGATCTAGGAGTAGATCGAGACACTCTTCGTCATCATCGAAAAAATGAAGAGGAGACATATATCTCCCTCATCATCTTCTCCTTCAGAGTCGACCGAAGAAATTCGTTGTCCGACTAAATCGGATTCTCCCAGTAAGTGGGAAGAATTCCGCAAAAAGATGATGGAGGTTTTCGAGAATGCGGCCCCGACCCCTTGACAGACCCTCGAAAAATCCATACCCCTAAAGTCGCTCCATTGGACGACAAAGGGAAGTCCAAGGATACCATGGCCAAGACCGGTAGCGTCGAGGAATCCAGAAAACCTCGGGTCGACGTAAAACCGTCGAAGACTCTTCGAGAGTCGAGCACCTCTCCAGTGCCATGCAAGAAATACAGGTCGTCGAAGACTTGAACAACTCCGTCGACGCCCTCGACGTCGATAATTTCGACACCAAAGCCAAATGCGTCATCAACGCCATTATCGAAGTCATCTTCGAAAAACTTCGAAGACACCCTCAAACTTCGAGGGATTTGCCATTTCCTTCGAAGCAGATGGAAGAGGAAGAAAGGAGATTCACTCCTTTGCCCAGGTCAGACTTTTTCAAATCTATGTCAGCAATCTATGAAGAGTCTGCTTCAGAAGAAGACGAGGTTACTCCTTTGGGAGTTAGTTATGGTACAAGACAAGTTCCCGAGGAACTTATTGACCAGGAATCTAGAATGAGAGACCGGAGTGATACCCTACATTCTGCCAGTGGAGTTGACACATCCCCAGAATTAGTTTGCCAAACCTGATCCTGCAGAGCATGCAGATGCTGGGTACAGGGGTCTTATGACCAGGGTAGTTGAATATATGGGTTGGGGTAATACTTCACCCATTTTTTTAACAAGATGACATGACGGATATAATCGTCAAGGGACCTCAGAAAGATCCTGTTCTCCCTTTTCACAGGGCCCTTCAAAGGACTGTGGAGAAAAACTGGGAGAAACCAGAAACTATTGCTGCTGCAGATAGTACTTTTCCAAGAAAATATAGACCAGCTGGAACGGATCCTGAATATTTGAATAAACATCCGACTCCAGAGAGTTTAGTCATTCAGGCAGCATCTACTTCAAAACAAACTGCTTATCCAGCTATCCCTCCAGATAGAGAGGATAAAAAAATTGATGCCTGGGCACGTAAAGTTTTCACGTCAGGCAGTATGGCACTTAAGTTGGCAAATGTCACCTGTACCCTAGCCAGGTTTACCCATACCTTGTGGGACTGTATTTCGGCGGCGGCTGATCATATTCCGGAAGGCGAGGAAAGGGAAGGCTTCCTGAATATAGTCAAAGACGGGAAGGAGGCAATGGGGGAATGTCTCCAGTCTGGACTGTATACTGCTGATAGTATCAGCAGATCCATGGTGGCAAGCGTTGTGCTACGCAGATTTGCGTGGTTGAGGAAGTTGTGATTTGCACCAGACGTGCAAACTAGACTCCTCAACATGCCCTTTGATGGCTCGAGGCTCTTTGGCAGAAAGGCTGATGAAAGCCTAGAAAAACTTCAGACCTCGAAAGTGGCAGCTAAATCACTTAGCGCCTCTTTGCACCAGCCTCTAAAACCCTATTCCGCCTCATCTTCCTGGAGGGGTTGTTCTTTTCGATACTACTCCTCTTTTGGTAGAGGAAGAGGACAGGCTTCTCAAAGGGGCAAAAGAAACTTCCCTTGTGGAACACGGGGAAGAGGTGCAAAATCAGCCTCAGGAGCGGCATCTGTACCCTCAGCCACTCATGCAGCCGCCTCCGAAACCCTCTGAGACCTTGTTACACAAAACACCAGTGGGAGGCAGGATCTCTCAACATCTGAAGGAATGGCGGGGCATTACCTCAGATGCTTGGGCACTGGAAACAGTAGCCCAAGGTTACTGTCTCCCCTTTCTAAAAAGGCCTCCGAATTATCCACCGAGAGCCAACTCCGCCAAAATTCCAGATCCGCTCCTGTTGCAGGAAATTCTAACCCTGCTAGAGAAAGGTGCCATAGAACTGGTACCTGTAGTGGAGAGGAACAGGGTTGTTACTCCCCATATTTTCTCATCCCAAAAAAGGACGGAGGACTGAGACCCATCTTGGACTTGAGAAACTTGAACAAGTTCCTCAGGAAGGACAAGTTCAAGATGGTGACTCTTTATCAGATCCTTCAGGCTCTCCAACTCCAAGATTGGTTGGTATCATTAGACCTTCAGGATGCTTACTTACATGTGCCAATCCATCCAAAGCACAGAAAGTACCTGAGGTTCGCGATTGGCAATTCTCATCAGTTTCGAGTTCTGCCATTCGGGTTGACCTCCGCCGAGGGTTTTCACCAAACTGTTGGGGGTTGTGGCAGCAAGTCTCAGGAGAGGAGGTATTCACATATATCCCTACCTGGACGACTGGTTTATCAGAGCAAGTTCTCCAGAACAAGCTCAGGAACATCTTTCGATCACCTGCCACTTCCTCCACAAACTGGGCTTTTCCCTCAATTTCAAGAAGTCCCACATGATACCATCCCAGAAACTCCAGTTTATCGGAGCAGTCTGGGACACTTCGTCGGGAAAAGCCTCGCCTCCCGAAGTGAGAGCTCTCCACATCCAGCAGATGGTAACGAAGTTTCAGAATGCCTAACATCTACCGGCCTTCGATTTTCTCAGGTTGCTCGGCCTCATGGCATCCTGCATTTTCCTAGTACCAGAGGCCAGGTTGAGAATGAGATCCCTTCAATGGGCACTCAGAACTCAGTGGTCCCAGTTCTCAGGGAATATGTCGGATCTTCTGCAAGTCCCGAGCGCAGTTGCTCAGGATCTTCTATGGTGGGCTTGCAACGACAACATTCTCAAGGGAGAGTCTTTTTGGCAACCATGGCCGGAGATAACGGTAGTGACGGACGCCTCACTCACGGGGTGGGGAGCACACACCAACGATCTGACTATCGGCGGTCTTTGGTCTCCATCGGAGTCCAAACTACACATCAACCTATTGGAGCTGCGGGCAATCAGACTAGCTCTGAAGGCCTTTCTGCCCTCTGTACATGGAAAGAATGTCGTGATAATGACGGACAATACAGTGGCCTTGTACTATCTCAACAAGAGAGGAGGTGTAGGGTCCCTGCCACTGTGCAGAGAAGCAATGCAGCTCTGGTTCTGGGCAATACGAGAAGGAATCTCTGTCGGCATTTCAGCCGGAGAGAAGAACACGGCGGCAGACGCTCTGAGCAGGCTGAGCACGGTCTCTCACGAGTGGGAGCTGGCTCAGGAAGTCCTTCTGGAGATCTTCGCCCTTTGGGGAACCCCTCAAGTGGATCTGTTTGCCACCGCGATCAACCGGAAGTGCGATCAGTACTGCTCAAGGGAATTTCCTCAAATAGGAGCTCTGGGAGACGCATTTGTAGTGGAGTGGAAGTTTCCACTGTTGTACGCGTTTCCCCAAGTCCCCGTGATTCCTCAAGTAACCAGGAGGTTGAGAAAGTTCAGGAAAACCATGATCCTAATTGCCCCGGATTGGGCCAGGAGAACGTGGTACCTGGACCTTCTAGACATGTCCATCTGCCCTCCAATACGTCTTCCGCAAAGAGAGGATCTTCTCTGGCAAGAGGAAGGTCGGGTTCTCCATCCAGAGGTCAAGACACTCAACCTTCACGCATGGTTTCTGAGAGGTTGAGATACAAGGATTAGGATCCTCCGGATGACGTAATGGAAATCTTGCTTTCGGCCAGAAGACCAGCAACAAAGTCTTTGTACCGATGTCGCTTGAACAGGTTTAGTAACTGGTGCAAAGGCAAGGATGTGGACCCTTTTCAGTGTGGCAACCAAATGGTACTCTGTTCTACTACATCTAGCTAATCTGGGGCTCCAGATAGGAACAATCAAAGGATACCTTGCTGCGCTGTCCATTTTCAAGCGCTCCTCGGAAGAGGTTTCATATTTCAAAATACCGTTAATAATTCAATTCTTAAAGGGGCTTACTAATGTATACCCTCCAGTACCTTTTCATGTACCAACTTGGGACTTGAATTTAGTATTAAAATTCTTGACTTGCATACCTTTTGAGCCTCTGCACTCATGTCCATTGAGGCTTTTGACTCTAAAAACTGTCCTCCTTGTTGCCCTATCAGCCCGCAGGGTTAGCAAACTTCAGGCTCTCTCATGCAAACCACCATATACTATTTTTTATAAAGATAAGGTAGTCCTTAAAGTTAAACCTTCGTTCTTGCCAAAAGTAGTCTCGGATTTCCATTTGTCACAAAAAATAGTACTACCAACTTTTTATCCTCCTCCTCATCTGGGCAAAGAGGAGGAGAGATTACACAGATTAGATCCCAAGAGGGCTCTTAGTTTTTACATCTCAAGGATGGCTAAATTGAGACAAGATGACCAACTGTTTGTGGGTTATACTGGTCATAAATTAGGCTTATCTGTAACAAAATAGACCATTTCCCGCTGGATCATATTAGCCATAGTTGAATGCTACAGATTAGCGGGAAAAGAACCACCAGATGGGCTTCGTGCCCATTCTACAAGGGGAATGGCTACTTCTGCGGCTCTAAAGAGGGGAGTCCCGGCAGCAGATATTTGTGCAGCTGCAACCTGGAAAACAATGCATACTTTTGTTAAACATTATTGTTTGGACACTGCCTCCTCTAACGAGGGTTTATTTGCAAAGGCAGTTCTGCATTCTGTCCACGAAAACTGAAATTAATGCTCCCACCTCCAAAAATTGATACTGCTATGGGAGCCTATCACAAGATGAGGAATACGTGGGAGGACACAATCCATTCGAAGAGCAAGTTACTTACCAACTGTAACGTTCTTTCGACTGGATGTTCCTCCCACGTATTCCTCATCGACCCTCCCATCCTACCCCACAGTACAGTTTACGTCTTACACTTTCCTCTCACGAAGAATGTATCGGTCATGGGACACGCCTGGGTGTTCCTTATATATATAGATATCATCGAAAAAACAGAACTGAAGCAACGGGCGCGGCTCAAGCTATTTATACCATCGGTGACGTCGACAGAGTACGGAGTACGTCGAGGGACAATCGACGCCACGACCTCGAGCACATCGCCCTCTGCCAAGAACATTTATTTTTCCGAAGCAGCGAAGCTGGAGATAACGATTTATCACAAGATGAGGAATACGTGGAAGGAACATCCAGTCGAAAGAACGTTACAGTTGGTAAGTAACTTGTTCTTCTACGTGAACTGCACAAAGAGTTTTCGGAAGACATCACAGCTTTTTGTGAACTTTGGCCCTGTGGACCAAGGGAAGGCCTCTCCAAGGATTCCATTTCCAGGTGGCTCTCCGGCTGCATCACCAATTGTCACCGGTTGGCAAACCGACCGTTGCCTGGCCGTCCGAGAGCCCACTCGACCGCAGCGATCGCTGCAATTACGGCATTTCTGTCTGGTGTGCCTTTGCTGAACATCTGCAGGGCTGCTACGTGGAGGTCAACACATACCTTCACAAAAATCAACTGCGTCGACCGGGACCCTTGTGAGGAGCTAAGAGATGCTTAATGTTGAGCCTTGCAACCTCCCGTGGTTGTGCATGTGTGTACTGCTATGTATTCTTTTATTCATGAGCATGTAAATCCATGCCAGACCCCATGCTGGAGAAGGAACAAGTTACTTAGTTGTAACTGCTGTTCTCCAGCATGGGTCTGGCATGGATTCACATGAGAACCCTCCTGCCTACCCCTCTGTGGCTCTTCTCTTGGTCCTACTGCCACTTTACGTGCTACCGAATCTGAAGATTGCTGCCTGAGGAGGATCCTGTTTTTCCTGGGCCTCAGTCGTGGGGACAACAGGGAGGACTTCTGGGGACTCCTGCTCTGCAATCGGAAGGGCAGCTGCAGCAATGTGCAAACTTTTATTCAGTGGTCCTTCGGTGTTTCAGCTCCTCCCGTCTGATTGCAAATAGCAACAATGCGGTTCTCGGATACCACTTCAGACTTTCCTCACATCTGGGGTCCAGCACTCTGTTGAGCTGGCTCAGGCTTGGTGAGTCCTGCATCAGGGAAATCCAGATAATCTTCCTAGCACTCAGGTCTGAATTAAAAACAACATAAAAAATCTGGTGCTCCTCTCCCTGGCACTTTGGTTCCAGCAGCAGTGGACATACAACAAGCTTTGAGAGGATCTCCAGACCAGGTTACTTTGGAGTTGATTGGTCCCACCAACTCAAAGGGAGAAGTCGTCCTTGCAGGGCTTCTCTAGTTGAGGCTAATTTGGAGCTTCAGCACAGCATCAGGGCTTCACCGGGCAAACCAACGGTCCAGGAGTTGCAGCAGGCGTCTTTCAAGTTCTTCTTCGGATTCCTTTGTCCAGTGGTCCACGCTGCCTTCCAAGCCAAAAAGCCTCACCTTTTATGCAGGTTTCTCCCATTCATTCCCAGGTAGCTGTCAATCACACAGCAGGGTGACTTTCCTTGCCGGACAGCCAGCCGGCCAATCACCTTTGGGTGTATTCCTGTAACCGGGGGGATTAAGCACAGGGCATTTCTGCACCTCCCTCACTTCCTGCCCCTGCCAGACATACTGGAGCTAGAGGCGGGCTTCACTCATGAATCCCGCCAAAGACAAGACAAAACAAACAAAGGGACCAAACCTGGGTTGGTGCGCAGAGTAAATCTCAAGCAGGACCTTCCCAACAAGAAATGGCAAAATAAGAAGACCGGGGCCATTTTGACAAAATGTTTACTCACAGGTGCTATACTGCAGCTGAGGATTCAGCCTGCAGTAGAAAAGCTCAATGGTAGGAACATTAAAGCACTGCCACCAGCCATTTAAAATAGTGAGGGTAGCATAAAAATGTTACATAAGAAAGTAGGATAAGGGGCTACTAGGTAACCCCCAACACTCCAATTAAGATGGTGTGTGCTGGACCCACAAAGAGAAAAGGGGAAGTAAAGTCAATTTCACTTTATTATTCTTGGGAACAGTAGTTCACCCTTTTGGTCTCTAAGGTTTAAGGTAATTGGCACAGAAATGAGAACAGCCACAGAGTATTACATTTTTTGTTTCCGAAACTCGAAAATGGACGTCGACCGGACGTGCCAATAATACTATCCCTAGTGTGATGTATCCTGTACCCATGGCCCTTCACACGTTGAGGTCCCTCAGATAGTTTTTTTCTGTCATAGTCGGGCGCAAGTTGCAGAGTTCCTTTTTCTGGCTAACGCCATTACTTATCCAAAGTTTTAAGATTTAGACTTTCTTTGTCCTCTCGACAACTGTACACTGCAAGATGTCCGGCGACTGCTTTTGAGGACAAGACCATTCGTCGACGACGGCTCCTGTCTTGGCGATCTTTCTCTGCGGCCTTCAAAGGCCCTAACGGGCTAGGCCGTGCACCGTATGGAGAGTGGGGGAAGGTCATAATTCATCTCATTTAGAGAATGCTTATTCCCCTATATTTACTTTTTTCCGACCACACTGCCATCTTTCCACACTGGAAAAAACACCATTTATATTCTGTCCTTCCTGTAACAGGGAGTGTTTCCCTGTAAGCATTCAAACAGTGTGTGTGTGTTAGAGTTCTCAGAAATTTGCTAATTCCTCTCTTCTTATAGAGACCCCCCAGCAACTTTGCTGGATTTTAAGACTTTCAATTGAGTCAGACCCTTTTTCCCCCCACTCTCTCATGTATGTTAATGTGATTTTGAACACTGTTTCTTTTGGTTGTGGAGTCTGACAAACTCCATAGGCATCATATTTTACATTGTCACATAGCATCTTCAGTGCACTGGCACAGGGAAGTCTTTCATATTTCCCTGAGGTTTAAATACCTTGTCTTGGATAAACTACTGTTTCCAAGGGCAGTAAAGTGAAATTGATTTTACTTACGTTTGTAACTTTCTAGACCCAGCACACACTATTTTACAATAGGGTGCTGGAGGGGTTGCTTAGTATCCTCTTTGTCTAGCTTCTCATGTAACAATGTTCTCGGTCTTCTTTTCTCGCCACTTCTTTGTGCAAGGTCCTTCTTGAGATTTACTCTGCGCGCCAAAACATGTTTGGTCCCTTTGTTTTGTCTTTGGTGGGATTCACGAGTGAAGCCTGCCTCTGGCTCCACGGTGTCTGGCGGGGGCAGGAAGCGAAGGAGGTGCCCGAAACTCCCTGTGCTTAGTCTCCTACGAGACCGAATGCACTCTTAGGTGATATGCCGGCTGGCTGTCCAGCAAGGACAGCCACCCAGCTGGGTGACTGACAGCTAGGCTGGATGAATGGTAGAAACCTGCATAAAAGGCAAGGCTTTTTAGCCTGGAAGGCAGAGTCGATCACTGTACGAAGGAATCCGAAGAACTTGGAAAAGACGCCTGCTGCAACTCCTGGACCTTTGGTTTGCGCGCTGAAGCCCTGCTTTTGTGCTGAAGCTCAGAATTCGTATCAACGGAGAAGCCCCGCAAGGACGACTTCTCCCCTTGGGTTGGTGGGACCAATCAACTCCAAAGTAAGCCACTCGAAGCTGGTTGAAATTCCACTGCAGTTGCTGATGGAACTGAATAGCCAGGGAGAGGTACACCAGATCGTGTGCGTTGCTTTTAAGCTGGCCAAGACCTCCAGGAAGATCCTCCGGACTCCCAGGAAGCAGGACTGACCGAGCCTGAGCCACCTCAACAGAGTACTGGACTCCAAATGCAAAGAAAGCCCATCTCGACAGCCAGGAACTGTGGTGTTGCTATTTGCGGTAGACGCGAGGAGCTGGAACACTGACGTGCCACTTGTTTGAAGATTGCCGGTTGCGGTCGGTGACCGTCCCATTGCAGTGCAGGAGTCCCCAGAATTCCCCCCTCTTGTCCTCACGACTGAGGCACAGGAACACCGGGAGCTGCACAGGAACAGAAGCCACCTGCTGCACTTTTCCTCAACCTAAAGGTACTGTACAGTCTAAGAGAACTTACCTCTTGTTGTGCCACCTTGCTTGATCTCAGTTGAGACTTGTCTCGGTTGCTCTTGTAGAGTTGCTTGCCTCTGCTACTACTCACAGGCCTAACTGCTCGTGACCCTACATTTGATTCTACTTTTGCTACAAAGATATCTAAAACATTGTGCAAGACTTTTACTTACCTGCCGGAAGTGCTTCAGTTCACCTTGACTTTTGCTAACTTAACATTGGCCTATCTCCCTGAATGACTCTTCTCTCTTCTGCTTATGTGTTTTGCCTTCCTTCAAGCAAAGGATTAACTGACTTTGCATTGTTTTTTTTCTGGTTAAGAATAATTGTGTGAACACTGGTCTTATTCTGAAAACTCTTTTCTTTGGCACTCCTCTCGTATATTCTAAATGCAACCGTGATATATTAATGTGCACAACACCCTAGCTATTGAAGTCACCTGAGGGTGTAGGTAGTGTCTTTGAGCAAATGGGTATTTGAGGATTTAGAAAAATAAAGAGTGTGTTCGCATTGACCCCCCTTGAGATAAGCCTGGCTCTTCGACCACTTTGCCAACCTGTATAGTACAGATGTGTGCCAAAGGTTGGGTTCCTATTGCCAGGAGGCCAGGTTTGTTGTGGTCCACCCAAAGGGTACTGCATACAATCTTGACTAACATTGTGTAACCTCTCACTTCCTAGGGATCATTCCAAAAAACTGTTCAAGTCCCGCAGATGGGTCGGCCACAAACTTTAACAGACCGGAAAACTAAACGCTGGGCCCGCACGCCATGCAGGCCGAGGCCACCATGAATGTTGAGGGAGCCTCAATCGATGCCAGCAGCCTAAGTGATGCTGCTGGTGATCGAGGCCCGATGGATTCCCGCGTGCGAGCCCCCCCGACTCAAACAGGCAGGCTGGCGGTTTTGCTATGGAGACGACACCCGGCGGTTCAGGCACTCACACTAAACACACGCCCATTGCCAAAAGTTGAAGGTATGGTCTGACAAATCCCTTTCTTCTGGGCCATCGCGTTTGCAACCTTGTATTGCATTTGGTTATTTATATAGCGCTATTTCCCCATTTATGTGGCCTCAATGTGCTTGGTGGTTGGAATGCCCTCGGTGACCGCAGTCAATGTGCTGGAGCTTCTAAGAGTTTGGATCAAAAAATGCTTGTGTGCGTTTTCGCATGCTTAGGACGTAGGGGGCTGACTAGGCTCCACTAAGCAGCCCAAAGGTCAGGCACATGGGTGGGCACTGTTGCTGGTTTGGTTAGAGTGCTATTGTTGAAGATTCAATGTGTGCACCGCTATACCAAATGTACTTTTTGTTGGTAGTCACTGTATGCTAGTGGCAGAGCTGTTGAGGTACGTTAGGTGCTTCAGTGTGAAAGGCTGGAATGGCATAGCCATTGCTGCATTCTACGGTGCATGGATGTTTGGCCGTGCCTGTGGCCACAAACATGGTGTAAGGTATGTGTACCATATGCTTCAATGTTGTTCAGCTACAGTCCTTTGTGGACAGCATTGTCTCATTATTCGTGTTCTCTCTGGTGCGAAAGTCTGAGCAGCGAAGGTGAGTGATATTTTATTGCAAAGACCCTCAGTGAATGCTGCTGCCTTCTCTGGTGTATTTGTAGGGAGGAGTGTTGTGCATGGGCAACAGTTTGTCAAGATGAGCTGATGCGAAGGCTGTCCTTGTCCGTGCTGTAGTTGGAGCAGAAGTAAGCTTTAATTGAGGTGAGCCTCGGCGAATGCAGCTAGTTTCCATGCGGTATATTTCGTGTAGAAGTGTTGTTCATGAGCGACGGATTGTCAAGGTGAGCTGCTGCGAATGCTGCCGGCATCTGTGTTGTAATTGGTGTATAGGAATGTTGGGTTCAGCTGTATAGTTTAGAGAGGGTAGGAGTTCACAAGGATGTTGGGAAGAGCCAGGTTTTTAGGGCCTTTCCGATTTTCAGGTGATTTTCAGTCTTGCGAATGTGTAGAGGTAGGGAGTTCCAGATGATTGGCGCTTGGATGGAGACTGAGGATCCGCCCAGCCTGGAGCAGTTGTGAGGTAAGACCACTAGGCGATATGCTGTGCGAGATCTGAGATTCCTTGAGGGCTGATGGGACAGGATTTTGTCTTGAATGAATTCCGGTCCAGTGTTGTGGATGGCGCGGTGGGTGATGCATATGGTTTTAAAGGTAGTGCGTCGACCAATCGGAAGCCAATGGAGGACTTAGAGTGTAGGGCTGATGTGTTCTCTGTGGTGTAGGCTGATGAGCAGGCGTGCTGTCGTGTTATTCTTTGAAGTTTCCTTAGTTGAGACACTGGAGCGCCTAGATAGAGGCGGTTTGCGTAATTTAGGCAGGAAAGGATGCTGGAGTGGATGGCTGAAAAACGGCGGGGATAGGTGAGGTAAGGGAAGATACACATGAGAATTCATAGATGGAAGAAACAGGTTTTAGATACGGAGGTGGTGTGTTGGGTGAGGGATCAGTCTGTGTCCAATGTACATCCTAGGTTTGTTACCACGTTTGAAGTTACCCGTACTTGTCCTAGGGATTAAGGCCACGGAATCGGTTGGGGAAGGAGGGCCGTTTTCTCGCAAACTAGGATTTCAGTTTTCCAAGGGTTGAGGATGAGGTGGTTGGTCATCATCCAGTGGTAAATTTCCGATCGGCATGAAGACAAGTCTGGACTGCCTTGAGATTTGGGGATTTTAAGGATGATCTGGGTGTCATCTGCGTAGTTGCAGCAAGTAAGATTGTATGAGTGGATGATTGCGGGCAGGGGTTTTATGTAGAAGTTGAAGATTAGGGGAGATAGGGATGCTCCTTGTGGGACACCTTCTCTTACTGGTCGTGAGGTTGATATGAACTGGTGTAGGTGCATGATTTATGAGCGATTTGAGACAAAAGAGGAGATCCATGAGAGGGGTGTGTTTCTGATTCCTAGTGTTTGTAGCCTGTCTAGTAGGATAGTGTAATCGATGGTATTGAAGCGTGCAGAGAGGTCTTGTAGGAGGAGTACAGCGCAGCCTTCTGCGTCAGCTGTTCTTTATAGGTCGTCCCAGATGGACACTAGGGAAGATCCTTTTCCACTGAGTGGCCTGAAGCCTGATTGTGAAGGGTCTAGGAGGTTGTTGGATTTGGCGAAACATCCAAACCGTTTGTATGCTGCGTGGTACATGGGTTTGGCAATTGGCTGGTAGTTCTGGGGGAGGAGTCGGGTGAATGTCGTTTTTTTGAGGATGTGTTTGATGTAGGAGGTTTTTAGGACTTGCGGGAAGGATCCCGATGGGACTGAGTAGTTGAGGGTTGTGCGTGCGACACAACCTGCACAGGTAGAGGCTAGGATGTTTTTGAGGAGTGTGGGTGGGAAAGGGTCCTGAGGGGAGCCTGAAGAGTGACTATCTGCAGTATTGTACAAAAATGTTGCCCTCATTTGTGCACCCCCGCAGTCACTGCGACTTTGGAGGCACACAAAATGAGGGTGACATTTTCTGCGCCCAAGCAGAGCAGGGGTTGCGGGGGTGTCCCTTGCTTACTATTTCGGAATGCGCGGGACACGGAAGAAAAAAAAGGAGAAAAAAAAAGCACCCTGCAGTGTCAGCTCTAACCTACATTAGTGGGAAGAGCTGACGCTGCAGGGATCGCAAGGGGCGGCCAGCACACTTCTGCGTGTGCCGCCCTAAAGGTGAGTGTAGTGGGGGAGTTGGGAGGGGTAATGTAGGCTGGGGGAAGCAGGCACAGTGATCCATGTGATCACTGCGCCGCGCCGTAACTGGTGTCAGCATTTTCGGCCGTTGCAGTTACGGGGGCTCAGTGATCACATAGATCCACTATCTGCTATGAGCGGGAGGAACTCTTGGTGTGTGATGGGAGAGAAAGAGTCGAGGATTTGTACCGAGGGGGGATTTTTGAAGGTCAGTCTGTGGGCGGGTGGGAGCATTTGTTCCAATTTAAAGATGATGGCGGTGTGTCCGTCATTAACGACCTTGTGGCAGTGCAGTGATGTCACATAGGGCTTGGGAGACTGATTAGGGGGGGTGGCTGGAGCATCCCCGGGATTTGAATTCGGATATGATTCTATGTAGTTTCTTGCTCTGGTTTCGAGCATTTAGGATTCTGTTCCCATAGGTTTTCTTGCTTTTTATGATTTCAAGTCTGTATATTCTGTTTATTCTTGCCAGGGCGGTTTTGTTCTGGGCTGTGAATTCGGCGTTCCAGATGGTGCTTGAGAGTTTTTAGTGATTTAAGTTTGGCGGTGAACCAACTGGGTGTTTGTCCTGATCTCTGAGAGGTCTGTTTTGTTGGAATGAGAGGTGTGAGGGCGTTTGTACGTCAGAGGTCGAAGGATTCGATCGCTGGGGTTGCTTCCTGGAGGGAAAGTGTTTGGAGGGTTCAGTGAGTGTGCTAGATCTGGGGTGATTACGACTTTGTTCCATAGTGGAATGATAGGGAGGGTGATTGGTGGTTGTCGTGTGTGGCCATGAATACCAGCCCCTGTGCTGAATGGTATGGAGAAGTAAATTGCTGAGTGATCAGTCCATGATGGGGAGTGGGATGGGAGCTGGGTATATATGTTTGTAGTAATGAAGATCGCATCGAGGGTGTGACATTCCGTGTGGGAGGGTGTGGGGATGTATTGTCAGGTTAAGTGATTCTAGATTGTCTGTGAGTGATCAGGTCATAGGGTTTGAGGTTGAGTCGAACCATATGTTGAAATCCTCATAGATGGTAAGTGTTAGATGTAGGATAAGGTTGGTGGCCACTGCTTCACGAAGTGTGTCTGCGAACTTTTTTGTAGCCCAGGGGTCTGCAGATGAGTTGGAAGCTGTGGGAGGTGGAGGGTGAGAATTGCAGTTTTACCATGAGGGATTCGCAGTCTGGTGGCGGAGGCGTCCTTAATTAGTAGTGGGAATTGGTGTTTGTGTAGTATCGAAAGCCCCCTCATCCCCACCCCTGTGCGATCTGTTCCGCACAGTAAGCTTGTAGGCAGGAGTGAAGGTCTCTTCATAAAAACAGGTCTTATTAATGAAAAGGATGTCTGGGTTTCCTTCTGTGATGAGGTCAGAAATGCCGAATTTATTTTTGGAAACTGACCTGGCATTGATGAGGAAGTAAGATAGTTTGTGGGGTGTCATTTTAGGTGCTAGGTGGGTAGAGTTGTGGGTGGTGGGGGGGGAACTGGAGTGAGGGCGGGCAACGAGGAAGTTGGGGCACGGTGCCGCAGTGTGGAGAAAATGGAACGGAATGGGAGAAGAGGGGAATAGGCCTAGGGCTTGGTGCGGGTGGGGAGGTTTGGGTCCTATAGTGTGGTGGCAGTGTTTGCGATCTCGGTTTGAAGATGGGTGATGCTAGGAGGGGCATAATGTGCCTTTGGTCTGGCCCTTTCCTTGACTTTTGGACAGTCCAAAGGGTGAGTCTTTTAAATTAGACTTTCCAGACTGTTCTTTGTGTCATCGTCGCTTCGCGAGGGCGGATCCCCATCCTCTTTGTTTAGAGTGTTTGGGTCCGGACACCGTTGGGACTCCTGTTTTTACTGTGACTCCCTTTCGGTATGGGCTCTTCAACGTCGGTTGGAACGGTGGGAGGAGGTGTTCCGACGCACTCCGCCATCTCATTTTCAGGTGTTCATCGACGAGAAGAAGAAACGCCCGGTAAGTTCTTTACTTTTCAGAGCACCCCAGCCGGGGGATACCTTCCCGGGTTCCTCTCAAGCCGGGAGGGGCGTTGATCGCTCTGTCACCGGGGTTCGCCCTGAGGTGCCTGTCGGGCCTAATAATTCTACCAGAGTTTTCTCCGAGGGTCTCTGTAAGGGGCCTGTGTACACCGGAGTAACTTCCGAGGCCCCTCCTGTTGGGGCTGTGTAGACCCAGTTCTGCTGAGTCACAGGGTACCGGAGCTTGCTCTGAGGCCTCTCTTTCGGCTTCCCTCAAAAACAAGACCGGGGTGCGCCCTGGGGCCTTGGCTGGGCTTGTGTTTACCGAACGGATGTTCGAGGCACGTGCCAATAAGGCTATTACCGGGCCTTGGTCCGAGGTCCCTCGTACAGAGGCTAAGGCTACCAACAGTTCTGAGGGGCTGGGCAGGGCCCTGTCGGTGAAAGCGGTTTCTCACCGTTCCCGCTCTTGTGGTGATACCAGATCTGTTGAGGGGGCAAAGAAGCAAGGTTCTTCTTTTACCGGCAGTGCTGAGGTCCTTCCTTTGAAGGCTCAGTTGGCGCTTGGTATGTTGCAGAAACATTCCAGGCCTCATAGTACCGGCTCTGCTGAGGTTTCTTATGTTAAGGCTAAAATTAAGACCCCTGACCCATCGACTGGGACCCCTGCCTCACCTCCTCACGTGCCACAATTGCCCTCAGATGAAGACAAAATGACGGCCGTTCCTGCCACGACCACGGCGGCCATTTTAGGTACTACCCCTACAACTACGCCATCTGCCCCTGGTGTAGGGTTCGGTCCTTTGGGTGAACCTAAGGTCACTTGTGTGTATCCTTACCGGCCCGTTTATGATTGGAACGCCCGGATGCCTCTTCTGCACAATGTTTCATTGCCTGCAAGGGCGGCCCCTTTGATTTATGTGGATATGTCGGCGGCGGGCCCGGCGTGGCACCCTTCTCCGTTACATCCCTGGATTTGTCCACCTCATGAGAGGCCTCCTCAGGTTCCGAAGCAATCTCCTGAGGACGCTTTTTTCGGTAAATCTCAAGCGCTTATGCGCACCGACCCCATGAGGGAGTATTTCAAAGGGCTTTTTAAGGAAATTTGTCCACCAGCGCCCCCGGCTCCACCCGTTCCTCTGGTGGTTCCGCCGGCGCCTCCTTTGCCTGTGGTGCCTGCCCCTGCTCTTCCGCCTTTGCCACCGTTGTCCCCAGTGGACAAGGCAGTGCCTGACACGGTTCAGCAGGATCCTGACCTGTCAGATGACCCTCAAGGCGAGCAGGACAACGAGGACCTTCCCCGCTCTGTTAGAGCTTTTCATGACCGGGTACTGGACATGATGAATTTCTTAGATGTTCCGGTTCCCAAGGCACCTGCTCCACAGGAAGGCGTGCTTTCTGGGGCGTTCACCCTGTCTCCTTTGGAGCGTACCGGGCTTTTCCTGCAGAAGGATGTTTTGGCCGAGGTCCGAAGAGTCTGGGAGAAGCCACACTCAGGACTTTTTGTCAATAAAAAGATTGACGCGAGGTACAGGCTGCACTCTTCGGAGGAAGTGGCCTTGTCGTCTTGTCCGCCTCCCTCCTCCACAGTGGTGGCTGCGGCCACGTTGCAGTCCAGACCTGCAGCATCCTCTTCCGCGATGGCTACTCAGGTCTTGGGAAAGGAGGACAAGCTCCTGGACTCCCTAGGGAGGAAAATCTTTGCCAATTCGGCCTTGCAGCTCAGGCAGGCCAATGCCGAATTGATTTTGGCGGGAGCTAACATGCGGATGTGGAAAGGTCTGTCAGAGTTTGAGGAGCACATTCCGGTCGAGAAGTTGGAAGACTTCAGAGGTGGCCTTTCCGATGCCAGGGTCTTGGCCCAGGATCTCCTGGAGGCTGCGGCTCATCATGTAGACACCTCGGCTCGGGGCATGATGCTCGGGGTTGATACCTCGAGGCAAGCGTGGTTGCATGCCACTAAGTTTTCGAAGGAAGTGCAAGACAAAGTATTGGACCTTCCATTCGATGGTAAGGAGCTTTTTCATTCTTCTACTGATGTAGAGCTCACCAAAACCAAGGATAGCACTCAGACGGCTAAATCATTGTCTGTTCTGGTTAAACCTCCCTTCAAGACTCAAAGGCCATTGTCGCAAGGTCGACCTTCCTCTGGTTTTAGGGGATTCCTCAACCGCAAAAATCGCAGAGTAGATACTCCTGTGGGGAATAACCGCTGTAGACCACAGCGTACGCGGTATTTCTCCCCCTCCTCGGCCTCCTCAACAGGTTCAGGTGGCACCGCCACCGATAAACCTGCCAAATGAGGGTTTTCTGCGCTCGCACGAGACCACAGTGGGAGGGCGCATTGCGTCTCATTGGGAGGCATGGCAAACCATCACAGAAGACAGATAGGTCTTGTTAGTCGCTCGGGCGGGCTTCCGCTTACCTTTACCCCCTACCCCACCCCCCAACCCTCCTTTTAAGCCGTTGGGCTCGCCCTCCCTCAACGCCGAGGTTCAGAAACTCCTGGACCTCGGTGCTGTGGAACCCGTTCCCTTTGGGGAGCGAGGGGAGGGCTTCTACTCCCAGCTGTTTATGGTGCCCAAACCCAACCAGGTTGACCTGCACACCATCCAAGACCTTTCCCAGTTCAACCTCTTTCTACCCCAAGAGAAATTCAAGATGATCACGCCCAGCCAGATACGCTCCTCTTTGCAGATGGGCGACTGGCTCAGCGTAGTGGATCTTCAGGACGCGTACATGCATATCCTGATTTGGGCTCCACACAGGAGGTACCTGCGTTTCTCTTTGGGAGAGGAGCACTTCCAGTTTCGGGTGCTTCCTTTTGGCCTCAGCTCGGCGCCGCGTGTCTTCACGAAGATGATGTCGGTGATTGCGGCCTGTCTTCGTCTTCAGGGTATCCATGTGTATCCTTATTTGGACGATTGGCTTTTACGCAGCCCTTGTCCGCTGGCGGCAGCGGGCAACCTCCAGTCTCTCCTTCAGCTCCTGTTGCATCTTGGGCTTTCGGTCAACTGGCGGAAATCCTCCATGAAGGTCTCTCAGGACCTGATTTTTCTGGGTTTTCGTTGGAACACGATCGACTGCAGAGTATACCTGACCGGACACGGAATGGCGGATCTGTTGGCCACGTGTCAGATGTTTGCGCAGTCGGAGAGTATGTCGGCCTGGTGGTTCCAGAGGCTTCTGGGCCTCATGGCCTTGTGTGTGCTGGCTCTTCCTCTTGCTCGTCTCAAAATGAGACGGACCCAGATGGCCCTTCGGAATTCATGGCGTCAGGGAGTGGACCCAGACTCCATGCGGATAATGATTCCGGATTCCATGAGAGTGGACCTGGACTGGTGGTCATCTCTCAGCAATCTGTCTGGGGGCACAGGGTTTCAGGACCCGGTCCCTATGGTGATGATCACGACAGACTCCTCCCTCCTCGGGTGTGGTGTGACGTTAGATCTCCTTCAGGTCTCGGACCTCTGGTCGCCTCAGGACAACCTCCTGCACATAAATCATTTGGAGCTTCTGGCGATTTTCTTGGCGTTCAGACCGGTCCGTGTCAACAAAGTGGTCCACATAAGAATGGGCAATGTGGTGTCAATGTATTACATCAACAAGCAGGGGGGAACGAAGTCTCCCCCCCTCGTGGACCTGTCCATCCAGATTTGGGAGTGGGCCGTGCTTCATGGTGTCTGGCTGCTTGCAGTGCACATCCCGGGCCAGCTGATGCCCTCAGCCGGAGGACAGTGGTCAGCTACGAGTGGGAGTTGAAGGCAGAGGTCCTCTCAGGGATTTTCACGCGCTGGGGCACACCGCAGGTGGACCTCTTCGCGACGGCGGCGAACAAGAAGCTTCCTCTGTATGCCTCCAGAGGGGGGCTGGGAGCCTCCTCTCTGGGGGATGCTCTAGAGATTCCATGGCACAACATGAGAGCTTACGCCTTCCCGCCTTTGCCTCTAGTTCACCGGGCAATTTGGAAGTTGAAGAACTCTGTGAACTGTTCTCTTCTACTGATAGCCCTGTGGTGGCTGGCCAGGTTTTGGTTCTCGGAACTCCAACACCTGTCGGTTTATCCGCCGATCAGGTAACCGGTAACTCCCGATCTTCTCCACCAGGGGGAGCAGCAGCTGTGGCACCCCTCCCCACAATCACTCAGCTTGGCGGCATGGTGCCTCAGTTCAGGTCTTTAGAGCATCTGAATTTGTCTGCGGATAACATGCGTATTATCCAGGCAGCCAGAAAACCCTCGACCAGATCTCAGTACAAGAGTAAATGGCTCAGGTTCTGTCATTGGTGTCTAGAGAAGAAATTGGATCCAAGGGGGGGGCCACGGTTGACACGGTGTTGTCCTTTGTGTCCTCCCTAGCAGAGACAGGGGTTCATGTTCGGTCATGCAGGACTTACCTTTCAGCGGTCTCTGCTTATCTTTCTACGGATCAGTGTTCGTTTTCTCTGACTAACACAGTTGTAAAGAGGCATTTCGCTGGTTTAACACGCCTTTACCCTCCAGTTCGTAATCCGCACCCTCCATGGGACCTGAATGTTGTCCTGACGGCGCTGTGCCATAAACCCTTTGAGCCAATGGTTACTGTGGACCTCAAGTACTTGTCTTGGAAAGTGTCCTTTTTGGTCACCGTCACATCGGCAAGGAGAGTGAGTGAGCTCCAGGCATGGTCTGTGGAGCATCCTTTCTTGGTCTTTCACAAGGACAAGGTAGTCCTTCGAACTAATCCGGCTTTTCTGCCGAAGGTAGTGATCGAATTCCATTTGAATCAATCGATCTCCCTACCGGTCTTTTTTCTGAACCCCACCTCTGAGGCGGAGAGGGTTCTACAATGTCTTGATGTCTGAAGAGCTCTTAAGTTCTACCTGGATAGGATTTACGAGTTTAGAAGTTCTTCTCAACTTTTTGTGACTTTCGGCAACCCACAAGGCAAGCAGGCGTCTAAGGCAACTATTTCTAGGGGGATTGCCGCCTGCATCATGGAGTTTTTCACTATCCAAAAGCTGAAACCTCCTAAAGGTATTCATGCACACCTGGTGCGGGGCAAGGCAGCTGCGGTTGCTTTTCAGAAGTATGTTCCCTGGGAGTCCATCGCTAGGGCAGCTACGTGGGCCTCTCCATCTGCTTTCTGTAAGCATTACTGCCTTGATAGGAGTTCTAGTGCTCATGCTCAGTTTGGTCAGGCTGTGCTGAAGAACCTTTTTCTGTAAGGGGTATTCCCATCCACCCATAGTTCCTGTAAGGAGTGCTTGGGAATCTCCCACAAGTATGGAGGAAAGGGGACGGGACGCAGGAGTATTACCAGGTTACTCACCGTAGTGACCACCTTACTCCTAGTCCATAGTCCCCTTTCCTCCATACGCCCGCCTGCCGTCCCCTCTAATAAGGTTCCTCTGTTATTGGTAATGGGTCTCTGACCTGTCAAAGAAAAGGACTGAGGGGCGATGCGTGGGGCGGAGCCATGGTGGGCGGGGTTACGGCCGCGTGCTGGGCCCCCCGCATTAGAGAGGAAGGACAAATTTTGGGGAAAAATTTGGATGCTTTTTACAAAGTGATCCGGTCCCGTCCCACAGGACGGAGAGATGTCCCACAAGTATGGAGGAAAGGGGACTATGGACTAGGAGTAAGGTGGTCACTACGGTGAGTAACCTGGTAAATTATAGTTTTAGTGTGAAAGGGGATACATTGCATCTCCCCAGAACTCCACATAAGGTGGGGTGTGCTAGTTTCACTTAACAAAATGTAAAAGGGATCCAAAGATCCTTTCTACCCTTGGGAACTGTAGTTCACCCAAGGTTTAGCATAAGAAAGTTAAAAGGGGAGCCTCTAGGGAAACCCAGCAACAGGCACTTAATGCCAATAAGTTGTTAAAGAGGATAACTTTAAAAACACTATGGAGAGTCTTAAAAATGACACCCATAAAAAGAGTAAAAGATTATGCGAGTGTGGAAAAAGTTTCTGACTCGCAGGTATTATGGAAAAATATCCCACTAATAAAGCTAAAGGTTCTGGGGTTGACCCAGCTCAGGAAATTTACCAGTTCTGTGAAAATCTTTTCTAACATCTACACTAAGTACAGGGAAACGGAAGGGGCACCATTTTATTGTCGGCGAACCCCCAAACGCACTCCTCTGTGATTGCGCCAGCATCACTATACTCCGAGCCACAATCCCCCTCGGCAGCTTCAGCGTCTGCATTTCTGGGCAAGGACGAAAAGCTCTTGGAAACATTTGAGAAGAAAATATACTCAAACGCCACCTGCGCCAGGCCAACGCTGATGGCATGTTGGAGGCTGTCAACCTGAACCTGTGGCAGATTTCCTTCCTGAGCTCCCTACCCACAGCAAGGCTCACTTCAAGGCTGGGCTGGAGGAGGCCAAAATCGTGTTACAAGATATAATGGAGTGCACAGTGGCACACATTGACACATCAGGCCGAGCCATTTGTATTGCCACGGACATGAGAAGAATGGCTTGGCTCAAGGCGACAAAATTCAACCCAGACGTACAGGAGCGCATACTAGACCTGCCTTTCGAGGGGGGCGGCCTGTTCCATTCAACAATGGATGATGAACTTGATAAGAAAAAGAATAGCTCCCAGACAGTTGTAGCCAAACGCACAAGCGCTCAGACAAAGGTCGGTCCTTCGTAGGCTTTAGGGGCTTCGAGGAGAGCCAACTGGACAGATCCCCTAGCCAGCATAGGCGCTAAAAGCACAAGGTAGATAACATGTTTTTTTTTCCAGTTCCCCTTCTCAGCCCCATCCTCAGAGGGGAAGAAGTTGTGGCAGGCTCATCCAGATCCACGAATCTCAAGTGGGGGGCAGACTTGCTCTTCACGTACCGTGCAGGCGGACAAAGTTCACAGACCCATGGATCCTCTCTGTATGGGCTTCCAGCTCCCGATTCATCCTCCTCCTCCCTCACCTCCGTTCCCGTAGATTAGTACAGCAACTCCGCTGGCGGAAATCCATTTGTTCGCAACGAGCCAGGCAGTGGAGGAAGTCCCAGCCTTGCAGCAGGCCTGGGCTTATATTAAAACAATGTTACACACAAAAGGAACCAGGCTGACCTGAGAGTTGTTGGACCTTTCTTCCTTGAACCTTTCCCTTCTCCTCCAAAGGTTGAAGATGGTTACCCCAGCCTTCATAGCGGAAACATTGTGTGTAGGAGACTGGTTGTGCTCCATGGATCTGAAGGATGCCTACCTCCACATCCCGATCTGGGAACCCATCGGTCCCTCCTGAGGTTCAGGATCATGGGTTTTCACTTTCAATACAGGTTTCTACCCTTTGGCCTCAATTCAGCACCCAGGATCTTTACAAGGCTAATCAATGCAGTGGTGGCAGCCCTACTCAGGGCACAGGGCCCTCGCATTTCCCCATATCTAGATGACTGGCTAGTCAGGGCGAGCTCTCCGGAGGCGGTCCAGCACATGGCCTCTGCCCTCATGGATACACTAGACGATCTGAGATTTTCTATCAATCTCGAAAAGTCAGCTATTGCCCACACAGAGTCTGACCTTCCTGGGCCTTATATGGGACACAAGGTCTGAGAGGATCTTCCCCCTGAGCGGACTAGATTGCAGCTATCAAGAGGGCTACTGGACCTTTTCTCAGCAGTGCAACGACCTCAGCGTGGTGGTATCAACACCTGTTGGGAGTCATGGTCTCATGTCTTCTTGCAGTGCCATATATGAGGCACAAAATGAGGAGGCTGAAGCTCCACTGCTCAGCCTTCTGTAATCGGGAGAAGGGATCTCTGGCAGAGCAGGTCAGCATACCACAACATCTTCACCAGGATCTAGTCTGGTGGGCTACAGACATCAAACTGTGGATAGGCTGGCCCTTCCGGCAGCCGGCACCTCAACTTACCATTCCCACAGACTCACCCCTAGAGGGATGAAGGGGGTGGGGGGTAAGAGGCTACCCTGGACAGCCAGTGTCCAGGGAGTATGGTCATGTCCGTAGCAGCTGGCGCACATCAACTGGCTCGAGATGATGGCCATCTGTTTGCCCTCAAAGCCGCCTTCTCCATGATCACCGGCATGTCTATGCTCATTCAGACAGCTCCACCTGCATGTATTACATCAACAAGCAGGGTGGCACCAGGTCTCCTCCCCTCTGCAGACTGTCGATCGACATTTGGGTGTGGGCTCTGGTGAACAACATACACTTGTCTGCAATCGACCTCCAAGGGGAGTCCAACATAGAGGCAGACCAGCTCAGCAGGCTGGGCTCAGACAACTGCGATTGGCCGTTGAACAATGAGTTCCTTCAGGGGGATCTTCACCAGGTGTGGTCATCCGCAGGTGGACCTCATACCAGTACCAACAGGGGATGCCACCAGTTTGCCTCATGGCTGGGGGTTGTTAAGCAACACGATGCAGATCCTGTGGAACATGAACGCATACCACTCCCCTGGTGCACAGGGTCATCTGCAGGGTCAGGGAGTCACAGAGCCTTCGGCTCATCCTGATGGCGCCATGGTGGCCCGCAAGACCCACCTTGCCCACTCAGGGGTTCAGGTAGACACATGCCACACGTTTCTTGCGGCCATTGAGGCCTACAAGAACTCGGTCTAGGGGGTCTTTTCATCACTTGGTGGGCCTGACTAGACTGTATCCACCTATCAAGAAACCACACCCGCTTTGGTGCTTTAATGTGGTCCTGGACGCCCTGGCGCATAAACCACTTTAACCTATGGCATCTGCGGACATCAGGCTAGTTACCATCAAGACGCCCCTGGAACTGGGTTTTACCTCGGCATGCAGAATCGACAAAATCCAGGCACTGGTGACTTCAGAGGCATATAATAAATTTCACAAAGACAAAATGGTGCTCAGAACACACCCCACATTTGTACCTATGGTCGTCTCCTCTTACGTCCCATCCCTCCATACTTGTGGAACATTCTGTTCTTCGGGACGGGACCGGAGCACTTTTGTCAAAAAGCATAAAGAATTTTGAATTTTTGTCCTTCTATTTTTACGCGGGACCACTGCATGTGGTCGTAGCCCCGCACTCCTGAGCACGCATCGTCCTTCAGTCCTTTTTTCCGCGCAGTTGGGACTGAACGCACTAGCATCACTGGGAATTTTTATTTTTATTCCCTTTGTCCTTCCTTCCTGCTCCAGTTCCTTCATCATCTAGCTCTCCGTCTATGCTGGAGCCTCTGGGATTCATGTCCTGTTCTTCATGCGAACGTCACTTTGCTAGGGCGGATCCCCACTCTCTTTGCTTGGAGTGCCTAGGCCCGAAACATAGACTCCCTCTTCGTCTGGGCCTTTCAACGTCTTCTTAGGTGGGAGGAGGTGTTTCAGCGCGTTCCTCCACCTCATTTCCAGCTTTTCATAGACAAAAAGAAGAAAAGCCTAGTAAGTTATTTACTTTTTAGGGCACCCTGGCCAGGGGACTCCTTTCTGGGGTCTTCCAGGTCCGGGAGGGGCTTGTGTAGCTCTGTCAACAGGGATTCCACTGAGGTGCCCCAGAGGCCTAATAGGCGTACCAGAGTGTTCTCTGAGAGTTCCCGCAGCGGACCTTCCGTTACCGGGCATCGTTCCAAGTCTCACCATTTGGGTGCTAAGTTTAAGCCCAGTTTGTCTATGGCTCTGGATACCAGGGTTCACCCTGAGGTCTCAGTTTCTGGAGCTTTCCAGACCCAGTCACAGCTCGAGGCCCCTCTTGAGGGAGCTTTACGTACCAGGTTACAACCGGAGGTTCCTCTTGTTGAGGCTAAAGTCAGCACCGACAGATCAAGAGACCCTCTTTGAAGGTCTTGTCAGTGAGGTGTATCCCTCAACCGTCCCACGCTCCGGGTCGTGGTGGTACCGGTTCTGTCGAGGGGCAAAGAGGGCGGTCAAGGACCATTACCCCTCCACTACCGGCTCTGCCGAGGTTCCTCCGCTGGAGGCTAATGTTGGGACCGGTTCCAAGATGTCCAGTAAACATCTAAGGCCACCTAGTACTGGCTCTACCGAGGATCCTTGTGGCAAGGCTAAGGTGTTACTTAAGTCCTCTGAATCCTGTAAGGAGACTTTAGCCTCATCCTCCACATGTGGTGCAGTTCTCCTCCTCATGTGTCGACAAAATGGCGGCCCAACCCCGTGGTCTATGGTGGCCATTTTGGATACCTCTCTTACACCGATGTTCACGCTGTCTGGTGCTGGGAGCATTCCTTTTGGGGCTGAGCAGCCTTTTGCACGGCATTTGGACAACAGAAATCCCTTCCGCCCTTCAATTGACTGGCGCCCAGACACTGCTGTCTCATACAGTCTCGCTACCTCCTGCTTCCGCTCCACTGATTTACGTGGACCCCGCTGGTGGTGGGCCTTAATGGAAATTATCCTCCATGCATTCACGGGGGTATGCCCATCACGAGCGGTCTCTGCCTGTACCAGCACTAAAGCCTTCGGCTGAGGGTGAGTTTTTTTGGGAAGTTTCAGATGCTCATGCACACTGACCCTATGAAGGCATATTTCAAGCATCGGTGAGAGCATTCCAGGGCCGGGTCCTGGATATGATGGCCCTACTTGTCATTCCAGTACCTGAGGCCCCCACTCCTCAGGAGGGGGTGCTTTCGGGGCATTTACCATGTCACCTCTGGCTCGGTTGGCGGGACCCGCTGAAAGCAACAACGGCAATGTGGTTGAATTTTTTCATTTTTATTTTTTTTTCTCTCGGCCATCAGCCTCTTCTCCAGGGACAGGTAGACTCTGTGCCGACAAATCAGAAAAATTATATTTTTTTTCAGTCGCACGAGACTCTGGTGGCAGGACGAATCTCGTCTCACCTGGAGGCGTGGCAGACCACCTCGAAGACCAGTGGATTTTGTCAGTTGCTCGGGCGGGCTTTTGCTTGCCCCCTTACCCCACCCTTCCTTCCAGCAGATCGGGTCTTCCTCCCTCAGAGCCGAGGTACAGAAACTTCTAGACCTCTCAGCTTGGTGAGGCACACCAGAGACTCCTCTGAGTGCCCCGCAGCGGGTCTACCAAAACCGTATCTTCTTCTGAGGATCCCCAGTTGGGGTCTAAGATGGAGCCCTGTTCATCTGTGGGTTTGGATACCAGGGTTCGCCCCGAGGCTTCAGCATCTGAAGCAAACTGTACCGAGTCTCGGCTCGAGGCCCCTCTCGAGGTGGCTATATGTACCGGGGTTAAACCTGAGGTTCTCCTTCTTGCGGCTAAATAGGACACCAACAGAATTGAGGGCCCCTCATCGAGGGTCTTGGCTGTAAGGTATATCCCTCAACCTTCGCACGCCCACGGCCATGTTGATATCAGTTCTGTTGAGGGGACAAAAGGTGGCGGTCACGCACCACAGGCCTTCCAGGACTGGCTCTGATGAGGATCCTCCACTAGAGGCTAATTCTGGGGCAGTCCCTAACGTGTCGAGTAAACGCCCTAGATCTGCCAGTACGAGCTCTGCCGAGGTTCTGGTTTTCAAGGCCAAGTTGGCACACAGGGCCCCTGACTCCCCTGAGGAGACTATTGCCTCACTTGATCATGTGATGCAGTTTGCCACAGTCGTTGACAAAATGGCGGCCCAACCTCCCCAGACCATGCTGGCCATTTTGAATACCTCCCTTAAAGCAACATTGTAGTTTGTGTTTGCACAGACAATTCAGTGGCAATGTTTTACATCAACAAGCAGGGCGGCACCAAGTCCTCTCTCCTTTGGATCTTGCCATGCAACGTTGGGATTGGGCCATCCAGCACGATGTTTGTCTCCAGGCTGTACACATCCCGGGTCGCATAAATGTGGCGGCAGATTCACTCAGTCGGCAACAGTTACAAGTGTGAGATGAACAGCAATGTCGTCTCCAACATTTTCCATCAATGGGGTGCCCCAGAGATGGACCTCTTTGCAACTTCTTCAAACAAGAAACAGCCTCTTTATGCGTCCAGGGACGGGCTCGGAGCGTCCTCCCTGGGTGACACCATCGAGATCTCATTGGACAGCATGAAAGCTTATGCTTTCCATTCATTGCCTCTGATCCATTGGTCGCTCTGCAAGCTCAGGGGCACATCGAACTGCACTCTCCTGTTCAAGGCTCCTTGGCCAGCCAGATTCTGGTTTTCGGAACTACAGCATCTGTCGGATCTCCCCCGTTCAGATTGCTGCAGATTCAAGACCTGCTGACAAGGTGCACATTATCCAAGCGGCCAGGAGGCCTTCTCCGGTTAGGCCATTGGTGGTTAGCTAAACAGCTTGATCCCAGGCAGCCTTCAGCCGACACAGTTCTATCTTTTGTGACTCATCTGGCTGTTTCTGGCATCCATTTTCTGTTATGCAGAACTTACTTATCCACTATTGCGGCCTACCTGTCCACGGACATATGTTCCTTTTCATTGACTAGTCCAGTCATCAAAGGCATTTTGCGTCTCTTTTCATCTCTTCCTGCGGGACATTCTGCCATAAGCCATTTGAACCCCTGGCGACTACCGATCTTGGATACCTTTCTTGGAAGGTGGCTTTTTTGATCGCAATAACATTGGCAGGACGAGTTAGTGAGCTCCAAGCTTTTTCTGTGGAACATCAGTTCTTCACTTTCCACAGGGATAAGGTTGTACTCCGCATTCATCCTTATTTCCTGTCTAAGGTGTTTACCGATTTTCATTTGAATCACTCGGTCTCCTTACCTGTCTTCTTTCCTAACTGCTAATTCCCTCCACCTTAGAGACCCCCAGAAACTTTGCTGGATTTTGAGGACTTGATTTTTTTTAAACCTGGAGAGAGGGAGACCCTTTTTCCCCACTCTCTTGTATTTTGATGTGATTTTGTACATTGGGTCAAACAGCACCTTCAATGCAGTAGCCCAGGGAAGTCTTTCAGATTTCCCAAAGGTTTAAATACCTTCTCTTGGATAAACTACTGTTTCCAAGAGCAGTAAAGTGAAATTGACTTTACCTTCATTTGTAACTTTCTAGACCCAGCACACTCTTACAATAGGGTGCTGGAGGGGTTACCTACTATCCCCTTTGTCTAGCTTCTTATGTAACATTTTTTATGTCACCCTTTGCTCACTAAATGGCTTGCGGCAGTGGTTTCGTTTTAACTAACATGGTGTGCATTTACCGCGGGCTGCGTTCGTAGCTACAGTAAAGCACCCAAGGGTGCCAATTTTGTCAAAATGGCCCTTGTCTTCTTTTTTCGTCATTTCTTTGTGGAAAGGTCATTTTTGAGATTTATTCTGCACCAAACCAAGTTTGGTCCCATTGTTCGCTCTGCCTTTGGCAGGATTCATGAGTTTAGCCCGCCTTTGGCTCCAGGGTGTCTTGGGTAGGCAGGAAGTGAGGGACGTGCCCGACACTCCCTGTGCTTAGTCTCCTAGGAGACCCAAATGCACTCTGTGATGATTGGCCGGCTGACTGTCCAGCAAGGAAAGCCACCCTGCTGGGTGACTGACAGGTAGGCTGGAATGAATGGGTGAGAACTGAATAAAAGGCGAGTCTTTTGGCTTGGAAGGCGGAGTCGACCACTGGACAAAGGAATAATTTGAAGAGGATGCCTGCTCCAACTCATGGACCGTTGGTTTGCTCGGTGAAGCCCTATGCAGTGCAGTTCGCATCGACAGAGAAGCCCCTGCAAGGACGTCCTCTCCCCTTGAGTTGGTGGGATCAACCAACTCCAAAGTAAGCCACCTGGATATCAATCTCAGAGCTGGTTGAATTTCCACAGAGTTGCTGCTGGAAACCGTATAGCCAGGGAGAGGAACACCAGATTGTGTGCGTTGCTTTTAAGCTGGCTAAGAGCTCCAGGAAGATCCTCCAGACTCCCAGGAAGCAGGACTGACCAGGCCTGAGCCCCCTCAACAGAGTGCTGGGACCCCAGAAGCAAGGAAAGCCCATCTGGACAGCCAGGAACCTCAGTGTTGCTACTTGCGGTAGACGCGAGGAGCTGAAACACTGAACAACCACTGAAAGTGAAGTTTGCTGGTTGCGAGTTTTGACCGTCCCAGCGCATTGCAGGAGTCCCCCGACGTCCTCCCTTTTGTCCCCACGACTGGGGCCCAGGAACAGTGAGACCTGCAGAGCTGCACAGGAACAGGAGTCATCTGCTGCATCTTTTCTTCATCCTTAAAGGTACTGAACAAAGTCTGAGGGAACTTAACCTCATGCTGTAGAGTTGCTTGCATCTTCTACTACTCACAAGGCTAATCAGCTTGTGGCCCAAAATGTGATTCTTCTTTTCTTCAAAGACTTCTAAAACATTGTGCAAAGACTTTTCCATTTACCTACCAGAGGTGCTTCATTCCATATAAGACTTTGGCCCATTAACTTTGGCTTAGCCTATTGATTTGAATGACTCTTTCTGAGGGGATCCAAAAGTATTTCCCTGCTTAAGAATATTTGTAGTCTCTTGTAGGTTCTAAAAAATCTTTTCCTTTGGCATCATACTCCATGATTCTAAATGCAACAGTGATATTTTAATGTCCCCAGCACCCTAGCAATTAAAGTCACCTGAGGGTGTAGGTAGTGTCTGTGGGCTATCCCAAAATGTTATCTACTGATTTAGAGAAATTTAGAGTGTGTATTTCATGAAGTGTATTATATTGCTCCCTTCTGAAGAAGGCTTATTCTAACTGACTGATAAATTTATTCAAGAAACCTTGAGTGTAAATTTATTTGAATACTTGTAACTGTAAATCTCTGTATAACTCCACTACAGCTCACATTGACCCATCTTGAAATAAGCCTAGCTGCTCAAAACGCGACCACAACTGTGTAGTACAAGCTTATACCAAAGGTTGGGTTTCCTATACCTGTAGTCAGAGTTGTTTGTAGTGTTCCCAGATGCTACTGCATACAATCTTTGCCTAACACTGGTGATAGGAAAGGACTGAAGGGCGATGTGCGGGGCGGAGCTCAGGAGGGCGGGGTTACGGCCACGTGCGGTGGCCCCGCGTCAAAATAGAAGGATAAACATTCAAAATGTTTTCATGCTTTTTGACAAAAGTGCTCCAGTCTGTCCCAAAGGATGGAATGTCCCACAAGTATGGAGGAAAGGGCACTATGGGACTAGGAGTAAGGTAGTCACTACGGTGAGTAACTTTGTTTTCGAAGGGATTGTGTCCTCCGACGTATTCCTTAACTTCTCCAGCATGGGGTCTGGCATGGATTCACATGCTCATGAACTTTCCCTGTCGTCAGGCTGGGAATCCACGGTAAAGAAAAAAATCAGTATCAGTTTCATTTCGGATCTGTCTTTCTTAGTAGTAACCAATCACTGATTTCTGGGTCATACTGCCCCGAGCCAATGACTGCCCTCTCCCTAGGCCCGCCTCTGGCAGCCATCCTCAGATTTTTACCACACGCTCAAGTGTTGGGAGTCCTAGGAGATTTTCTCATTTTTTCAGTTTAATCGAGCCTCAAGCTCCTCCGTTTCAACTTACGATAACGGAGACCCGTTTTGGAATTCTTCTACGCCCCTCAAGGGTGAAGTTTTCATCGAGTTTACACTTCTTGGAGGATTCTGGAAGATCTGCGGCCTACCTCAACGGACATGGCCCAGAACAAGGGAAGCTTGACGCCCAGATCCAAGCTGTTCAGGAACTGCCCTGGATGCGGATTATTTAACGTTTTCAAGGAGGA